>NC_087474.1:22484140-23148244 GCF_036417665.1 Passer domesticus | reverse complement strand
CTTAGAAATTACCAGAAAAAAGTGTTTTGATTTCATCTCAAAGTTATGAAGCAACAAAATGGAGACAAGTAGGAGGAGATTTCTCTTCTCTTCTCTTCTCTTCTCTTCTCTTCTCTTCTCTTCTCTTCTCTTCTCTTCTCTTCTCTTCTCTTCTCTTCTCTTCTCTTCTCTTCTCTTCTCTTCTCTTCTCTTCTCTTCTCTTCTCTTCTCTTCTCTTCTCTTCTCTTCTCTTCTCTTCTCTTCTCTTCTCTTCCTTCCTTACCTCCTTCCCTTCCCTTCCCTTCCCTTCCCTTCCCCTTCCCTTCCCTTCCCTTCCCTTCCCTTCCCTTCCCTTTCCCTCCCTTCCCTTCCCTTCCCTTCCCTTCCCTTCCCTTCCCTTCCCTTCCCTTCCTTCCCTTCCCTTCCCTTCCCTTCCCTTCCCTTCCCTTCCCTTCCCTTCCCTTCCCTTCCCTTCCTTCCCTTCCTTCCTTCCTTCCCTTCCTCCCTTCCCTTCCCTTCCCTTCCCTTCCCTTCCTTCCCTTCCCTTCCATTCCCTTCCCTTCCCTTCCCTTCCCTTCCCTTCCCTTCCCTTCCCTTCCCTTCCCTTCCTTCCCTTCCCTTCCCTTCCCTTCCCTTCCCTTCCCTTCCCTTTCCCTTCCCTTCCCTTCCCTCTTCCCTTCCCTTCCCTTCCCTTTCCCTTCCCTTCCCTTCCCTTCCCTTCCCTTCCCTTCTCTTCTCACCAGTCTTCCTTCTCAAAGAGGTATTTTGTCCAGTTCCCCATCTAGTACTCATATTCCTCACAAATTACTAAATTAGAAACTTCAATATAATTATTTGTTATAACTATTCTTTCAGTTACCTAGATAACTAGATAGTACAGCATGTGTGCCATTAGAACATTCAAAAACAAGTTGGTAAGACATATTCAGTCTCAAAGAAAAAACGTCCAACCAATTTTATTTGTCATCGGTTTCCTAGAAAACAGCATAATATACACAAAAGCATAGTAAAACTCTGCTCAGCACTTCTGCTTGCCTCTCCACTATTCTTTACAGATCTAAAAGAGCACCGGGAGTTGAGTTCTTGAGCAAACATTCAGTAGGGTACTCAGACCCAGTTTTAGGCAACTCGGTAAGTGCCATGTGTTTTCAGAGGTTATCTAGCAGTGATGTCAACGAAAGTATCACTGTCAGCTTTCTGAACTGAACTATTCCAGTTAGACATTTTTCATTTTTGCCTCATGTGGCTGATGCTTTATATCCTTCTTGTAATAGCTGCTGAAAACAAAGATAGTTTCTCAACCTGAATGTCGTGAACTCAGAGGAAGGAGTCCTTTCCAAGAGACTGCAGACATGGTTCCACTAAACAAACCTTCAGTATTTGGATTGCTTTATTTTCTGAACTAAATCCATTCTACAGTAAGACAATTAATCTTGATATAATGGCTTTTCTCTGGGCACAAAGATCTCTAACAGCTTAATAATAGCTGAAAAAAAGAAACAGAGAAATAAAATCTGAAGCTGCATCTTTCAAATATTTTTGCATTCTCAACCTCATCCTTAAAAAAAAATCAAAACATATAGCAAAAAAAAAAATCAATGAAAACACATAGCAAAAAATAGCAGATTCCTTCATCTTACAGGAAAAAGGTTTATTAAATCTTGAACAGCTGAAAGAATATCTCATAAACATTTTATACTGGAAAATAAAAGGAACTTGCAGAAACAAGTTCAGCCCACTGTACATTATGTGCTTATTGTTGTTAAATTATATATATGACATTGTGATGTGTGACTGAAGTACTCTGAGAAGAAGGGAATTCCTTCTTGTCTGACTTTCCTTGGAAGGGGTCGGAAACACCTTTAAATGTCCTAGATCTTTAACAAGATTTGTGTCATCTGAAATACACGACTCATACCACACACCATCTCATGCGGTTGCAGTAAATAGAATCACTGTCAGAAAGAATGAAACTTACAAAGATTTCAGTTTGGATTATGCTTTAGTAAGTATGGAAATAATATTAGTGTTAAACACTTTATTTATGTATTAAAAAGTGACTGACTCTCAGTTTCCAACTAATCTTCTAAGAAACCCATGCTCGTAGAGACATGTGGTGAGCCGGGTTCCGTGCCCCAACAAAATCACTAGGAAAAACTCACCTTGCAAACTGAGTTCAATGATGTTACATTGAGAAAATTATGCCAACCTCACAAAAGGTCATGAATTGCATAAGATTAACCTGCAGTCAAACTGGTCACACTACACCTCTAATAATATCCTTAGAATTCACACTCTTTAGAAAGGGTGAATGGAAATTTTAATGATTGAATTCACCATGTGCTCAAAACAGGGACCAGAAATGACCATCTGTCATTTGCAGCCTTCTTTGAGTATCCAGCTAACATTTAACTTGTGTTCACAGTTCAGGGAGGAACATTACACTGAACAACAAATAGATCAGTACTGCTAAAGAATAAAGATATAATTGTGTACATGTGTATGCCTGAGTAGTGTGGAGAGAGGTGACAGTCCTGGATATATTTGCTGCCTGAATTTGAATTGTTTTCACATTCTGTAAAATTGTAAGTGACAAAAATCAGGCTATGAAGAATTTGAAAAGAAGAATCTTGTTAAACCCCTGTGAGATGAAGTACAACTCAGAACATAACAGTATGGAAAACTATGCCATATGTTTATTTTTAGGACCTGGCAGCAAAAGTAACAGTTTAAGAAAGGTTCCAGTATAAAAAAAAATGCTAAAACCACATCATACAGTATTGCATATAAGATTGCAATTTATTGTCTGAGACGTTTGTTATTTATGTGCAAATTTCAGATTTTTCATTGTCATCTGAAAGAAACCTCTAAATCTTTTTCCAAATCTGTTCTACAGGCAAGGTCCAAAACAAAAACAGAAAAGCTGTGGGCCAAGACTGAAACACATTGACAGTCTTCTGACTGACAACTTCTAACATTCTTGCTTTTTGATATTCAGAAATAACTAAAATCACTGGTTTGGACTTATGAAGGTGACAGCTTCTGAATCTCCTCTCCTCCTAGGATTTATTTTTCTCTTTGAAATAGCAGAGTGTTTAAAAACGAAACACGGAGTGTTTTAGGACATGACTGCCTCCAAAGGCTTTATGATTATAAAGAAGAGCCAAGGAGAGGGCTTTACCTGAAATCCATAAATATATCAAGAATAAAAATAGAGGAAAAAAAAAGTAGCAGGACAAAAATAAGACACCTCTGGGAGACCTTGCTACATTTAAATGTCTGGACCATCTAGAGCCAGACACCTCTCATCCCTCTCCCTGTATCCATTTCAAATGACTGAAGAAGCACCAGCCTCACAGTGCTCTTTCAGAAATACAGGACTGATCTAGGAGATCTTCATGTGGTTTCACTTTTGTGTCAGGAGGAAAGGAGGTGAGCTAAGGGAGACCAGAGATGCACAGCCATCTGTGCCTCTGCTGTGCAAGTGAATCACTAGGTTCAGACAAAGGTAAGCAACATTTTTACACTCAGACATTTCCCTCAAGACTTGTGTTCTGTGATTTGCAGGTCTCTCTGAGCATCTGATCCTCAATAACTACATTTAGTTTCTATTAGAAATTTGGTTGGTGAGATTTAAATGGGCAGCTGTTACAAGGAAAACAGTGTCAAAGATATTCAATTACTAACCATACTGGAATAAATATGTCAGTTGTGTTCATGTGTGAAGAGAAGTGAGAGGAAAATAACACCTGGAAGTGAGAAGGTGAATTTGTTTTGTGAATCAACATGATAAGCATGACTTTTGTCTCTGTAGTGCTTTCCTGCTAGCTCCCTATTCCAGGCTAGTGTTTGGCCCCCAACTGCATGCAAATCACTTACTTGTTTTGTCATCAGAACCTAAATTTAAGTCCTTTGAGATGCAAACATTCTCATCCCTACTTTTTTTAATATGTGCTGTATATTTAGAAATCTACTCATAATTATCTTCCCCATTCCTTACAGTAAGTTTAACTATAGAAGTAGTAGCTGATGTTCTCATGCAAATCAAGCCCTCTAGACTCACATAGGTTATAATTATGATACTGGATGAAATGCTGGAAAATAAGCCCCTACTGTGCAGATCCTTACAGGCTGCAGAGTAAAGGAGAAGAAAAGACTGATGTATCTGGAAAAAAACTATCTGAAGTTTTGCCTCTTCAGCTGCTCTGTCTCTAAATATCGCATAAAGGTGGTTACAAATTTCAAATGAATTCTGCCAATTTCATCTTTACTTAAAAAGCTTAGAAAAATCAGTTAGATTTCTTCTCTAATATATCTTTGTGATACTGATAACCAGCCATAAAGGCAGTCGAAAACATTTCCCAACTTCTCTGTACTACAGGTCATTATGGCCAAGCATGTGTAAGGGTCCCTCACTGCTCAAGTACTTGCATGGATCTGTGATCCTGAGGCTCTGGCAGGCATTCTGTTGGTGGGAGACAGCAGTGCCTCCCTCTAAAGACTACAGTTAACACCTCCACCCTGCAAACATCTCTGCACTCAAGGAACTCTATGTCAGTCACTCATCATGGTGCTGTGGCAGAACTTTCACACCCAACGCAAGGAGATTTCTACACACCAACTTGTTTGGAGGGCCAAAACCTAATTTTACACATGCCAAACTGAGTGACAAACAAATGATGATAATGAGAATGATTAAGCCTACATTTACTGTCAAGAGCTGGGGGTTTAATCAGTTATGTGTCTATTACAGTTATATTTTTCAGGCAATAGGAGTTTTTAAAATACCATGCTAATCACAAATATGAATTTCTGTCTAGCAGAGTCAAGATTTGAACCAAAATTCACCTTTTTTCACAAAACCAGTATTACCTTTTAGCACTGCTTTAGTTTCAATTAAAACATATACTGAGGGGGTAAGGAAAGCCTTAATGATACATAGACCTCAAGCCACTCTTGCAAAGACAGAAAATTTAATCTGTATGAAAATATACACCTGAGTCTTGAGTTGTAATAAATTCTTACAACAACTGTAACTTCAAATAATGTGAAAATTCTTGTTTTAAATTACATTTTTGAATTAAGGTGAAACTTACATTGATGGGACTTCATAAGTATGTATGATTTATTAAATATGCCTGCTGGTGGTTTGTAGACATCTCATAAGGCTCTTGAAAGAGTTTCCAGGGAAATTTTGTGTAATCTGGAATATTTTGTGATTTATATACTGTACAAGCATCAGAGAGGACATTTCTTGTAACTGCCAGTGCATTTAATTCTCCTGAAGAGCTTTTTTTTTTTTTTTTGCTTGGCTGAGGTTCTCTCTAGAATCATGTACAACTACACACTGGCTTAATGAAGCCTAGGGTGCTGGATTCCAAGTGAAGATAGAAAATACTTGCTCATTCTGAGGGAATCACATGCCCACTCTTTGGAAACATTCCCCAGATTTTCATTATCTTGTTTGCTTTCCCTTTCCCGCCTCTACACAGCACAAGCAAATAATTATCCATTACCAATATGGATAATTACTGAGCACTGTACTAATGAAAATATGTATTGCTAAATTAAAATAGTCTCTTCTAGAGAAAATTGAATGTGGCATAAATACTAACAACTGGAATGTCTCTATTAATTTTGCTTTTTCTTTGAAAACTTGGATACAAGTAATTTTTTGTATTTTCCATTTTCTATTTCTTTGTTTTTTGTGTCTCCGAATTACTGACTGATTATATTGTTCTTTAAAAAACAATAAAAAAAAACCCTCTAAAATCCAACAATTTATCCTTTAGATGCATATGTCAGAGTTTTTTCTTCACTTCCAAAATGTTTTGAGATCCTCTTAGAATGTCTTGAGATGTGAACTGAAGCATCAATACTTGGGGAGATTAAATAAACAAATTAAAAATAGAAATTTAAGCAAAGAGGAAAATGTAATTACCCATGCCTTTTGTGTACATTAAGAAAGTTACTGAGATTATTATGCATTAAACAACTGATTTAAATAAATCTATTGTGACATTAAAACAATATGTACATCACTCTAATGAGATACCTGATGTTGGATAAACACACAAGTCCTGATTTTTCAGGTTTCTACAAAACAAAGCTAACAGAAAAATTAAACACAATCATTAATTTTGGAAAGAGCTGCCTTTAAAAGGCAGTTCTTGCATAATTTGATAGCTTCTGGATTAGAAATAAAACACTGTTCTATTCCTCTATAATTCTAGTCTAAATTCTTCTTATGCATTCCATCCACTTGAGCATTACTATACTTCTCCTGATGTTACCTTTCATGTTTGGAATGGACTTCTGCAACTGGCAGCAGCTTCTTAAATATGTTTACCTGTCACTCTGCAAACCCCTAACTCTGGAGTGGACCGCTTTTTCTGAAAGTTAAAAGAAAAATTATCTCATTAGGAATGCTTGGTCTGAACAGCAGCTATAGTCACTCCATGAATTTCCCTGTCACAGAGCTGATGTGCTTTCCAGCAGGCAAGCTTTGGAAGTCTGCATTGCTGCTGACAGTGCTGTAACTATTCTCAGAGTTTTCAGTCAGGTCACTTCAGGAGGTGCAGATTACCAAGTTGTATGAAAAAGAATTAAATATTCATATGGAAGCCTTATAGGACTGACGTAACTTACGCTAAAGCTAATGGCAAATTCCCATTCTCTTGACCCTAACTGAAATAGGTGTGACATGTCATTATCCTTTTTAAATACCACGTTTTACTAATTCCAGTATTTTATCCAAGTTGTGAATGTAGCCCTCACTCAAATGCATTATTCACAATCCTTTTATCAAAAGATACAGAATGCCTCCACAGTCTTCTGTAGACAGCTCACTGCTCACACTTCCCATGCTTCAAACACACTAAATCTGAACAGCCTCTTCTTTGATAATACTGTGCTCTGGGTAATTCCTATAGTGTACATCATGCCAAGCAAAAGGATATATAAATAATGACAGGAAATAGCTTGTCTCCAAACACTTTGCAATGCAGGCATCTGCAAAATATTTTGGAAATATCTCTACACAATTCATAGGTCCAGCAGGGAATTTTTCTTTCAAGAAAATTAGGACAGTGCCTGTCACAAGTGGCATCTTTACTTCTAGTACCATTAAGGGCAAACAAAATATATTTACAGAATAAAAGATGGTGTAAATGAAACAAACTACACAACTGCAAAACCTTACAGACTGTGTGGAAAAATTGGAAAAATGTTTTCCCTCATAACAGAATAAAATCACTGAAATTTTGAAAGGTTTGGACTTTCTTCACTTTTCACATACAAAGCAAAACTATAATATCCCAACATAAAACATAAGCTCAGCTTCTTCTCTGCAGAATTCAGTGTTGTAATGACTCCTGAGCACAAGTGGAAATAAAACCATTGAGGTACAGTTAATAATTTCCAGTAGTTATTTATGGATCGGATCAGTATTTCACACACATTCTAAGAAGTAAGTACTCATGCTTGCAGTCCCATGGGGCACAGGGGAATTGCTTATAGCAGAACAAATGAGAAAGTGCTGCTTCCGTGTGAAGGTAATGGTTAACAAAATAAGAGTTTATTAAAAAAAACCCACCCAAACCTTAGGAAAGCTATTTTCAGATTATGGGATGGCAGATTTATACTTAAATGGATGAATATTATTCACTAAGAAAACACAGCAACATGCAATCCATTTTGAAACAAATATAAAACACATTAGTTAAAATGTGATGCATTCCAATCATAGAATGAACAGCATTAGCTGCATAGCATACAAAAATATCCTAAATAGGTGGACCTTGGGAGAAACTAGCTCTCTATTTTACCTCTTTCAATTTACTGCTGCAGCATCAGGAAGGGGGAGCCTCCTGCTTTCCCTAGACTTCAGCAAAAGGTTTTGCTCCTCAGCAGTTCCTCTTCCACAAACATCTGAAGCATTTAGAACTGTGACTCACCCAAGCCCACCTCGGGGCAGCTGTAGCATGAGAGAGACTCGACAGCAATGAGTCCATAGGGTTCCTGCTCCGTGGTGCCAGACCTAGTGCAGCTAATGAGAACCTCCCCTGATGCCACTGCTCCTACCAGAGAATGCTGTGAAGAATGAAGCATTTGTGGCACTATGAGAGCTCATAAAAGCAGCTGCCACAGTTTCTCTTTGCTGTCTCCACAAGAGTAAGGGATAAAACCAACAGTGAAAGTTTAAATCCTAAAGGGATAACAATTTACATCAGTATTCTTTGAGTGTCTCAACTCTTCATATGGTTGGCCCCCCACACCCCCCCCCCCCCCCCCCGCCCCAATATCAAGGAGGACAATTTTTCTTTGATTGTATTATCTGGAGGAACTCTTTTATCAGCTACTGGGAAAAATGGCAAGAAGTTCCTTTTTCTTGGACCTTGGTGTGTGCTAAGCTCTCCCTCTGGGCACTAAGCCCCCTTGTTCCTGTCCCTCCCACCCTTCTCAGAGTGGCATGAGCTGCAAAAAGGCAGCCAGTTGCTTTTGCATGCAGAAAGGCATGCAAAGAAAGGCAAGCTGTAAAATTTGGCTGTAGTCTGTAAGAGAAAGTGGCGGGTGGAAGAAAAACACCTGAGAGCTGCTTCAGTAGGAGCTAACTTTCCATTCAGAAGCAAGCCGGGCGACTTTAAAGCCAGAGTTCACTTTATTTGAAGGCAGCAACATCCCTCACACAGAAAAACGGAAGAAAAAAGCTGTCATCAGCCGGGTGGTGGTACCTTTTGAGCAAGTTTGTTTGCCTCCTGACTCCACCTGCTGGGAAGACACCCCACTACCTGCTATCCGCGCTGACATGATTGTCAGGAGTGCTGAGGTGAATCACCGTGCGCTCGCCCCGGCTCCCACCCTCACGGTGGCTCTCTGGATGTTTAAATATTGGGCAGCTTGCAACAGTCATAGCAGAAAAGTCCTCCCCTGCACTAGTTCATGCACCACCACTCCACGCTCTTCCGCGAGATGGGGGGTGTTGGCTTAATTGCTCCTGGATGCCCCTGTAGCTGGGGTCTGCTTTTCTGAGGAGACCAGAGGTGCCCAGAGGTGCTTGGAACCAGGTCTTCCTCGGTCTCTTCTTAGAGTCAGTTCGTTTAAAACGCTTACATGACTTCTGGAGCAGAAACGGGATTTAGATGACTCTGCCGTCGGATGAATGCTGCGGCCACCTCTTGTTCATCCTCCCCAGCTTGGTGGACGGTAGGTAGATGGTTCATGCAAGCTGGAAGAGCATCAGCGGAGACGGGGCAGACGGGAGGACGCGGGACAGCATCCCCGGGCGGCCAGGGGCCCCAGCAACCCTCGATCCGCTGCGGGGGCAGCGCCCCACCCGCCCAGGTGCCGGATCGCAGGGGTCCCGCGCTCCACGCCCTACATTCCCCGGTTTTCCTTTCCAAAAGATGCCCGCGACAGAAGCTCAACGCTGGCTCGGATCTGAAGACCTTCTCCTCCAAGAGAAGGAGGAGGAGGCGAGGTCGCCGGCCAGGCCTCTGACATCTCAGGGTCCGAGCTCCTGCGGGGCGACGCACCCTCGGTGTGCTTGGAGCCCGGCCGCCGGCGGACCGGGAGCTCCCGGCCCCGCAGGGAAGGGACCTCCGGTACAAAGAGCAGCCGGCCGGGCTGCCACCCCCGCCTCCCCCGCGGGGACGAGGGCATGCGGAACGCGTCCCTACCCCTGAGCCGCGCGTCTCGGCCCCAGGCAGCAGGACCCCCGGCTCCTCAGGCGCTGTGTGGGCCCCGCTCCCCGCCGCCCCCGCAGCGCCGGCCCCGGCACGGCCGCCCCGCCGGCAGCAGCGCCGGGAGCCGCGGGAGGCGGGGGCGGGGGAGGCGCTGCCGCCGCCGCCGGGCGGGCTCCGGCCGCCCCGCACCGACGTCGGCGCGAAGCCCCGCCGCGCCCGGGGTGGAGCGGGGAGTGGGCGCGTCGCGGGGGAGAGAAGGCAGATGCTTCCCGAGGCGCAGCCCCGCCGGAGGGGCTCGACCCTGGCTAGTGCCCGTCCGCCCCCTCCGGGACTCGGGGACCCAGCGGGCGGGTGTCGGGGAGCGGGCAGCGCAATGCGCCCCTCCGAGGAGTGAAGGGGCGGCCGGGCTGCTCCGGTGCGGGCACGGAGCCGCCGCGGAGGTGGCCCGAGGTGACGGGAGGCCGGGAGAGGTGCCGCGCCAGCGTCGGTAGCGCTGCCACCGTAAGTCCCGGCAACTTCGCCGCCTGCCCTTCCTCACCCGCCGCCCCGGGAGAGCGGCCACGGGGCAGGCGGGGCGGGAGAGGCGCCGGGGTCCAGAGAGCCCGCGGGGCAGGCGGGGAGCGGGTACCGGGAGCCTCTGAACAACACAGCCTCGGGCTGGCAGTGCACCCAAAAACAGAGGGGGAAGAGGGAGTGGGTGTGGGAGCTCCGACCCGGCGCGGCGGCGTGTGCGGTGCAGCCCGTGGGAAGGGGCGAGGGACGGCGGCCGCCGCTGCCCGGAGCTGGGGACGGGGCACGGTGGATCGCGGAGTTTCCGCTGCGGCTTCTGCGCTGGCGAGCAGGTCACTGCCGGCAGCCGATCGGCTATAGAGCAGCCGCTCTCCGCGCTGGAAGTACAGCGCGTTTAAATGACACCTGAGTCACTAGTTCGTGCTTCTCAGGCACGTCAGATATTACCTCCGTGTTATTTTTCATCTGCTGGACCGATATCTGTACTTATTTTGGCGTTTCACAAAGCAAATGTAATAAACAACATTAGTAGATTTCAGAATATTGCCATTGATGACGGGTAGATTGATGTATGAGGCTATTTACTGAATGTGTCCAAGTACAATATAGTGCCTGCCAATTTTGTCTTTAAATTGCTATATTGATTTCATTCTTGCAGGTTTTTATGACAAGGCTAATGTAGTTGACAATTTGCAAAGGAAAGAAAAACTTCTGCTTTATTTTAGTAACAGGATGGCAATGGTAGCTGAAATGATGAATGAAAAAATCATTCATAAAAAGAGCAAATAGAAAGATGTGTATCCTAAGACCTCTTGAAGTCAATATTGTCGATATCTAAGAGATGTCTTCCTGCCAAGCTTTTACATACACTGGCAACCCTTGAACTTCATAAGGATAATGCAGTGTGTGATATTCTTCTCAGGACTGTGCACTTTAGAGTTAAGTCATCTGATTAGAGGGAGTTTAGAATTAATTAAACAAGACATCACAATATAATGCCTTTGCTTTTTTATAGGCACTGAATGAAATTAAGGTCTTGCTTCTGGTCCTTTTCCCCTTTAGTGGCTGAAGGATGATATTGTGGGGGGAACCCTTGTGTTTGCTCAGTGAAAGGGTCGCTATGCTGCTTTAGGGCTGAGTGTATCAGGGCTGACCAGGATGACATTTCTTTGCTGCCAACAGCTCAAACTGCAGGTGGTGTTGAGCTGAAGAGGGAATTTAATTTACCTCTCAGAATCCTAGGCATAATTGTCAAGTAGGTAAATTAAATACAGGAGAGCTAATACTTCATTGTAATTTCTTCAGACAGATGATAACCTTTGCTGGTAGGCAACTTTTGCTAAGCTACCACTCTGATGCTTACTATAGCTGTCATATGCTAGCTGACACAAAATAGTTCTGAATGAACTAAAATACTGTGTTTCTGTATCTACTGGCATGTATTAGAGTATGCAAACTTCATAAATCTTGGATAGATGTTGGTCCTGTTAAGATAAATGGCAAAATCCCAATTAACCCCTCCAAAGGGTGGGTTTCAATGTAGGTCTTCATTATCATTTATAGTGAGTGCCAGCCAAATTTACTTAGAAATTCAAGTGGCAATGTTTAAATCCTGCTGGTGATGGCACTTCAAACAACTCTACCTAGTACTGCTTTAGAATCATGGAAAAGAGCCACACAGGTCTTAATAGTTGTTTTAAAAAGCTATCTAGAATAAACTGTATTGTGCTTTCAAGAGGAGTAGGCAGTTCAGATCTGTCTTACACTCCAGTTTTTATGTTTCATCAGACTCAATCACTTTTTCATTAAAAAGTTGGATTGCAATTTGCATATGCACCTTATTTTAACCAAGGTATTCAAGCAACGCAGGGGGGACTATTTTCTGATTATTCTGTTTGTGGCAAAGAAGTTTAGAAGTAAACGGCTAAATATTTGAACTGCTATAAAAATGTCAGCAAACAACTGAGCCACGTTAGAGTTTAGTTCTCTGCAGTTCATAAGCCTTGTTGAGAGATGAACTGGAGCACCTTTTCTAAAAATCTTAATGAAATAGTAATGAATAATATGCTTACAAGGAATAGCTTCATAAACTGACAGAATCTAGTTTAGCAAACTTTTTCTTTGCATGTCTACAGCTGAGTGATTGTGAAAAGCATCTGAAAAAGTTGAGAATTTTCAGAAATGATGAAGACAATCTTCTGCAGAGGGTTTGGTGATTTTTTTTAATTCCAGCTCTCTTCTAGATCCAGATAAAATGGGATAACATTTAAAACCTAGCCAGTTAATTTTAAAACTGTATCTCTAGACCTATGAGAAGCTGCATGCAAGTCCTATTACATAATAACAGTGATGTGACCAACACATCTGTCAGTAATTTCTACTAGTTTTGTATAAGTGAAAATAGAGGAAGAGAGAGCATATCACGACTCATAGTTCCTGAAAAATCATTAAATAGGAAAGAAGACTTTTCTATGCTTTTTTTTTTTTAATGCATGCAAATAGAAGTTTTGGGAAAATAAGCAACTAAATAATTGAGCTATACTTGACTGAAAGTCATGCTAGCAAGTACAATGAAATTCAGTTTTAAAAGTGATAGTTGGTTCTATGTATTAGTAAGCTGGTAAGCTCAGTTTTGTTTTATTTCTGGTAATAAAATGTTTGGCTCCTAACTGTTTTCATTTGTCAGTATTTAACTCATATTAATGCGGGCACAGATCTTACTTGGGCCTTTCAGGAGCAATCCTGTTATGTGCTGAGCACTTTCAACCATTGTGTTAGAGTGGCATCCAGTCAGCTCCCTACCTAGAACTCAGACACAGAGTTAAATTCACTCTCTTGAAAAATTTGCAGTGTAAACAGTCAAGAAGGTCTAAGACATCTAGCCAAAGGCCAAATGATGATCTCGCTCTGAAACATGAATGCTTTGTATGTAACAACGGTAGACTGTGCACCTTTTAAGAAGATGAAATGTTAATTGATTCTTTGATAAAGGTACCCCAGAAATGAATGACCAATACCTTAAGGTTGTATGTTATTTCACACTGATCTTATTTTATTCACTATTAATCCCTATATTTAGTAGCATTGGCCTTCAATAGAACAGCATATAATTGCACATTGTTTTATATTGTTTTTTGTTCTTATACCCACTTGTCGTCTGACATTGCTTTTAGCCACTTCAATGGAGTGAATTTCAAAGTAATTTAAATGAAGAGACACACTGAATTACTCACATGAAGAACTACCTAATATAAGATAACCATAGCAGAGGGAATTGTCCATGTCTCAGTTAAGAGTGAGCACTGCTAATAATGTTGGGCTTCACCTGGAAGTTACAACTGGAAAATCCAAGTTTCCTGCTAAGTGTAGTTTCATTCATGTAGCCATTTCAGATTAACACCTTTCTAATTGAGGTGGTATCCACAGATACCACAGGAATCTTTCTTCAGGGCATCTTCTGAACAAACCAAGGATATGGTCTTGCCTTACCAGAGAGCCTGTGAGCTGTTCAGTTGGCTCCATGCTTTTGAGGTGACCCAGTTAGGGAGCATGGGAAGGACCTGGGGGTGATAGTTGCCCTCTGACAGTGAGCTCCTTTTGACTCTTTGTGCTGCTTTGTATGGATGTGTGCAAAGATTTACCACTTAACCAAGGAAGTACAGGAAATTTGGGTGTTCACACATAAGAAGAAAGTGTAGTCATTGGCCACAGCTGATAGGGGATAGTACTGGGAACAAGAGTACGTATCAAGCACGTCAGAGGTATGCTGCCATGTGTTTTTCCATGGTTCCCAAAATGCCTTTGGAATTAGGATCATATGGTAGACAGGAGAACTATAACTGGTTTTAACAAGTTACATGATGAAGTGTAGTCCTGAAAGGTGGCTTTCTACAAGGATCAGATTAACCTGTGCAGCAGAGACTGAGGAAACATGCGAGGAGGAAGACTCTAGGGTCCAGGGGATGGATGGATGGATGGTGCACTACTCATTTTCTAACCTGTCAATATTGTACACAAAACCAACTGAAAAATGCAGTTTGTGTAAGTGCAGCTTATCTACTGCACCTCAACACAATGGCCATACTCCTTTTTCCAAAGTTATCATGTGGGGTTCAGGAAAGGTGACATGGTGTGGCATCTTGCTTTTTTATCACTTATAATATAGAAGACCCGACATCGATTTGGCAGAATGGCTGTTCTCACCACACTCTTAGGAGTGTTTTTTTGAAACAGGCATCCACTTCATTTTGGTATGTCACATATCAGTGTTGGAGTTTCATGTGACACTGTTTAGCAAATAATTTCTTGCTTGGTCATATCCAGCAGTGTATAAAAGAACCAAATCACTTTGCCTGTGGTTTTTGATGAATAATGATAACTATTACCAAGAGTTACATGAATAATGCATTCAATGAATTCGAATAAATAAGCAGTATTTTTAAATCTATTGTTTCACTGCATTTTATTCAAGATAGCTGTAATGGTATGTACTTTCAATGAGCATTAAGATATGATGTAAACATGTTGGTGGTTTTTGCATGTTTATTTTGTGATGTCCTCATTACCTCGGGGTAAAGCATGAGTTATAAAATTGTTATTATTCAAAAGGAGGTGTTTGAAATGCCTTATTCTTCCTGGGAGGTCTATTAAGAGCTTAACTGACCCTCAGTAATTAGAAAAAAAAATTATTCTGGTTATTTCTTCTAGAAATTGAACATCCTGCAGGCAATGCCAAGTGAGTTTACAGACATATTTGGAGGTTGAGTCAAGATGAATTGTGCCATGTCTTCAGAGTTGTCTTCTCAGAATTAAGCTGACAATTAATAATACCTCTTTTTAATATATTACATGCCTTTGAAAACACAGTATTACCATTACAAAGATGTCAAAGCTTCATAATTAAGACTGTGCTGAGATATACTTGTAAAAGAAAAACAAACTAAACTTCTGTTTTACCTTTCATTACTGACTGAAATGAGACTTCGTATTTGGCAGTGCCCCTTCAAAGGTCAACTACATTTCCTGCATGTGTTTTTTTAATAATGAAATATTTACTTGCTTTTCAGTGTTCACATAACAAAAACTTCTGTAATTCGTGGCACTGTTTAGAGCTTGATGGAAGACAGAGAAAGGTAACTACAGACTGAATAAATTCATAGAGTGAATTAGCCACTTCTGTTTCTCTCAGGGAGCACTGAGGCATTATCTAACATCAGAAAGCTCAAGTGACTGTAGCATCTAAGCGATGATGTGTGCAGAGGATGACTCTGGTTTTAGTCTTGATTTCCCTCTGGCTGATATCAGCAATGAGTGTTAACTGGTTAGAAAAATCACAGGTAGCTCTTCAGTAGTATTTTATCTGTATCTTGATGTTCCCTAGAAGTTTTTTGTGCCAGAGCAGTTATCTGTAGCAAATCTAGCTATCATGATTTAAGGGAATCATAGAATACCAGGTTGCAGAGAAGCTCAACATGAGCTGGCCATGTGCTCATGCAGCCCAGAAAGTCAGACGTGTCCTGGGCTGCACAGAAAGCAGCGTGATGGCAAGGGAGGTGATTCTTCCACTCTTTTCTGCTCTTGTGAGACCCCACCTGCAGGGCTGCATCCAGCTCTGGCACCACAATCATAAGAATGATGTGAACCTCTTGGAGCAGTTCTGGAGAAGGGATGTGAAGCTGATCAGAGGGCAGGAACACCTCTGCTGTGAGGACACACTGAGAGAGTTGGGGCTGTTCAGCCTGGAGAAGAGAAAGCTCCAGGAAGACCTTATAGCAACCCTCCAGTACTTAAAATGGGTTGACAAGAGGGCTGGAGAGTGATACTCTACAAGGGAATGTAGTGATAGGACAAAGGGGAATGGCTTTAAACTGAAAGAGGATAGATTTAGATTGTCTCACAGGAAAAAACTTTAGATAAGAGTGGTGAGACACTAAAATGGGTTGCCCAGAAACATTATGGGTGCTGCATACTTGGAAGTGTTCAAGGCCAAGCTGGATGTGGCTTGTGATCTGTGAAGAAGCAGCATAAGTCCTCAAATGTTTTTTCTGTTTAAATTTACCCCCATTATTGTTCAGTATCAAACTGGTGATGTTTTACTCTTCCTTCAGTACAAATCTCTTTATGTCTCACTTTTGCACAAGCTATGTTCTTTTGAACAGACCTATCACCATGTGATCTTTTTTCCAACTTTATTTGACATATGTCTCTGTTCACATAATCTTAGTGACCTGTAGCCTTAGTCTGTAACTTGTGTTCTGTAGTCTTACTTACATGTACTGTGCAGGTGCTTCTTCACTAGTCCTCTCTTTTGCTTTTCACTTCCTTTTCATTGCTGAAACATGATGGTGTTATTTGCCATATGCCAGCTAAAAAGCAGATGGCAAGCATCTCTTAATGGGTAAGTAAGATTCCTCATGGAAGAGGTAGGAATGCTATCCCACAAAGTTACAGCTCTTTTTGTGTTATGGACTAGCATCATCCATTGTAGTAATACGAACACAGAAGATATCAGACGATCTTTACATTGCCATGTATATACTATACACACATATTAGCTATACTAGCTCACTAAACAGAGTGATCATTTCATACTCTTAAATATGCTGTGTGCAATCTCATCCAGCCTTAAATATTGAAGGATAGGAGAGAGAGGATGCTCACACCTTCACTACTTGGATTGCTTAGAGAAACTTTCTGAAGTTTTTTTGATTTGGTAAAAAAATGATGTCTATGACTGATGAGTGTCCTTATGTGACTAGAAGTTGGATCCCTCTGGATAAGAACTCCTTTTCTTCTCATCAGCCAATCCAGCTCTGCATGGGATCTTCATTTTCTTTTGTCTTCAAAACAATACAGAAATGGAAGGTAGGTTTACTGCTGTTATCCTCAGTTATGCTGCAGAGGTGGAAACACTGGACTGAAGGGTATGGGATGTAGAAGTTGCATCAAATAACATAAAATTTAAAGAGTGAAATGTTTTGGAGGAAAGAAAAAACTCAGAAGAGATGTTTTGAATGCTCTATGCACCTGAGCATTTGGTGGTAGAGATGAACAGGGAAGTTATACTACAAAAATGCCTGATTAACTAATAGACAGCTCTGTCTTCCATTTACTTATATTGTAGCAGGGGAAATTCCATTTACATTTCAAAGGGCAGTTTAGTCAAACTAGCTTAGAGAATCTCTGGTAAATCTTTGGCTTTGCTTCAGGGTGTTTAAGAACATTGAGAAACTGAAAGAGCAAGCCATAGACAGCTGATCACAGGCTCCTTACTGTGCAGAGTTGTAGTGCTTGGAATTTAGCAAGTCCTCTAAGCTCTGGTCTTGATTAAAACTTGGTGATGGGGAACAAATGGTGTGAGTGGAGATTTCCTTTAATGTTCTCGAGATCATTGCCACAACTACGGACTGCTGAAGGGTCTGACTCTTTTAAGCCTTTGAGCTATTTTTTGTTAGAATACAATGTTTTCTTCTGTGTTCAAATGTTGCCAAGTACGTTTTGGGTTGAAGCAGGATCAAGTAATAAATAATAATCATTGCTACCATATGTTCTCACAGATAAAGCAGACCCAGTATTTTCTTGTCAGCTATTTTTTGTTGCATTTTTTTGTTTTTATTGTCTATGGGTATTTGATAGTGCATGCTTCCTAAAGACTGGAGTAATTTCAGCACTGAAAAGAAAACAAGTATTTGTGGATTTGTAAGTGTTTAATTGCCTGCTGACTTTATTGGCAATCAGATCTGAAATGTTTTAGAAGAAAAGTGTTTATCCCATGAAATGCCTGATGTAATCAGAGGTCATCACTGGAGAAACCAGTAGGTAGCCACCAAATAAATGTATCACTTCTTTTTCCTCTGCTGTTCAGATTTACATGCAGAATAATAAGACAAGCCCACTCCAGGACTTTGTCATTGTTGTAGCTGTTTGAATTGTCTGCACAGTGACAGAAATGACACAAATCTTTGCATTTAAACTAGCAGCCTCCCCTTTAATAAGAGGAAAAGAAGTGGGGCTTAATGGCCTATGTGAGAAATGAGTGTGTATGGTTAAGTAAGAAGGAGCTATGTATGCATTGTATGCAGAAAGGGTCCTGAGGAACCTCAAATATTAACTGAAAGTATCTCCATCCCCTTGCAAAATATTGGGAAAGTGCTTTATTAGCATCAAAGCCTATAATTTACCTACTTATTTACATAAATTGCAACACATGGTCAGTATATTACTTGCTTTTATGTGAATCATCAAAAGTTACAGACATATCACATACCACATCAAAGAACATGTTTGATGAGAGGTTTCTTGAAGTGATGAATTATATTTTTATTCAACTGATATGTAATTCAACACAGAGAAATCACAAGGGTTTAATATTTAAAGAAAATTAGGTATGCAAATTACTGCAGTGTAGAATTTTAGAAATTTCAGAACTAATTTCAGTGTTGAAAATGTTCTATTTTTTTGGAAGTGAAAATTAAACATATTAATTAATTACAGGATTTTAAAAATAAAATCTTGGGTTTACTATCATTATAAAACTACTTTTGCAAGTGATTGAAATTTCAGTTATGTACAAAAATTTTTACATTAAAATACTATTTTTTTTTAAATTTCACTGTAGTATAAGTGTTTTGAACTTAACAGCAGCCATGGTTTGAATGGACAAGGATGCAACAGACTGGAAGAGATATTGGGAGAGAAAACAGCCTTATTCACAGTGCATACTTATTTTTTTTTTTTTTTTCAAATCTATCTTCAGTCTGTTGAATTTATTTGGAAAGTTTAAGACAGATAATTTTCACCATCTCTGAAGATCTCCTCCAGTGCATGATATATTCCTTTGCTTACATTCACAAGTTCTGGTCGCCCTTTTGCCTGAGAAGTTCTTGTGCTACCATGCAGTGGAAAATGGACTTGGCAGTATTTGGCTTCTGAGTCAAGACTGAACCTTCCACATTTGTGTAAGAACACACCCACACATGTACAGCCCAGACCTTCTAGAGATTCCCTCTGCAGTCACAGTTTTGAGGTAGTATAAGCCAGTTTGTGCTGCCTGAGAGAGAGCTCAGAGAACATGCCTAAAGTACAAAAAAAAAAAAGCAGGAAGAGGATAAAACAGTATGGAAAATGGAAATGGTTTCACACATGGAAGAAGGATACCAGAATTAGGAGTTAGTTCTGAGGACTGGTAGAGTGTGGAGTTTGGGGCAGGAGTCATTTGAGAAGGACAAGCTTGTACAACACATTAGATGCTGAGGGAGAAACTGACATTTCCAGAAACAGGTATTTAGAGACTAGTTGGGGGTAGGAACCTGCAGGACATCAGAACATTAGGAGGAAGATGCATTGGAAGAGACAGAATTACCTCCCCTCTTTCCCCCAAATATTCTAGAGTCATGAAACTGGGAAAATGAGAGCATTAAGAAGGGGAGAAAGTGAAGGCCTGGGAAAGAGATTCAAACTGCAGTAGCAGAAAGCTTGGAAGGAACTAATTCTGACTAGGAATTGTAAATGGTACTGAAAGAATGGAGAGTGGAAAGAGGTGAGAAGAAATAGCTATTGTCTGGGAGGAGACAGGAGTACAAAAGGAAAGAGTTCGTGATGGAGAAGCTCAGAGTAGAAAGAGGCACTATCCTTGACAATGCACCAGTCATGCATGACCTGCCAGAGTCTGACTGCTGTCAGTGCCCATCTGTGAAGATTTTTGGTGAAGAACTTCTGCAGCAGAGTTTAAAGGCTCTAGTCTCTCACATGAGGCATTCTCACCATGTGTAGTTAAAACATTGGTGTAATGGGTTTATTGTGTCAGGCTTCAGTGGGTATGGTACAGAAGCTATCTGGGAAGCTAATTTAATTTAGCAACTCTTTAGTTCAGTGCATTCAGGGTGTGAGCAGGACTTGCATATTGTAAGCTATGTACCAGTCTTTATGGTAGTAATTTAAACAGACAGAAACTGGAGAAAATTTTATGTTCCTCACACAGAGAAAGGCTAGAAGTGTAGACCTTTTGAAAGAAGAATGTTTCATTTAATTCACAGGTTTGGTTGATGGAATCTTCTTTTTTGCTGGACTTCAGACAAAGAATGAGGAAGATCCTGTTTCTCATATGATTTTGTACAGAGAGATGAGAAGAATTGTAGATGTCTATAAGGCAAAAGTTTTGAAGCTAACAGAGGAAATGTGGATAGACAGTTAGAGCAATTTGAAGTATATGGTTTCAGAGAGAGAAATTCTCTGTTGAGCAAAGAAATCTTAGGAGAGCTGAAGACCTACTGAGCCCTTTGATGTGAGTGAATCAACCATGTGAAACTGATTAAAAATAGACTGGTTTTGCTGAGGAGAGGTAAAAATGAAATAAAAGTATGAATGTTAGTGGAGGAGACTTGAACATCCTAGAATACCACTAGAATAGCTAGAAAATAAAAGATACAGATCAGATGAGAGGACATTTTGTGATGACATGTAGATGATAAAATGTGGGTCAGCTGTCATTTGTGTGCACAGTCCCAGAGAGAAGCACCAACCAAAGTTCACATTAGAAGCATGGTCCAGCAAATTGCCAGTGAGCATGGGAGTATCATAAAATGAAAAATGAAAAGCAGGTGTTTAAGAATATGTATGCTAAATACTGCAAAGTAAACTGAGGAGATCAAAGGTGGAAAATGGGCAGCTGAAGAATGTTGCTGGGGAAAGCAGCCAGCAGAAATGTTAATGTTAAAGAAAGGAGATTTATAGTGGTGAGATTTATAGTGGTGGTATACATCTTTTCAAATAAATTAAGAAAAAGCAGCCATAAAAATGAGCATCAGTAGTGGGGACAAGTTTTGGGACTAACTTTAGGAAAATTTGAATCTGTGGCATACAATATGGCTAGTAGTATACAAGAACATTTATCCAAAGCAGATTAAAGTCCAAAGATACAAGTAAACATCCAGATATCTCTATAATAGACACTCCTGAAGAAATAATTTTGCATCAAAAGGTTAGCTATGCATTAAATTTGATAAATACATTAAAAGCAGTAAAATCTGGAAAAGAATATTTGGCCTTGCAGGCTTACATAATGGTTTATGATTGTGTTTGAAAATAGAGGATGTCAACTGCTTGCTGCAGAATCTACCTAGAAGGCAGTACCAGAAGTGCACTGCTCTATGATAGCTATTTCCACTGTGAGCTCCTTGGCAATAAAGATGTTAATTAGAAAAGTGAAGAAGCCATGGGAAAGGGCGCACTTGATGATGGCAGTAGAGAAGAAAAATGATAGGGTATTCCACGTTTACATAGATATTAAAGATCTTTAAGGCGATGAATCAAGAACAAATCAACTCAAGAACAATCATGCAATCATGCAGGAACAAAACAACCCACTCGTGCTAAATGTCATCACTTCCAGGCCCTCTATAACAACCAAAGTCATTATGTTAGATGCACAGTTTGATACTGGAAAGTCTGATAGGACAAGGAGAGCAGCTAATTAGTGCTTTCCAACACTTTATCCAGAAGGCAGTGTTTCAGAAAATCTGCTGGTAAATTGTTTGCACATGATATATCAAAGAAGAAAGGTCTTGGAATAGCAGAATGTCTCACACTCTTACCAGAGTGAATGCCACTAAAATCTGATAGTGTTAATCACATGATACTGGGGACATTTAGAAATCACAGTCAGATCCAAATCATTAGCAAGCAGATGAGTGGCAGCAGTAGAGAGTGCTCTACCAGAATGGATTGCCCAGAGAAGCTGTGGAATTCCCCTCCTTGTGGAGATTCAAACTAGCCTGGATATGACTCTGAATAAGCAGATCTGGCTTTGAAGTTAGCCCTGCTTTGAACAGGGGGCTTAGATTATCTCCAGAGGTCCTTTACAGCCAGTTTTATTCTATGACTCAGGGGATTACTGTGGTCTCAAAAGGAGGCATGCAGGCATATCCTAAAATGGGAAAAAGGAAAAGAGCAGAAGGCACTGATCTCTCCAAAGGAAATGAAAGTCAAGAGTAGGGTAAGCAACTCACCTGCTAAATAGCAGAAATTATGTCATCTCTGAAAGAACTTGAAGGAGGAACAGGCTTTTATGTACAATTAAAAAATAGCCTAGGAAATTTAGAAAATAGCACCGTTTTCCTTGAAATAAAAGCAGCATTCCATGGGAAAATACCTCCACAGGATGTGCTGCATGAGCTGTGGCCATTGCTTTTGGACAGAAGTGAATTGGGCTTTTGTAATGTTGCATAAATGTACATCACAATGTACATTAGAAAAGCCCAATTCACTGTCAGCTGTCTTCTAAATGCTTTTCCTTGCATGCGTTAGATATTGCTTCTTCATCCTCCATGTGTATGATATACTGAGCTACTGAAAGCAGGTAGTAAGTTTAAGAGGTCTTTGATGAAGGAAAAAAATGCCAACCCATCAATGCAACATTATGGAATCATAATAATGTTATCTCTCACCAAACAGCAGTGGTTTGGAGGTTAATTATTTGTCAGTGAAGCATTTATACTGCAGAAATGAGCACCAAGGAAAAAGCCATGTAGACAAATTAATAAATCTGTTTACCATGAGAGGTTTTATGCATGTACAATAAATGAGATCCATTGACTACCAGTGATAAAGTATTGAATCGCTTTTCTTTAAGTGTGCACTGTTCATCCTTAAAAACCTAGGGAAGAAGGATTCCAAGGGCAAAAGAAATGTGAGAACCAGCATTTAAAACTGTAGTAAGTATTACAAAAAAAAAAGTTAAATAAGGATTATGCAATTGGTTTCTAACTTTAGAGTTACCTTTGTAATCTGGGGAGGCTTTAATTATGACTTTATTACATGAATTTGGTCTTATGAATTTAATTCCAAGAGACCTTATATGACATACGGACACCAGTGATTTACAAACATGTAAAGTGTTACAGGAAAGTACCATGTTTTTCTTTAAAAGATCTTTTAACATCAGTGAACTCAGAGTCTTTGGTAAAAATTTAATCCATTAGTAAAAGCAAAGGTGGAAATGGAAAATAATGCAGTAATTTAAGTACCTTAGACTTTAAAAAACCCCAGAAAGCTAAATAGAATACTATTGACAGCTAATGTTAAAGTGATCTTAATGCTGCTGAATAAAGCTCATCAATCTTCAAGAAGGTGGCAGTCTGACAGCCAGTCTGTTAGTGTTCAGGTTTAATGCTAGTCCATGAAGAACTTACATTTTCTCTGTGGGTCATTACCATTAGCCTGATAAAAGAAGTACATCTCTGTTCTTCATACTTTGATTCCTTTTAAGGTATTTTTTAAGAGCAGATTTCACACACTGCAAGAGAAATGAAGTGGTGCTAGTGCATGAGGTAGCTCCCACAGCTGAAAGAACTGCCATCCTGTCAGAAAAATGTGTCAGGGGCAGGTTTTCCTGTGACAGGACTAATACAAGATGTGGTCTGTTACTCAAAGTAGTTAAAATAGGGGATCCTGTACCTGTTTACTTAAGACAACTCTAGAATTTTCATGGGCTTTCACACCTGTGTCAATGTATTTTAATAAAGAGAGGAATATCTTACTGGTGAAATCCTATTTGGTACACTGACTTCCTCAAAATCTGCTGAATCCTAAAGCAATAGGATTATTTATTAAGAACTCCCAGTTAAAAGTAAAAAAAAGTGAGAGAGTCCTTTGGAGACCTCTTCAGATATCCAGATCCAGATTTTCAGATATCAGTTTGAGACAGAGATCTGGTCAAAAAGTGCCTTTCCTCTTTCTCCATTTTGCTTAATTTGTATGTTGTTATTCCTAAGCAGTTTTGTCCTTCTTAATTGTCTTTGATATTTCAGGATAATCCTTGGGTATCGACAAAGCATGAGGGTGAAAAGCTTAAGAAGGTATATTTGGTGTTCTTAAAAATCAATAATTCAGAGGGGTTTTTTTAGAATTTTATTAAAGATACATTTCACAAAATATTTTTCACATCTTATCCTCATTAATATCCTCATCCTAAGTGAAATTTTAAGGCAAATAGAGCAAGTAAGAAGCACTGCCAAACAGACAGGACAAACAAAGAACTTCTTGAGTTTACAAGCTAACTTTTGTGATGTGACTTTTCCCAAGAGGAGAAAAAGGAAAATCTATCTACATTGTCTATTTAGGTAGAACTAGGGGTTTCTGTAGCCAAGAGAAACACTCTTAAAGTGTGGTCTATATGCTCTGCTACGTCAAAGGAACAAAATAGCAAAAAATCATAGAGCTCCCAAGGATTGTGAGGTTAGAACAAGATAAGTAGGCACGCCCTGGTTTGGGTGAGAAGAAGGAACTGTGTGTTGGTGGATAAAAAGCACATCTGTACTGTTACCACATCAGTTACTGCACCAAATACTTCTTCCAATTACAAAAATAAGGTTACTCTTAGAAGACATATCGATACTTCTTTTAAAATTAGGTAAACCAACTCTGTGACCTCCTGTACATCACACTTGTTATATCAAAGCCTTAACTCTCACTTGAAAAGAGTTGATTCGTATGAAGTCCTCTTTGTACCTCCAGTGTAGCAAACAGTGAAGATAGTGAAAATGAGAATAAGATCTAACACAAAGACTTAAAATCTACTTATATAATTAATATTACTTTGCCTTAATCTGTTAGTGAAAAGGAATCTGGAAAAGGTGGTATAAATGCAATCCATGTTTGTTTCAAAGTCTTTTAACTCTGCTAGAATAGAATAAATTGATCTGAATGGTGAATGAGAACGTGTCCCTCTGTTTTTTTAGTACTCTTTAAAAAGATATGGGCAACAGCTACTCACTTTTCTGAAGGTTTATGTTTAATAACAGAGGCTATAAACTCATTCCAATTCTGAGGATTTTTCTGGTATCTTGCACTCCACAATTGGAAGGGATGCCAGACATAAGTATACTTGGCAGTTTCCTACTAGAAAACAATCTTGCAAATAACAAGGAGACCCAATAGTTGAGGCAGAATATAGTTGGCTGAACAATTAAATAACAGGGCTGAAATAATGTCACAAACCCAGGAAATATAAAGTCAAAGCTTAAAGTTCTTTTTTAACTTTTCTTTTTGACCACACAAAGAAGAGCCTAAAGCAAAGCCTGATTTTCCCCTAAAACATTATATTAATTCCATCATGTTTGCTTGTGTGCATCTTTGCATGTGTGTCCATATATTGCATTTTTTAATTGTTTAGTTGTTCCATTTTCAGTGGAAAGCCTGGACAGTACCTGTTAGCCTAATGGAGGAGAACAGAAACAATGGTAAACAGATTTTAAGATGCAGCCTTCTCATCAGGAATAGAAGCACCAGGGGGAAAGAGTTAATAGGAAAATAAAAGAATAAATGCTCATGAAATATGAAACGAAATAAATAAATGCTCATGAAATATGGCTATTGCTGCTGCTACTACTACAAGAAAAAAAAAAGAGGCATGAGAAAGCTGACAGAAAAGAAAGAAAACTCTGAGTTTGTGGGAAACCCCAAGCTTAAGGAGCACTGAGAGGTTTTAATTTTAAATTTTCTTAGTCCAGTTTTAGGGAATTACCCTAAAAAGCAGTCTTTTCAGTTTTGTCAGATCTACTTCATCTACCTCTCCAGATCTCTTGCTGGAGGTTGATGAGGTGCCCGGTAGGTGGCATCCTTTTAACACAGTGCTGGCATCAGTTGGTTTGGGTGGAGGTTGTTTGGGATTTTTTAGTTAAATGCATTTTTTCTACAGAATTTGAACGGATTATCACAGAATTGACACATGCAGAAGTTATGTTATTGTGAGGACTTTATTCAATGCTCTCAAATTTGGCAATCTAAGCTTAAAATAAAAATAAATCTTTATTTAGGAATCTAAATGGAAGAGAGGGAGAAAGGGTTTTCCCTCATTGATTCAGAGCAAGTTTCTGAGGGAGTTTGCAATGAGCTGTATGTTTACAGCACCTACTGAACTCACTCTGCTTTTTTTGACTTGAGGGCTCTGGTTTAAATTAAAGACTTGTTTCCAGAATGTGGTGATTAGGATATCGTATTTACATTTGAGCAATTGATGCCTGAAATTGTGACATCTTATCATCTGCATTTAATTTGCCTCTGTTACATCTTGCTCATTTCTGGAATGTATTCTTTTCTTTCTTCCCAAGAAATAGTGCTCCCCATGTTAGCTGGGGAAGTCTGTGTGATCACAAACCCATCTCTGCTTCAGTGTTTGCTCACAATTCCACATATGAATGATGTAATCAGATGTAGTTTGAACAAGAATATGCTTTGGGCTTTTAGTGTTTGGCACGGGGCATCAGTATCAGATGCCAGCTATCCATTCAGTTAAAGCAGTGCCCCCTCTGAAAACACACAGGTAATTCATATGCTGATTGCAGGTGGAAAACAAACCCCCTTAACTTGTTCAGGAACCTGTGTGTAGTGGATGAGGATATTGAGTAGTCAGATATATCTGGGGATGTCTTGGGAGAGTGTTTCCAAAGAGCTGTTCTTCAACTCAAACTTCACCTCCTGGTCTGCTTGAAGGTTCACCTTGCTTGGAGGAGAAAAGCAGCAGAAGTTCTTTGTGGCTGGAAACAAGACCAACAAAGAAAAATTCTCAGCCACTGTCTAGTAATACAGGACCTGAAATAAATATACTTGGTAGCTGAACAAGTCTCACTAGTTCCAAAGCTGTCTTTGCACAGAATAAGATTGACAGATGTGTATCAAATGGAACATAGTGGTGGTTTTTAAACATTTTTCTGCAATTTACCACTATGAGATTTGTGAGTTGACATGGCGATAAAGATGCCATAGTGTCCTCTGCCAATCTGTAACTGGTCTAGTTGTATCTACAAACCCTAGTACTGTAATAAATCAGTTATATTGTCAGTTTGCATCAGATTGAGAGGTCACTGAGAAGTGAAGTTTAAAAAAAGCAAGTTTAAGATACTGACCTATTTAATTTCTTCTGTTATTTGTTCTGAATATATATTTAATCCACAATTGTGTTGAAAGTGTTGTTTTAAGGGGAATACAGATGTTTTTATATTCTCTATACATGTGCGCTCAGTGTTGTGCTTTTCATGTACACACCAATCAAAGAGTCCATCTCTATAACTTCTTTCATCCCTGACTATTTTGCCTGGGACAATCTATCCCTGGGAAAACTCCCCAAAATACACAAGTAAAAAAAAGGATGTGGGTTATTGCTGGTAAATATATAAATAGAAACAATATTTCCAGAGCTATAAAATTCCATTTAAAACAAAAGTATGGGAAAACATTTTTTGGTGCAATTGTCAAAAAGTAGTACCACATTAAATGAATATGTCTGAGGACTAAAAGGGTAATTTCCTAACCAGATGTGAAGTGCAAAGTCATCTTCTCAAGTTTGCAGACAGACCATCTATGTTTATCTGCTGCCAGCCATAACTTTTCCAGGTTGTACCAGGCTGAAATTCATAGGATAGGATCATACCCACCCTTCAGAATATGAGTGGCAGTCTATGAATCAAGCCGGTTTATAAATCTGCTGCTGCTGTCTGGAAAAAGCTCAGAGGAGCTGAATTAGTAGCATCAGGGGAAGGACCCCAGTAAATAATGTTTTAGGCCTGGATAGACTGATATAAGTCTATGCAGGCCTGAAATAAGGAGGCTGCTGGAGGAAAGTGAAGGGGCAAAATTCCTTCTTCCTTTGAACTTACAGCAGGAATGGAGTTTCAATATTTGAGATAGACATGGGGGAGATAAATAATAATGCAGAGAACACTCCAGGGCAGTGCTCTCTTAGATGTCACAGTATATACCATTGCAGCAGACAGAGATATTTGTCTCAACCTTGCTCAATGATGCTCCCAAGTTGCTTTAGTGACTCATCTTCATTGCTGATGTTAAAGCAGTAGGTGTCTGGTAGCAAGGACTGTCTGTAATCATAACTTGAGGTCTGTGGCAATTGCTTAACAAATCAGCAGCCTGTTCAGTGCATCTGTCACAGCTTACTGTGCAGGCATGGAGAGCTGTGCTCACACAGCCCCCAGGGATGTTTCACATCTTCAAATGCTGCAGCTTGGTCCTAGATCTGGCTGAGGGGTGCAGAGCCCAACATTGCTGAGCAGGTACCTGAGGAGGGTCATGTAGGGAAGTTTCTTTTCTTTCCAATAAAGGTACTCTTCATTTCTTGATAATAGGTTTTCTGTATGACAGACTCCCCCCATATTTAAGCAAACTGGGGTCCAGTTTGAAGAAAGGAAGAATTATTGAATGCCTCAATGCAGAATTAATTATGTCAGATTCTATAGGGAACATTTATCCTTATGAATTATTAAAGTTTCTTTAAATTAAGCTATCATCTGTCTCAGAATAGTTGAAACCTACTCTTCAGGGCTCTTCAAGCATGAAACCAAAACACTGTTTGCATCCCAGAAAATTTACCTACTAAGGCAAGAGAAAGATGTACTCCATGTGGATAGAAACTGTAGTTAATAGCAACGTATTCAGTAATACTACAAGTTTTTTTTGGAACACTTCTTTTGTGGCTGATGTTTCAGAAAAGGCTGCAAATTTTAATTATATAGTTAGTTAATTAAGAAATTATAGCAGACACTGAATGAAATTAGGGACTATAATCAGGAAGGGAAAGTTTTTTATAGATCAGCTTTGAAAACAGAAGTGTGAGTATAGCTGAGAGACTGAGAGGGCATGAAAAGAGACAGTTGGATGAGTCAAGTAGGCTTTTGACACAGAATTGTCCAGCATGAATAAAGAAGTTATGTCAGACTTATAGTTGTTAAATAGTAGAAGAAAACATGGATTCAAAAGGAAATCCTGATATTCAAAGAGAAAGTATGGAAGAGATCCAGAAGATAGACTTGAGCAAATACATGGAAAGTTTGAAATTAAATTTTAATTTTTTTTTTAATTGTATGTTGATAAGTTGAAAGAGAATGTATAAATAGGTATGGGTCTTCAAGTTGGCAAAAGTCTCTCTAGGCAGCTCAGTCCTGGAGCTTACATCTTGGAATGGGTTGCAATAAATAGCTGCGCTGGATAAGCTGACCAAAAAAACAACTGTGAAGGCCCTTTTATGGCCTTTTCTCTTATACGATTTGCTTGATGGTAATATTTCTTTAGATCACGTCTGTAATTGGTGATACTCCAGATAGATTTGTGGCTGCATTGCTGTACTGGTGTTTGGCTATCACTAGGTTTGTTTCTATTTTGTTTGTTTGTAAATGCTCCCCAAATTTGTGTCCTCCTTTATGTTCTTTAAAATATAAAACTTGTAAAAAGAAAGCAAACTTTATGTGTGTAGCAGCTTCTGCGTTATAATTGGTGTTTGATCCTGGTTTAGCTTTTGAACCTACTAACTTGAAGGACCTTTCAGTTGCTTTGTCTTTTTACTGAAAATGATGTGGTCTTGACTCAGGGAAGAGAGTTATTGATGGTGAAGTTGCAAAGCAATGTGTGGTTTGAAGAGGCAAATATTTGCTGGAGCAAGTGCTATTTTTTTCTCATGTTGTGACGCAGTCTGGGTGTTTAATAATTATTGCTTGTTATACCAACTTGGGTATGTCATGCTCCTTTTTTAGGCATGATTTATGTGATTTCTGCTCACATACCTGACTTGATATTTTGACAAGCCCTCAGGATCTAATTGTGCTTCAGCTGAAATCACCACTTAAACTGACATAGATCAGAAAAGTTCTTAATAATCCTGTGAAATACCCAGAGTGGGCAATTCTGAGAAAAAATTATTGATGCTATTCTTGATTTATTGATCAAGAATTAGACAAGGGATAAGTTAACAAAATAACTGAGCAGTTCATAGCACAACTGTTTTGTGCCCATACTTGGTTTCATGTTTATCTATTAATTACATTTCCTGCAACTATCTCTGCCTACCAAATTGGCAACAAAAATGCAAAACACATTTAAAAATATTTTGCCACAAACAGACAGAGGTAATGAGCTCATTTCTATGGAAATAATTCAATACTGTCATTGTTGCCTGCCTACCAACTGATCTGTAAAAATGTTTGTCCAAATTTAATAGCTTCTCATTTATTGAGAAATGCAGAAAAATAAGGGCGTAAAACACACATAGGAGGTAATTGATTCATAAATAAGCTTGGCTTTCTGTAAGATAATTAATCTGGCCTTAATTTGGAAGAAAAAAAAAATTAAATCAATGCTAGCAGGTAGCGCTTGTAAGGGAGAGAAGTATCAACTGTGAGACTAATAATTACATGTCTTGTGTGTTGCAATATTTCATCAATGCAAATCCACTAATCCTTCTGAAGGTGATCCTGCTCACATTTGCAAATGTAATTCAAAAACCTTTGCCTTGAATATAATGATCTGCCTGGAAAAAAACTGACAAGTAAACCTCTAAACCTATTCCTATTTGATGTTTTCATGAGCTTTCATAATTTCTGAGGGCAACAAAGGAATGTATCAGAAAATTTGTTTGGAAAATTACAGTTGGAATCAAGATTTAGATTCTCAGAAGATCTGGCTTCAAACACAAAGATTAAGGGATTTATCCAAACGCATTAAGTGATGGGTACACTCAGGTTTCCTTTGGGCATTTTAGTGTTCCATGTTTCTTCAGCCCTTTTCAGCAGGATTGCCTCTGCCATTAATGAAAATTTGTCAAGAAAGATCAAGCCCCAGAAGGTAAAGGACTGGCCTGATTTGACATCTGATGTATCAGGTGGTGATTTCATCAGATTTCAGGATTTATAAGCTTCAATATTGTTGAAATCATGCTGGAAAGTCAGCAAGAAATACCAGAGTGTATTGGGTGTTTTCTTAGGTGATAGTCTTTGTCCAGAATCAATACTGAACCAATACTGCAGGTGTATTTGATAACTAAATACAGAGAACAGTCAAAACCAAGATTCTGCTCATTAGTTAATGGTAACTAAGGACATTACTTAGTGTTTCTGTTTGTTTATTTCTTTGTGAGATTATTTAGACAGATAACTATGGATATAAAACGATTTCCAGCCCCACAAAAAAACACACAAAAAAAACCCTTAGAAAACACTTCATTCCTCCCATAGCTTCCTCTGTTCCAGTCAATAGAAGACAGAAAGTTTTTGAGACTTCCTCAGAAAAGATTTTTTGAAAAATTATCGAATCCAGATATTTCAATTATATTGTACCTCTATATAGTCTTTCTCTGTATAGTCTTTCTCCATGCAGCATCAATAAAACTATAATGGCAGTCTTTTCCTGCTCACCAAGATCCTGTCAGCAGATTCCAGTGAAACACTCAGTGCACAAAAAGTATTTACAAGACTGGTCCTTAGATTATGATATTGTACTGCTGTGAATTGTTGGAAGTCTACTCTGGTGTATCTCAGAAACAGAAATTAGGATTATTTGGTATTTAAAGGTGTAAGTTGTAAAGTACCTTCTAGCCCTTTGAAATTAAAAGTGCAATCAAGGCTGCTGTTATATCTCATACAAACAACAGAAGAAAAAATTTTCTTAAGTAGGTGCCATAGTACTTGCTATATTTTGTCATGTGTGTTCATAATACAGTGCTAGTTTCAATACAACAGAATTAGAATATCAATTGCCTGTTTTTATTAGAGCACATTAAACTGTTTAACCAAAGTGAAATTGATTGCATTGAATTGCAAATTTGAAATGAGGAAAAGCAGTTGAAAATGAAATTAGGCTCACTAGAGGGAAGTTAATATGCTCTTTAGTTCTCCTGTACAATAATACAAGGTTTAAATATGACTGCATATTCTGCTAAAATTGGTTATACGTTTAGCTTTGCGTACTAGGCTTTACATCTCCTTTAGGTTGTTTTCTGAAGTTTCTCTGGGTCTTAATGTCACCAGAATTAATGCATGGCTACCAGGCAGATATGGCACAATGCTGATCTTTCCATTATCTCTGCTTTTACTTGGTTGCATGGGAGCCAAACCAGTCATAGTGAAGTGAAGGTGAACTCAAAAGATCACCAATGAACTTTACTATATTTATAGTATAAAAATAAGTGTAAGGAGGCAGGGCATTTTGTTTTGATCTGATGTACTGCTCAAAGGTCTGCAAAACACAGCACTCCCTGCCCTTGTGAGTCGATGGTGAAGCTCAGCTGTACAGAGAGTTTTGCATTCTCACGGTGCTGCAGGTACCCCAGCTAATGAGGAAACAGACTCTGTTTATGTGATGGAAAGACAAATCCCACTGAAGTTACTGCTGGGTTTGATGGATGCTTTTCTCCATGGTGTGGAAAGGGGAGTGTTGGTTAGCAGTGACCTGTATTAGGAGGAAAATGGATAATTTTAAAACAGTAATCAACCAGAATGACTTTTCTGTTGTGCTCATTTCTAGCAGCTGACAAGTACTTTTGAACTTACACAGGTGGATTTACTGAATGTCAGAAAAATGGGGATAGTAAATGTCAACAATTTTAGGGCATGGAACTGAAAATCTTGCCCCTTTCAGACTATGACTAGTGTGAGAAATTTTCCAAATAATAGAAATGAAAAAAACCCAAAACAATAGAAACACCAAAGAAACAGAAAATAGCCTTTCTACCTGATTGTTTTATTATGCTTTAGCTTTTTGTACTCCTCAGTTTGGCATCAGAAGTCATCTGCAATGGCCTCACTTCAACGATGTAGATAGCTTGTTAGTAGTTTGCATGTTGTATATTGCTATGGACATTGAAAAAGTTATTTTGTAGGCTTATAACTGTTTCTATGCTTGTTAATTGAAGCCTATGGCTTGCAGTTCTTCAAACTCTCAAAAAACCACTTAACCCTCTACCAGTCTCACACATGTAGAAGAAACCAGCTGGGAAAAGTCATGAACACGCAAATTTCCAGCTGTTTTTCACAGAAGAGAATCACGATGATCTACAGGTATTTTTCCAAAGGGTAAAGTGGCCCTTTATGTAGCATAGGTTAAGAAATGCTTCTATAAATTCCACACCACCATTTCTTGGTTTAAGTGAAAAGGAACTTACAGTCTGGAGACTTAAAGTTATGGAATCATAGAATCACAGAAAGATTTGGGTTGGGAGGGACCTTAAACACTGTCTAGTTCCAAACCCCGGCTATGGGGAGGGACACCTTTCACTAGAACAGGTTGCTTGGAGCTCCATCCAGCCTGGCCTTGAACACTTCCAGGGCTGGTGCATCCATAACTTCTCTGGAAAACTTGCTCCAGTTCCTCACTCTCTTATCATTAATACAACTGCACAATGAAAATATTATATGTAGTTTTGGTTGCGAACAATTGTAAACAGATTCTTTTTATTCTCTTTAGAGAATAATTAAATGCATGATTACTATAGTTTTCTTATTTTCTGCATCTCCTTGCATCACTACAATGGAAAGTCTGGAGAACCTCCCACTGTTTCTGCTGGCTGGGATTGTCTCCCCCTTTTGATGTGGGAGGTTCTTCTTGCTGACAACTCTGTTCTAAGTGAGAGGGAGCTGTTACAATCAAAATTACATGGCACGTGAAGGCCAACTGGAGCTCTGAGTGTGGAAATGGTTCCTGGAAAACATGTTCTAGCTGGACAAGGTTATTTAAAGTTCTACCAATGCTTTCCAAACTAGTGTCCATGGAGTACTGTGTGGCATACTCATGGAACAAGCTGTCCTTGTTTCCAGCATCTAAGTCACATTAAAGTCAGCTAAAAATATATTCATTTCCTGGCATTAGTTGTTTTCATGTAAGAAACTGATGTGAGGTAAAATGGAATTCTGAGGAGGAGAAGAACTGGGTTTTGATATTGAAAACAGAGTTGTAATGTAGATCTCAGATCTCAGAAATGAAGGAAAATGAGTTCTGTGAAGTCCTTCAGGGGAAGATAGTTTTTATTTCAGATCACACAAGGAAAGGAAAGATGTGTGCAGATTGTCTTTTAGTTAAACTTTGTTCACGGAAAAGGAAACAATTATTGTGGCATCAAAACCTGAAATCAAAAGTGCCTGTTTAATTTGTGTGCTGAAGGAAGGCCTTGTTCAACGTACAAGCAGTAGCTGTTGTGGCTGCACTGGGGAATTCCTCCCCTACTCTGCTTCAGTTTTGAGTGGTGTCAAGAGACCCGCTTGCATGCCACCATATTAATGCATGCACTTCTTGGTGAATCAGTCACTGCAGCAAAAAAAGTGAGACTGGTTCCTGATCAGAAGGGAAGTTCTGCTGTATTTCTGGCATCTGTTTTGGGTGTTGGGTTGTAATTGAGTCTTAATTATTAACAAGCTGTTCACATCAAAATCTCCACTAGAAACAACCTGGGCATTACCGCATCAATTTGCAGTTTTGTTCAAATGATACACAGCAGTACAAAACGTACTCCTTTAATAAAACTTGTGGAAATTATAACTATCCTCTTGAAGTCAGCCTTTCTGAAAACTTCTGTCAGTTTCTAAGTTTGGAAGTTCCTTCTTATGTAAAAGGGACTAAATTTTCTTATATATTGGGAGAGAACTGCTCTGTGTCTTATCATAAAGGTATTCCTCAATTGGCCAGTGAGTCTTGAACCTCAGTGCTCCTTTGCTGACCAAGAGTGCAAACCAGTTCAGGCCTTGCACCAGATCATCCCAACTAGAGACTCTGGTGCAACCCAAACACATTTTGAGTTGCTTTCTTTCCATTTCAAAAAGAAAATGTCATTCAGAAATGAAGAGCTGTGTGTAAACAAGTTGTCTTTCATGTGACCCTTTGGGCCCTAATTTGAGGGTCAGTCTGTGCAACACAAATCCCTTTCTAGCTTGCATGCCTGCCTATATGTTATATTCGTATAGATACCTACATGAGTAGTTCCTCTTCATTCTGTGGACTTCTAATCTCCATGTGTAGCTTATATTTTATGGACTCCAGTCTCTCCCTTCTAGTCTGCTTTTCCTCTACTCTTTTATTTGTTAGCTCCATTGTAAAGCATTTTATTGCATCTATACTGCATTCTAGTCGTGTCATATAAAGCATTACAAGTCCACAATATTTGTTGGTTACTGCAGTCTAATTACAGATTAAATTGGCATTAACTTCATAGGATAAATTATAATAAAATAACAAAAATATGCTTAAGATGTTTCAGTGATGCTATTTTGTAAGCTGCACCCTCACACTTACAAAGACATGACTGATTTTTACCAAAAAATACAAAAGAAAACAACGAACTTGGAGAACATTTTTGTTGTGGTGACCATTTGCACACATGGATTTTTGAGTGTATTCTTTTCTAAAATGTTACTACAGAGTTATTCATTAATCATATTTCTGCACAACTTGCACAGGACATCCTCAGCCTGGAAAAACAGGATACTGTTATTAATGCAAGGTGGGGAGTGGGAGCCTGACTATATCCTAGCATATAATCAGTACAATTAGAATGAAAACATTTCATATTGCATTTCATATTTCGTATTATTCATCAAAACTTCCTTTTGATGGTGTATCAAAACTTAGTCTTAAATACAGTTTATTTTCAATTTATTGATAATTTATTGAATGAATATTATGCAGTAAAATGCTTAGGGGATAAGTAGTTACGATTTTCTAATCCAGACTATGTAAGCATGTTTAATGTTGAGATACAATGTTGGTTGTAATGGCTACATAGAAAAAATTCTCAAAATTCACAATTTTTTCTCAATATTTATGGCACAGAGGAGCGATGGTGTAGTTTAAGAAGTTCTGTGTACAACTCTCTGAAGAAGTAAATCATCACATTTAGGATTGTAGCTATACTTGTTATATTCTGTCTTGCTTGACAAAATTCTTCATTTTCAATTTGACAATAAGAACAACTTTTTACTCAGCAAATTCTCCTGGTTAAATTTATTGTGACTGTGATAGAGACTTCTCAGTAATAGCATTTGCACTCAGGTTTGACTGAGTGTTTGATTGCAAACTACTTTTTTGAAATGGCATTAACAGAATGTGGGAATAGTTTCCTAAAATCCCATTATAGGATGAAAAGGAGCTGTATAAGGAGAATATAATACACAGGAAGGCAAAATTAATAAATTCAGAATCTAATGCAGCCTGATTTTAAGAAGATTCTCTAGGGAATGGGTAACAAAATGTTTGACATTTCGTACTCTGTGTAGTATTATTGGAGCATCAAGAGGCCCCAGAGCTTGTATTTCTCTAATGACAACTACTGCTCATGTAAAGCTTGTGTCCCTTATAATTATACTGGTGCTTATTATGTAAGTATATATGTGGCTCTGACTAGAATACTAAAAGAGTCTGCAGGCATTCTGAAAGATTTGCATTGTACATAGTGGTATCAATTAAATGATCATATCTTCATAATAAAAAGTACAACATCTTAAATTTACCACAGTGAAAGATTTTTCTTTTCATTTTTTAAAATGTATGGGTCATGGGCAGCACAGACAAAAAGGCTTCTGTACAAGTTTTTGCTCATGTTCTTTTGAAACTCCAGAGCAAAAAAGTAACTTTGATGAATTTCATATGTCAGAATCCAATAAAAGTTGTCATTAATGATTAGCTAAATGTGTGCAGTTTTTTGTCTTCCTTATGACCTTTTTGTGCTTACATAGACAGCGAATGGATGCCAGCATATCTGATTGGGATTAACAGTAATATTATTTAGATTTGACTTGCTTTATCACTTTACACAAATAATTTCATTACTTTAAACCTGTCAGTTATTCCTTGTGGTGAAAGAAGCCTTGTGACCATATACTTAATAGAATGTTGGAAGTTCTGTGAGTTCAATTGTACAATTTTATCACCTTTGTCAATTCTGATGTCTTCTGGTCTGTCCTCCAAATGGTATGTGCCCCTTTATCTGGGTAAACTTTGCAGTACTATTTCTGTTCTAGTTAATAATTTAATATTGGTGTTGATATTATTCAAAGAGAAAAATCATTTGGGCTGAAAATATGAACCTGGACTGTCACAGGTATAACAGCAATAATAATTTTAAACAATGTATAGTGTCACAATAGAATCAATAATTTTGAGGTGTGTTAATTTCCATTTTTTGTTTCATCTGAGGAGTAAGAAAAATAGTGTTGTAAAGATGTTCAGCAATTGATTCCTGTTATGAAATTTTTTGTTAATTTAGAATATAACCAGAAGTTTATATGGAATAAAAAGTTCAAAAGTATCCCAAATAAGAAATGTAAGGCAGATACAAGGCATTTTTAATCAAACCTATAATATTTTTTAATAATTTGTTGAATGGTATTAGCTGATAGAGGAAAACATGAATGGGAGGATTGCAGACTCAGTTCACATGAGACTATATAGCAGCTCAGGCAGCTACAGAAAATTGTCTGAGGAATCAGACTAAAAGTATGTCATCTCAATATAACAGCAGAAATAACATGATAATTCTTTTCCCCATGTGTTGCAGCAAAAGAAAAAAATTCCTAATGGAATAATGGCATTTTCCAATGGAAAACCAAAACACTTCAGTGAAATAATTATTTTCTTTTGGCCAAAAAATTTGAATACAGATTCAAGACTTGTCATTCTAGAATACACCTAGTCTTTTTGTGGGTAACTGCCTTTACATGACAGAAAAATCCTGAAAGATTGGAATTAAGGCTCCTAGTCAACATGCTGTACTTAAACAAGCCTCTCCTTTGGCTTTACCCTCATTAGTGACTGACCCAGATTATACATATCACACTCCAGTGGTTGTCTGACACCATAAAAAAATCACATGCTTGAGTGGTATTTATGGATTTCTCTCCAATAAGTAACTCAGAGTTTCAAGGCTTTGTATGTGTATCTCAGGCTACATTCCCAATCACAGCAATACCACCATACTTCAAAACTGTTGGAGAAGCTTCTGGCATGCTCAGCCTCAGCTGATTTAGAATTGTTGGATGAAGTCTGGGAGCTGGCATGGGCCTGGGATGTGCACAATAGGCAGCTGGGTTGTGGATACTCTGTTTTCAAAGACAAGACAGTTGAATAGTAAATGTGGGGGTTATTACATGCTTTAGTGCCAGGGAACTGTTTTAGGCATGTTTGGATCAGTAGTATAAATGTAATCTCAGTGTCTGTCTTGAATGTGCTACATTTTGTATTGTGCTCATTCTGAAGTTTCATTAACAATTTTCTATTTCTGTAAACTGTACTTTAGAAAAGAACAGCTGTAGTATTGTTTTACAACATGTATGTGTGAGTTCATAATTTTAAATGCATCTTGCTAATATTAATCTGAAGTCAGTCTAAGCATCCCATGAAATACAGCAGTTTATGATTCTAAATCAAGGACTACACTGATAGTATCTTTCTCATAAGCTTAGGAAAGGCAAATTTTTCCATGCTGGAATAATTCATACTCTGGAATCTTACAAGAAACATTGCCTTTAATGGGAGTCTCTTTCACTCAGAGGCAACAGTAATGAGGATCTATTTCTCTTCTCTGTGTCCATATAGATACCTGACTTCAGGGAAAAAAAGGGCATTGTGAGACAGAGGTCGGTCTGCCACTTATGGTTTCTCATGTTTTGTATTCTAAAGAGGAATGATTTGTGCATGCCAGAGACCTGGGAACCAATAATTTTTCCCTAAATCAAAATTTTTTTGCAAATTTTTATGTTAAATAAATGTTCAGTCAGGTGTACTGAGTGCACCAGAGTGGACCAGCACCCCCAATAGCCAGGGCCCTAAGAAACCCACATGCTGCAGGGCTTCCCAACTTTCTGTCTGCTGTTGAGCTGAGAGTCTTGGCAGGTTCTGTCTCCACAGGCTGAAGACTGAAAGCTGTGGAAATGAGGGGTTTGTGGTCACTGTGGAGGAATGGCTGGGAGTAGCTGCAGGGTTGTGAGCAGGACACTGTGTGGGCCCAGGGCTGGTGTGCCCTGGCAGCTGCTGGGGAGAGCAAGGTGGGTGATTAGCAAGCGTGACAGTACCAGGAATGTTGATTTCACTGAGCAGCTGCTGCCTGCAGTGAGGTTATTTCCTGGAGGAAGTTTCATGTGCTGGGATTGTCAGAATGAAATATTCTCTCAGTTTCCAGTTCGTGGGAAATTAAAAAAGGGATTTGTTGTCTGATTTGGAGTAAAACCAAATAACCCTTCCTCTTTGCTTCCCACCAAAACTTTTTCACAAATCAGAAATGCTACTCCTCAGCCAGCCAACAGTGTTTGTTCACTCAACAAACAGGCCACTGGGAGAATGTGCTTTATTTATGCTTTTACTGAGATCTGATTTTGCAGACCAATGCAAGACTAAAAAAGTAAATTTGTTCATAGATAATTTACCCATTGTAATACTAACCTTCTAAATCAGCAGTTTCTGCATTTGATCAGTTCTTTCATCTTTACATACAGTTATAAAACTCAACTCTGAAGCTAATGCAGAAGTGCTGATCAGAATTCATCCCAATGCTTTTCAGAAAGCTAGATTAACATTTGGATTAGAGAGCCCAATACTTTTCCTTGAATGTTTGGAATATTAAAACACAACTCAAGCTGTAGATTTTAAATGTCAGTACTGAGAATAATATCTAAATCACACACAAAACCCGAGGAAAGGAGACATCTAGATAATGGAGGCTTGCTTTCAACTTGTGACAGAAAGCATAGCAATTTTTTTTTTAGGGAGAAACTGTAGGTGTGGAACAGGATTCCTCAATCCATATAGCATCTAAGTAGGATCCTCTTCAGAGTTCCTGAAATGCTTTTCTGACAACATTTGCAGAGCTCACCCTGTGCTAGGTATTTTTACAATTTACTGCTCAGAAATAATTTTTAAACTTGTGTTCATTTTTTTTGGCCTTCTGCATCCCTGGTCCAATGCCTGATGTGTTGGCCAGGAAAACAGCCATTCCCAGTAATGGGGACGTTTCTGGTATTTATCAATACCAAAGGTACTTGGGACAAAGGATTTTTTTAAAACAGGAAGGTGTGTCACGGTCTGCTGAATTTGTGGTCTGGTTTGCAGAGAGTATGAGCCATTATGGTCCCCTGTAGGGGATTTTTCATCTGTTTCCCGAGGTCCTGTGTCATGGCTAGGACAGTAGTGTTACAATTGCAAGACAAACGGCTCTTGGCAAGTGGCATTTACAGGTTACAGTGGACTGCACATTAGTGTGGAGAAACCAGCCAGCACAGCCCTGTCTCTGTCATAAACTGGATGGTAAATAAAGCTCACCTGAGTAAATCTTCATCTGCATTGAGATAGGTAGTCCATCAGCAGATTAATAGTTTAATTCATTCTGAATAAGTGTTGGGAGATCCCAGCACAGTTAGGAAAGGCAAACTCCTGTCCTGAGCGCTGCAGTTCACTCTGCCTGTGCTCCCTGGGGCCGTGGCTGCAGGCAGGGGAGCTCTGGCTGATGTTGGCACCCTGAGAGAACTTGTGGTTTCCTTATATCCCAGAGAACTTACTGAGTAGTGTCTCTTTCTGCAAGTGCCACTGGTTTCAGACAGATTATGGTGCTACTAATTTAACAGGGGAAACTGGTAAAATCTGCCTTGAAGTGGTTGCTGTAGCCAGCCTTTGGTCCTTTGTCTGTTTTACTGGGGCACAGTCTCTGGTCTGTTAGGGAAAAGAGCATAAAGCTTAATCCCTTTCTTCCACAAGTAAAGAGACAGAAGACTTTTCTGTGTGTGCATCACTTGGTAGCAGGAGGTAGTCAATCAGCACCATCCAGAGGGATAAAATAAAGGATTCTTGCACATCTTCAGAGAGCTATGCCTCCAAAAACAACAGTAACAGCACAAAACTGAGACATTTGTGGACTCATCTTTGCAGTTTCCTGGTATATTTCTGTAGATTTTCTGGATTATATTTTTGATGTGATATAAGATTGTTTTTATCAGAGAACATAAGTATGTATCTTTAAATATACTACTGGGTTTGAGACATTAGCATTGTCTCAGAAAATTTCTTATTGTCATAGAAAATTGTTACCTTAGCAGTGCTTGCACAGCTGTCTGTCATATATATGATATATGAGTGTTTCTATAGAAATGAACAACAGTAACTGTTTTCCTGAAAACAATAAAAAGTGGCTGGTAACATAATGAACAACAAGAAAAATGTTAATTCTTCATAGAAGCTTCTGGGAGATTCATATTTTACACTTAATATTGACACTGACAGTTCAGAAAATTATTCTCTTCCAGTTTCAGGTTCTTCCCTCATTCATTCCCTTGCAATAGAGAGATATCTCTCTTTCCTAATTTGGTTTTCAAGGTAACTATTGAAATAGTTGTTTTTTGCAGGAAACTAGAAGATATTCCATCATTTCCTTGACATACCTTTAAGAAAGATTAGTGAAAACCCTGTCTGTCTCCTGGCAAAATCCTATAAAAGCTGAAATCTCTTAAGGCTTTGAAACTCTAATTGAAGTTGTTCAGACATGAGGGGTCATTCTTAGTCTATTGAACCTCAGGCCTGAGAGGTCAGAGGCTTCATGGCAGATTCAGCTCTCACTGATGCCAGCAGAGAAAAGTCCATTCAAATTCTAACATAGCAACTTCATGACATCAGGAGATGACAGGTGCTATAACTCATGTGCAGATTTAATACAACAGCTGCTTCAAAAAATTAAGATGTACTAATATCTAATAAATTGCCTTTTAAAATTGTTCTCAAGTTGTAATGTTAGAAGTGCAGGCACTTCTATTTAGGAGATTTTTCATAAAAAAATGTTTGCCCAATTGCTTTAAAAAGCAATGTGGAATTATTTCAGCAAAATGGTTCTAAAATGTGTTCATTTTTGAGAGACTTCCTTCTTGACACAAGTCTATAAATAAGATGATCTTGAAAGGCCAACATCTTGATTTTAAAAAATAGAAAAATGAAAAAAATCACAAAATACTTCTTTTCAACATAAAATAGAAGCTTTTAAAAAATTATTTGTTGGGGGAAAGTAGCGTTTGGGCATATATGGACTAGAAAAAACAAATAGTTTTATTTAATAATGAGACGCATCCATTAAGAAAATACCAAAACACCACATATGTGTGACTTTTAATCCCTTCCTAGACCTCCAAATACATTCAGCTTCTTCATTTTGTTTTTAAGAGCTCATTGAGAAATTACAAGAAAAAGATAAAGCAGAATGATTTTTATGGAAAAAAAACTGAATTGTATCTGCATAGTGTATCCAGACTTGTTTTGGTGGAGAACACTTTATAGAAGTATGCTGTCCAAGTACTTCCAACTCAGATTTCTGTGTTTACTATGCTAGCAAAATGCTGTAGTCATGGAAAAGCATAAAACCCTTGGGATAACTCCATGTACACATTACTCAGAAATTCTGGTGTAATTCTTAGCAAAATTTGTTTTGGGGATTATGGCTCTGGAGTGTTTGTAATTGCAGTCCTAAGAGTGGCTCAAAAGCTAGAGCTAGTTATAACTTCTACATCAGAAGGGCAGATCCTTCAGTGCTTATTGAGGAAAATTGCTCATTGGTTTCAGTGGGAATTTAGCGTCATCAATAGGCACTACAAAGTCAGGCCCTAGAGAGTCCCACTTCATAAATCAATTATAGTTCATTCATCAAAAAAAAAAAGCTAATTCTGATTCAGTTTAGAACACCCAATCTCATTTCAAATCATTAGTTACCTAATCATGAAGGAAATTAAAATATTGTTAGAATTAATCCTGTATGACTCAGCAGTCCAAAAGACCTTCAGCTAACAGATTGAGTTAAAACTTTCCACAGATGAAATATGCTAAACAAATATAACTGGGGATTTTGTTAGATCAGAGCATTGTTTGTGCATAAGCTGTTGTGAGGTAAGTCTAGTGTAAGATTATTGATAATGCATGATGAAGAGAAAGCTTTTCTGATAAAGGATGTGGTTATCTGAAGAAAGCAAATGCAACTTGAGCTTTTCCACTCAGAAGCTGTGTTGACAGCAGAAGTAATGACAGCAGTATCTGTCATACCATTGTCATTATAAAACTGATGGAGTGCCTTTGCTTTGTAAATGAACTTTTTTTTTTTTTTTTTTTTTTTTTTTTTTTTTTTTTTTTAATTTACTAGATGATGTTTAACAGGAACTTTATTAATTTCAGAGGGGGAACCAGTCTTACTGTTTTGGGACTGGTCATAGTACTTTGGGACTTTAAAGCAGTGGTTGGTGCAGCTGTGCTCAGATAGGAACCTGTTGGGCTGCTTGTCCTCAAATAGCTTTGGCCCTTTTCCAGAAAAAACAGACAGAAGCACTATTTTGTGGTCCTATCAGTAAACATGGCAAGAAGTCAAACACGTGGGAGCTTCTGTCAGCTTTTCTTTTTTTCCTTTGCAATAATTCTCCATGAGCATTCAGAAGTCATGATCAACCTGTTTACAAAACACATCACAGCTATGTAAATAAAATACCTTCCTCTGGCAATTATATAGGCATCAGGACAAAATGCAGTGCTGCTGAATTCCAGTTACACTACTGGTGAAATCTCTGATTGCAGTATAACTGTAAACAAGAAAATAAAATACCTAATGGACAATGGGGATGGAGAATGTTTGGAATGGCTCTTTTTGCTTTTCCTGTCTATTTCTATTTGAAGTATGCAGCCATTCTAATGCACTGGGAATGAATTTCATGTCTAATCTGCATTCCTTTAGAATAAATTCAGGAAGTAATGCTTCAATCATATTTTGATGTTCATATCTCATTAAAGAGTGTAGTATTTGTTCTTCCTTTTATACTGTTGCTTCTCTGTAAAAGAGAAGCAAGACTGTGACATCATGCCAAATTTACTGCACAGTAGTTTGGAAATTCAAACATAATGAGAAAGAAATGTGCTTCAAATTTGCAATTACTAAAACTGCTGCACTCGTGGGTTGTTCTATTTTCTTTTGCTGCTCATGACAGCACTATGGTTACAGTTGTATTGATTAAAAATAATTAATTTTCTAGGACAAATAAGATAATAAAGCATTTCTGTGAGTGTTTGCTTTTTAAATTAATTAATTTGAGTTGACTAGTTGGCTTTCGTTTCTTTGGTATCAGTAAAAACCAGAAACCTCAAAAAGTGTCCATGCAATAAAGGTTCTGTGCATTTCCATATGTCCATTATTAAATAGGTTTCATGGGAAATATCAGAAACCTCTGATATTTTTCTTTTCCCACACCTGGGAAATACCAGTCAGCTAAAGTCTCTTTCTGACAGCTGTGGTAGCTTTCTTAGCATAATTTGATCTCAGTCCAGAACTGTGATCTTCATCCTTCAGCTGGTGAGGTGTCACTGCTTTTTTGGGGTTGAGTGGTCCCGTTATTCCTGCAGAAGTACTGGCTGTAATCTGAAAGTCTGAGAAAAGATTCCTGCTGGTGTCAGTAGACTTTGAATTAGGTTTGAGCAGTTCCAGCACAAGCCAAACAACAACTTTTATATATGTTAGAAAAATGCTTACAAAGCATAAAAAGTCATTTGGCAATCATTAATACACCCGTGTTTTTGGTGAACTTTTGTTGTTCTTGACTTCAGATTGCAAGCTAGCTGTTTAGTTTAAAAGGACACTGAAGGTTTTCCTGAATTAATTACTGGCTCTTAAAGTCGCTGAAACAAGTAATTTGTCCATGATTACTTTAATGCAAAGTAGGGATTTTACCCACAAAAACTGTTATTGGGAAAAAAAGAAAAAGATTGATTCTCTGCCACAACTTGTTTTCAGAAAGATTTATCATGAAACTTGAATTCCTCTGATAAGTTGTGTTACACTCCAGTGAATGCTGTGGGCCACCTTGTGTGAACAAATATTATTTTCCGTGAGTAATGGCTGCAAAGACCAAGCCATCTGTCAACAACTGACTTCTTTGTACTTCTTACTGCTTCAGTTGCCTTACTCTGGTAGCTAAATGAGATGTTATAATTAGGAACCCACCAACACTGTATTCATTTTAGAGGTCAAGTTCTGAACACACTTTTCTGACAAATCTCCCAGTACTGTCTGTGAGAATGTTATTTGTGTCAGGATCAAGTTCCTTATTTAACTGTTAATTTCATGGCTGGGCTGCACAGCTTGATAATAGAGAAGCTCATAAAATAAAGATGCCCTAGTTCTGTGACTAAACTCTGTAATGCATGTGAAAATTGTTTTTATCTTTTTATAATTACAGCTGGTATTTCAGCGTTCACTGCCAGCTCCCACTTTCCTCCATCGACACCCCCTTTACTTCTTCCTGATACTGGCACAAACATTAATTTGATCACTTTCCAACATATTTGTAGAAAAGTTCTCTATAATTTATAGCTGACCCTGACAGGATTGCTGAAAATAGACAACTGATGTATATCTATATAGCTGTGTTGACATTAATTCTAGTTTATGTTTGCAGAAGATACAGGTGTAGATCTGTGTTTTCTTTCTGTCTAAACAAAAAGATTATTTTAAATACCTTAAGAAGAACCGCAATTACAGCTGTTTTTTGTATCAGTTATGTTTTGCAGCTATAGGAACTATTAGTTTCTCTAAAAAGCCCCCAGTTTTTATCTTTGTTTCTGACACACAACAAACCTATACTTCATTTCCTGTATCCACTGCAGCAACAGACCTGTCAGTTCTTGTACTGCTATCTGTGTCTATCTTAGTACATAATTTGGTACAACAGGAGCAAAGCAGAGGATCAAAGCAGTTGGTGCTTATGTTTGTCACATATTCATTATGCACATGTGGATACTTTACTCCAGGCTAGGGTTACTCTGGTTCCTTGACCCAAACTGATGCTTCTGTTCCCATGCATGATCACCAAGATTGGCAGCAGCCAGAGAACAGCAAGGTGGAGAGGTGGCATTAAACAGTGAAATTGGGAACAGAAGGCTCCTAGAGGGAAATTGCTCCCTTTTGTTGGTGGTGGCAGTGGTGGGGTTTTTTTGGTTGGTTGGGGGCTTTTTTCCCCAGTGAATGGAGAGTGAACCAGAGCCTCCTGCTGTTGCAAGAATGCCTGGGGTAGCAGACGAGGCCTGAGCACAGTAGAAATGTCCCAGCAGGTGTTTTCTGAGACTCCACTCCTGTCCCTGACTGCCTGTCCACACTGAGGAACAACAGAGGTCATGCTCTATAGAGACTCTGCATCAGCCTGGGCTGGCTCTGCACTGGGTGTTCCTCCCAGGGCACAAGTTTCCCCCATTCCCGTACCTCTTGTGCTGAATGTCACAAGTCTCTGTCTGGGACTCAAGCTGAGCTGTGCTATGGCATGCTGCATGCATAGCTGGACAATCACTGGCACACAGCTTGACACTTGTACAGGCTGGGACTAGGAGGGGAGCTTCTGGTGTAGTTAGCTGTTACATCGAGGAGTTCACCCACAACTCTTCAACCACAGACATTTACTAAAGTACTTTGTAACACACATCATCTCCTCTCAGTCATGATCCAAGTGTCAGAAACATCATGTTACTCCCATTCCACTATAATGACCTGCACAGGAGCAGTATGCTGGTGTGAACTGGACTCTGGAACACTGACACAGATTTGCTTTGCAAAAGCACTAGAAGCAAGCCAGAGAGTCACTGCTGTTTCTGCTTTTGAATTGTTCTTCAAAACACTTGTGGGATGCATGGACAGGATCCCAGAGTGGCTGAAGAGTGTGCTTGGAGATATGTTGTCTTGTATCCCAGAGCACAGACAGCCAAATGGGCAACGTAATCAATGATGGCTCTCAACAGGAGACCAATTCAAGCTCTCCAGAATATGGATACTCCTGCTGTGCTGCCCCCAAAGGGTGGTTGCCCTTGCTCATCAAGAATGATTTTCATCCTTTCAAATTTAAGGTTGTTTGGCTCACTAGTCCTCTTCACTCATCAACCATGATGCAGCCCTCCGAGACTGCCAGCGCTAGGCTGCTCCTGAGGAAACCTTCAGCCCTTTCATAGCACAGTAAAATTTGCACCTTCTGTAGTTTTGCACCTCACCATTGCGAAAGGGATAAAAGTCAATAGTAAAAGTTCAGAAAAGGTGGATGGACAACAGCTGACATAGGGAAGGTAAATAAGGGTTCCAAGCTAGGATTAGAGAAGATGAAGGGGAAAGGAATGCTAGAGATTCAAAGAGTCAAGGGTTGACTGTTGATGATAAATATGGAAGCAGATACACAGCATTTGGTCATTTTATAGGCCCCAAAAGACTTCAGATTGTGACAGAAACACTCTGGGGTTTAAGAACTTTTTGACGTTCATGCATGTGGGGTAGAACTTTGTGACAATATAGCCCACTTTGGACTGGCCCTTTAGTTCTTCTTCAGGGCAAGCATGCTTTTCATTTACACTTAAGAGCACAACTTCTGGAATAGTTTTCTCCCAAATGTAGAAGCCAAGCAACTCCATCAACAAAACTGACATGCACTAAGTGGAAACATTGAAGTAATCTGTTTCAGAACTCCTTTGCTCTAAAACAAAATGCTTATACAGATAGGGCCAGTGAGTCCCCTTGAAAATTGCCTTTTCATGATGTTGCAGTGGATGTCTGTTCTTTTTTCCCTTTTTTAAAAAATATTTTTTCAATTCTCCTACAGAGTCTTCAGTGAATTATCCTATTACCATACATTTTTCTAGTCTCCCAGTATCCCCATCTGCTCTTCCTGACATACTAGTTCTCCCTCTCCTTATCCCTTCTGTTTTTACTTCTTATCTTTTTCTTCTGGAGCAACAAGCCCATTCTGGAAGTTTTTATTATTTTTCATTCCTTCCTCCATGTCTGTCTCTTCTTCTTCTTCATGACGGTGTTCAGCCATTCTCATCAGGTATTCTTTGCTGAACCTTCTTCTTCCCTTCACCCATCCTGTCCTCAGGTCTTGCCTGAATTCCATCCTGATTTCCAGCTGCATCTCTAGCACTCTGGTGCTTTTTTCCCTGTGGGTCCTCTCATGCAACACTTGATACATAAATAGCTTCTAACAAGTACCCACTTGATAGTAAAGTACATCCTGCAGCTTCTGCATTCAACCATTTGCAATTATTTGGTCTCTTCTGCTGTTACCTTAACTGACATTATCTTTTCTTCCCTGTCTCTCTCTTTGAAAGAAAAGAACATAAGTCAGAGACAGGTCTTTACTGCCCTCTCTTTTAAGGGGTTCCTATGTTCAATATCTGCTTGCTGTTTTAAAAAATTAGTGAATAGCCTGGCTCCCTCATTTAGACCCATTAATTAACTCTTTGCTTGCTGTGTTCAGACAGTGCAATGTTGTTATCTTTTTTTCTTAATATTTTACCTGTAAGGTTTTGTTTGTGCTCACAACACACAACTCACAGAGTGCTCTGAAAATTGGATCTACAGCATGTACCCTGCAATCTGTGGCTGAACCAACCATGAAGACTTGTTCTTTTTTTGTGGTGAACATCTTTGACCACAGATGAGTGCAGTGATGACACTGTTGTATGTGATATCTTTATTGGATTCTTGTGTGGTTGCAATACTGGTTGAATGAGCTGTCTCAGTGCAAAATTGTGGGGAAACTATCTTGTAAAGCTGGTCTTTCCTCTTTCCTCATAGATAAATAATAGAAGTAACATCACATTAAAGAAAGTAACAACCTTGCACACAATTCTGTTCACGCGGTCAACAGTGGATGTTTTGAATTTGAAAAATACTTTTGTTTCCTAAATGTCATGATATCTGTCAGATTTGCATTGAGAAAAGCCTTGCAAAAGCAATCTTTTTCCCAGATAATGACTGTTAGGTGACACAAATGTTATACATAAATACATGTGCTAATATTAGCAAGTTTTGTTACTTTAAAAAATATGACAGTATTACTGAGAAAACACTTTTCAGTTCTTTCAAACCACCCTTGACGTATTTAAGTTTGGTAAATTGTGTGAGTGGTTTCAAATTCATGTTTTGTGGTATGGGAATACAGCTAATTTTCTTCAGGAAAATGAGAAAATTAAGTCTTCTCTTCTGAGACTTCCTTAGTTATAACATGGGTGTTATGATATTCACCCTTTAATAATGCATATAATTTATTTCAACATAACTGTGATGTCTGAGAGATCCAAATTGACAATTCACAACTCATCAACTTAATTAGCACTTCTAGTCATCTTTGTGACAATGAATAGTTCAGATGAGTCTTGGAACAATAAGGTAATTCTAATTCAAAGTGCATGACCCAAAAGAAACCAGAAGAATCCTGATTTTTTTCAGTAAAGCTCAAAAAATTATGTTGCAAAACTTTAGCTTTAAAGGAACCAGGAGTCATAGAACCACAGAATCACAGCTGAGTGGACGTTGGAGACTTAAGGAAGTCTCCAGTCCAACATATATAAACTTGAAGTCATATCAGCTGGGAGATCAAGGTTTCTTGCGGCTTTGTCCAGCTGAGTCTTGAAAATTGGCAAGGATAGAGACTGTAAGACCTCAGTAGAAAACCTGCTCCAATGAGTGACTGTCCTTAGAGTGAAAAAGTTTTTCCTTACATCCTGTCAGAAATTTTTAGTTTCAATTTATATTCATTGTCTCTTGTCCTCCTACAGTCTTGGTAGCTCTCTGCTGAACTACAATTTATTAACACTGCATTTTTTTTGTGGAGAACCTGAAACTGTATGCAATGTTCCAAATGTGATCTAACAAGTACCAAGTAGAGAGTGATAATCACATCCCTGAATCATCTGTCTGTGCTTAGTACAGCCCAGGACACTGTTGTCCATCTTGGCTGCCAGAACACGATGCTGGCTCATGCTGGCTCATCTTGCTGTCTGTCAAGACTCCGAGGTACAGAACTTTGCACAGATTACAGTAAAATTTCATAATGTTCCTGTGTCAGCCTGTTCCTCCAGCCTGTGTCCCTCTGCATGACAGACCTGCCCTTAAGTCTGTTCTTCCCAATTTGGAGTCATCTGCAAGTTTGATGGAACTGTACTCTATCAGCTCTCTGGGTCACTGGCAAGGTGTTGGGCAGGACAGGTCCGGAAACAGAGCCATGCAACAGTGCACTTTTTGCAGCCTTCTGATAGAGTGTGAGCCACTGACTGCCAACCTCCAAGCCTGACTGGCAAGCAGGTTTTTGCCCTTCCAACTGTCCTCTCACGCAGGCTGTAAAGTTCTAGTTTGTTTACTAGATACAGTGTGGAAAGGCTTGATTATGAAAAGTTGCACTTAAAAATAATATTGTAGGATGAGAAGTTAGGGCTAGGTAGAGTCAGCACACTGAATGTGAGAAAGTGCAGGCAGGAATTCCTCCCCAGTGGGCATATAGAGAGCTGGGATGATTTCTTTGGGTATAGATTCCAGCTCATTCTTTTTTTCTTCTCTGTCATTCAAGAATTTATTGTGGCTGATACCCTCTAAAATGTTAGAATTCCTCAAAATTTCTGTATCACTACTGCATTGCAAAGGGTCCAGGCTTTTTGCTGGCCTCTCCTTGTAAAGGTTTGTGACTGTGGTATTGCAATACGTGTGTCATATCACCCATATGGGGTTGGTGGTAACAGTAAAGGTGCACTCCACGTCTGATGCTGAAACTGGATTCCCATGCAGGGAAGAACGCAGGAGTCAAGGGTGAACCTCCATGCCTACAACTTGGGGGGCAATAAAAACAAGTCATAGTTTTTAGTCTTTGCATATTTTCTGTTTTACTCTTTTGGGCAGTCCATATAAATTAGAATTGTATAGAAGGTAGAAATGTAGAAACTACGTAGATTCTAGAATAGCCAAGTAGGTGACCTCACTACTAAGCACTGCACACAGTGGAGTATTCCTGTAGGAAGAGTACTGAGTATGCCAGTCCAAAACAGTCTACAGGCTAAGAAAATAGGTCTTTCGATTTCCCTATGAAAAGGGGGAATGGAATGGGTTTTTTCATGTTTCTCTTTGCCATAAAACTATATATTTGTTCCTGAGCTGCCTACTGAAGATTGCTTTGAGCCTGAACTGCAATGTCATCTGCAACAAAACAGTCTCAAAGACAGCATCAGCTGATGTGGGTCGAAATCATGCCAGAACACATTCAAACAGATAAAAGGAAGGATGATTGCAAACTTGTTGCTTGCACCATACCCTGATATTGTTTTAATTGAAAGTATATATAAATATATATATATAGTTGCAGTGGATTCTGACAGAGGAATTTATAATTTTTGAGGTTTAGCCCTGAGATAGTTTTAGGTATGTGGGAATTTGTAAAGTACATATAAATATGAGGTTTAGGTACTTCTTGGAAAGGAAATTTTTTATGTGTCCCCCCCAAAATACTGGATTCTCATTTGGTTATCTAAATCCTTTTCTGACATTTCCTTTACTGTCTAGTTCTTTTTCCCCAATATAAGTAGCAGTACAGACAGAGAAAGGGTGCTTGTTAACAAAATCACATTTAAAATCAGAGGAAGTTCTCCAGCTCACCTGGATGAGCTTTTGATAAAGACCTTGCTCTTAGTTCATTTTTCCCAGTGCTTCAGTCTTTTGTGGTAGTGGATTTTTATGACCCCGAACATGGAAGAGCATTTAGAGGTCTCAGCAAATAACAGATATATTTCTAAATTTCCAGTTGTCATTGATGAAACAGAAGATGGCAAGACTTTGTATACAACAACCCTTACTGGGTAAAGGAAAATTAGATAAAGAAAACATTTAAACCAACTGCCACAGAATAAAAGCCTCAGCCAAACAGGACTCTGGAAACCACAAAATGTTTACTTACCAAGCACTGGATTAGACTGCCAAGAGTGCAATCTCCATCCCTGGAAGAGCTCATTTGGCTGTGGCACTTGGTGATATACTTTAATAGTGAATACATCAGTGGGTTAATGGTTGGACTCAGTCTCCTTAAATGCCTTTTCCAGCCTTAATGATTCCATTATTCTTTGTAAATGTGTTGTGTTTGTTTATTATATGGGTTTTTTTTTTTTACAACTATGTGTCTTTCCATCAGAGTTATCTGTTAAAGCTACACATATATCAAAGAATATGCATAGTGGCTAAAATGCAATTATGTGAAGATTGATGAAAGATGTGAAGTGCTAAATCATAACATGAAAGAAAAATTGGTTTGTGTTTTCTGTGCTTCCAAAGCCAAACATTTTATAATTACAAAATGCCATAAAACATTGCCAGTAAAAATAATGCTCACAGAAGATTAGGACAGCAGTACAACAGATTGTCTTTCAGTATTTCATCCTTCCTAAATTTTGTTAGATTAAATAGTTGCTAATCATTGCTACAGCTTGTTTTTGTGGACACAACTGACAATTTAGTGTTTCTGAAATTACTGATTTTTGAGAGTTTTAATACTGTTCATAATGTTGCAGTTACTGTGCAGCATCATTGGGCTTCTTTCTACCTGTCTGCCTCTCAGCTTTTTAAGAAATTACAATTAAGGACATTATACCTATAAGCAAAATATTTTTCTTTCTTTTAAAAAAGTCTTCAATTGACCCTTTCTACAATCATTTGGTGCTAGACATTCTTTAATGCCCGATCACTGAGAATTTTTTAACATTGCAAAAATCTCCCTGTATATGCTAGCCAGTGGCAAAGATTCTATAATTTACTTGGTTTCTTTTGGCTTAGATATTGTGCATGATTTCTGGGCTTCTGAAACATCTACATAACTGAAGAACTTGGTAACTGTCTGCCACCTCTGGAGACAGAAAATTATTTCCTGTTTGTTTTAGAACTGTGTAAGGCATCATGCTTTTATCCTCATCAATCCATGTCAGTCCTTTGTTTGATCAGGCAACTCCAGAGTTGTAGGTATTTCACCAGGAGAACAGGATTCAAATGTTTTCAACCCTTAGGAACTGGCACAAAATCACTGAGTATCATGCCATACTTGTGTCATTGGCAATTTTTTAAAAATGCAGATAGTTTCAAAAAGCAGTCCTATAAATTAGGAGTAAAACTGCCATGTGTGTATGTACTAGTTTATCCTAAGTGTAACAGAGTTAATTAATCATTCCACTTAGTGATTTTGAGAGAGAGAAACTTGATATTCTGGTAGACCTAATGTTGTTTTTAGGCTGCTACTGCTGCTAAGGGAAACTCTCACAATCTGTTGTATTCATCCATCATTTATCAAAGGACAACGAAGATGAACAAAGATCACATCGCAGTGCATTCAGCCACCACAAAGATGCTCTTCTACAGTTGTCATCACAATAGGTAGCAGAAAGAAAATGTACACACACCACCACTGGTAGTGTAACTGCCTGCTCCTGAACGGGACTTGCACAGCAGTGCCATCTTCTCCTTCCAACATGTGAGATGGAGCTGACTGTGATGTCAGTCAGGAAAACCAGAACACTGTCAGTTGTCTGAGCTGCCTCTCCCAATAAACCCGTGCTTTTATGGGACTCTCCACAACGATAGTGATACATCCACTTCCTTTTACTGTTTACCTTTCTCATAGAAGACTTTTAGAGATAATACTTTAGCCTTCTAGTTTTGTTTTTCCATGGAGCTGTCAACATTATCACAGTACCTTATTGTAATGATATCTCCTTTCACTGACAGACCCTTTGTATAGCAGAGAAAATACTTCAGTAATTTTGTAAGATATTTTCTAATTAATTTGCTTGTTATTTTTGTGCCTTTGTCTCATATCAGTTTTGGGATTTGCTTTTCATTTAGCAAAAAGTGTCCTAAATTTTAAGATAACTGGCATCTCATCCCCTTGTGTACTGAGAAGTCACCACCTAAAGGCACCTTTCATGTAATATCTCAAGTGCTTACCAAAGAACTGAAAATATGTAGTGTAGGAAGCTGAATGTTAAACTACAATGAAAATGGAAGTTACAAACAGAACCACATTAAATGTCCAGGGAACACAGGAAAAGAGTTAGCCATTTCCTTGTCTGAATCAGAAATGTTGATGGGGGGGGGGGGGGGGCTGTTGTGGTGCCCATGAGCTTCACTCCCCTTGTCCAGGTGTAATTCTGCATCTGGTTATAATATTGCAGTGGCCTCTCCTACCATGTCTTAGTGGGGAGACAAAAATGGACATTTGTTCTTTAGGAAAATGGCTCAATTGGTATTGAAAACAGAAAGCCAAAACAAATGACTTTCAGCCACAAAGGTGACCATTGAAATTAATTATATGAGCTGTTCCTCTGACATGCAGCTACAAGGCAAGAGCATGGTTAAACAGAAGACAGATTAAAAGAAGAGCACTTTTAAAATAAAACCAGTAGATATTAGACAAGCCAGAGGATAGATTTGCATTAATTAGCATTATCAGTGGGGCTGTGGCACAATTTTTTCTTGTCAGGTTTTGCTTGAAGTGTAAAATCACATGGTAAATGTGAAACCTGAAAGGGTGAGCTGTGTTCCCTTCCTGCCTATCATTAAAATCCATTACCCCACAAGTTAGCATAAGACTTAAATGGCTGAAGTAGCCACCTTTTATGAAAAAGTGGAAGTGGTAAAAAGTCTGCAGTTTGGAGAGGAGTAAGCCATAGGGATATGCTCCAGGGGTACAAAATCATGAAGGTGGTTAATGAGATAAATGCGTGCCAAAGTCTTGTTCACCAAGTCCCACAAGACTGGAAATAGGGAGCTGTAGTTTAAAACACATAAAAGCAACTGGTGAACCAATAGAAGTTCATTGTTGCCACAGGAGTCTGTGAAGAGCAGAGTATTGGCAGGTTTTCCAAAAGGGATTGGACAAATTAACAGACAGCGAGCTGATAGACACTGTTGGGAATTAGACAGGGATGAAGAGATCTGTTTGAAACTGCCTTACTCCAGTAATTATGGATTTACTTCTCAGATATTGTTATCAACTCTTTTGCCATGAGCAAATACCTCTCTCTTCCTATTGCTGCAGAATAATAAAAGATTTTCTATAACGACACCAGGGTACCTATCTGAGTGCTTTCTAAATGTGCAGGTGGACTGCTTTTTCTGATGTGCCACCAGATCTTCCCTCTGGGATGCTATGCAGATTGTCTCTTTTCCTGTCCTTCAAGGGCAACAGAAATTTAACCTCTTTCCCATATTTTAAAATGCTGATGAATCTTTCCTATATTTAGACATCTTTTCCCACATCTCTCAAGACAGCTTTCTCCCACAGATTTTATGTTACTCTCTTCTGGACATTAATTTGCCCTCAACTTTATTAAAAAACTGATTTCAAAGGTGTCCAAAAGGGGACATTATACTCCAGAGACAACCTCACATATGGGTGAGGAGAAAGTTTGTATTTTAAAATTGAAATAATATCAAGCTCTGGAGAGAGCCCCACAGCATTGATATGCCTCACTTTGCTTACAGGAAATATTTTTTACCAAGTCCTTAAATGTTATTTTTCAGCTGGGTCTGCATCCATCTTATAGTGCTGTCATCTAGACCATGCTTCCCAGCTTTTTTTTTTTTTGTGTGAAATTTTTTGGGACTGTGTTAGAAAAATCATGTTCAAGTCACACCAACAGCAGTCTCAACAGTTAGATAACCTGGCGTGAAATTAGTCTGGCTTGATACAATTTCTTCTTGACATACTCACAAAGATTGTTTCTTATCAGTGTATTATTTACTAGGTAGTCATAAATTGTCTTCTATCACAGTTCAGTATCATTCTGTATATTGAAGTTAGGCTGAGCTGTTTAATTTCTTCAATATCTTCTCATTTCCCTTTTTTGTGACTGGGTCATCCATCATCTTCAGGGGCATCAGCCGTGCCCCTGTATCCTTCTGGAAGCTCAGCCTCCTCAGGCTCACAGTCTCTTTTCCTTCACTCATGGGGCTCTTCTAGCCTGCACTGTGCTTGACAGTCACATGTCTCAGGCATTATCTGAGTCAGCCTCTTTTTCTACTTCTAAATAACCTTGGTGTGCCTCGCTAATGCACCAACCCCCTGTTCTTAGGGAAAACCCTTAACTCTCTTTCCTGGACCTCCTCACATCATTGGGAGTAGCCCCTGGTGAATAACCACTTCACTGTTCCCCTAAAAACCCTCTTGTTCTATGATTTTTATTGACCTCAGCAGTGGTCAGACTTTTGATGCAGTTGGCTGGAGATCTTTTTCCTTTTACTCCATTCTCCCTCTGTACTGACCCATTTCTCTTGTCATATAGCTACATTTCCTTGCATGTATATATTTTCCTTTACATGGTTTCTTACTTTGCTGAAAAAAAGGGGTTACTGATCTATGACTATTGTCATAGTACACATAATGGTTAATGACAGGGTAGGATTTAAGGAAGCAATCTACAAGGTAAAAACAAAGTACAATTGTGGTAATTAATATTTTAGTTCTCATAGTTTCATAGTAAAAGAAAAAACAAAACACAAATAAAATTCAAATTCAAAACAGAGTTATTGATTAATTGCTGCAGTGTGTGTTAAAAACGCACTGCCAACCATAATAAATCTCTCTTTCTTGGAAAAAAAATATTTTGAATTCTTTCAGAGTTCTTCCAGATTCCCATACCCATTTGCTCTGAATAAAGCAGACTATCCTCCTAACATAAGACTTTAGGTCTATGTTAGTTAAGAGAGCTAAATCAGTTAAGAGAGCTATGACATGACATTTCAAGGCTTCTATATAATTTAAGAAAATCAGCTCCTAACAGTACTAAAATATCTCATTGAAATACACAAATTTGGTAATATTCCTCAGAAGAAAAATGTTTGTCCTTCTTATGGCATCATGTTTAATCTTGTTTCATATCTATGCTTTTGCTTCCAAGAATTATTGTGACAGTCATTAAAGTAAACATTCCTTTTAAAATCTATCAATCACCATTGACATTTTTTTCTGTTTTATGGCACTTCGCAGTTTTAGAAACACAATCTTTCCATCTTTTGCTAAAAGTCAAAGACGGCACAAAATGCTATGTTTCACTGTTCTAAGTAAAATAGCTTTTTACTTTTTTTAAGAAGAGCACAAATTCATCTCCCTGAAAGAGACAAAATAAGTGATGGTTCTGTATCTTTTCAAGTGTTGCAAAAATCAGAATACAATATTGGTAAGGCTTGTTTCCAACACAGCTGTATCTCCTCTAACAGTCATTTAGACATAGAACAAATTTCCAATTATTTACTATTGCAGACTGTTCTAAATTCATTTATTTTGCATTAAAAGCACAGCAAACAGAACTGAAATGATGATGGTAGCTTGAGCAATTTATTTTCTGCAATGGAACAGTGTTTTCATTCTTTGGTATCCCTTCCTTCCTTTTTAATGCTAATGTTAAAATGTAAAGCTGCTCATTTATGCATCAAGATTCTTTTTGTTCCCTAAAAAGTTCTTTTAAAATGTTTAAAACCTATAGTAACATTGTTCTGGTTTGGTTTAAAAAATGTTATTATTCATGTGATCTAAGAAAGAGTTGGATGAAATACCTTTGTGTGTGTGTCAAACATTTTTCATGAAGTTTTCATTAAGCCATTTTTCATTTTCCCTGTTAAGAAAATTTTACATCATTGGAATCAAAATATTAATTGAAATGTATTCCTTTGATAGACTTAATTGAGAGGTTTGAAGCATGCTCAAGGTTTCAATCACTCTCATTCTTTAAATTTGTGGATGTGTGTGGACAATGGCAGGTTTGGATTGACCAATCCAAATTTCTTGATTATCCTTTGTGAAAAATAACCTCTCTTTATGGAAATTGAGAGGAACATTATTTGTGTAATTAAAAAAAAATACTGAGCTGGAAAGATCCTTGAACACTTGAATTTATTACCCATCTTAGAGATTTGCATTTCAAATGCAAATATATTCCAAAAGTTTTTGCTTTGTTTATTTTGCTTTTATCTGAGAAATATATTCCTTTTTTCCTGGTAATAGAGAAGCAAGGACTAGTGTTCAAATTCCTATGTATAGAGAAATTGCAAATGACATGCGAATTTACTACAGAATAAAAGTGGCATTGTTGACAAATTATTTTAATGCACTGTCGTGGCAGTACCAAGAAGATTTCTTTCAGTCTCCACAACAAATTAATAAGGAAAAATGTGGAGTGCCTCTGACTCATTAATAGGGTGAATTTTTCAAAATTAGTTAAGGCAGTTTCTTGTTGGTTTTAGGACAGAGCTTTAGTCAGGATTTCCATTTTCAATCAGGCATGTGTTTCTGAGTTCTACATACATGACTGATGTTAGTCAGCTGCCTATGTTTATAGTCCAAAGACTGAATCATTATAAATAAATAAACCCTGATCTAAATTTTAATTCTTGCATGGCAAGGCCCTGGGATTCTCACTGCTTCCCTGGGCGTGACTGCCAAAAGAGAGCAGTTCTCATTCCCAGTCAGTGCTCTGTAGAAGGCGTCAGGAATGGCTGCAGTGGGTCATTCACCAGTGTCACCAGCAGGAGCAGCAGTGAAAATGAACACTGCAGGTCAGGCCTGTGCTCCTGTTGTGCCAGTGTTTTACCAGTGTTTTAGCTCCCCTGCCTGACTGCAGGTGAAACACTAGTCTAGTCTGAGTCCTCCTTTATGTTGTCTTCCCGGAAAGGTGTTGAAACACAGGATTTCAGAACACTACATGGCATATGCTGAAACAGCATTTCTGAAGGATGGGGCTTTTAGTAAAAGTAGAGACTGAAAATGTAAAAAGAATTGCTGCTGCTGCAAGCCAAGCAGAGGCAATGTAAACTGATTAGTGCCTGTGTCTCCTTGATGAACCATTCTTTTCAATCTTTCTTCTATCAGCAGTGATGGAAGTGTTAGGAACTGAGAGCTACATCCCCAGGCCAGCTGAAAAGGGCACCAGACACAGGATTCAAAAGTGGATCTTCCAGGCTCCTTGTAGTTCCTGTTACAGAGGGGTTATATCTGTTATATCTGGGGTCTAGTCTGTAGAACATTTCAGGTAGGCAGTGATAGTTAGTATCTTTCCCACATTCTCTGAAATACAGGCCAGTCATTTTAAAATTCATTCCTTTTGTCACCATACTAAATTCTGTGTTACCTTAAGACATATGTGATTTTATCTTAAATGCTGGCACACAAAAAAATCAGGGTATGTAAGTCACAATCCTTAGAAAATAAGACTTAAAAAATATTTGAAGTTGACCTGAGGAAAAAAAAAGGTACGTCAATAGAGCTAACCTATTGTAGTGAAATGATGGAAACTTATTTTCCTGGGTTTTGTGGGTTATTTGGAGGGACAGTGGCTTATTATCATGATCTCTAAGCAAATGGTGGAGAAAAAAATAATGATTTTTCATAAAAAACAACAGAATTTCCTATTTTTTTCAGCCTAAACTAAGTAACAGTTTGGTATGAAGTTTCAGAGAACCAAAATTCATATTTCTGGTGAATTTTTGATTTGTAATTGATGTTGTGCAATTTTAGCAAACTTATTTTCAGCTAAAATTCACTTTTTATTCTCCACCCAAATCCTTTGGTCATGAACTCAGTATTTATCACAAAAGAAATAAATGACAGTGTTTTCCACTCACAATAAAGAATAAATGTTGTATTTCAGAATAGGATTAATAATATTTTGTTTTAGCAGTGTCTTTGACCAGTCCACTCAGCAGCATTCCTCTCTTTTCCCAAATGTCATGCTGTTGAACAGCATTCTGTTCTCAGTTTCCCATGCTAAAATGAGAAGTCTAAAATTCTCTTTAATTTTTCCCATTCCTTTCTACTGAAAACAGGAACATGTTTTGGTTGTTTGGGGAGCAGTGTCTAGGATTTAGTGTAATCTGTCAATTTCAACACAGTCCTGTTCATCCTGAGAAGCAGGAAGATTGACAAGTACTGCAACATTTCAATAGGAAATTAAATTAATAACTAAAATATGAAAATTAATAACTGAATATAAAATGTCAAATTGATAAGTAAATATACTGAATAACTAAATATCCTGAATAACTAAACAGCAAATGTATGGGGCAGGTTTGTGGTTCCCCTTGGCTGTGTGAGCAATGCCACGTTCCCCACTGCTGGAGGTAGGATGTGTGCCACAGCTGAGCCCTTCCCTTGGGGACACCCCTCCCTTCCCACCTGCTCTCCAGGACAGCTGGCACCTGTGGAGGTGCAGGTCTGGAAAGTAAAGCATGCCAATGAAGACGAGAGGAGGATGCCATTTGGCTAAAAAGAGCTGTTTGAGCTCTCTAGTGGGGTAATCATTTGTGCTCCTCCTAGTCCTCCGTGCGATAGAAATTACAGTTTTTTCTTTGAGAATTGATTCACTCTTGTGATTTGCAAGTAGAAGATAGGAAATCCATTTCCTTTGCCTTTGTCCTCTCTCCCATGTGTTATCTCAAGAATGTCATTTAGTATCAATATTTGTTTCAGTTTAAGTAAGTTTGCAATTTTAATGGACTTCATGGCTCTCCTTTCTCTTTAAGTGCTCTCACAGCAACACTGAATCATGCAAATCTGTGCAAGTACTTTGTCAACAACCATTCAGCCTCCTGAAGTGTGCTAGCCATTCCTAAATTTACATTTATTACAGTGCTATGGGCAATAAGGGTATCAAACTATTAATAGAATTGATGTGAGGAATCTAGTTAAAAGGAAGCTTTCTTTTCCAGTTAGTACAAAAAAGGAAATACTTGTTTCTAGGCATATACAAGCTAAAGCGACCTGAAATCTGCCAATTTCCTTTCTAATACATATTCGTTTGCATAAAAATATGTAATTGTAATTACAAGTCCCTCAGTCAGGCCTCTGTGCACAATTTTACTAGTTGTAGTGGAAATAAAAAGAAAGCAGTAACAAAACAGAAATAAAAAATATCTTATAGCATCTAGCATACACTGAACACTGTTCCTAATTCATTGTCTTAGTAATCAGCTCTCCATCAAATCCTGGGGAAACATCTAAGGTGAAGTAGAGTATAGAAGTCTATTGGTTTCAGTAGTTTGATAAAAAGGATATATCTGAAAATCAGTGGGTTATTCTCTTGGTAGGAGAAGGACCAGATGTTAATGTACAATTGTTGTGCCCTACAAACTGGAACCCAGGTCTTACCTCTCCTTAATAAGAGGATATGAAAAACCTGAATCAAGATTAGTACTTAAAGGCTGTGCATAGAGCCTTTTCTGTTTTGTTTTGTTTCTTTGAAAATGCAAATATTTAGTTTGCAAATTTTAAGCTCATCTAACTCCATGATTCATATTTGAAAGTAAATTAGAGATTAAGTGACAGTTATAACTTCAGCAGAAACTTGTTACACTTTGAGCATCAAATGCTAACCTTTTATTAATGCTGCTATGATAATTTTTGAAAAGAACTGATTTTATCAGGCATCATTTAGCTATTGCCCACAAATGTGATATTTTAAACTGCTGATAAGGACTAAATAGAGGCATTTTGAGAAGAACTGTTCTCTGCCTGTGCACACCTGCACCCCAGAGCTGCAGCTGGCATCTCCACAGGCTCATCATTGCTTTGTGCACTATGTGCTTCTATCTAGAGAATTCGGGTTTGTGGTGACATGAAATGCTGAAAGCAAAATTGTTGCCAGTATTCTGCTGAGAAAGTGATAAAGGATCTGAGAGAGCAATTAAGGATCAATATGAAAGTATTCTCTTGAAGCTGCACTTTTTGCCATTTTTAGTACTATTTACTGCCTACTACAGTCAGGCAGCTGAGTTACTACCCAACACAGAGAAATCCTGCCTTAAATTTCAAAGCTCTGACAGGAATCTAGGAGTCTGTGAGAGGTAGTGCAGAAACCATGAGCTGCCACTGGTTTAAAAGCTGGCTTAGGTTCAACTAATATCAACAATGTACATGCCTGCTAGTTAAGCAGGTGTATGTAACTGTAATACTTAAGATGCATGCAGAGAGGAGTGATGGAGAGTGACAGCTGAGCAGAATGCTGCTTTATGTGGATGTTAAATATTTCCTATTTCTAAATTAAGCCATTTGTCATCTCCTCTACTACTATCTATTAATTGGTGCTTAAAAGTCCTCATGTTGCATGTGCAAGGAAAGATATGCAGAGTAAATGTGATAACAACCTAAAATACACAGCAGATAAAGAAGAGTTACGAAAGATGTAATAATGGCCCAATTCATGGCCAGTAGTCCTGTTAAAATTTGTCTCCCATGGGTTTCAATTTAGGAAAACATGAAAATGCAGACCTGAATCTGACTCCCTTAAATTATCTCTGGCTTTGCTGATTGTGACTTCAATGCACACTCACATTTACATATGTATTTTTAGCTTCTTCTGAATAAAACTTTCCTGAAAAGGACTGTTAGTGACAGTTTGTAGAAACTGGCTTTGTGAACCCAGAATCTATAATCCTGATCCAACTTTTCCTATAAATTATGCCAATTCATAAAAGACTTAATCTTGGAGTGAGGAATGTTTGCATATGGATTTTTTTGTAGTCAGTAGTCGGTGAATTAATAAGGTAAGACTCAAGCTCAATTTTTGACTGCAAGAGTGGTTTGGCTGCTGGAACATACAAATGGCTTTATATGTCTGTTTTTACATTAATCAGTATTTAGTCAGCAAGGGGCTCTATCAGTATCCATGGCTGTTGTCACACTGTGAAGACATCCACTTCCCCAAACTGCATTTCAATGTGTGCCATAACTGCTTTGAATCAGTCACACAGGGATGGGTGTTGGCCTCAGGATGAGTGAGCATGAAAACTGGGGCCTATTACAATTTGCAGGCTTTCACTGACTTAACTGGATATAGGCAAATGACCACAAAGCAAAAAGGCCATGGTCTAGCACTTCAGGACAGTCTGTCTTTCCACAGCCTTCATATGTTATATCTGATAGATAAAGAAAGTTGCACTTTTGAAGATGAAACATTGACTGTACTTTTGGGCTGAAATAACAGACGTGCCAGCTATGGACAGTTTGAAGCCTTTGGCAGGGAGCACAGCACAAAGGGCTGATGACATGACACAACACAGTTATACTGCACACCCTCTCTTGCCTCATGAACTTCCAGAGAAACAAGCAGATTCAGAGGGTTTCTTCATTTCAGAGTGCTGAGCACATAGAGTGGCACAAACAGCACTCTGTTGGAAAGTGCCAGGGTTGCAAAGTGCCAGGTCTTTAGCCTGTTGCTAATGTGGGCAGAAAAGTTGCAGTCTTGTTCCAGAGGCTTCCTCACCTATTCCTGTAATTCCAGGCATCTTGCTTGGTAAGGAATAGTCATGGCAGTGCAGCTGGGGTTTCATGGCAGGACACTTATCATCTTCTCTCAGCAGAACAGGGGATGAAGACAAACTGTTGTCTGGGTTGGTGTACCCACCAAACTGTGGGTCATCCCAATGTTGTGCAGAGCCTGTGTAGCTCAGGACCTCAGGTTTTGCTCAGTTTGGACAAAGCTGAGAGCACTGGTCATGGTACTTGCAGGGACATGTCTGCTGTGCTCAGGCTTCATATCTGCCTGGACCACTCTCTGTTCAGTGCAGACAAAAATTCAACATGAAGGAGCAATTTCCCTCTAGGGGCCTGGTCCTTCCACTCTCACTGCTGAGCATGAAATTTTTACCCAGCTGATTTTCACCACTCCAATGCCTGAGGCTGCTCCTTCTCTCCTGGCCACCACAGAGGGCAGCAGCCCACAGGATGCAGAGTCCCTGGGGCACAGCAGGCTGCTGGCAGCTGCCCATTGCCCACTCCTGCTGTGCGGGATGCGGGGGAGAAAGTTGCCCTTTTGGAATCCAACTCCCTCTGCCCTTCACACCAGCTGGGTCTAGCAAGAGCAGTGGGCCTCATCCTGTCTGAATTGAGCCCTGGATAATGTGGGGTCTGCTCAGCAACAGCTGCAAGCACCCAGTGGAGGAATGCTGTGTAGTCCATCAGACACTCAAGGACATGCAAGTTTCCTTTTCTCTCTCTCTGATGGACAGCTGGGTCAAAGGAGCTGCACTTCACTTTTTCTCTCTTCAGCACGCTGTGTCCATGCTGCGGCAGGTATTCAGAAGGGTATGCACCAGGAAGCCATGCTGCAGCCTCACAGCTGAGGACATGCTGCAGAGGGAAGAGAACAGGGAGAAAGAATATTAAAGTTGTGGTTGCAAGGCACCCAGACACAGCTGACAGCAACCCTCAGTCTGCCTCAATCCTCAGGAGATCTTCAAAGGTGGTGGAAATGACAATTTTCTGTGAATGCCCTTTGGCCGTGGTGTTGGGACAGTAATAAGTGGTTTCCAGGAGACAGAAGCTTGACAGGGTGCCCAGGGCAACTGCAGTAAGCTTTGGTGGTGGCTCTGGGCCCACACCTAGCTGTTGTTCCTCCTCACACATCAGTGCAGGAGGCCAACAGAGGACAGACACGCAGTGGCTCTGAGTCCTCCACTGCTTGCTGCAGACCTCCAGGTGTTGTGACTTCTTCTTCAGCCGATGGTGGTCAGGTTGTTTTGATGTCAGTCTTTAGTATGTCCTGGTTTTACTGTTTGGCTATGCTACTTCATACAATGTTTACACTTGGACTTCTTCCCTAATTCTCTTCCCCCTATGATTTTCATATCTCTAACACTCATCTCATCTCTTCCAGTTCATAAGTTACAGGCATGTTCCTTTCCTCTTCCATCCAACTTCTCTTCTTCAAAATAGTTTTCCCATTGGCTTCAACAGTTTTGCAATAAACATCTGCAGTTGGAGAGGGAGCATCCTTTCTTTCAGAAGTCACAGATTTTATCTCCAGTTGTGCTAGAAGATCCCATTCTTTGCCTCCAGCCATACCTTCTTCTGCTGGGCATTGTGGCTCCTGTAGAACCTATCAATCTCTGGTGTAAGCTCACTGGTGCCACACATTCTGCTCACCTGCCTCAGCAGGGCTTGAACTTCCTGCCACTGAGGCCATTCCTCCAGTCTCAAGCTCAAGGACACCCTGGGTTTTCTGTGTAGATGGAGAAGTAGGTGTATGCATCTGCTTTAAGGAGCTGAATTATGTTTCTAGGACTCCAGCTAGTCAGAAGTGTCCCTTCTACTGCTTCCAGTTCTGCAGATGGTACACACTCCATAGCTTCTGATTATACTGTCAGCAATATATGCATAACTGATAGAAAAATGGATTCTGGAGGATGGTAGGTCTTATTATTCTTTGGATTTGTTTATAGTAAATACCTCTCTCATTCCTAGAATTATTGCTGTCGTATTTAGTTCTAAAATTACAGACTAAGTGATGCAGCAAAGTGTTTCCATGACATTAAAAAATAACAGACTCAAAAGACATCAGTCTAAATATACTGAGCTGGAATATGTTCCAGCAATTCAGTCCTTTAAATGTGCGTATCAAAGTGGAACTGAATTGGGCTGTGATGGGAGTAGGAAAAGGATGAATTTTATAACAGTGTATGGTGAGAGACAGTCTTGCAGCAGAGGGGTTGACTGGACTTGTGAAGACGAAGACCTATTTCCCTGTTCTGTTACAGATTACAAGTACAAACTCAGACAAAGCAACGTAAAAGACCATTGACTTCAGTGGCCTAAGTTAGAAGGGCTAGCTCTGGAAAAAGGATGTAGCATTTTAAGCATGAACAGACACATGCATTGCTTCTACTTCACCTATTTGTACCTATTCTGAGAGCTCTCATTCACCCCTTTTCCCTTGAAACCTCATCTCAACCTGCTGCTGAGACACTTCTGTTCCTTTTTTCAGGGGTGTTTAAGTGCTGGGAAAGAGGTCTTAAGAGGCAGGATGTTTTCAAAATAGAGGCTTCAGTGCTGAACTCAAAAGTACAGATCAATAGCTGTTGAAAACTCAGCTTATTGCTATATTTTACTGCTATTATCCCTCTCCACAGAGTCCCCACTAAGTCTCCAAGAGTGTCAAAAGAAGGATAATGTACTAAGCAAATCTGATTTTAGTTCTTTTATATAATTCCCCATATCAGCTCTAATACTCTTCTAGGGCGTAGGCTAAGTCATATTAACCTGTTTTTTGGAAACCAACCTCAAAGAAAATGTTTGCAGGTCTGGCACAGGGAAATGTTTGTAATGCTGTTAGCAATTACTTTTTATGAGATTATTCTCTGAAATAGGTGACTCAGGCCTTGTGTTGGCTGTAGGTTTGAGACAAGACATGAATTCTAATTTCTTATGAGTTAGCCTGAATTCACGAATGGAAGAATGTCTGGCAGAGCCAGAAACACACACACACACACAGACACACACACGCACACACACAGAGGAATTCTCTCAGGAGCTGGTCTTCCAGAGATCAAAAAGTCCTTTAATTTTGTTCACAGGCATTTCCAGGGACAGTTCTCTCTCTGTAAATCATTCTGTCTTTCTCTGAGGGTTTGGAGGGAGGTATTGTTTCTGTCAAATATATGTCAGCTAACTAAATTTATTCTGATACTGTGTCTCGGTATGAAATCCTCTGTAAAAGCTATAATTTCTTTTTCAAAATGAGAACTGCCACACTTCCATTTTCTGTATACCTTTTGATTACAAATTAAAGGAAGTTCAGGAAAATAATCTAAATTTGTCAGTTTTGCAGCTTGAAAGAGTTCTATGCACACCCAGACAGATAAAAGTTGTAACTAAACATTTAATTTCATTCCATCTAGCCTCTCCATCCTTCAGGCCTCCCAAGGCAACACAGTAAATACAAAGGCAGCATAGATAAAACTGTTCCAATCGGCTGTGAAATGAGTCCTCTGTGTATAGTACTAAACAATTCATATGATCAGAACTGAATATTCCTTTTAAGTTGTGTTGCAAGCATCTGGTGGGCTGTGAGCTGTGATCATCTTATCATGCTCTTTTCTTCCTTCATTTTTTTCTACTTGTGTAACCTGAGTCCTGTGAATGCCTTGGCACTCTCTTGAACAAGGTGCTGTACCAGTTTGCATTGCAGTTATCATGGTGAGGCTGTAGCCCTAATTTTGAGACGCCATGCCATTAAAGTCGTGAAGACTAATAAGCCAGTAGTACTCTTGTCCTGCTGCTGTTTCTTTCCTTCCTGAAGCAAAAGCAGTCATGAGCTAAATGTCTTTATCATTCAGGCAGATAGCAAATTGGAAATTTAATACAATGATAAGCTATTTCCAGAAGTAAAGCAATTAATTTATGTTCTTTGATTATTTTTCTGTTCTGTGGGCATATTTTGCTGGTAAAATCAGAAAGTTGGAGTCAGTCTTTGAGGATAAGGCACGTTTTATTTCATTTTGCTTTATTTTCAAACATTTCAAGGTTCTCAAGGGATTACTAGTTCACATTCTTATTGTCATCTTTCTGAGGGTAAAAGAAGAGGACTGGGGAAGCAAAGTGAGCTTTAGAAGCAGCTAAAAATTTGAACACCTCCTTTCCTTCACTGATTACCGTACCTTGACTGGCAAGTCCAGTTATCCAGGTCTCTGCCTGGGAGAAACAGTCCCATAGACCCTGGAAAAGCCAGGGGCAAGGATGAGTGAAGGAGACTGTCCTGGTCATAGGCTAGAGTGAAAAAGAGTGAAGCAAAGAGCTGTATGACTGAAGAAGAGTTAATGTAAAATGACCTTCCCACATAATGGGATACAAATATTTCACTGGCTGCTTTTATCTCTCTGAGCTGTACTTCTAGGAATTAAACAATTCCTCTATTTTTCAAAGATGGCTATACAGGTGGACACATCAGGCACAAGTCCAGTATTTCCCTGATTAGATGATTAGTAGCCAAGACTGCATGAAATTGGTGGGCGTGTGATCATGCAGTTTATGTATAAAAATAGACCCTCAGTTTTTCCAGAAATGCTTAGGCTTTTTTTTTTTTAATATTTCATGGGATTGTTAGTAGTCATCCAGCTCGTGTGATTAGTCCAACAATAGACTAATTATTCCCTGCCAAAACAGCACAAAAAATACTACATTGGCATTATTAGGAACACTCTGGATATCCATGTGCAAAATCTTGTACTTCTTTGGGCCCTCTTATTTCTCATGCTTTCCGTTTTTAGATTTTGCTTATGGATATAATTATTAAAATTGGCTTTGAAAAACTAGCAGGAGATTAGCTGCATATTTGAATGGTTTTACTCAATGAAGATCAATTTACTAATTTTTAAATTAATTTCCTTTAGTGCTTCCAACCATTTGGAGAGGATCCGTTATTACAAATGATTTAATCAAAGTACTGTATTATGAATGCCATATTTAATTAGCAAAGATATCAGGTAAACTGTTACAGTTTTTTTATTATAATTATAAATCTACATATAGTTATATTAAAACTAGGAAGTCAGTAATCAGTATAGTTCTGCAGCAATCTGCGATGTGTATCTGTTCTTATAAAAGACGTAATTTGAATTAATTTATGGTTTCAAGTTCTCAGATGACATAGATTAATGATGAACTGCAGGAGTTTGGACCAACAAAAATTTTAGCTGATGATATGTAAAGGATTAAAATATTAGGAAGAAAAGAAATTAAAACATGGTTCTTTCAAATTAAATTCAAATTTAATTTAATTAAGTTCACCAATAGTATTTAATAATGACCATGTCATGGTGACAAAGATATAAACTAAGAAGTAGTACTAATCACAGGTCAGAAACAGCTGATACTTTGAAAAAGGCGAAACCCACAACTAAAAAAACCACTCCAACTAACTTTTGCAATCTCCATCATGTTCATAATATTAAGTAGATAGAAAAGTGCTTGTCAATTTAAGGCCTAAAAATGCTCTTGCCTAAATTCTATTCATCCTTTACAGATTTTGTGGAACTACTGCTGATTTCTACTGCATTGAGTAAAGATTGGACCTTGTCACACAACCTTCTTTGTCAGAGTACAAAGTGACATGAAAAACTACTTGCAAATAATCAGAATGCAAAAGCCAGACTAGGATTTCATCATAGAATTTGTTCTGTTGAAAGGAGAGCCCCAACGTTTTCCTGGAGAACTTATATGACTGGAGGTTTTACCTTCCAGGCTCCCAGCTGGGACACAGGTTAGTCTATGGTTTCAAGAACTCAGAAACAGAGATGGTGTTACACATGACAGCTCAGTCCCATGTGCAAATGCACAAATACAAAAGTTTTCTGTTGATCTGTTCAACTAGGAAGTGCTGCTGTTTAGTAGTGTGGCATATGTTCTCTTGTTTACATCAAAACAAATATACCCAAGGCTAGACTGAGCCAGGGGCTCCTGGGAGAGTACTTGACTCAATCTTGAAATGTAGTGACTGGTTCCAGAATAGATATTGCAGTTCTCTGGAGTACAGCTGTCAGGTAGCTGTGTTTGCCTTTCACTCTTTGCAACTTCTTGACATAAATTAAATTTCTGAAAGACAGAGACTGGACTTCAAGAGAAAACTAAAGACTAAGAAAGATGAAAGCGGGTGAGCAATTACTCTACTGATACTACTGATATGGTAGTTCAGCTTTACACCCTTATTAGCAAACAAGAAACAAATTTTTGTGTATCTTACGGGGTTCCTGTAATTCTCCTGAGATAGGGCCAGTTACAGATGAAAATATATTGATGAGTTTATGTGCTAGAGAATTTTAGTCTAGTGTTTCACCTAATTACATCCTAACAGGATAAAAGAAAAGCACTGCTCCCTAGAGACAGGGGGGGGTGGGGGGCATACTGCTAATACCTATGTATACAACACACCACTGACTGCAAGGCAAGGCTCAAAGTAACTGGGTAGAAGTTCTGGTACAGCTGTCTTCTCTCTGGATATTTGAGAAGACTTTCATTTATCTATGATGAAATGATTGTCTCACATTTCTTGTCTTGACCTCCACCATCCCAAATTCAGTGAAGAAGAAGGACTGATTAAAGGAATTAAGCAATTCTTTGAAATTAAGTCTATAACCTATGTAGGTGTTGCACAAATATTCTCCAGAGGACAACAATTCAAATGAGCAAGAAAGACATTTATTGTGAGCCTGCTTTTGGGTATTCTTTTTCAAGATGTATTGAGAGACTTACACCTGAACCCCTGTAGGACATCATGTTGCCCTGTGTCATGCATGGCTCCCCACACATCTGTGGGGAAAACTGGGAATGCAGAACCAGATTCCACTGAAGAATACTAAGGTGGTTTAGGTGTCTTGAGGGCAAACAACAAGTATTGGAACCTAATTCCGTGGTAAGAGAGGAACTAACACTGCTGATGGCTTGAGTCCCTGTCTTGTCTTCTCCCTGCTAGCAGGGGCTCACACCAGGTCGGTCTTGCAAAATCTTGCTCTTTGAAGCCTTGCACATTCATCACAGGTTTCTTCAGATAATAGACAAGTCTTCCACTGGGATTATGAGTAATACCTGCATATAATGGCATCCTTGCAACTGTAATGAAGTTAGAGCAATGCAGACTTCTGATCATACTCATTTTGGCAGTGAGGGCAAGCATCAGTTATAAGCACATAAATCCAGAATATAAGGTTTGTAACACACTGCTTATCTGTATATCATAATGTGGGAAATGGATTTGCAGAGAGTTCTTAAGGTATGATAGAAGGTTTATATACTATGTATTTGTACGTAAACTTTGAGATAAGAAATGTTGGTTTAGAAATGTTATGGAAGTGGATAGATATTGTTCAGAGAGAAATGGAGTTATAAAAAAGTTTTAAAGGATGGTTTTGTAAATAAGATTAGATCCTTTGGAGAAAGAACTATGAAAGATGTATTGTAGTAGGACTTATGAGGTGTAGTTTTAGATTATTAGTTTTAAGGTATTTATAGTATGCTGTAGTAAAACGTTGATAGGTTAGGAAACATTTATAGTAGATTGTAATTAGGAAATATGTGGTTTTTTATTGTGATGGTGTGAATTACAACATTTATATTGTTTCACTCTTTTTATGAGATTGAAAGTGGAATAAAAGTTTATATACATTGATTGTTGTCATAGCAATGTTAGTGATAGTGCCTTGTGTACTTCACTGTGCACGGCAAATGATGAACAAGGCCATTAAAGAAGTGTTTTCTGTCCAAGAGAAAGGGGGAAATGTGGGAAATGGATTTGTAGAGAGTTCTCAAGGCATGACAGAAGGCTCACACATTATGCATCCATATGCAAACCTTGAGATAAGATATGCTGACTTAGAAATTCCATGGAATAGGACAGATGTTGAGATAGAAATGGAGCTAGAAAAAAGTTTCAAAGGATGGCTTTGCAAACAAGACTAGACACTTTGGAGAACTAGAACTATGAAAGATGAATTGTAGTAGGACCCACAAGGGGTAGTTTTAGATGATTAGCTTTAAGGCATTTACAGCATGATGTGGCAAAAAGATGATAGGCTAAGAAATGCTTACAGTGTATTGTAATTAGGAAATAGGTGGCTTCTGATTGTGATGGTGTAAATTATAACATCTGTATTGTCTCACCCTTCTCATGAGACTAAAAATGGAATAAGAGTTTTTAAAAATGCCTCTCAGTTGCCCCACCTCTGGGTCAGAAAAGGGTATTGTCCAACATCGTAGAATCCTATCTGTGACTCAAATTTTAGAGGTTTGTAATTATAAGGATGAGCAGCATGCTACAAATCAATACAAATACATGTGAAGCAGTACATGGATTTTTACCACAAGTTAGCAGCACAGTCTTTACTTCTGCTCGTGATCTGATCTGACAAGTGGAAAGAGCTGTTCGCAAACCATTCACATATTCACAGATAGAACTCACAAGTGTACTTGAAAGAATGTGCTACAATCAATGCCATGCACTTGCACCTGTCAACCAAGAGATGAAAGTAAATCTGAGGGTTGCCAATATCTTCATGTACAACTATTTGCCCAGCCACTATGACATGTTGTTCTGCTGTCTTGTATCCTCTTCATCTGCAACAAAGAGAGCTAGAAACCACTGTTTTCATAAGAACATTCAGGAGCATTCAGGAAAGGCTGCCTACACATGCAGGCTAACTAAAGCAGGAGTTCCTCGGTCACAGCTTATTGTGAAACACAGAGAGGGGCCACTTGAGTCTCAAGTAAGAATAGCAGTACTAAAAGGCAATTTATGTCTTAGATTTTTTTTTCTTTAATGTTTTGTTTTGCAAATTTCATTAAATACAATCAGAAATAGCTTTCATACTTTTTTTATGTTACATCAAGAGCAATCTCCATTGACTGACTGAGATGGAGTTGGAAATCAACAGAAGGCAATGCCAATTTATTTTTTCAGGTGTTTTCAAGACCTGTTGAAGTTCAGCATTATTGTTATACTTTTCAAAGTTTCCATTCTTACAAGGCAGTTCAAGAAGTGAACAACAGCAACAAAGGGTCAAAAGAACGGATGATTTTTTTAATATATATTTTTAAATAGTCTGTTAACCTTTGCTTTTCAGTCCTTGAAAATCCAGCCAGCATCTTTCTATTTAGGTGCCATTCTAGAAACTGAATCATATCCAAAGCCCATATTTCCATACTGGAGCTCTCTGTAATAAACTGTTCCCTCAAAAATTGCTAACAAACCTTTCCAAACTGTAACCTTTTTCCAATAAAGACTGTCTTGAGAAGGAAGTAAGTGTATGAGAACGAAACACCAGTCCTGGAGTCAGTCTTGCCAGCAGTTCTATCTTGTACTTGATGCTGGTTGTCCTGGTTTCTGTCAACCCAGGACACTGGTTTAGTATATCAAGTTGCTCTTTTGTTGGACCTCACATTCCACACCTGAAAAATGGATTTGCTGTTTTTTCCAAGACTGAAATGTGAACCATGCCCAGAAAAGTAGCACTAGATTTTATGGCTTATGATATGCGCCTTAGTCTCATGTCACTGTAGCAGCTTCTATGTGCCATGAGAAAGCTGGTGCCATGGGGCCCCTGCTGAAACTCTTTCAGCTGCCATTTCCACCCTAGGAATGACTGGAGAGACCTCAGCCAAAAGGCCCCAAAATATTCTCATAAATGAAGAGTTGCAAATTGTTCTCACATTTATCCCAGATGGAGGCAGAGATGTCTTTGAACCTGTCTTTTATCAGCGATTTTCACCCCTTTGCACATTTTGGCCTTCCTGAGAAATTTAATGCCATCAATTCCACTGTTCCCCTTTTCCATGTAGCAAACCCCAGTGTGTTCCTAATGCATTGTTGCTGAAAACAGACATATCTGTGAGAAGAAGGGTAAACTGTCACAAAACATACAATATATAGCTGCAATGTAATGAATCTATCACCATTTAATAACAAAGAAGTACATTGACAAGTCATGCATTTTTTGTATTTAAGTGAATTATCTGTAAAATACTGGAATATCAGACCTTACCTCAGTAAACAAATACTGAGAAATTTGGACTGCTGTTTGTTTATCAGAGCTTCCTTCCTGCAACACTCTTAAAAATGTACTTGTAAGGGAAATTGTTTGCACTAGAAAGATAGCAGGCCAGGTAAAAGGAATGAATAATATCTCAGCTGAAAATTCTTCACAAGAATATTGGAAATATTTGCTAGAAAAGCAGCTTCTTTGGCGTAGAGTCTTTTAAAAAATGAAAAAAATAAACCTGCATTTTTAATGTAAACAAGAAATTGTTGCTAAACCCTTTGAAAATAGTGTGGTGACATGAGGCTTTTTTTTTCCATGTGTGATCTACAGGTAGCTCATTTGAAGGATTTAACATTGTTAAACTACATCATAGTAAATTACTACAATTTATTTTTTGTTTTCTAAAAAACTGTGTATAGATAAGAGTGCAAATGTATTTCTAGTCTGAATCAGACATAACTGGCAATCACCCATTCTGTTGTTTCTAATGTTGCTTGGGTTTTTTGTATCAAAATATTTTTTCTGATTCTTAGTTTTGAGGGAAGTGCTAATTTTTGAAATAAAAGCATGCAGCAACATATACATTTCAATAATGTTCTTATATGGATAACTTAATCAGGTTCAGAACAGGCTATTTGCAAACAAAAAGGAAAGGATAGAAAGACTGTATCTTCACTAAGCATAAGATTAATGAGACTTTAAGTTTCTAATCTGAAGTGCAGAATGAGCATAAGTGCCTTCGTGAGCACAGTCTTAGCCAGTCCTCATTGCTGCAGCTCTCACTGTTCCTATGGGTTATAAAATATTATTGAACCAATTTAGAGAGTCTGATTCTTGTGGCTGTAGGACTGTAGCACAGCAAGGCCAAATATGAGCCCTCAAGTCAGGGCAATGTGATTTGATTTTCAAACAAAATCTGTTTTACTCATTCACACTCTTGCAGCACATATTCACAAAGACACAAGATTCACATGCCCGAGTCATGGCTTCAGCACACAGGTGCCGCATTGTACCAAGGTTTTCTGTCCAGGCTTTCTTAGTGTTGCCTGGAGGATAAAGGATGGAAGCCACTGAACCTCCTCCCTTCTCCTTGCTCCTTTTTAGCTTGGAAACCCTCAGCACTATGTGTACACTGCTTTTTGTATGATTATCTGGGTTTCTTGTGGTTCCTACTCTGTCACTGTCTTCTCACCACGATCTCTAAACGCACCGAGCCTGCTTCAGACTGCTTGTAGGCAACCTTTATTTTAGTACATCCCTTCTTTCAGCCTGTCCTTTGTTTTCTTGGTGCTGGGTGCCCTGAGAAGATGCACATAAATGACTTGGAATCCTGGTGACTGCTACACCTCTCCTGGAAGTTGTCCATTCCAGTGCATCTAAACCTGGATATTCCCAATCATTCTCCATTCAAGTGACCTTAACATTTCTGTGACAGATGATTCTCAGACCATCCTGAAAGATTCTCAGGCTGCATTGCTGTGCAGTGGAGGGCAATGGGCTGCAGGCAGATCACTGCCTCCAGAGCTCAAACTCAATGTAGCAACAGCATTTAAATTCATAAGAACAATAATAACTCAGATGAAGAGAAAGAAAAATTAAGTAGTCAGATGCCTTGCCTTCCCCAGTTGCCTATCATAAGGATTTTCTCTTTGTGCTTCAGCTAGTAGTATCACAGTCAAGAGCCAAAAGACAGCAACCAAGGACAGCAGGTATCAGGAAGTTAACACCACTGGACTGACCTGCTGAGATTGTCTTTGTTGCCCTAATAGGGAAATTGTATACAACCTTACATGACTGTATTTCTAACCATGCAGGTGTCACAGATTTTTGGGCTATTCTTTTGGACTGAGTGTTTGACTTGGACAATCTCTAGTTTGATGTCATCATGATTTTTGATATGCAAATATTGGTTTGGAATGTACTAAAGCACCCTGAAGTATCAAGAAAGGGCAATGCTTGCAGTGCTTGTTGCTGTTGTTCCAAAGTAGATCTTTTGCAGTTTCATCGAAACTATGATATGATGTTCATGGGAGCAATGGAGAAATGCATAGATTATATAAAAGCAGATATTTCAATTTATTAATTTTTATCACCTAAAATAAAGATTTAAAAGAGAATGTGAATGAATCCTGTCCTACAAGTAGCTATTTGTTTTGCTCAGTATGAAATGAAAGATGAGCATATAGCCCAGATACCACCTTGGAGCTATGGTGTTTTTAATATACCAGTTTTTAAAAAGAATGTTAACATTAAAAATGTCATTCAGAGAAGGACATTTAATATTCCTTGGCCCATCTCTTACCTTCAGGCATCCTTTGAGAGTGTCTTTGCAGAGAGAAGATGCTGAGGAGGAAAGTGCATGTTCTCATAATATTCTAAAAATTCAGTGGCAAATCTTAAATTGCTAGTTACTGTTCACATATGAGAACATAACAGCTATCAAAATAAAAGAATAATTTCCTTTTTTTACAATACTTTACTTTTCCTCAGAGAGAAACCTATGCTTTGCCACCTACAGTTCAGATATTTGCTTACTACTGCAATTTCTATCACTAGTGATATCAGACCAGTTCTAAGAAGGGCTTTAATTGAAGGGAATTGTGCTCCTTCTAATATCTGATTATTCTGAATTTCTAAAGCACCAAAAGAAAAGGAATGCTGCCTAGATGGTACTTGTGTTCATGCTGAGCTGACCTTCATCTCTTGAATGGTGGCATTGAAGCCAGTGTCTTCTTGGCAAGTAAAAGCCTCTTTAATATGAGTCACAGTGTCACAATTCAGAGTGAGGGTCAGGTTTATTATGTTGATTAATCATCTTCATTAAGAATTAGGTTACACCTGCACACTTATTTCTGGGCAAGGACAACATCAGTTGTCTCACAGAGGGATGCAGTAGTGACTAAGACTAACCATACCTACCAGTCTAATTTGCTTGCTCTTGAGAAGGAATTTTTTGCAACCCTGCACGAGTGGATTTTTTCCTTCATCTTGGACAGGGCATTGCTGCTGGTCCACTGAAATGCTCTAGCTGAGTCTCCAAGTTCCACACTCAATTCTTTTAAAAGGAAAAAGTTTGAATGTGTCTTTTCTTCCTGTGTCTGAGCAATGATGTATCAATACCAGCATGACAAAAAGTAGAGCTCTAGGTTTTCAGAGGTGGCATTAAAAATTAAAGCAAATGAAAAAGTATTTAAAAGAACAAGGGATGTAAAAACCTTAGTCATATTAGACCCTCATACATCTGCCAAAATCAAGTGTTGCCACATAGATTTTCCTGCCACTGAGATAATGGAGCCTGTTGTGAGAGCCAACTTTTGACACTAATTTGCATTGCATTGCTATTACAAATTTCTCGGCTATTCCATTTGCCAAGGATTTGCTTGCTATGAAACAGTGTACTGACCTCCTGTTGGGAATTCCAGCACCAATTATAACCCTGTCTCCTGTGCAATATAACAATAAGGGGTGGGTAAAATAAAATTGCCATTATTTTATGAGTAGTTGAATTCCTGGGCATTTGGAATGAAAATTATTTGGGATAGGATACATATCATAGCTATGATACAGGAAACAAGATGTTGAAGTAGCATGATTTACATTTTTATTCTGAAAAAAAAAATGGTTTAGCCATTTCCTTTCTTGGCCACAAAAATCCTCCGGTGTATAATGAATGGGTTACAACATGCTTATCATTTCAAGGGGAGTGCAGAAACTGGTCTGGGAAACAGCAGCCTTCAGGCGAAGTTTAGTTCCAGAGTTTGTTTCTAAACCCCAAGGCAGATTTTTGATGACTGCTTATAATGCTTTCATTAATCATAAAATCATAGAATGGCTTTTGTTTGGAAGGGACCTTAAAGATCACCCAGTTCCACTGCTCCTTTATTCAGGGACACTGACTACACCAGATTGCTCAGAGTCCCATCTAACCCAGCCTTGAACACTTCTAGGGATATGTCAACCTGAGCATGCATATTCTTAGTGAAATTAGGTTTTAATTAAGAGACCAGGCACTCTACGGGTTGTGTACCTTAGCCTGGCTGTTTTTCTCTTAAGTTTAAAAGGTGGATGTCTGCAGTGGTAGTGCTGCCGTGTATGGGAGTAACTCCCATTTACTTATGGTAAAGGATAAGGATCTGTCCTGTTGTATTTTAAATTGTTCATGTTCTGTGTCTTCAAGGCAAGGATTTCATGTGGAACTGAAGGAACTGGCTCTTTGTTAAAGGTTGCAGCATTGATTTGTTTAAAAAGGCTTTGACATTGAACTGCGGAGCTTCCGAAGCGTACAGTTTGACTGGACAAATGTACTGACACAAAAATGAGTAAAGAACATTAATGTATTTCATAAACCCACTGAAGCAAGATTTCTGTGATGGTGATTCACTTTAGCCTGGATGTACAGCAGATACAGTTATCTGATTGATAACTGAATAACTATATTTATAAATAAATTGATCTTGAGGCTCTGACACATGAATTAGAAAAAAAATGTTAGTGAGAAAGAGCCTAATAAAAAAGAAATTTTTTTAGTAACTCTCTTCAGCTCTCTTTGATCTGTTGCCAGAAGGAAGTTCTCTCTGTCTTGGTCTGGGTCCCCTGGGTGTGAGAGGCTCCCCATCCCAGTTGAGTGGTACCAATCCACATGGTGATCAGCCCAGGGTGGCCCCACTGTTTGCATTCACTTCTATGGCATGGGCAGCCCACTTTTACTCTCCATATACATCTCTTTTCTAAGACTGCTTGTTGTGGGAAGAAGCACTGATAAGCTGCTTCCATATAAGCATGAATTTATACCATACACAGATGCTCAGCTCTAGTGCTGACTCCTGACTTCTCCATCACATGATGCAAGAAGAAACCAAATCAGGAGGCAAATTTTTCTAGATGAGGAGAGGGAGAAGGTAATTGGTTGGTCCCTAAAAGTACTCTTGTTCTTGACACACCTTATCATGTGTATCCTGTTTTCCTCTGTATATTAAGTGTTGTAGGTGATCTGGTCCATTATTTCTCTTGCCAGCAGTAGGAAGGACTGCACATTCAAAATTGAGTCATTCTCATATAATCCACACAAAGGAGACAAAACAATTTGTACCAGGATTAGTAATTCATACTCTGCTGCACTAGCTTGGATCTGTATCCACTACTCTGGTGGCTTGTCTGCACCTTTTACCAGCAGCACCCATTTCAGGGGAAGCAATGGTTACTGTCCTCCAGGAAAACAGTTTAATGGACCAGAGGCATACAGAAAGACATGCTGATTTTGTTCATATTGTGTCCAAAAGGGCAAGAGCCTTGCTGATGCCTGTGTCTTGCTCTGCAACCTGTACCAGAACCTCTGTGTGCACAATATAAACTGGATCCTTTCCTCTAGGATTAACCCCAAATCTCTTCTCACAGTCATCCCCTGTGCCTTTCCCAGTCCTATCAAACAAAAAAAGATTTTATATTGCGTGAGACTGTTAAATCAAATAAGACCATAATATTCACTACTTCTGAAGAGTATGCTGGAATACTTTTTCAAGGAGGGATAGAAAACAGATTTTGCAATTCCTTACATTGCATAAAATACATAAATGCTATTTGTAACAGCTGTCTAGTTAATGAAAATATTATTATTTAATAATAATTAATATTCTCTGGTCTTAGTTTTAGGTTTGTCATCAAAATTTATGACTATTTATATCCTGTCCCTTATTTTTTAACAAATGTAAATGTACAAAAATTATCACCTTTCCCAACATCATTTCTTCCTCAGTCAAAACCTGTAGCTAGCACTAGTAGTGCCCAAATATCCTGTCCTGAAGTAGCCTATTGCTTTTCTTCTGTAGAGAGAATTGTGAAAACTTTAAGGCTGTTGCATTATGAAGGCTACAGATGGTTTGCGTGCTCCATCCCAAGACTGAAAATTCCTTTAATTTTTCATTGTGGATCGGATAATGAAGGAGATACTGTTCTTGTTTTTATATGAAAAACCTATTAACACTTCTCCACAGAGTACAGAAAACTGCAGTTCAGATCTTGGGGTGACAAATATTTCCTTGCTTCTGTTCTGTCCACACTTACAGAGGGGGTTATGCTTGTCTGGACAATAATTTCTAAATCTGTACATGCCAAAGACACTGGAGACCTTAACTGTTTCCCCTCATTCTGACAAAATAAATGCGAATTAAATGTTTGAGTGGTAATTTGCAGCTGTGCTAGTCAAGGACATTTGCTGTGCTTGGGAAAGCAAGTATGAAGTTCCCCACATAGCTCTTTCCAGATTAGAGAAAATTTTACATCTAGGGTCTAGTCCCCTCTTCATACCTTTTGTTCTCTAACTGTGTCAAGGATGGTAGAATATACAGGTCTTACATTACACACACGGAGAGAAAGGTGAGAAAACATGCATTGACAAGGAAGTTTGCAGATTTCCACTATGACTTTTGTTTTTATTCTCCTTGGCTGTACCTGTTTGTGATACCATTATGGCACACTGCTGGAGTAGCCTATTTTTAGCATTTGTTAAAAAAAATATGCATGACTTGATCTGTGGGGAAAGAGAGAATGGCCTGTGTTTTGGTGTGAAATATCTGTCACCACAGTGGAGGAGGCATTCTTCTGTCAGCATTCATAACTTCACAGAACTATTTGTATACTTGAATCCTATGTATTTTCTATAAGAGTGCAATTTTTATAATAATTGTACAAGAGCTGCCTGTTATATTTTTATGCATCACAAAAAATGTTTATCTATGGAAGTTCCTAAATAATGCTATAATGATTCAAATTTCAAAGATTTAACTCCTCAAATGTGTTTACTGACCAGAATTTGTAGGCAGACTGCTGTACATAACCAAGATGTATATCTCAGTCTGACTGTCTTTGCCAGACTGTTTTTTGAAACTGCAGTTGCTCTTAAGTTTACTTCAAGTATGAAAATAATCCTTTGCTTCTATTTTCAATGGAATATAAAAATTTTGCATAGTTTCAATAAAAAATAAGCCTGAAGGCTGAAATGATAGTCCATACATATGAATTTAGAAAGCTCAGGTGAAATTGCTTTAACTTCAGTACCAATAGAGTGTGTTTGATGCTATTATCTGATGAAACTTTATCAGTAGAGAATTCCATTAATTTTTTCACTATCTCATTCCCATTTTGGTATTCTTTTTCAATCTTAAAGCTGGTTAGGGAAGTTTTTCCATTATATTTTTCTAACTTAGCTTCAAGTAAGGAGCAATGTCCTGTTCAAGTCATAGATAGTAAAGTGAAAAAAAGTACTTAATTTATACCCAGGAAAACAAAAAGAAACATCTTATCTTCTGTGCTGGCATTAGAAATTATGGTCTTTCTTTTTGGTATTACAGTGTCACAAGCCACAGGCTTTTTCATTCTAGCTCTTCAGGTGAAAAATTTATTTCCATGTCTGACAACTAACTTTGGTGAGCTGCCAATACATGACCTTGACTTCTGAAAAAAATTTCCAGAAGGAGCCCAATATTCATATAGATTCAGAACCTGCATTCCTGGAGACAGCTTTGCCCCATTATTTTAGCACATTGTGGAGTTTAAAATCTCTTTTGGCATTAGAACATGTGTTGGGCTTTGTTGGATCTTTAGGTTGTGCAACCTATGGAAGGAGATTGGAGCAGGAAAGTACACACGTCAGTGTGGTATAGCAAGTCTGTATGAAGGTTTTGTTGAGTTTTATAAGACTTGTAATTAAGCAGGACAGTGAACTTATTCCTAAGCCCTCATTGCTCAATTTGATTTGAGCAAGGCATGGTTGTTTGTGTGGACAGTGCTCTGTACCCCAGCTCAGAATTGCAATTACCAGGGAGGATGTTTGAGCTAGAAAACCATGATGAGTAAAGAGATTTGTCTTTTTGTAAGTTTTGCTCTCTGTGGGAGACTGTCCTTCTCTTTGCAGCAGCCTTCGTTTTCTCTGTCTGCTTCAAACTTCTTTTCATTGAAATCGATACCAAATGTTGACTTTGTTTGAACAGTACTATAGGCCCAAAATAAGACCAAAGTCAAATGAAAAAAAATATTGCTTGCAGCTTCAAAATTGATAGTAATTTAACAGTTGTTACTTGTAATTTACAATTACTGGCCAGATGTTTATTCCTGTTCAATAAGCAGTATATAATATTATTAATGACTTAGTCCTGGAATTAAGTCTTGAAGCCACATTCAAAAATTATGCTACTTAAAAATATTTTTCATTTTAAAATCAGTTTGAGTTCATTGATTCAGGCAAAAAAATAAATAGAAAATTTTGCCAATTTCAGATACTTTAGGTCTCACAGTCTGTATTTCACTGTCTCAAATTGTCATTTGTCACAAATGCTGCAATCTAATGCTTAAATTCCCTCACTGGAGAACCTGATGTTAAAAATGAAGTTATCAAACAATCTTTCCCAAAACTGTTACTTCTAGAATTAAAATCTCATATGAGATATTTATTTAGCTCTGGACATCTGCTTGACCCACTGACCTCTAGCCTGGCAAAGAATTTCCAGTGAGACCCTATTGTACCCAGTACTGACAGTATCACTTTTTTTACGATGGTTAAGTCCTGTGCAAACAGAAAGATACAGACTTTCTGCCTGAAAAGTCACAGTCCTGGTCTTCCAAAAAATTGAGTACTATAAAATAAGCAAGGAGCAATTGCTTACAAATAAACAATTTTTTCCATGGAACTATCAATGCAACTGTTGGGAAAGCAACCCCAAGTTAAATAAAGATGGAGCACTGGTGAGTTTTGCTAAGAAGGATCTACACATTGCTGAGTATCCAGCACCCAGACCAGCTCCAAAACAATATCATCACTTCATTGTGTTTCCTTTGAAAATAAAAGCTGAAATGCGAATGCAGTGTAATGGGAGTTAAAATTACAGCACTAAAGATAAGTCATTGATTTTCAACACATCAAAGCAGAAGATTTATAAAATAATTCCAAGGTCCCTTAAAGTGGGGTTTAGACTCTTTTGTATATCTGCTGGTAACTCCTTAACTATCTCACCAGAGCAGAGCAATTTGACAGTTTTCCAAACAATAGCTATAGAGAGAAATTAAAATAAGGTGCATGTGGTAGGAACAAGAAATGGACCCTTTAAATAACTTTAAGCCATTCATTTTAATGAAAAGCCTGTTGCTGCTTTATTCTAGAAGAGATGCAAAAAAAGTCTTAATCTTCCAAGTAGAATCTTTATTCTCATCTAAGCTTTGCTTAATGTTTTAATCAGCAGCATTTGATCACATAGAAACAAACATTTCCTGTTCTTTCAGGTAGCAGATATTAGTCAGATTTGCTTGATATATATGGTACTTGTAGCTTAAATGAGAACCTAAATTATAAAATATGGAAAATGCAATATAAAATCTATTAATTTTTTAAATTAACCCAAACAGCTAATTTTGTTACGGTATGTCACTAATACTTTCCTTGCAATTGAGGGAGTGAAATATGATTGCCTAGGGTCAGAGTTCAGAGCTTTGGCACTCTCCCGAGGTACTTGGGTCTTTCCCCAGGATCTCTTTTGTACAGGTGGGATCCCTGATTGCAGCAAGTTTCCATACCAAGACAAAGCACAAATAATTTATTTCATGTGCATATTTCAGAGTGTCTTTAGTTAAACATCCTGCAGAATAGTATTGAAGTTCTTCCACCCTGGTACACAGACAACTGACCACTGTCAAGCCACTGTTGATCCCTTTGTGGGCAAAGAATTTAAGAAGGGAAGTGTCCCATCCAGTAATAGGGGAGTGCAGCCCACAACATACACATCCATTGGCATCAGGTGAGAGACACCAGAGGTCATCAGAAGCCACAGAAACCTTCTGCCAAACTGTTCAGAGTGAAGATGGCCTTCTGCTGCTGATCTGCTGCTTTGCCTCCAGAAGGTCTGTGGATACATAGATCAACAGGGATAGCACTCATGATGGGACTAGGGGTCACTCATTTCAGAAAGCTAACATAGGATACAGCACCCCCGTGTGCTACACCTGCATCTCTTGAAACATGAGCACCGCAAACCAGGTAAATGCTGTGTATCCCTCTTGAACACAGGAATGCTGGCAGTGCCAGGATACTTTGTTGCATCCTTTTGGCTGAATCTTCAGATTGAGAAACTGGTTCAGTATCTGTCATCAGACTAAGGAGTGGGTTCAGCATCTGTTAGCAGAAGTCCTACGAGTCCCAAGTAGTAACTGGGACCTTGTTTCAAGAGCTCCAAAAGACTGTTGTTCTCTCATCATCTTGTATGATTTATGCATCTGAATTTCCCTCTGGAAGTCAGTGTGTTGGCTTTAGTCCAATCATTTCTGATTATGTAAAAGCAGCTCTTGGCAAGGATTCCACTTTATGTTTTAAGTCCTCTTCTGACTTCTGCGGTTTGTTGGCCAGAATGGAATAAGTGTTTTGTCTTTTATGCTGCCTTTCATGTCAAAGGTAATGTTCATAGTGCAGTTCATGCACAGATTATTTTTTCCACTTATACTCTACTTTTCCTGGCAGAACTTCTGAAAGTAAAGCCAGGTTTGTGTTGCTAATGATTGAAGACCAAGTTAATGATCCAGTTATGGATATCAAAACTTTTGAGTCAAAATCTAGATGCCACTGAGAAAAGTGATACCAAAAACAGGATTCAAGATCTGCCCATTAGCTTAAGTGCCATTGAAGCATTGTACCAAAGCTGGTTTTACTGGACATAGATCAGGTCACACAAGCAGGAAATGGCATAAAACTGTATTATGTGAGTCAGGAAATTAGTTCATTATTTGATTTTATCCCATTATTCTAACTTGAATATCAAGTAAGCAAGCCAATCTAGTAGAATTATTCAACAGAGAAGAGTGGCTGGGCAAGAGTTAATGTAGAAATTCAAGGACCATTTGCTGTTGCATCATAGAAGCAGCATGATTTTTCACATCCTCTCCCATTACTATCAGTATGATTACAGGAGATTGATGAAGAAATGATTGTCATGATTAAAACACTTCACAAAGCAAAATCCATACATTTGGTTATTGTCATTGACCACTCCCCATATTTTGATGACACTGGAGTATAAGTGGAGTTCCATGCATTTGATACTGCCCAGGAACCACAAAAATGGAAAGTTTGCTATTTTATAACAGTTGCAGTAAATGAAAATATTTAATATAAAGGTATTTGGCAGCATGTACCCATTCCCCTGCCCAGCAGCTCCTCTGTCTGTGTGGCAATGTGTAATTGCACATTGGTGATGGGATGCAGTGGGTATCCAGATGCAGCTTGCTGGGGGAGCATTTCTGAGGCTGTGCCTGAACAAGAGTGACCCACATGGACGCAGGGGCTGAGTCATTCTCTGCTTAGCAGCTGTTTGAACTGTACAATGTGAATGCATTTAATCCCTCTTACGGTGGTTCTTTCAGAACTCACTTCCCAAAGTAGCTTTTGTGGAGTTGTTAATTTGTGTGTTCGTTTTAGAGTGGTTTGTTTGTTTTGGTTTTGGTTTGGGGATTTTTGTTTGCTTTGGGGTTTTTTTTGCTGTTTGTATTTTTGCTGTTTCTTTTGAAGTCTTTTCAAAGGGATTGTGGGATTCATGATTCGAACCTGGATTCCCAACTGTTTTCATTAAGAGGGAAGTTAAAGTTGAATGAGTTTGTCACGGTGTGATCCCTGGAGCAGAAATATAACCAGAACTCCAGAAGTCTATCTTAATTCCATAACAAAGGGCTGAGGATTTTGAGACATAATACAACCAGCTAGACAGGATGTAAAGCTTTGAGATAAATTCCATGTGAGTGTTTTACTGAAACAGTATGGGAAACAGTTAGCACAATATTCACTGAAAGTAAACTAAATTTATATTGCACCAGATTTTCTGTTCTATGCTGTGGAACTCCTTGCTATCATTATAGCATTATGACTATATTTAAAGAAGATGGAAATAGTATCTTTTGGAATAAAATGCAAGGGTAAAAGGAAGTAAAGGATAGTGGGAAAATGTTAAGTGTAGGGAAGGGAACTATTACTATAAGGTCTGGAAGAAGATGTTTTAGGACATATAGGCACAGTAAAGCACGTTCTGCTATTTGTGTCTTTGCTGTGAACTTTACTATTAAACTGTACTATTAATTTCACAGTGATGTCTTCCTCACCAAAGGATTGGTTTTTCTTTCCTTGTAGATATGTGCAACACCTGCTCAAATGGGATCATTGAATGAGGCTACAAAAGTGGTATTTTCTTGCACATAGTAATAAAAAATGAATTAATAAGAACCCCCAATACTTGAAATATTAAGGATATTTTTATCTTAATAATGAAAATATATACAGATGCTGTTTGCAGTACACATAATATACATGGCTTTTGCATTGTATTTTTACTTGTGTATGTGCAATGTGTGAACTATGTGATATGTAAAACCAGATTTTACTCTAAGAAACCAGAGCTGGGCCTCTCACTTCCTTGGTGAAGCACTAAGTACAGTGCAGAAGATCCAAAATGCAGATATAACTAAAAATATTTTGATTGTTAAAGAAAAAAAATATTCTTTAGGTGCTTTTTAAATTGGTGGTGTCTGAAAAACCTACTTCATAGAAAGGTCAAGTGCTTCATCAGGGTGAATACTTGGCAAGCTTTAGGCAAAAGCTCCAAGTTGGGAATAAGCAAATAAAAGCCTGAGATCTTTCCATCACCAGAAGGCCAAATAAACACTTGGGGGGCAAAAGGCCTCAAGACATGATCTCTACAGATATCATAATAGCCAGGCTGTGTTAAATTCCCTACATCTTGAGATTTTATGCCTCGCTGCAGAAGCTTACACACATACCCATAGACAGACATACATTTGGATTTAATGAGACAGTCAGGATGAGAAGCAACGTCAGCTGTAGCTGCTGTTGAAAAGACTGTTCTGACTTCTTTGCAGAGCCACCAGAAATCTTTTCTGAATCCCGGTACTCATCCAAATATGCTTCCCTTTTTTCCTCTATCTGCTCTATGAAGTACTTTCCATATGAAGGCCCTTTGTCTGGCAATGTAATTTATGGAAGAGATCGTCTATTCTTTTTCCACATGAAGCTTTAGATCATGGATGGATATTTGAAGTTTTTAACATCACAGAGAGTCTAAAATTTCAGGTCTTTTAATTTATTGCCAGTGAAATAAATACTAAAGTTGGCAACTTATGGTGAAACAGGAAAAATCTTGCTGAGAATTACAGACGGCTTCCAGGGGTTTATTTTGAAAAGTCTTACAAATAGACTGCTACATTGGAGGCATTTCTTTTCTTGTTTAACTTTATCATTTGTGATCTTGATTATCCTTTGTCTCTCTGGCTGGATTTGGTAGGAAGATTTGGGGAAACCCTAAGCCCAGCTGTTACATAAGCATCCAAGTTCCAGCTCTATATGCTAAACTATGAACAGTCCCCTGGCATCTGCATGGGTCTGGAATGTGCTCAGAGAGGAAAATTGACTCTATGTTTTCAGCTGACTCAAAACTTGGAGGCTTGTCCTTAGTGACTTCAGATGTCATTCTGGGGTTGGTTCTGAATCCTTTGGGTACTGGAGCCAGAAATTAACTTCATCTGCCCCAGCGAAATAAAACCCTGATAAAGATATTCTTCAGCCAGTGTACATCAAGACTTTACCGAAAGCAAACCTTGGCATAAGGAAGCATTTGGAGTTAGTTTTGGCATCCTTATGAAATACCTTATAAGTGATTGTAATTGGACTTTGACTGACCTGCTTGAGAACTGCAGTGGGCCCACAGGCTTCCAGTGCTAACAGTGGAGCAGGTGAGAGCCAGACCACACGGTGCTTTACCCCCAGCCTGACTTGCTGGCCCTGATTAACAAGATGCTTTTGAGAGGCCTTGATCCCCACTGGTGCCCACAAAATTAGGCTACACATTATTTGTCAGACTAGAATGTCATATACAAAATAGCACATGAAAAGACAACAAAATCAAATAAATAAACTTTAAAGTAATAACAGTAATATCAAATGAAACAGTGACATTGCCAAGAGGCCACTAAAAAAAAAGTCAGTATACCATTTAATGGGCTCTGAGGAGCCAACATAAGTGACAAGAAATCATTCCCATGTTAGTTCCTTTTCAAGGTAAGTAGGTTTGCTTCCTAGTGCTGTCTCAGAGCTCCACTCAACATGTGTAATGGAAGAAGAAAATGCCAGGGCTCATAGAAGGGCAGTTCTGCTGAAGCAGATGAGAACCTTAACACTTTGGAGGATCTGGCTCTGATCTTACTTCCTGAACCATGGACAGCAAAAGCAAAATGATAATCTGTGAGTCAGCCTAAACCCTCATTGTTGTCCTCAGAATGCAGGGTAGGAAGAGATCTTCAACAAATGCAGCTTAATACACCAAGCTTAATTCACCAAGTTCTCAAGAACATATTCATGATAGCTTATCTTGGCAGAAAGATGCAGACTTACAGATCCAAAGCATCTTCTCTGCTCTTCCTGGCTGGGAAGGTTGTGGTGAAAGACCTTGTTCCTCCTTTGTACGGCTTTCTCATGGTTCACCATTTTTCTTGGTTTTTTGGTTTCTTATTTGTTTTGGGGTTTTGGTTTTTGTTTTTTATTGGTTTGTTTTTGTTTTTTTTTTAATATTACATCTGCTACTGATCTGCCAGAAAATTAAGCTTTTTTCCATAGACCTGAATACTTGGGTTCCAGTAAAACCTCTGTGATAAGTGGTTGGTCATTCTTAGCAATGTGTATTTAAGATCTGTGGAAGGTATTGCTGAGACTCTGAACCCCACAAATGGTTATGAAAATTCTTCTGCTTATTAATATTTATAAGCCCAGAAAGAGGTCACTAGAGCTTCTGTTTGCATGGCTGGCAGCTGGTGTTCCTGAAAGGTCATCGTTAATATTGGTAGCGAGGAATGACCGACCTTTCAGCTCACAAGGGATATTCACATGTTTTAGCTACCATCTATTTTAGCTGTCTCCTGGTCTTGTTTTCCTGCAAACAGCATCTCATCTGTATTCAGCTGTTCCTCTGGGACACTTGGATGAACCCTGGACTCCAGACTGCAAGCCCGGAGCAATGTTTAGGACAAAGAACCAAGGCTTTTTATAAAATTTTCTTGGAGCGTATGAGTGAGTTACACCAGTAATGACTTGTCTCACTGTTCAGGTGATTCCCATTCCCTCATCTGTATTCCTCACTAATCCTCTCTAATTTACAGATAAAAAGAGGAACCACGAAGAAAACAGCAACCTGCTCTCTGCAGGTCTTGGCAAAGACCCATTTTACCCTTTATTTTAACCTAAGCACTATGAACTTCACCTGCCTAGTTATCATTGAAAGTACATCTCTTCATGTATGTTAGTCTGGAAGCCTTCCACAGAATTTTTAGTTGCTAATAACTACCTCTTGGGAAAATGTCAGTTCATAGTACTTTACTGTATGTAAATTGCCCTGCTGAACTTCTGAAATGAATGTGTAATGCCTTAGGGAGAAATGTGTAGATTTTACACTAATTGAAACTGGAAATTTAGATGGTTACATTCAATTTAACCTTTTATAGTAATGGTGCCATAATTCCTGACAGGGACAACACAATATCCAAGCACTACAGCTGTGATATTCAAATAATCTGTAATAACTGATGCAGATAATCTTATTTTTAGTGATTTACCAGTACCAGGGTTTTTTTCTTATATCCCCATCAATCACTACATTATTGTATCTTTATTCATCTTTAGATTAGATGTGAAATATTTTAAAATGCAGTGATAGCTTTGGGTCACTTTTCTACTTATTGTAGGGTAGGTGTAATACAGAAGTATCAGTGTTGCAGTAGATATAATAATTTAAAAACATAGGTAAAGCAAGATGTATCAGCAGAGGTAAAAAAATCTTTAGGTAAACCAACTGGTGTATTTTTAAAAGTTAATTGAGACCTCAGACACACAAAACCTTTTCCAGAGACTGTCACAAGAGCACTTGAATGTCCCAAAACTTGTCTCCTTCTATTAAGGAATTTAAAATACCCTCATAATGCCTTACATACAACCTTTAGAGACCAACAGTTATATACCCTGACCTCAAACCAAAATCATGATTTTTGTTCATTATTAGCAAAACTGCTGTAAAATCAGAACCAGACTCAAGAAAAAATGCATTATTTCCACACAGACTCATAGTTTTTGAGGTAGAATTGAAACCTACATCCAGATGTAGCATGGGCTATTCTACCAAGTGAGAACAAAATGCTTTAAACATATGTCATGTGCATTTGATTTAAAACAATCTATTCACGGGATTTTCACACTTTATATGACTTATATAAAAACATTGACATAATAAGAATTTATAATATTTTTATTGGTTTTTTGCCTACTCCATAAAATATTCACTTGCTTCTAATAATTTATAGAAATGTATGCTTAGGATAAAAATAAAAAAAAATACCATTGGGAGTTTGCCTGAGGAATGATTGAATGGAAAACTGAGAGGGAACTGGCCGAAAATAACTATTAAATAATTGCTTTTCTTTTCAGTATGTGCTCTAACCAAAACAAAAATTTTTGACAAAAACTTAATATGTGAAATCAAGAAAGTATTGACCAAAACAAGTATTGATCCAAGAGGGAAGACTATAATGTATGAGGTTACATTTATCCAATTACTTGAAGATTCTTCCAGTGTGACACAGAAAGAATTAGGTAATTGGAAAAATTACCTGACATTCACCTCTTACCCTGTAGTTTTTCTTATTTCTCCCTAACTCTTTAGTGTCCTTCCAAAGTCCATCCAGGTCTGCCTTGTCATTGTATTCTTGCTCCACTGAACTCAAGTATTTGTTAGAGTATTTTTAAATACATTTACAGGCATGTTTGGTATGTAAGGTCTAGGCTGGAGGTACAGTACAGTTGGTATGGTGTTCCACCTAAAGTTATAAGGCAGCCGTGGATGTGGCTTTTTCCTTAACTCAAACACTTTGACTGAAACTGTATAGCACGTTTCAGTTTCTTTAGCAATGTGTATTTAGCTGTACCCTTACAATTCTCCTTTTAAATTACACTAATATTAATCTTACCCACAAAGGTGATAAGGACTGTGAGAGCTGTATTCCCTGTTAAAATATTCTATAGAGAAAAAATAATTCTAAATTTCTGCTTTAATTTTGCAGGCTGTGCAAAAGATTTTAGTCTGACATAAAGATGTGCAATTCTTTTGAAACCTTTGTTTTACAGCAGTGTAGTATTCATCCCAAGCTTTTGGCTGTGTCCAGGCCGTACTGTCTCCAAGAGTAGATAATTGCATATTTTCTTATTGTACAAGCACTGCTGCAAAGTGCTCCAGAAATTGCAAGCACTCTTCAAAAGATATTTCACAGCTGGGCCTAAAAAGCTAAAATTATACTACTGTGCTACTGTGTGATATGCTAAGCCAGAGATTCATAATGATGGAGCAAAATGGCAAGGAAGTGTTCTGATTTGAGGAATGTTCAGTGATGAACTAGGAATTCCTGCAGTGTGCTTGCTTTCATCTGTTGAACGTGGACCAGTGGCCAAAGCTGCTTCATTTAGTCCCACTCTCCCAGCACTCTGAATAGAAGGAATGCTCTGCTATAGATTTTATTCCTCTGCTTTGTTACACAGCTTTCCGGGGGTTTTTATCCTTCTTTGTTCTTTGTTTAACATTGTAACATTTCCTGGCACTTAGCAAGATTATTAAAACATTGCTGATTTTATCTTGTTATTCATTACTGAAAGCAGAGCTAGTAAAATCCTGAGTGTTGCTTCAGAATCATAAGGTTTGCATTAACTTCAGTATTTCAAATTTGACTGTAAAAACTGAAAAAAAAATGTAAGTCTTCATCATGCACATTGTGACATGACAGCTGTATCCTGGGCTGCATCCAAAGCAGAGTGGCGAGTCGATTCTGCCCCTCTGCAGGCTCTGATGACACTCCAGCAGGAGTGCTGCATCCAGCTCTGGGGGCCCCAAAGTAAGGAGGATGTGAACCTGTTGAATGAGTCCAGAGGAGGCTATGAAGATGATCAGAGAGCTGCAGCTGTCTCCTATGAAAAAAAACTGAAAGAGCTGGAGGTCTTGAGCCTGGAGGACAGAAGGCTCTAGGGAGACCTTTTTGTAGCCTTTCAGTAGCTAACAGAGTCTTACAAGAAAGATAGGGAAAAGTTTTCACCAAGGTCTGTAGTCACAGGAAAAGGTCAATGGTTTTAAACTGAAAAAGGTGGATTTTGACTGTGTATTAGGAAGATTTTTTTTTTTTTTTACTGTAAGGGAGATTAAATGCTGGAACAAGTTGCCCAGAAGTTTTGGATGCCCCATCCCCCAGTGTTCAAGACAAGGCTGGATGGGGCCCTGAGCAACTTGGGCTGGTAGAAGGTGTCCCTGCCTATGGCATAGGGGTTTTGACCTGGATGATATTTAAAGGTCCCTTCCAGCCCAAACCACTATGATCCATTGTGGCTGCTGAGAGCCTGATGTAATTCTTATGTGTGCAATAATCATTTTGTAACAGTGAGATTATTTCAAGAGTGTATCCTCTGAACAGTGATAGAAGGCAATGAACTCGTTTTCCAGAGTCACCGTGTAATTCACTCTCTGTCTTGCATTATGGCTGAAGTAAAAGCATAATTTCATGTGTTGTTTCTTCTTTCACTGCAAAAGCATAAGTCACTTTAATTTCAATTCCACAAAAGCTTAAATTGATCTATGCAGGGGCAGATGTGCTGTTATTATTCACCATCTCCTCCATCTCTAAGCCTCTTCCTTTAACCACTTTTTGACCAGAGCCTGTGGTGCAAAGGCATAAAACCTTGATCCTCGGGCACTATTTCTGGGTAAAATAGTATGATACTGCCAAATTGAGAGAAATGCAACAAGGTACAGAGGCTCCTGTAGATACCAAACTCCAGAATTGCTTGGTATGCAACTCTTCACAAAATGCTGTTAACATTTTGGGCTAAAATACTTCATAGAAGACATTTGCAAATGACTAAAACAAAGTTTTTAGAAACTAATTACACAGTCTGGTTTGTGTAAGTATTCCAAGCTTTTTCTGCCAACAAATCTGCTGATATACTTTGCTAGTCTCTTCCTGAAATTTTCTTTGCTTCTACTTGCAACCTCATAAAATCCCTTGTCCTACAGCCAAAAGGGTCATTAGCAATGGCTTCCTAAGCTCTGAAGAAGTAGGGGAGTTTTGGCTCGTGTGGTTTTTTTGGCTACTAACAAGCAGTAGGTATCACCCTTAATTTACAGTCATTAGAGGATGCAGAAGTGCTACACCCACCCTTTCTACATGTAATTCAAATGAGATTTGTATCAGAGCTCAGCCAGATATCTCAGCACGCCCCTCCTAAGTTATGCCCTGGCAGGTGGAAGGAATCAGCTCCTCTAATTCCTTTGATGCTTTACTACCTTTTGTTTCATAAAATGTTCACTCTTTCCTGAAAATATTTTGGATAATTAGGCTTGTATATTTTTAAAGTCCTAGAAAAATAATTCCTATTCAAAATGTATGTATTGTCTTTTTTGTTGCTGTTTTTTCAAAGTATATCTGCCTCTGTTGTATTACCCAGTCTAAGAACGTCTTACACTGGGTAATACAACAATGCAATAAACTTCTTCCCTTCCATCTTCAGTTTCCTCACTGGTGTGTATGATCACATCGGCTGCTCAGATATGTAATGTGGGGGCTCAAAACTTTGTAATCACCTTAAAAATAGACACAGACAAGTCTGTAGCTACTTTCTTCCTATTTTCATCTGGTTTATTGGAAAGGATTTGGTTAAAGGGAAACCTAAGTTAAAACCTTTTTGTTGACTGGTTTTAAATAGAAAAATGAAGTACCAAGGGTTGCAACTCCCATGCAATCCAAATGAATCAATAAAGCAGAATTATTTGGTCATTTCCTCTGTGTAAATCTGAAATTGCCTATTTGCCATGGCTGATAGTTTCAGTTTGTTAACACAGCACACACTCAAGATGCAGTTCACAATCTCCACCAGGCGAGATAATGGAAACTGTGATCTGTCACAATAACTGAGTAGTCATCACACAACTGAGCATTTGGGTTTCCAAGACTCCCAAAATGAATTAGATAAGCTGCAAGTGCCCTAGATACCTGCGGTTTTAATGTTGCAATATCTTTATGTGCCTGACACCAGAAACTGAGAATATGGAATTTTTATTTCTCAGGGGATTCCTATATGAAAAGGAAGGTTAGACAAAACATTGTGGTACTGTACAAAGGTAGGCCACAGGGAGTGCAGGAGTAGAAGACAGTAGATACATCTCTTGCCTTGCCTCAACTCCCTGGACACTTGACTAGAGGATGTAAGAAGACCTGTCTCTCTGCCTGGGACCGATGATCACCAGTTTTTGGCACATGAGAAATAACTGAGCAGCAATCACGATTTTTGTTGGAAGTAGCAGGAGATCCTGGTTCCACTTAAACCATTTCAAGACTATTGTGGGCTAATGGCTAGAGAATATTCTGGGGAAATAGGAGGGACTGGCTCTACTCCCATCTCAGGCATGGGGATTAAACACCTGGCATTTCTTCTCCTGGTGGGGTTATAACTACAGTTCAAGTTTGCACAAGACCTGGAATTGTAGAAGGGTGATGTACGGCTCACTCCTGGCCCAAAGCAGTAGCCTAAATTAGGAACCCAGGGGTAAAATTCCCACTGGGAGTGAGGGGATAATTTTAATACTTTCCTCAAAACTGTCTGCGTGTTAGGCTACACACACCTACCTGCAACTTCCTCCCTGGACCCAAAATCCTTAAACACTCAGCAGCAGGATCTGCTGGCTTGCCTGTGCCTTGCTCAGTGGTGTGTGCCCAGTGTTTCCCAGTCCAGTGTCAATGCAGGCAGAGCAGGTTGGTGCCTTCTGTGATGAGTGGCAAGGCACTCCCCAGGAGGGTCTGCAAGCCTTATCTAAATAAGAAAACATAGAGACCTTGTGGTTTGAGGTGTGTACCCAGCTAGTTACCCTGAGAAAGCTGCATGGGGTGGAAAAGAAGCTCCCAAAGAAACTTGCAGCCTAGTAGGGAGGTTGCAAGAGACATTTCAAAAATTCTGAGTATAACAAGCACACTGAGAAAGAGATTTTTGTATTGCACTTCTGTACTTAGCCACTCCTCAAATTCCTATTTTGAAAACCATTTTTAAAACCATTTCTTTATCTAAAGATATGTCAGATTTTAAAATTGTGCAGCTGAAAACTAATTTCCTGATCTCTTCATAGTGTGGTCCTATAGTGTGGCTGTGGAGTTAGCACAAGTCAGGTGGTCCTGAGCAGGAGGAGAAGGCATGGAGAACCTCCTGTGGGTACTGCCCACGTGTGCTTGAGTCGTGGTGTGAGCACACACTGGGGAACAGACTCATTTCTGCTTCCTCGCTCTGTTCCTGACAGCACAGCTCCAGAGCTGCCCAGCCATCCTTCAGCTGCAAGCAGGCTGCCCATGGGCTGTAGTGTCCATGTGAAAAAAGTTGATCCTTCTAACACAAAAGACACAAAACAGCAGGCACTTGAGCATACTGCTTTGCACATCCCAGCCTGTCTGGCATGTCATACCTGAACCTGGATCACTGGAGATGGGGTCAGAGCCATGGAGGTGTTGGTTTCTTCCTCTGTCTGGAGGCTGACAGGGTCCATCTCCTGGGGTTCCCCTTGTGTGAATCTTTCTGCCTCCCTGTTGTTTCTGCCCTGCCCATTTACCAGTATTTTGTATTTGCATGTACCTTTTAATTTCAATGAGATCAGCCAATGATCAATTCAGCCAATTTCAATTGATCAATTGAGCCCATGTCAATGATGCCAGCCTAAGTGTGCTGTAGTGTTATGGGCCAGTCTTATAGCTAAAAGTACAAAAAAAATCTTCTTGGTCAAGGGCTTTATAGTTTGATAGTTAAAATATCCTTGTTCAACTATTCTTTACATTTTTGCCAGTGGAAAATATTTCTGTGAAAAAGAAAAAACGTGCTGGATTTTATCTGGCATGTAAGCCATTCCTGTGGTTCGAGCTGGCTAAAATAAAAAATTACTATAAATAAATAGACTAGCTAAGATTCAGCATGGGAAATAGCTCTTACTCATTTACTCATATGGAGTATTATATAGTGCAGTCATTTAGTTAACACAAGGGAAAATAATGTATTAAATATTTTACAGATTTTTTTTTAATTAGGAGAGACAGGAGCAAGAAATATTTTAAATAGCTCTTTCAATACACAATAACAAATGTTCACAAAATCTCATGAGGATAAGATTTACCTGCATCTACAGCTGTAACCCAGCCTGGTGCTGCAGGCACTCTTGGCACAAAGTGCAGGAAAAGTAGACATACAGGAGGTAAATTCAGCTGATTTTGATCTTGTTTATGCTTTCTAGTTCACAGTATTGTGTTAATCTCTGTGCCCTTGATAGGAACTGTTGTGTATTTTAAAGCTATTGATAGTATGTAAGATAAAGTGCTCCTTTTGCCTACTTGATACTAAATCCCTACAGATGCAGCAGAAGTGATGATGCTAACAAGAACAGAGGCACCCACTAGACTGGCTTTACACCATGCTACAGAACACTCTACAGTACAGTGTGTAGCTGGATGAACAACATATTCATGATTGTATTCACTGTACAGCTGTCCAAGAGCCATTGTTTATATGTTCTTCATATATTCTTGTTGTCAGTTTGAGCCAATACGGACTGCAGGAAAGAGCCTGGAAAATATACAGACAATTCCAGGCATTTTTCTCTGATCTAGATGTTCAGTTCTTGCTTCAATTGAGTTGTCTACCATGAATTAATCAAATACAAGTTTGTGGCCCACATTGTAGCTACATGTTATTTCTGTATCATTTGTATCTTGCATTACTTCTGACACGGCAGAATGGTTCTGGGAATTCAGACAGTAATAAGACTACTTCTTATTAGAGACAAATCCTCTGAGCCCTCTTTGCCATCACTTTACATTTTATGTAATCTCAGTGACACATGACTGCAACATCTGCTGTACACATGACTGGATCACATGTGCTACATTGAAGTGGAAGTGCCACACCTTTATTACATTTTGACATTACATATTTCTGACCCAGATGAGAATAATATTTCAATTCTCCTCTGAAAAGGGGTGCCCTTCCAGACCATTTAAAAATGAGAATAGCTGTCACAATGCTGTTGCTGAAACGAATGTTACACAGGTCATTGTATTATTCACTGCATGTCAACTAGACTAAGCATCCAAGTCCCTGTGCCTTTTTCTCATTAAATTCATGGGCTTCAAATGTGTAGGGTGTTCAGAGGATTGTTTGTCCAGGTAGAAACCACCTAACTCCTAGTTTTTAAGCTGTCTGAAAAATGAAGGTGTGTGAGTGCTCACTGTGTTACTGTGACTGAAGGTGTTCACAGCCACATGGCCTGTGTTGCTCAGCACATACACCACGAGTGGTCTGTGAGACATCAGAAGGCGCAATGTGCAGTGACAAAATCTGCATTTCTCATTTAATACAGAACTTACATTTTTGTAAAACTTAAAATTATGTGTTAATGCAAAGAGCTTTGCTTTCTTGAACTCCCTCAACTGTGAAGCAATAAGATTATACCCGGTGGCCCATGGATATTTTTTCTAGAGAGGCGGGAGAAGTGTTGAAGTAGGAAAAACCCAGAAAACCAAAAAGTTGCTGATCCAGTTCCCTTCAAACCAGTGGAGTCGTGTCCATGCTCTGCCTCCCCAGTACTTTGTGCTGAAGCAGTCATGCTCTCTGGCCTGAGCCTTACCCTGCTGTGTGTCTGTCTACCCACAGCCCAGCCACCCAGCTGCGTTATGGAGCATGTAATCCCAGCCTGTTGTGCCCAGCTTCTCTTTTTCTGCCACATGGGCTTGTTCATTTGGCTAGAGATTACTCAAACCCTGGCTTTCCCTAGCTCCACAAATATGTCTTTTGAGCTGCTATTACACTTATTTGTAAACTGTATCTTTCTGGGTTTTGCCAAGTCAGATTGTTCATTGGTCTGCAGCTCTATATTATGTCAGAAGTAGCTGAAAAAGGACAACCAAGTTAACCTCAGCTGGCAAAGACACAGGTTTTAACACAGATCTGCTGCTGGTGACCCAGTAACATGGAGCTGTACCCCACACTATCTGTACTCACCACCAGGGATTCACAGAGGAGACTAAAATTAAAGTGTACCAACCTCCAAGTAGATCAAACCTGAGCACATGTAAGACTGGGGGTGCTCAAACAACCACACACAGAGTCTAGACTGTTTAAAAATGTGCTCATGCATACACAAAGACAAGGAATTTATCGTAAAAGTCCAATAATGCTTTTATTTTTGTTGTTTAATTCCCAGAAAGGTCATCTGCAACGTGTCTCTCCAAGAAGACTCCACAATGAGAAAAACAACCCAGAGTTGCTTCTTACTCATCATCCTTCTAACTGTAAGTACATGAAAACTAAACTGCTCATGACACCCACTGTGTTTAAACTTGTGATGATGTTGAGAAAAATGAGTACCAAGTTATACTTGTTATACTCCACAGGTGAAGGAAGAGTTTCCTTATTAATAAATTTCAAAAGAAGATTAATAAGATTACCTAATAAAAGTTTGAACTTGAAAACATTGTTTCTTGGTGAGACAGAACTGCAAGTCTGAAGAGGGTTATGCATATGAATTTTTATTTCTGTGTTTTACAGGCTACAGCATGTAATGGGAACATGTGTGTTTGAAAACTGCCTTTAATGTTCTTCCGTGAGACAAACTGACTTAAATAGTGACGGATTTTCACTGTTTATAGTTGATCTGCTACTAGAAAAGCAACCAAAATGAAAAATAATCTTATAAGTCTATTTATTACTTCAAATGTTATTTTCAACTGTTTTATATCAACATTACATTTATTTTAATGTAGGCAACATGGCTGAGCAATTGTGGTTCTAAACATGTAGTAAATTAATTTCTGCCTGGTTAAATACCTCTCACATAAATTGAATCCTTTTGTTGAACTCTACTTGTGAAACCTCAAATTATTATTGATCATCATAAAATCATAGATATTACAGGCAGTCAGAATTGAGAATACTACCCAGAACCTAAGTTACAGAATGAGCATATGTCTGAGTGATGCTGCTGGGAGCAAGCACCTCACTACCCTGGTGTGGTACGAGTAATTTGCATGATGCCTGCCACCTTATTCCCCATCTAACTCTAGCCCTGTGCTCCTGAAGAAAGCTTTCTTTTTCTTCTTCTTCTTCTTCTTCTTCTTCTTCTTCTTCTTCTTCTTCTTCTTCTTCTTCTTCTTCTTCTTCTTCTTCTTCTTCTTCTTCTCCTTCTTCTTTCTCCTTCTTTCTCCTTCCTCTGTTTTGTTGGTTAGCTCCTCCTGCCCCTCTGGTTCTCATCTTCTTCTTTAACATCTGAATGTGAAATACCTCTGTCCATCTCCTCATCAAATCCCTTTGTAGAAGCAAAAGAAACTCGCATGCTGTCGAAAATATGTTGGAGACCATAAGCAACTGCTCTACCTGGTTTACTTATTGGTTTGTACCTCTCCTCTCAGCCTAGCAGACTTTGTCCACAATGCTGTTTGCCACTTAAATTCATATAGATAAAAAAGGAAAGGAAAGTAGAGAACAGTAAGAGAATGATGGATAGAAGGAGATAAAAAGAAAATTAAATGAGATCATGGGGAATCCAGGAGAACTGCAAAAAACACATTACTTCAGTAAAATATTGAATTCATGGTTCAGGATTAGAACCCTCTATCAAAGAAAGCTGAAGAGATGGAGAAATAATTGAAGAGAGTTAATACATTTCTGCTAACTTGGTCCCAAAAGAATTTGTCCATAATTAGTTAATGATTTGAGGAATCATCTCCATTCATAAGAACAGTCTTCTAACCTGAGGTATACTAGAGTATTCTGGTGTTTGTGACCATTTGGGTTGGTTGTTCTACCTATCTTCCAAGGGTACATGTGACTGCACTGGCTGTGAAATTACCCATGGTCAGAAATGTCTGCAACAAAGAGACTGAGAGAGACCAGGTTTCTTCTGGTTTGAATCTCATCTGATTTGCATAGCTTGATAGGGGTCTTGACAGAGAACAGCAGTACTTCCTATAAAAAGCCAATGCCAAATGAAGAAATAGATCCAGCTTATTTTGCTCCCAGTCAAGTGACAGGACTGTAAATATTCTGATAACTAAAATTGTCAACAGCGCTTCTGAGCACTTGAGGTACTTTGACCTACAGCATGGGTTTGTAGGTCAGCCCTGGAGGACTGATGCTTGCCCTGTTGTCCCCAGATATTTTAAATCTCTCACCCATGAGAGCATGTGTGCAATGTTAGATCTGTGCTCATTCCTGCAGCACTCCTGGGGGAGGATTTCTTTTAAAAACTATTCAGTGAGATCCACATCTACATTCATTTTAAATATCTTTGCACCAAAGAGCACTTAATATTCTGACTTCAATGGAAAACTTAACTTACATTTTCACTCTTCCAATCTCAATGTGATTTCCTTCCCCACTGCAGTGGGCATACTGTGCTCTACTTTGACATCTCTTAGTTTAATTTCCCTTTTGGTAGGGAAGAAGCCACAGTCACAGAAGTAGACCACAAACAAGCTCTTTCCATCATGAAACTTATGCACAATACTGCAGTGAGATTAAATGTGAAAAATATTTTGCCCCAGTCATTTTTCCAAAAACTTCCCCATCTGCAGATGGTAGAAGCCATTCATTTTTTGTGTTTTATTTATGGTTTGTAATGGGTAAAGGGTGTCTCTCTTTCAAAAAGGCTGTTCCCACTCTGTTGGCTCTTCAAATCACTCCTTTGTTCCAAGAACTGTGACACATGTCAGCCACAATCTGAGGCTGAGGAAAATACAGTAATTAAGGTGATTTGCAACACAGATGGGAATGATCTCCCATCCCTCTCCTCTACCCACCCCACAAGACACCCTCTAGATCTCTTTTCTTTGATGACTTTTGTGGTCTTCTGTCATCCTGTCATTTGTGACCTGCACTCCCAGTGGGTCACTGTGAGCTGTTGCAAAGCAACACAGCCCTGAGGTCTTTGTTTTCTCCTCTGGGCTCCAGGCTCTCTGTTTGTGCTCTTTGGTTCACTGTAGGTGCTAGTGGTTCCCCTGTGGTGGTTACCCCTATGGGGAGACCCTTACCTGAAATCTCTTTTCTTAGTGTAGCTGTGATCCCCTAACACAATCTCAGAGTTGGAGTACACCCTCTGTATAGAGTTAGTGCTTTGCAGAAGCCTTCCTCAGATTCTTCTTATATTTCTCCTTCAATTTCTTGTCACAGACAAAAAGTTACTTACTTGGTGTGCACAGACACTTCCTTTCCACCACCTCCTTTAGACTCATCACCAAGGGCTTTTGATACCTTCTGATAGAAACCATCTCTTTTATGCATGTATTTTTTTACATAAAATTGATAGCACTTCCATGTACAGATCCATAATAACCCGTCTTTACCAAAAAAAAAAAAACAACCCTGAAGCGTCAGTTGTTCCAAAACCTTATTTAGAAATACAAGCAACTCCCTATTGGCTTCCTCTTTGATGGATTCCTTTGCTTTTGGATGCAGGATAATACATCACCATATAGTCCTCTAATATAAAAAGCGATTTCCACTAGAAAATGTAATTCTTCATTATGTCATAGTTCACTTTAGACTGATGCTCTCTAGTTTTTTGCAATTATTGAGAACCACAGAATGTGACTGAGATTTGTTTCCTAAAGTACGTGAGCCCTGGTATGCTGGAGCAATTAGTTCATGTCCTCAGTGCACATTTCTCTTCACAAAAAAGATGGAGCATCACCACAGTGTGCCCAGCAGCATCAAACTTCCGAGAATGAGGAAAAAGTAGAAGGTTTGGGTCTCTTTCCTGCATGACTGATCAATTTTTCAGGACATTGACAGAAGAGATCTCTATTATCTACTTTATTTTCTCAAGTAAGAACTGTGCCTACAAATGGCCCTGGAAATAAGGATTGATGAAGTATACACATACTCCAATTTTGTGTCCTGAGCCAACCACAATGTGCATAGTAAGGACTAAATAGATGCTGCAGCTGAAGGCCACACTATTTTCAATTAGGCCCACTAGACCAATATTTTATTTTAAAATAAATTCATTAGAAAAAAAAAAAAAGAAAAAAAAAGAAAAAAAAAATTGTGCACGTTCACTGAGTCCAAGTCTGTTAAATTGTTACCAAGCCCTAGTCACAAAGATACGCAGAGTCTGGTACTTCTTTCCAACACCTAAAAGACTTGTGAATAATTGCTGTTCACAAAACACTGAGAATTAATTATATGAAAACCTAAATGTAATTTTCGCTAATTGCATACACTGGTGTATTTTGGAACACAGCTGTGGTAGGGTAGGTTCAAGCCTCCAGAACAATTAGTCAAGCACTTGTCACCATGATGTGGGAGCTGCCCATGATGTACCTGTTTGATCCTCACAGCTGGGAGGGCACCACACACTGGTGGAGTGGTGTGGCCACAAACTCCACTGGGCTCCTGCTCCTGCTGAGCTAAGTGGCTCTCAATGTGCATCTCTGAAACCCATGCCTGTGCAGGTACTGTGAGAACAAGCCTTTTCCCGCTTAGACAACATCTTTTCCAGCATCTGGTCCAGAGCAGATCTCCCATGGGCCAGAAGAGCTGCTGAAGATCTGTCACAGCCTCCTTTGCCTCATTTCTTCTGAGCCTTCTTGCTGTCTCCACCTCTGGCAGCCCAGGGTCTTCCCCAGCCTTGGATGGTGAGATCCCCCATCACCTTAGACCATGCCTTTGGAAACTGCTGTTCTGCATGCACACCTCCCTGAGTAACTATTTATGGGTTGCTTCATGCTGTAAGTATGTGCACTCAGAAGTTCTGAACCTGTTCTTACACAATGGAAGCTCTGGAAAGCAAACTGCTGATATTCTAAGGTGGTAAGAATTAGTCTGAGAATTTGGGAGTCAAGCTGCTCATAATTTCCCAAGAAATAGGAATGTTGTATTCTGTTCTATTCACCCAGTTTCAGGGATGATCAGGACGTTTTGACTACATCTTCGCTTTTTTTTTTTTTAAACAAGGCTGTTGCTATGCAGCTGATTGCAGTAAAGAGGCCTTTCACAAGAGGATAATCAGGGCAGCAAGAAAATATCCATGAAGTATTTTGGATTAGCCCACAGTTTTTATCAGGCTAAAATGAAAGTAAAGCTTCTTCTGTAAGCAAATCTTGTAGAATTGTAAAAGAACTGTAAGATCTGTGAGTTGCTTTTCATTATAACAGCCTTGTCTTCATCTACAGCACCTGATAAGCTCATGCTTGTTTAAACAGCTGCCAAAATCTGCCATGTTAGTCATATGGGATCTCACTGAGATAATTACCATCCTGCTCCAACAGTGGTAGAGTATGGGAAAATTCTAACATTCAGTGATTAAGTAAAACATGTCATGTTGTAGTATTTCCCCAAAGAAATTGCCTGCTGCTTCCTAGCACACTTCTGATGGATAGAAATGATTATGTTTACTGAATATCGTATGCTAATGACCTTCTTAAGGTATCAGAGTTGTTTTCTTATCTGTCCCAACACTAGCAGTTGTGAAAAGTAGTTCAAACATAAACAAAGTATGAGAGGGGCTCTGCAACTCATCTAAGTCATGCTGTGCTTCTGCTCTAAAATGTGATGTATTGAAGAACAGTAGTTTAGTGATTGACAAAGAGATGACTGCACACAGCAGTTTTAAAAGAATTATACTAAGTGAACATTTGATCTGTTGAAATCAATAAAAAACAGAGCATCCAGAATTTCTGCTAGTCTGAGCTCACCAATAATTGTTGCTAAATTACTATGTTTAGTGGAAGAGGGGGGGAAAAAAGACAGCTACAAATGCCTTCTTTTCCTAAATGTCATGTACAGTTAGTGTTAGTGTCCTGCAAGCTCCTTGATGGCAGAAGAAAAATATTTGGGGATGCTTGTTCATCATGTCCAGTATTTTGTGGGGAAGAAAAAGTGAAAGACTTTTATGCTTACTTTATATGGATTCTCCCTTGCAGAAATGGGCACAGCCTGGCACAGGTTAACAGCAGTTTCTCTTACAGAAACCAGGGCACTGTATAGTTTAATAATGAAGCCAAATTGCTTTCTCAGAATCCTTTATTTATTCCAGGTATAAAGTGGACTGCAGCATTCCCAGCAGCTTGTTATTTCTCTTTGTAATGATAATTCACTTTCTTATGTCAGTCATTTGTCACGTGGTGGCTTGGTGGTCGTATGTATGACGTCATTTACTTGGACTTTTAGGAGTGACATCATATGTACGGCTGCTAAACTGCTGCATGGGACATCACTTAAACTGTTTTCTTCTGAAGAATTCAGTGCATTTTTAAGCAATGATCACATTGATTATTGTGAATTATTTATTTTTCCTTAATAAAGAATGTTTTTAAATGAATGAGGCATTCCTTTATTGTATAAACAGCATCTATATTTCCATCTGAAGTATCTGGTGAATGGATGGGAAGGCTTTTTAATGTGCATTAATGAACAATGAACATTTAAAATTTGTTCCATATTTTATAGATTCAATATTTGTAGGTAGTTGAAGTGAAGATTAATTGACTTTGGCTTTTTTGTGGTACAAATGTGTCTTTTAAGTCTTAATTTCTAAAATAAATTGACATAACAATGAAAACATAGTAGAAGAAGTGAGTCGAAATCATGAATTCCATGAGAGTTTATACAAACACTGATACACAGATATTCATGGAACATTCCCAACCTCTCCCATTAACACAATACAGACTAAACTTTCTCTCCCATGTAGCTATACCCAAGCTCCTGCTACTTCTGAAAAGAGAATAATGACCCAGAGATGTCTTCCTGCCCCATTTGCCTTTTTCTGACTGCTACAGTATAGAGTGAGGGAGACTAAAACAAGTGATAACATCTGGCATCACAAACTGCATCAAAACTCTTAACTGACTGAAGGCAGCTACATAAAGGCTGGATCATCAGCCCACTGGACTGACTTTGGGGGATCAGGCTTTAAATTCTGGGTGGTAGACATGGGGATTCTCTTTTGTATGGTAAAACCCCCAGTATTTGAAACAGGGATATGACTTCTCCATCTCCAGCAAGCCACAAAATTTATATTTCATTAATATGCTGAAGTGGTAATCTGATTTAAATGGAGAAGAAAATTGTGTTCAAGCTTCCAAGGCCAGCTTTTCAAATCTAGGTAAACAAAAATGAGGAATAGCAATCAAAGGAAAGAGTAGATTTAAAGGGCATATCACAGATGAATAATCCCAGTGACATACCTATGTATAACCCCCTAATTTGATTTCACACACAAACTATTCAATTACATAAAAAGTGCCAGGAAATATTTTTGGGGAATTACCTTTGGAAATCTGAGTCATCGTGTTTAGTAGAAAGGAAAAGAAAAAAGAAAAAAAAAATTTGAGACAACTATAAATCTAGTGTTATTATTCCAACTCTTATCCAAACTTGCTTTCATTTTACTGGAGGCCATTAGTGATTTCCACTGATGAGTTTTAGTGACAAAACTCATCCATATTTTTATCTGTCTGAGAAACTGCTGGCCTAAATGTGGGCAGTAGAAATTTTGCTGGCAATTTCAGCTGCTCCACGATTGCCTTGTGCAGGGGCAGTAGAATTGGCCTCCTGCTTACATGGCTGAGCACTCTTACATAATTTTGTACACAATGCAAGACATTTAATCTATCCATCATCACACGTACTCTCTACTTCCAAGTGTCAGAATATTCTCATTAAACTTTACCCAACAAGAGCCAACTTCTTCAGGAATTAAACACTGCAAGTAACAAAACTATCTATAAGAATACTGCTATTTTAGTGTCCAAATTGTGTTTCACCCCTCAAAACCATCATCCCACACATGTATGTGTTCACAAACTGGCCCAGAATTGCAGAGAAATTATCAAGAAGAAGGCATTGACACAGAAGTCCTCCTGGCATCCTGTGATGAAACTGTTATTTCTGTCTTGAGTACAAACAGTTTGGAACTGAGGTATTGTTCAAAATAAGAATGGGAAAAAATAGCATGCAACACCTACTAATCACTTCAGAGAAGCACCAGTGCCTGTGCCATGGACATAGACATGAAGGGCTAAGACAAAGCTGAGGTTGTCTGAAGAACCTCATCTCCACTTTCCTGTGCTGGATTTAGGATTTTGCTTGGCTGTTTTTTAAACTATTCTTGGGGACTCCAGCTGCTCCCCTTAGTCTTTTTAAAGCTAAGGGATCTGTGATGCTTGTCTTTGCTTCCGTATTTCCTGTTCTGACTTTCTAGATACTTAGTTTTTCACTTGGATGGCCAGATGAAATGTTTCAAATGGCTTCATTGTCCAAATATATCTTGGAGGGAGGGGGAGAGGGTGATGTATACATGCATCTAAAATTTATATAGCATTATCTCTGCCAGAAAATATTTTCATTCTTATTCCTCCTATTTTATTTCAAGCACCTGTTTAAGTACAACAAGACTAACTGCCTCCATGTCCTCCAGCTAGCAGGTGTATACAGTTGAAAACTTCTGTGTCAAAAGAGATGGTGAGATGAGATGTGATTTAGATGAGATGAGATGAGATGAGATGAGACTATAAAAACATAATTGATTTGATATAAGAGTATAAAAAGATTAAACTGACATGGTATGGTACAGAAGATCAGGATAAAAGTAATGGCTTTTTTTCAATGAAGTCAAACACGCTTTGTTTTTGCTGTGTATTTACAAGGGTGATTTAGCATGCAAATGGGGAGGAAAAGTAATGTATTGATGGAATACAACTGCCTGTGATGTGACATAAGAAAGGGACAGCAAAATGTAAGGAGTAAGCCGATATTTGAACTTTCAAACCTGTCATGTTTTAAGTTCAAACAACTAAAAAATGCATGCCTAAAGATCTCTGTATTAGCATTTGCTGTTAAAAAGGTCAAGTTTGTGTGTTTACAAGAGTCCTAGATTTTGAAGCAGCCTGCAAATGAATCTGGATGTGTTTGTGATGGCTTTAGTACCATTTAGTACAGGGGAAAACAGAGGGTCATGCTAGGAAAGTGCTACAACGATGTTGTTTATGAGTGGGGAAGCAGAGGAACTCATCTTTTACTATCACCTTCAAGCAAAGAAGAGTCATGATACAGGATTGAGGCAGAACAGAAGAAACTAAAGCTCCACACTTTCATTTCCATTCACAGACCATGGCTGCACAAGGCGGGGAGGGAAGGAGGGATGGATGGATGGATGGATGGATGGATGGATGGATGGATGGATGGATGGATGGATGGATGGATGGATGGAAGGCAAAAGAATATAACTGACCTCTCTAGATGAGATCTTTGCCTTCCAAAGGCAGTGATCCTTTCCTTTAACAGGCAAGCAGTTCATAGTGGGATCATTCAGAAGATGCCACTATATCAAAGAGGACCTTGCTATTTAGGCTATCAAATTTAGGGAGTCTGCTTGGGTACTCAACTAGGAGCTAAGGTATCATAGTTTAAACTCTACCTTCTTTGACCTTAACTGTTGCAGAAGCTCAAAGCAAAGGTTGTGGCACTGAGGTATTTTGTCTGCACTGTCTAGAGTTAAATCAGCACAAGTGAACAGAAATACATGGGTTTAACAGAAAATTTTCTTGCAGACACTAAATTAAATTAAAATATTTTGATGGCTTTATCAAGTATTTAATGACCCTCTCTTCACCAAGAAAAATGGCTTGGTTAAAATATTATGTTTTCATGAGGTAAACTAATAAAACTAATAAAAAAATAAAGCATTTACTTTGTAAGTAGTACAATGCCCATCATAATGATAAACATATGTGCAAATAAAAGGCCTTTCAAGAATGAGTAAAAGAAATTTCTGGTCCTCACTTATTTAAAATTCAATCCCCTTTGTTTATCCAGTTGTACTAACAGCTTTTCCTTTCCATACAGAGAATTGTTCCAAGTCTTTCTTCTACTGTAAATTATACTGATCCTACATTAGAGCCTGTAGTAACTGAAAATTCAGTCATACGGCAGAAGATAATAGATTCGCAGTTCAAATGTTATGAGAGAATGAACAGAGCTCCTCCATACAAGAAAAAAGGTAAAAAGGGTTTTTTAAGAATCTGTATTTTGCTCTGTGTGGTTATATAACTATAAAGAAATATTTTCTTCTCTATACTAACCCATAGTCTTCCTCAGGGTGCAGTTTCCTTTCCACAAGCAGTAATCAAATTCACACTTAGCATCCTCCTAAGTGCAAAGAAAGGAAAAAGTCTGGAAGAAGCCCAGGGAATGAACAGCTCTTCCTTTCTCTGTTGCCTACATTTCTGGCTCAGTACTTTGCTGCTTGAATCTCTCTTGTTCTTGCTTGTGAAATAACATTTTCCTGAACTTCTCAGCAAGGTCACACCTGATTGTGAATCCTAAATATAAATGTTTTTCTGTTTGCTCCACTCAGTGTTTCAATTTTTTGCCATGTGTGTATTGACTGCTGGGTATTGTGCTCTGCACCAGCAGAAGTTCCACATCCTCTATATTCAGTAGCAACAAAAGGAAAAAGAGGTTTATAAAACACTGAGACTTATAAAAGAGGTTTGTAAGACATATTTATTGAATACAAGGCATAGGTGGAGATAATAAAAAGGGAAACGACATATAATAGTGGTGCTGCAATTGCATTTAATGCAACATTTCTGTTTGGGACTGAGAGTTTTGGTCACTTTTTCTCACACAAGAAACAAATGAAGATATGAGGAGCTAGAGAAAAAAATATCACAGGAACTATGAGACTTTTGCAAGCAAACAACAGATAATGAGGACATAGTTTAAAGGGAAAATACATTTTAAACAATTAAAAAAAACACTTAACCTAATAGTGGTGTTGGAGATAATGTGGTATTTTTTGTAATACAAGAATAAAGACATTTCTACTGCTCTTATCTTAAAATTTTTACAGGGATCTGTAAGACTAAAACAAGAGTTAAATGTTAAGATAGATAATCAGGTACTGATGCAGAAATATTTGGGAATGAATATAGAGATTCCCACTGCTTAAAATAGGTTTTAACTCAGGTGAATAATACCCACAAGCAGTTAAACAGGATTATTGGATACAAGGAATGACATTTCAGTCATAAATAAGCCTTTTAGTTGCTGGACTTGCAGAGGAAGTAACTCACTGTTTCTTGTTAAATTACTCTTTTAGTCTCTACCTCTATAAACACCAGATTTTTGCATCCATTGACAGTGATCACTGGATTCACCTTTTTTTTGCACTTTCCTTATATGATAAATTGCAAAGGGTTGATTTTCCATCACGAGCTGGGAATCCTTATGTATTAAGACATGAATTCCTAGTAGAGTTCTCAAGGGCAATGCTATTGCAGGAGGACAGCCTGCATTGCATTCTTCAGCTGGCAGCTAAATTTAAGTGATGCCATTGAGGGCTGCTGGTTCATGGCAACATGCACTTAAGTAATTTATAACTCAGAGTGAGGATAATGGGTGACTAAAGAATGGTGCCAGCTAAACTGAAGTTGTGTTCTGGTTCTGAGCTGAAGACATAATAAAACAAGGAGCTCAAGCATATGGAAACACATGACCACCCCTCCAGAACAGCAGTGTGTGCATATATATGTATATGTATACATACATAGACAGATAAAGATAAATATGAGCATATATATATGTATATATCCTGATAATTACCTTGGAAGATTAGCCCATGATGCATAGATTGACCTATGTGATTATTTTTCTTTATCAGGCCAGGCAAAGGATTTAAAGTTTTAAAACTACATATTCCCTCCAACTCCATTTGGCACTACTTTTCAAAAATAAGCTCAAATTGCAATCACTTTCTACTCTTCTTCTTCTTTGATATTACAAAAATGTTCCTAAAAGTTTTTCAGATGCATTTCAAAGATCTAGAAGAACATGACAGTGCCTGAAGGAATGATAACAAACTGCTGATATGATGATTGGATAATTAAGTGAAGTAACATTAGCACATTTAACTTAACTGGAAAATATATGTGCAGAAAATCTAGGCTAATGAAGAAAAAGTGTAGATAAAAATTTCCTTTCTGAACAAGATCTAATCTGGAAAAAAATAGGTTTTAAATCTTATGGTTTTTATTTTTAATCAACAGCTACTTGATTTACAAGCAGTTATTGGTGCAAGTTGGAGCAATTCAGATTTTTTTTACAGCTGTCTTGCTTCAATTAGAAAGTTTATCTGTGGATAGTTTCAAAAGCTCTAGAAGCGACTAACTACCCATATGTTAAGAGCTTGCAGTGGTTATTAGCCAACATTCATTTTAATACTTCCTCATGCCCAGAGTGAAAAAAAGCTAAAATTCAACTTCTCATTCTGTTTCACTTTAACCTGATGATCTTGGTGACAAATACCTTTTCCCCAACACAAACTGGTTTTGAATGGAAAATAACCAGGAAATGTAAGGGGGGTTTAATATGTTTCTTGTATAAATCCACAATGAGTCATGGTACACATTGCAGGAAGCAGGCTTAGAGAACAATTTCTGAGGACCATGGCATGTACAAACTCTGTAGCGGGGGTCAGCAATGACCTGTGTTCTGCTTCCCAGCATTGCTGCTTTTTGGGTGCTGGGAACATCCCACAGCCTCAACAGCACCACCCTTCCCAGAAGGGGCATGACAAGGACAGGATCACAACATGCCTACCTAGAGAACATCAACAGGCAGAGTCCGCCTGCTGCGGGTCAGTCTTGCACCTGCTTCACTGGGTTTGTAGTTACATCACCGACCTCTGGTGTTGAGCAAGGCAGCAGCCTGACAGGGACCTGTCTCTGATAATGTTGATTTAGCTGGGATGTCTCCACAAATGTTTCCTACCTTTACATTTCAAACTGATTTTCAGACCTGCTGAGCAGCAAAAAGTGAAACGAAAAGTGTATGTCTCACAAGTCTTTGTGTACCAGTGTACATACCACTAGTGTACATACTTAGAGCTGACAGAAAGAGAATCAAGAAGAGAAATTTGTAGGATTGGACCGTACATTCAAACTTCAGTTCAACATGCTTTAAAATGTAAATTTCTGGTAAAATGAACACCACTAACATCAGGTCAGTAAAAGCAAGTACCTTCTAGTTCCTGAATGCCACTCAGTGTTACAATAATAAAAGAATATATTACAAAAAGAAAACTTGATTGCCTGCAGGCAGCAATAATCCTCGAGAGGCTAGAACAGAATGGTTCAGGAGGGAATTAACACTTTTTGTGGAATTAACTCTTACAATCTTCTTAAATGTCCAGGTTTGTTCTGCAACCGAACATGGGATGGCTGGTTGTGCTGGGATGACACACCTGCTGGAAGGCTCACTGCTCAGAATTGTCCGGATTATTTTCCAGACTTCGATCCAACTGGTACAGTATTTCTTTTTACCATTTTATCTATCTCTAAAGGATGTCTTCAGAACATTCGTGCCATTGAGTGGATGTGCTCAATCCAGTAGCATTTTTGCAGCTCTGTGAAATCTCAGAAAGTTTGGTTGAAACTAAAACACATCAAGCTTTTGGTTTCTGTAGTTAACATATTTTAATTTTTAAAATATGTTATATTTATTTATATTTATGTAAATATAACCAATGGATTTATAGAACCTGGTTTATGAAAATGTCAGCTTCTGAATTACAACATCAAGCACCTCATTCTAAGTTTTTTATAACGAAGAGAAGATGCTTATGTGCTTGAAATATGTATCAGTATGTTCTTTGTTCAGTTTGTATTGGAAAATATAATTTTATGAGAGAAGATAAGCAGAAAAAATGTTCTTTCACTCTCTGAATTTCAGTCCTTAGCTGAACTATTCATGCAAATACTAGAAGTAGACTGAGAGAAGTAAATGAAGAATCTTTAAAAGGAAAAATGAAAAATCAATGCAAGTATTTCTAAATAGATATGAGGAAATATTAGATACAAGTTTAACTCAGCAAAGAGTACTGTTTGAAGAGAGACACAATTGTGTGTTCCTTGCTCAGAACATGTTGCTTCTAGGTGGTGCTTGATGGCACAGTGTGCTAAATTCAACATAGTCACAATGCCCCAATTGCAGTTAAAATCTAAGAAATTAAACATTTGGGAGGGAGGGTGCATAAATCTGAAAATTTTCAGCAAGTTTAACCCAAAATGCATGTGCCCAACTGGAAATAAAGGAAGGAAACTATTGCATAGCTGTGAGTTAATTATCCAGCACTATTAGCTAAAAGTGTTGATTTTCTTGAGCTTATTGCTTATTTAGAAACTGAGGAGTTTCCAGGTTGAATCAAACCCTGTACACATTTTGATGAATCCCATTTACAATACCAGCCAGATTGATTGTTATTTCTGTTCTTCATAAATCAAGCTGTCCATAATTAAAGAATTCAGCAAGTTGCAAATTTCCATCAGACCTAGTCTGACCTCCATTCAATCTCTAGTGAAGGAATGTTCCTCTTTCTAGTGGAAGTAGGCATTGGACAGGATGGATTGAAGGAAATCTGTTTGCTCAGGAATACTGTGTTTGGGAAGTGAGCTCATGTGGCAAGGTCACTATTCTCTTCCTGTGGAAACACCCTGAGACAAATCCAACACATCTTTGCAGCAAGTTAGACCCCTGAGACAGACAATGGGCACCATATCATAAGGTCTTGTCTTTTGTGCCCTTTCTTCACAAGACTTGATCTCTTTTCTGTACAGTGTCATAGTTTTCAAGAAGAAGCGTTGGAGCAGGGTCATGCTCATGGCTCTTCATTGAAGCACCTGGGGACAACAAACTGAGAAGCTGAGACCCTCAACTGCAGGGCTGCCTTTCACTCAGGTCTCCATCTCTGTGGACCAGTAGGCTATTTGCGCAAAAGAGTCCAAAAGAGCATTTTGGAAGAATTGGACAAACTTGGTTCAGTTCCCACACAGAAGTGCCCAAATTCAGGAACGAGCCTGAGACTCCGAATCCTGAGGTTGCACAAGATTTTTCCTGCATGCATATTAAAACTGCCTCTGAGATGTGGTCTGTACCTTCTTCTTCAGACCCCATTTTATTCATTATATCCTTCCCACACAGCAACAGCCCTCCTTATGACTAGGAAGATTTACTACAAGTCTTTTCCTTTCCCTGCTTCCATGGTTTTCAACTAAGAAAAAAATATATGACACTAACAGTCTTAATTTATGTATACTTCATGCAATGCTCAGCTTGTACCTGCAAAGGTGGGTGATGGGCAGCCTCGTGATCACAGAAATGACTGAAGGTCCTCATCCTTCATACATGGGGGTGATTTCAGAGCCACTCTCCTACTTGCTCCCCAACCAACTATTCTCAGCTTTTCCTCTTGCCTGTCTCCAGTGACTTGTTCTGAAGTAATTGCTCTGCTACAACAGCACTCTTTAAAGAAACACTCAAAGCCATCCATGGAGAAGCATCTCACTCCACTTACTAATGTGCATTAGCACCAAGGCCTGTGGCTTGTACACTGATTGCAAATCACTCCTTAATGTACAAATGCTTGTCATGAAGTCTGGCCCATAGTGCCATACTGCAGTTACTCTTTCTGGCAAGATTTAAAAGTTGAAATTTGGGAATTTTTTTTTAGTATTCCTATTCTCTGTACACAGCCATAGGAAGAAAAGCCTCCTCCAGTAATTAATTTCCTAGTGTTCTCTCTGCTGTCCTCTTTAGGAACAATACCTGTGGTCTTCTGGACCTTTCCTTTGGCACATTTCTCTTCTCCTCGTCAACACCTCTGTCAACGTCTTTGCCTGCATCCTGGTCAGTCAACCCTGTTTCCCAGTTTTGGCAGCAGCTCAGCATCTCGTGGTTGAGCCAGAGCTGCTTTCCTAGAATAGCTGCTGAGTAACTCAGCATGTGTTACAGATGTGGCATCAAACCAGTGGGTAGTCAGCCTTGCTTTACAGGTGGCTGGTTGTCACACAGAGACTTAATAAAGTAGGAGGGAGACAAGAAATAAGGGGGGATGTCTACAAGTCTGTCAGCTGCTAATGAAAGTGGCTGCCACTACCAGGTGGCCAAAAGCACAGACTGAACTGTCCTGAGAAGTCTATCAGGTTTTGTATCAGAAGTCATTATTTCCTTTGGTACCTTATTCATGTTAAACAAAATACATTCCGCTTTTCTGCTGAGAAACAGAAACTTCATCCTAAAAAATAGCAATTTTCCATGATGAAAACTGTAGTGACTGTCAGATTTCCTCCCCATCGAGTCTCTGATATCCAAATGCCTCAGTATGTATTTTAGGCATAGAAGTAACCCCATGGATTTCTGAAACAAGTATTTCATGCTGCGTTGTTTTGGGCTGCACCATGATCTGCAAAACCACTGTGTATCAGCTAATTGATGGCTATGTCACTTCACTAAGATGCCATGCATAACTTTGAAACCTGGAATAAAATAATGTCTTTCCTTTGTATTTTTTTGCTTTGACACATCATTCATAATTGGAAAAGTGAAATATTATTGTCAGCATAGGATCGAATCCTGCTCCCATCTATATCTGTGGGTGCCAAATACCAGCCCTCTGTATCTGATCCCAAACAACATTCAGCACCGATGCCAAGAAGAAATTGATGGAGTATGTCAGAAAGTAAAAAAGGTGAAATTGTATTCTGAAGAAAAGAACACAAACAAAGTGAAGGAGGACATGCTCAGTGCTCAGTTCATTTTCTGTCTGACAACTTCACAGTTAGCTACCAAGTGTAGTCCCACCTATTTCACTGAACTTAGATCAGTTCTTACTAGACAGGAATCTGTGTTCTGAAAGAAACAATCTCTTTCTCGCAGTGCACATCATGCACAATGTGATAATGCATAAAAACAAATCAATTTGTCTGGAAAACATAACAAGACCTACTGCTTTATGCCAGTGACAGCAGGAAATTCATTGTCTCATCCTTTTCTGGCTGTGAAGCTCTGAGCAGGGCTATTTTATATGCTCCTATTCAGGCAACATGCCATTCTCTCAAATTGTATTTTATATTCATATTTTAGACAGGTTAATCTTTGGTATAATCCCTCTCAAATGGTTCCAGATCACACTGAAATTGGTAGGAGTTTAGTTTTTGAGGAATTCAGTGTGAAATTCATGCAGGCAATATTCTTACTAATGGAAAAAAAAAAAAAAAAGAAAGAACATTGAGGATATAATGGCCTTTAGCAAGGCAGGTTTGCCAAGGGCAACAGGAGGAGCTGAGCCTTGCCCTGTGCCACCTGTGGGCTGTTAGGTTTGTGGCATGGGAGTCCTACATTGCCCACCTCAATGTCCCTGTACAGTGCATTTAGTCAGGATTATTTTGGTGCAGTCATATAGCAAGAGAGCCAAATGTGGAAGTTTTTTTGTGGCTGACACCCCTTTTCATCTCAGTTTCACTCTCTTTACTTTTTGGCAGAAAGCAGTGTTTAAGAGCAGCATCCACCCCACTTTGTGAACCAAAGGTGCATTTTGCAAAACTCCCCTCAGTTCTCTGCTTTTTTGGGTTTCTGTCTTTGGTTCCCTTTTGAAAACTATTACTCATAACTCTTCATGTAGTTCCAGGAGAAGAGCTTCTAGAAGTGCAATTTGGAAGCAAATCCATAAGTAATTAGATTATTATTAATCAGATTATGATTAATGTGCTGTTGCCTCTTACAATTGAAGAACATGCCTTTCCTTCCTGTTGTGACACTGTGAGAAGACTTCTTTTGCTGCCACAAAATCTAAATTTTGGCTGCTTTTAACTAATAGAGATAGTTCTGGATTTCTGCTGGTCCTATTTTCTGATCTTGAAGGATATACTTTAGACAATTAGAAAAAGACAAATCTGAACTCTTTGTCCAGCTGCTTCTTTTCTCCTTAACCTTCTCTGTATTTCTGTCCTCCTCCTTAGCAAGTTTGACAGCTGTGTCTTACAAATCAATTCCTATCCCCATACTGCCCAACATCACTCTTACACAGATTCTAGCTCTGCTGTCTAAGACATTCTGAAAACAGTGATAATCCTTCATTTACTAGGACACTGGAATTGAAGATTTCTAGGGTCTCCATTGCATTATATGAGATTATTTTTTTCATTTTTGAAAAGTTTCTTCCAGAACATTTTACCGAATATGTGAGTAAATCAGATATGCAACATCAACTATTCCTTCATCTTCAAAAATAAGCACTGCACAGGTCTATCCAAACAATAGCAAAGAATTAAGTGTCTGGTATGTGCTGAGCATGACTGCAACAAGGGAGAACTTCTTTCTCCTCCCATCTTATAAATGAGCAATAAACAAAAAACTGATGTTGGCTCCTTTAACATCTGCTAGCTATAGCTCTGGTCTAATTGTGAAAAGCCTGATTGATAGTGCTATCATGTTATTCCAGAGATATTAAGATATTTGTTACATATAGATGACTTAGGGTTTTTTACTCAGCATATGATTAATAAAACACTATTTGTGGCACAAGCAATACCCATGCAAATAATTGCTACTGGTTAATCTTTCAAGACACTTCACTGCTCCCACAAAACTTCCTTTGTGGATGAGATTGCTTGCATCCATTTTTCCCAGACAGTTCTTGAAGTGTCTGTCTCTCTCAGTTAACTGCAAAGATTCTGCACAGCTGCCTATGAATTATGTAACTTCAAGTTCCTACAATCAGGTGAGATCAGTACAACGTGATGTCACTGTTCCTCCACTTTGAATAATGCAATGCCTAAGCAGTGTCCCATCCTAGCTCATAAGGTGCAGACAGAGCCTAAAAAATTAGTGTTTACACAGTATTTTAATAATCTCAAAGCCCATACTTTCATTTAGCCATGCTAGTGTTGTCTTACCCATCCTTGCACATGTGTATTTTTTCAGACTTTACCATATCTTCTGGTTAGCACAAAGAACCAACACATGTCCAGGTTCAATATCCCCCACCTGCTACTGGGCCACTCTAGAATAACTTGCAGTGTAACAGTGGTTGGATTGCAGCTTTGTTTCTGCATAAAAGGATAGATTTAGAAGAGATGTTTGATCTGTTTGAGTCACTAGGATTGACAGTAAAGAGTGCTTATTCCCCAGTTGTGTATTCTCAAATCCATGGCACATCGGCACTTTCAGAGCAGGATCAGTTTTTAGTAGGATCAGGTTTGTCTGGCTTTAAGGAAAAGTATGAGGTGAAAGGTTTGTCTCTAACTTACAGAGGCCATATTATACTCTGGCAGAGTGCCTACCCAGGCACTGAAGTACAGAGATGATGGATGACATTGCCATACGTTCTCTGTAGCAGATTAACAAAAGCCGTGCACTTCGCAGAGTGCACGGGATAATCAGTGCAACGCTTGCACACTGTGTTCCATGGCAGCAAAACCATTAATCTTTCATCTGTGACTGAAAACTTTTCCAGCTTTTGATAGCATCTGGCAAGGAGTAAAAGGGAACATTGCTACATGGGCAGTCTGAGATTATCTCCATGCTTCAGCTATGGAAGGCTAAAATAACATGTACTGCTCCTCTTGGTATTGTCAATGCACATATTGATGTTTGACATGTCCCCCAAAACAATTATTTGAAATCCACAATAGTTTCAAAAATTACTGTTCCTGTGTTCCGGAGGATTTTTTTTTTCTTCAAGGGCACTGTATAAAGTGTATTTATAGTCAGAGTAAAATAACTCCGTCTATACTACCTTTACCTTACTCATAGGATCAGTTCCTTTCTTTAGGCTTTAGGAGTATGAATCTTACAAATTAATAGAACCATTAATCATCAGATGAAGAAAAGTAAGTGGGAATGTTAACTACAAAAAATGAAAATGTGTTATGTTCAAATGCCTATAGGCTCTGTAGAAGTGTATTGACTGGAAATGCTGATAATCTAAGCATAAAACCAACCAAATTATAGAGCTAGAAAAAGCAAAGATAGACTTTTCAGACTATTTTAAAAGTCAGAATTAAAAAAACATGTTTTTCATAAGTCTCTGTGTCACTGTCTAAGAAAACATAAAATAATTGTTTATAATTTTAAAAGTTTATGATCTTATCCTGTCTTTGTTATTTGGGCAAACATTCCAGTGACTCCCATGTGGCTAATGCTTGAGGAAAGGCCAAAGGAACTGGCCAAAACTTGACATGTGATTAGGAGTGACCATCTGCACCTCAGCATCCAGGGTGTCCCCAGCAGGCATGTGAGCCTGACGGAGGGACACAGGCACAGCACACGCCTGCAGCTCCAGGCATCCCGCAGAGCTGTGCGCTGCTGAAGCCCCGCTGTCCCCCACCACAGCTAGAGCACGTGCAGAGGAACACGACCTGGAGCACCATCCATATGGCAGGGCTGTCAGGAAGGATGCCAGAGCCACCTGTGGTGAAGGAGCCAGCACCAGAGACATCTGTGCAGAGGCCAAAACCACATCAGATTATTGAAACAGAGAGCTCTGCAGCCATCTTAAATTAAACTGGACATATGGGACCAGTGCCAAAACGTTTGTGAGGCTGCTTGTCTCTGTGCCTGCATGCTGTGCAGACCATGAGGAGAGCAAGAAATGCTACCATTCTGCATGTCAGGATTCCACTGGTGGGGAGGCTGGGAGAAACTTTTCCACACCTCTGCACAGAGAGAGCCCTAGCCTGGGGCTGTTGGCATCTCCAGGCTCTGGTTTATGCATTACTGCCCTTTATCTGCACAATATTTTTAATTTGTTTAACCCTGATACTTGAAACCCTGTGCACTTCCTTCAGGTCTGGCATCAGCACCCGTGGTTATTTTCTTCTCCATAAGCTGCTGTCAACAGCTTCTTTAAATGGATTATTATCAACTAGATATTGTGTCTGAATGAAGACTGAGATATATACCCAAGGAGTGCAGTGAAAAAGGAGGCAGCTAAACAAGTTTACCACCAGAAAAGTCTCAGAAAAAAAAACAAAACAACAAAACAGCAAGATGTATATTAATCACACAGGTTAAAAATAATTTCGATTTCATTACACACACATTTTATTCCCAAACAAATAAATTATTTTAGATGGGGTTTTTTAAGTCATAATATGCATATATTAAAATAACTATTATTGAATTTATCATCAGAGAGGGCCTCAAAATATTGTGATGAAACTGGAAATTGGTTCCGCCATCCTGAGAGCAACCGAACTTGGTCCAACTACACCCTGTGCAACTCTTTCACCTCTGAAAAATTGAAGGTATGCTGAACATAAAGAGGCAATGGTTGTTTGACAATGTTTTGGGCTGGACTAGCAATAATACATGTGAGAGAGACCAGAATAGCCCTATCTTTCAGCTTTATTTTTTTGCACAAGACTTAAATAACGTTGCTCTTGTGATTTCAGCTTATCCAAATTCTTCAATGAGTGCTCAGACGTCAATATTGGTTTGCTATGAGATGGATAATTCAGTGGTAATTCATGTGACAAGTTTTGCAGTATTTTTCAGAGACATTTTTTAATTCCTATGATTTTCCTTGACTGACCAACAGTTATGAAATAATCTTTTAGAGTCTCAATTTTGCTTTCTGTAACAATAATATTCGAAGATGTTGATGTCTTCTCTGCAGGGCTAATAATATTAATGTAAGTCAAAATTATTTTTCTTAAGCAAAGAGTATTGCCCTGTACTCACACTCCTTGAAAAAATATTTATGAAGGTACCATTAATGCAGAAAATCTTACAAGCATGAACACATTTAACTTTGACTTTTACTGAAGTAACTGAGAGTATTTACAATAATGAATTGAGTATTTGTACTAATATTTCCAAAATCAAGGTGCTAAACTGAAAGAGAAGAACTAAATATAAAAGCACCAAAAGAAATGAGGAGAGAGATATCTGGGAAAAGCTTTTAAAAATTAAGTTAGGGAAGCTCATAAAAATAAATGTATTTCTCAAATGCAAGTGGAGGTCCAGGAAAATCTGATTACAGAATTGTGACAGAATAATTTGTGACTATATGGAAGAGTGGAAGGAAAAGATTCAAGAAGTGATTTGATTTGGGGTTTGTGTTGGAGAACCTCTTCTTATACAGCCAAAAAGCAATATGCAGGTAACTCAGCCCAAAAGGCCTTGGAAAAGTCAGTTGGACTAGGCAGGAGGTGAATTTTAAGGGTTTTTGCAATATGACAAACCATAATGGTAAAATGAGGCTCATCTATGTGACAAGACAAGAATAATAGTAACAATATAAGCTTACAGAGGCATTACGTGGAAGCACCATAAATATATATTTTTTCCAGATGTTGGCACATGTAAGGAGGCAAAAAATGTGATTCTGTTACCTATTATCCATGCCTTCCAGAAGAAGAACTTTGAACATCATTCACGCAGAGAGCAGATAGAATAGAAAGGAAAATTTTATGCACATCGTGATTTTTCTGAAATTAACATTTTGGAAAATGCACAAAGAATCTAATCTTAGAGAAATGCCAAGTTAGTATATGACCTTTAAACCAAGTCTTCAGTAAACAGAAATGTGCTTCATTTGTAGACTATTTCCACTTACCTACACACAATATACTCACTTTACTGAGTCAAAGGTATTACTCTTAGAAAATTCTCTTCCCTCAAGTGAAGAAATCTAGAGGAAAAAGGAAGAACATATAAGTTTTCTAAATCCTGGTTAAAAAATCTGAACAAACAAAAATTGTAATGAGTCAGCATGTTATATAAGTCTTATGTGTCAAGCAAAGCAGAAATTAGTAAAAGTGCTCATTATTTGTTTGAAGTTAACTGAAAATATCAATATGCTATATTTTTGAGACAGATCATTGGAAAAATATTATAGCCAGTTCTTTAAAATGTAATGATATATGTATGTTTTGTTAGCTGACATTTCAGTCCATTTTGATCTGTCATCATTGTTATATTTTAAGGCTTTTTTAAGCATTTGTCATAGTAAATTTGTAGGATGCAATAAAAAAAGCAGTTGCTGAGTCCCAAATATACAGTTACTTTAGCACTTGAGAACAGAAAGATAGATAGATAGATAGATAGATAGATAGATAGATAGATAGATAGATAGATAGAATAACCAAGAATCCTCCAGGGTGTACATAAACTTGCATGTAACTATCTGGAGATCTTTCCTACTTGTAGATATTTCAGGCTATATGTCATATAAAAGATAGGTAGAAAAAAATAAACTTTTGAACAGGTCATCTGTAAATTAAGTTCAGGCTTTAAGAATACATCCATTTAATGTCATTAAAAAACACAGTAAACATGTAGTATGAAGTGGAACAAATGTCACACATACACAGGTAAGCCTCTCCCACTACTCTGTATTGGAGAAAGTTGTCTCATCTTCTCCACACTCAGGCCTGTCCTCTCTGGGATTGCTGGTGCTCTCAGAACAGGTCATTAAGCATTTGTGCTCTCTAATAATACAGTGGTTAGTCTTTTTGAAGGATAACTAGGAGACCTAGGTATTTTCAGTAAATATGAACAGTTTTCCATAGCTTGGTGAAGGGTATTTACACCCAGATCATGTCTCTTCTGCGTGGTCAGATCAGTGTAAATGTGACTCTGGTTTAAATCTGAATCAGGCCACCACCACCCAGGTTAATGAATGCAGAAGCTTATTTGAAAGTTACAAAATGTCTTGACACCAAATTATGTAAGATGTGCACCTTTACTAAGAGGAATGGCTTTGCTTTCTGAATTGTTTTCATATTTGTTCTCAAGGGAAAGTTTAAAATTCCTTGGAAGCACCAAAAAGATTGAGTGTCAAAACTTCAAGCTACAAAAACAATTCATCTAATCACTGAGAAGAGGAAAATTGCTCATGCATAGCAAAATAAAAATGAATGAAATAGAGCTGAAAAGAGAATAAACCCAGCAGAGGAATTAAGACTTCTAGTCTTTTTTTTCCCAGACAGGCTGCTGCTATGTGCTTGCTTTCAGAAAGGAGGCAGTGGTGAAGCCTGGCATGGCATTTAGCCTCCTCCACTCCCTCCTCTGACAGATGGCTGATGCTTAAGATCTTGGCTGAGACCAAAGTGTGACATATAAATACCTCAGCATTCTGATGCCCAGGTGCTGTCCTGCAATTTATTTTACAACTGGCATAAAATATATGGATCAGCCTCCCTTAGAATTCCCTTAGATTTAGTGAAAGCCTAATTATCTGTCCATGGGTACTGGATTCACAGCACTGCCAGAGCACTGAGTTGCCCAGCACCAAGGTTCACAGTAACGTGAACGAGAATTTGTCTCAGAATGTGCTGCTCTTGTGTGGTGTGCATTGAGGATAATGGTCATTTCAGCTGCTGCTTTCATGACTCTGAAGGCCTTGGCCGCAAGCCCCCTCTGACTTCTCTCCAAAAAGGAGAATCCCAGCCTTTGTACCCACAGAAACTCAACCTCAGCTATTTTGGTTGCCTTTTTTCACCTTTCCCTGCTCCTCTGTGTTTGTGGGGTATGGAGACTAGAAGCACACATGCATTTAAGGTTAGTGCTGTACATTTCAAACACGTTGTTGTTCTACCCTCAGTGCCTTTTTTTGTCATATTGATTATTTTGCTGGCTTTTGGCTATCATTACACAGTAAGCCAATGATTCAGAGAATTGGCCTGGATGACTCCAAGATCTCCTTCCTGAGTTTGGTCTCCAGTCCTAAGTTTAGCATTGTGAAGACAGGATTTAGACCACTTTTCCTAGGTCTATCAGCCCACCTTTTTTCTGTATTAAAGCTCATATGACATCTTCTTGTTCCTTCAGTTAAATGAAGCCTTTTGTGAGTCCCTCACTATTATCTGGAAGTATGACCTGAAAATTTAGTAGTTTTAGAAGTTTTTCTAGATCAGCTCATTGATGAATACGTTGAACAAAAACTCAGCCCTAATACAAGTCCTGAGGGCAGTTAAATACTGACTCATCTCCAAAAGTGACGATTAAGCTTTTGGTCTTTTGATTGCTGTTGTTTAAGCTGCTTTGAACGCATAAAAGTTTTCTACCAATTCTGCAGCAACCTCTTTTTTTTTCTTTTTTTTCTTTTTTTTTTTTTTTTTTGCATATGTGTGAAAACTTGTCATGGGCGCATTAAATATCTAAATGCATTACGTCTGCTGCACTATCCTAGAGCTTGGGAAAGTTAATGACACAGTGTGAACAGAGATCTCACAATCATATCAGGAACAGATATGCATATGTAAGAAACACTAATCTTTAGATCATGAGTCATGCTATTTAATAGATTGCTGATATTAAATAGAAAAAGAAAGTTGGAAAGAAAAAAAAAATACAAAATAGGAGGTTGATTTTGTAGATTCTTCCTTAATGAGAAAACAAAGGAAGTGCCTGCAAATTGTTCATGCTTGTTTTTTCTTTTTGTTAAATTGCAGATGGCGTTCATACTTTATTATATGGCGATCGTTGGCCACGCCTTGTCTATAACATCCCTGTTGATTTCCTTGGCAATTTTCTTCTATTTCAAGTAAGTGTTTCTTACAGACACTCTTTCTTCTTTCCCTGAGGCATCTCAACCAAACGAAATCTTGGAAGTTGTCATGGCAGTGAGAAGCAGCTCTTCTGAGGGTCTCCTTATATAATCCTGAAAAGAAATCTGAGCACAGGCTCCTCTCACCAATGGGACCTCTCCCAGTGGAGTGTAGCCAAGACCAAGTTGATGTGTTTGTCAGGACTGGTGTGAAAAGTGCAACCCATGGGGAAATGGTGCAGCTGGGGGTGCAGTAAGGCCTTTCATTTACCTATTGCCTTATGTTGCTTAAGAGCATGTCCAGAGCTTGCCAGGTGCTATGTCTGGGGGCATGGGGCAGTGAGTGGGAGCTCCAAGCTCCTGAAGCACAGGACTACCTGCATCTGAGGCTGAAGGACTGAGCTATTGACCTGAGTAGGTGCTTACAGGACTCAGCCCTAAGAGTGAATCTGGGACTAGTGTACAGCCTGTTATCCTCATTAAAAGAAAAACAGAATGCTGCTGTATCAGAATTTTAAAGGAGACCGATATTCACTGAAAACACTACAGCTACTGTATGGCAGCTTCACTAGAGCATTTTAGTCTTGTTCTTTTTTGAACCTGTCTGCTGCCAATTAGATGCCTGTGCCTCAACTGCCAAACAGGAAGAGTAGTAAAAGATCAAGTCCACAACATCACCACCACCAAGAATAAGACTAGGAAACACAGGAAAACTAAATGGTTGGACTTTTCATAGTTTATAAGATTCTGTAAGATTGCAAACTCCAAAGAGGTGGATCCAAATACAGGCTGTGAATTCTGGTAATTTCCAAAGAGGCAATTTGATGATTGCCTGTGATAAAACATCTTAATCAGCTACAGAGATAGCTAGAAACTCTGCCAAATTAACTGATTAATTCCCTTCCCATCTAAGCAGATAAATAACTACAAAACCATAGCCACAGTAATGCTTTGAGAAAACTGGAAAGAGCACAGTTTTATCTGATTTGGAACCCCATTCCCTGGCTTAATTTCTTTGGGACAGTAAGGACAAGGTCTGGTCAAATTAGGTATGCTAAATGGACCAGCAAGATGACTGCTTGCAGCAAGCAAGGCAGGGTCAGCCTGTCTGACTCACTCTGAGCTCTGAGTCATGAACAACGCATGATCTTGACTGGTCCCAGGCTGCACTGAAAGACTGGTCTTTGCAGCAGCCTTCCAGACAGTAAAACACCTCCTCCTCTCTTCCCTCCTCCGCTTCTCCTTCCCCTGCCATGACTAAGCCACGACACAAAGGTTACAGAAAGAAAAGAGAAAGGAATTAAACCAAAGTGCTTCCTAATGGGAAGTCAAAGAGAAAACTAAACTACGGTCACAGGAAAGTGAGAATGAAGCTATGTGGGAGGGGGGCTCGTGTAACCTTCAGCTGTTTTCTATCATCTGGCTATGACAGCAATAAATTATTTGACCTTCAGCTGAAGGGAAGCTGTCAATCACACAGTCCATCAGATAGCAAGAGATTATTTCAGGACTGCATAATAGCCTTTGACTTTAGAGGCAGCTTGCAGTTTCCCACATATAAGTTTTCACTGGCAGAGATTTATTTTCAGTTCACTTTTGGGTATCAAGATTCATAATGATCTGGAATCACAGATGTTGCAGTACTTTCAGAAGGGAATAATGAATCAGTATTGATGAGCATCACTAAGCAATGCTAACTCATAACAGGAGAAAGTATTAATAAAGTAGAATGTCTAACAGCTTCATGCATCGTCAGTTTATTGCAAGATTTCTACAATTGCAGAGTGAGACTCCATTATCTTAGTTAATAAAACACAAGGAGGTACTCCTACCTCCAAATCACTTCCAAACGAATTATTAAAACAAAGACATTTGTATAAAAACAGATGGGCAGTAAAACAAATCTATATTTGCCAGAATAATAGATGGTGTGTTATGAATGCACCTGCAGTCTAATTGCTGCCAAGGCTTTTAAAAGGAGTTGAAGGATAATGGATGAAAGAACATTCTGTGAAATTTTTGGGGAGCTTTCCCCAGGTGCAAGGGAGGACATGGTATAAAGCATGAAAAAAAAATTGATAACTAAACAATGGGGGAGGAGAGGAAAAGAAGTGTCTAGGTATGAAAATCAATATTCTCAGTATTTATACATGAGAAAAATGACAGCTTCGCAGAGCAGTTCTATGAGGAAAACATTCTAATACAATAGGGAAGTAGAGATAGGAACAGTAAAATAAGGGTGACTAAGACAGGTGAGACAGGTAAGAGAACCTGTCTGAAAAAGGAAATGCAGAGACAGAATCAAGGTGAAACACAGGAGACTGACACTCTAAAGAGACAATGATAGAGGCTTGGAGACACAAAAGCTCACAGGTTTTAGACACAGATAACTGGCTTAGTTATGCCTTCTTGCATACTGATTTATTAGAATCACACAGAATCACAGAATAAGGTGAGTTGGAAGGGACCCTCAAGGATCATCAAGTCCAGCTCCTGGCTCTGTATAACACCATCCCCAAGAGTCACACCATGCGCCCAAGAGTGAAGCAGAGTAGGGAGAATACAGAAAGATGGTGGGGACAATGCCAAGGAGCCTCCAAAAACATCACAAAGGAATGATTAATAACACAAAAAGGGCTAGGAAGAGAGCTAAAAGAGGTCAGAGAAGGAGAAGATTGTAAAGGATTATCAAAACCAGCAGAAATAATAAATCAAGTAAAGGTTTGGTTCGACTTTCTCCTCTTGGTGTGGACCATGTCAGGCAGGTGTTGATGCCATTGTGATGGCAAACACTGAAGGTCAAATTAGAAAGTGAGAGTATGGAAATAAACGCTAATGCTACAAGTGGATCTTTAACATGAGAGCTGTAATCAAGGAAAAAGTGGAATACTGAGGGAAAAGGAGGAGAAAACAGAGAGGAAGGCAGGCAAGGAAAGGAGACTGGGCAGCACACAGACACATGTAGTGAAGGACAGTCCAATTGAATAGATAAATAAAACTGCCAAAAGTCAAGTAGAGCAGTGAGGAAGGACAGGAATGGGAGTTCAGACACACCTACCTGTCTGAGATTATTGCAAAAGACTCCCTGTACCAGAAACCACATAGAAAGGCACCTCGAGAGACAAGGGTCTGCATTTCTGTGGCCAGGAGCTGAAGAGATTGTTCCCAGTAATAAGGAAATTTTTATTTCTAGGGAATATCACTGATGTCACACCAATCCTGTTCCCACAACTGCAAAAGAAAGACAGTGATAAGCATGTCATAGTGTCCCCAGAAAAGTGGCATAGTGAAAGTATTGTGATGGAGTAGGGGGAGAAGGGAAGACTCAGGACCGAATAAATATTACCAGAGCTTAGGAGCAGAAAAGGAACATCAGGCTAGATTTGTGATGGGGACAAATACAGGTGGAGTAAGCACAAGAACACAGTGTAGCAAAAGTAGCTCCAAAGAATGGTCTAGTTTTTCCAATATCATGTCCTACAGTGACTCAAACAGAAAGTTCATGAACCCAACCCTGTATCTGGCACTCAGTATTTGCCAACAGCTGATGCTAAAGGAAGGCTATAAAATCAAGGCCAAGTGCACTGAGATACTCTCATTCTTAGCCACCAGGATCTGCATCTCATAGACATCCTGAACCAAAGATGGTGACTTGATAAATAAGGAGGTCTAAAGAAGTGATAAGCATTGCTGGATGGTTATTGCTCATAACCAGAAAGATGAGCTCAAGCTAAAGGGGGAACTCCATGAAATTACTTGGAAAGTAGGTGTAAGGAAAACAAAGAATAAATGGCAAGTGACCAAGGGGCTAAAGAAGGGAAATAAATCAAGAAGGCAAGCAAAATAAGCAGAAAAGAGTTCAACTGGCTAGATTAGCTCTCTTTTTGAAGAGAGTGCTCTCTGCATTGGCCTCCACATGCAAAGGAGAAGAAAGCCACCGCCTGTGCTCCATTCCAGACTGCAAAATACTCCTAGTGCTGAGCTTATCCCAGCAAAACAGCAGTATTTCTTAGCTGTTATTTACCTAGCAGTTTTGCCTCCTTACTCTCAGTGATCACTGGACAGCACAGCATTATCTAACAGCTCCATGACTGCCTTTCTGCAATCACCCTCTCTCAGCCTGGGGCATGGAGAGATGCAGGGCCCTTTTCCTCTGCCTCAGGGATGTATGAGCAGGCAACATCAGGATTTGGGTGTGAATTAGAAATGGGAGATTTCTCAGGTCTGAAACTGCAGTCATGATTTGGTTTCACAAGAATTCTGAAAACTTATCTTGTGTAGCTCTGCTACCCACAATAGCATTAATCCTACCTTCCCTAAAACCAGTGATTTCAAGAGGTTTCTTCTCCTTCTGAGCACGAAAACAACCTCCTCTGGTTTGGGATCTCACTGGAGTTAGAAATATGCAGGATACCAACCCAAATCCCCCTGTAATTTAAGGAGATTCCTTCCCAAATTCCCATCCTGTCTCACTAGTAATTCCTGAAGTAGAAAATAATTTTCATCTGAGTATTTGAGAAATTGAGTCTCCAGGGAACAGTTCCTTATAAAGCAGTATTCCTGATATTCATTCCTTGCATCATGCGCATCCAAAAATTCTCAGGGTTCTGCTTGACCACTTAATATCTCAATTACCATGAATTAAAGAAAGGCATCAAGAGCTAAGAATGTAGCTGGATAGGTCTTTACCACATGGTCTAAAAAGCGTGTGGTGCTAAACAGGTGTAAAAACAAACCCAAAAATTTTTCAGAGGTTATGGCCACAATGCAAGGCATGTATTTTCCAATTATGCCTTGCCAAAAGACATTCTTGAGAGACTGTTGCCAGAAAGAGCTTGTTAAAGTGACATCAGAGGAAAAATACTAATTTATGACATGTGTTACATATTTTTCAGGAGCCTCAGCTGTCAAAGGATAACACTGCATAAGAATTTGTTCTTTTCCTATGTGCTGAACTCCATGTTTACAATTGCTCACCTCATTGCTGTCGTCCCTAACCCAGGCCTTGTAAAAAGGGATCCTGTAAGTACTGCATGACTCCTCTCCACCCTAACACCCAACTAAAATCACTATGGCCATGCCAAAACCTAGAATTCCCATTCCTCAGCTAATGATAGCCATCTGGGAAAACACACACAGAGTGTGCAGATTCTGAAAATTTCACTCAAACTTGCTCATATCCTTCACCAAGCAATAAAAATCTTTGAATTTTGTACAAGCCCCAGACTTGGTCCAGCCAGCTCATCCATACAAGTATGTGCCAGACCTCAATTTCTCCCAGCAATAACTACCTCATGATTCCCAACAAAGCCCCTGAGGTGATAGGTGCCTTTGGTGACTGCTTGTCCTTCTTCACAAACCACACACTGAAGAGGGAGAGGATGGAAAGAGAGATGGCTTATTTCAATACAACACACAAAAAGGTCTATTTGCTGTATCTTTCAAATTCAGAGGCAGTAAATCAAAACATTACTTGCCTTCTCTTAGGTAACTAAGGAGTTACTGACTGCTCTTAGGTAGTGAAACAAATTGTGCCAGTCCCTCAGCTGATAAATATATATGGCAGATCTCAGTCATCCAGCTCTGATCTTGCTCCCTAACCCAGCCATTACATTGTGCTCAGTCCTTACAGCAGCCCCAGACAATGTGATATGAATGCAAACGTGGTAAGTTTCATTTTAACACTCATCAGCTTGTAGTCTAATAAGATCATTCAATTATAATTCAACCATTTATGGCCTGCCCCTAATTTCATTAAAGGAATTAAATATTAGCACCTGATATTATCCGATCACATGTGTGTCTCTCAAATGTGTGCTGATTAAGTAAGTTAATTAAAGTAGAAAATATATTGCCTAAAGAAAACACCACCAGTCTCAGAAACCATCTGGAGATTAAAAAATAGAAGAGCAGAAGAATAATTTAAAAATCACATATTTCGTTTCTCCCCATTGCATAGCATCATGCATAGATAGCCTGTGCAAGAGGTACAATAAAAATACACTTGATATTTGAAGATAAAAAGCTGGCAGATGATATCAGGCACCTAAACTGAAGTAAAATCATTACCTCAGGGTTAAGAATGATATTTTCTGACAGCACAAATAAATTATCTGAAACGGTTTAAACTAAGAGTTGAGAGAGAGGGAAGGAATCTTCTGGTTTAAGATTTCATTTTAAAACAATTGTCTAACAAAACTATTTGTCTAACAAAAGACATTACCTAGTGTCTTTTGGCCTGATCTTTACTGGAAGTGAACTCTCAACACCAGTGAAGTCAATGACAGAGGATCCCATAGAGCCACATAGCCAGAGAACGGTTCCAGCCCACTGAGCATCACACGATGTTATCCCCAGCTTCCATTACTATGGCACAACAGTAAAAAAGTGACACCAGTGGCTGCCTTTGGAGGCCATGGAGCCCCAAAATGGTGCAGAGGTTCATGTACTACACTCAGATCTCAGGTTTCTGCTCAGAATATGAAGAGGAGCCTAAATGGTCAATGTAGTCATGAAAATGACCCAAGCAGTGTCCTGTTAACAAAATTGGCTGCAGTTATTGGCTAAGTAGATGTTTTGAGGAGCAAAACCATTGCTTTGCAATTTCTTCTTCCAAACCAAATTTGCAGGTCTTCGACTCAGCAGTGAAAGGCTGTCTACAGCCAAGGTACAAAACTTGGGGCCAGAATATCTGGGGTCTCTCATTTTTGTCCCACCATTGAGTATGGGATGAGGGTACACTCACTGCTTGATCTTGCCTCACATTCTAGATTTCCCTCCCAAAAAACCAAAAAAATAATAAAAAGGAGGTGAGGTGACCTGCTAATATCTTCTAAGTCTCCCAGTCTTACTAGAACATATATTCTGTTACCTTACTACTAACATAACACAATTTTAAGTTTGTGATTGGGAAAAGAAAACTAAAGACAGGAGCAAATTTTTAACATATGATGGAATTACAGAAAATCTCTATATAGAGTACATGAAGACTAAAAAAATACAAAAAATTCCCATAATATTTTTATGCTGATGTCTATTATCAGAGCAAATGAAAGCTTTACATCTTGGGTGTTTTCTATTCCTGCTGCACTCTCTGATTTAATTAGTCCACTTGAAGATTACTGCTTCTGACTTCCTCTAGTTTGCTGCACTTATCCACTTTCTACATGCAAATCTTTGGAGCTTCACAGGCTCATGTATGTATGGCTCTTACCTTTTGTATATACAGAAAAACTGAAATGTCTAGATTGAATTTCAAGCAATCATGGATACCACTCAGATAACAGCCATAAACTGAGATGAACTTGCTGGTATTTATTCTGCAAAATAATAAATGTGTTTCCACCCCAATAGTTCCTGCTTTTTTTTTCCTACCTAAAATTTCACAATAGTTTTTAAATGTGAAATGCCATGGGAAAATATTTTCAGTGATTCATAATTTATGAGGATATCAACAAACCCATATAATTTTGAAAGAAGAAAGGATATTCTCTTAAATAACAAGGAGAAGAGTCAGGAGGAGCAAGAGAGCAAGAGAGGAAACTTCCTAACTTCCTTCCTAACTCCAAGACAGCCCCATTCTCCCTGTGACCCAGGGAGAAATGACATGAGACAATCCAAAGTATCTTTTAATTGAGGACAGTCTGTACCACATCCTTACTCACATTGCTGCTAAGAGTAAAATCCTTTGATGATCATTCTGCTCATGTAAAATGGTAAGTCAAGCCACTTTTATAATAATCTTAACTTGTTTATTTACTTCATGTTCTCTGGTTTTACAATTTTCTCTCTCTCTCTTTCTCTTTCTGTCACATTTATCTGGATCTGAAACCATGGAAAAAAATGATTGGAGTCCAGGTGGCCATGCAAGAAATGAAGAAGCAATGGACAAGGTTCAAACACATTTAAACAAAAATAAACAGGACACATGTATGAACATTTATTTACATATACTGAAAATCTTCACTGCTTTATCTGAACTAGGAACTGCATTAATTATGCTGTTACTGGAACTGCATTCATAGGAAGAGATATCATCTATCACCTTCCCAAATGAGACTGACCCACAGTAGAAGGGTGATCCATGGACAGCACATTATGTTCTCCATTAAAATCTCCAGAAATATAAATAAAACTCTTGCTGCCAAATCTCTCAATACAGTCTTACGCATTAGATCTGTATTTTTTGTTTTCTGTATTCCACAGGAGTAGTCATTTTAATGCTCATACTGATGGGAGTAAAAAGAATCAACAGCTAATGCTTGAAGGGGTAGCCAGAAACTGAGCAATCCATCAGCTCCATGGGCATCATATAAATATGCCTTTAGGTGGGGCTAAGTTTGGTCACAAATTAGTAATGTCTCCTTAATTAGAACCTCTTCCACAAAGGCAGAGATCTTACTGTATTTTTTTTTTCTCTTTCACGTTCTAGTAGAAATATCTGCTCTCTTCTTTCTGCAGGTTCTTATGTAGCCTCTTCACCTGCCATTGTATGGTGTAAAAGTTTATATTGTGATTGCAGTTTTATGGAGGCTATAGCAAGGGCCAGTGTTCCACTAGTAGTTCTTAGGAGCCCTGTGTGGGGTTGCATGCTTGGCCACATTATGTCAGAGAGTAAGGACACAGCATCCATTCAGGCACATTCCAATCCCGCTGTCAAGTCCCATCTCATTGCCACACAGTTTCTTTAGGCCTTAATGTATAAACAATCTGTTCACCCTCTTATATGGGTTCAGTGTCAGACCTGGTATGGAAGAACCCAAAGCAATCCCTGTTTAATTACATGCAGCATGATTTCATTTCCTCCTGGCAGCACCTGTAACTAATTTAGCCCTTCAACATGAGGGGTGAGAGGATGGAGGCTGTTTTTCCCTCCTTGTGTAGATGTAGATATATTTTAAAGATCTTGATCCAGTTTACCACCCTAGCTGATGGTGCAACACGCACTCTGTGTCTCTGGCAGGAGCTTTTCCTGCCAGAGACATAGTCCCTTTCCCTTTGCAAGCATTTCACTAAGTTTGCTGACACTGTGAGCATGAGGTGGGATGACAAGGGACACTTGGTTATCTGTACTGCCCAAAACCCATCTCCTGGAACAAGCAAGCCTTCTAAGCACTAAGATCTTCTAAGCATCTTACTGCTTTCAGCATTATTAGTTAGACCAAGAGAGCACGAAGGCTGTTGTCCACAAATATTAAAGTTTTAAAGCAAGGCCATGGTAGTAGCAATACTAAAAATTCTAGCTTTGTTGTGGACACTAGAACACTATAAATAATCTCTCCATTAATAAATTAAAGTGAAAACCACTACTGCCAAATCATGTTAGGTTTTCCTCCCTATCACAATTGCAGCATAACAGTAGAAATAATACACTGGGCTGTGTGGACAGATGACAAGTGTAAAAGAATAGTTATTGTGATTTATGGGGTTCCAATATTGGTATTGCCAAGTTCCTAAAGGAATAGAGAGGCAATGTAAGACAAGAAAGCAAAGGAGATTTTGCAGCATTTTGGGAAGCGTGTCAATTTGAGTATTTTTTACCATACAAATGTTATTTTCTCACCTCTTCTTGCTTTCATTTCCTGCTGATCTAGCCTGGCAGAGCATGGGGGGTTTAAAACATCTTTTTATCAAATGTGGTTCTCATAAATTATATCAGTGACAACAAATGGCAAAACTGCTGCTCCATGTGATTGTTTCACATGTGACTTTTTTTCCTCAGTTGTTCCAGCAGACCTCCCTGGAAACAGCAACGGTGCAGATCCACAAGGAAAGGGGCACTTCTGTCTTCTGAGTTGTTTCATGTATTATATTTGGGGTAGAGCTTCAGGAGGTGCAATTCTTGTTAAATAATTTGATTCTTTTTTTCATGTGACTATTTCCACAAATTTCTGTCACTGTCAAAGCATTTCCGAAGTCTTTTATCTTAGTACATCTATTCCTCCATCCTGCTTCCATTAGATTATTTATCCTCAGCAGCCAGTTTAGAGACCAAGAGGTGACACAGAACCTGGTCAATTCTGAAATCAACAGAATAAGAGTAAGGACAGGAAGATTTGGCACTAATGTTGAAAGTTAGAGAGAAGTTGTCCCCACTAAGAAGAATTTTTTAATTGAACAAATCACCACATCACATTGCTAAGGTTCACAGTTGTGGCTGAGCCCATGAGGTGCAAGCAAGTAGAGATCCAATGTTCATGTGTCTGTGGAGGGGTGATCACAGAGGTGACAGGGAAAGGAAATTCCTACTCTATCTATCTGTGCCCTCATCCACAAAGAAAGGGAGAGATGATAGCTTTCATGTAGCTCGACCTAAAGATTTTTGTGTTAAAATAACTCAGACTCTATCAGATCCTGTGTACGGCCTCTTATTTAGGAGCCTGAGTGCCATTTCCTCCAGAAATGTGTTTCCAGAAAGAACCTTGTAATGCAAAATGCGTTGTTGCCCAGAAGCAGAACGCATCAAATCCCAGAGTTCATTCCCAGGTTTTCTGTTGCAATTTTTCTGCTCAGGTGAGGTAGACCTGCACTCGAATGCCCGGTACAAGTCCAAACTTCACATGAAAATATCTGTGAAAAGTCAGGTTTAACCTGTCATTCTGCCTTGTCATTATGCATCTGCAGCATCTCTGCACCCTGAAGCTCTGTCATTGTGGCAGTGAGAAGTGAGAACTCCCAGCACAGTTGCTCCCAAACTCAGTGGAATCTCAGCATCCCAGTTCTTGCTGTCATTCTTTTGTTTAGCCACAGTGGTCATTCACAGCCATGAGGCTATTGAAGCAAAGAACACACTGCAAAGCACACACTTTTGCTTTATGCAAGATGAGTGAATCAATTCTAGATTTGCTGAAATTCATTACATATCTCCAGAACTGCTGCTCAAAAAGGTGTGCTTACTTTACCTTCAGATCTGAGCTGTAACAATCTCTAAAAGGCTATTCATCTTCCACAGTATGGAATTGTGTTTGACTTAGATGCATTTCTGAGGCTTTTTTCATTTTTTCTTTTGGTCTTCCTAAGAGATGGGAGAGATGACAAAGTGAAGATGACGTAAAAATTTAGGATAGTACCTGGGCAACCATAATTTTCTATCAATTGTGCTGTCTCCAATGCATCTGAGGGACTGAAAGTTAAATAGATAATAATATGTCATTAGTCTCTAGGCATAGAAAATGTCAAGTAGCCACTCCTTTAATGTCAGATCAACAAGTGCAGATGCTAACAGTTGCCTTTTGATGGATTCTGTGTTACACTGTATGGACATGTCACATCCTGATGAACTTCTCTTTTACACAAGGTCTCCCACATTCATAGAACATGTAAGCAACTCAGGTGTTGATATTTCTCTGTGAATATAAAGCAATTATACACAGAAACATTCAAGATGTCTCTTCAAGGTTTTCTTGCAGTATGCCTTTAAAAGGGTCTAGCTGAAATGAGAGAAATTTGAGTATGAATTGCCCAAAAATATTTAAAAATCCTTAAAAACATTGGATTCTTCAAAAAATAATTCCCCTCAGAAGGACATAATGTTTCCAAAACACAATACTCTCCCTGATACCATGCTGCCACAGCTATTTTCCTTGCTGGGATTTGTCTGATTAAATGGCAGTGCTTCCTGTAGAGGCAACTGTGTTCTCAAACTGAGACAATTTACCTCACTCTAAAGTAGGTGGCTAAAACAGGTCAGGTGAATTAAATGCAGAGTGCCCTCTCCAGGGGCACTACATCATCCTGCACATCTATACCATGAAGTCAGACATGCCCTTCAATGACTGCTGTGCAGACCAGCAGTATTGCCCATTTTCAGCCATGCCCCTGCTACCCTTGGTTACCTTGTGTTTCTTGAAGGTATCTAAGACCAAAGAGAAGTAGCCTGACTCAGAAGAGGAAAAAAAAAAAGAAAGAACATCAAAGTGCCTTTACATGAGGACAGCCAAACCTGGAATAAGGGTATGGAAGAACAAACAGTAATGAACTTTCAGTAGGAGTTAAACATCAAGAGACTTGGGTTAGTTATGCACATGACCTTTAAATTTAGTTGGCAGAATGAGCTATTGGCCAATAATAGGTCAGTTGTTTGGATAATTGAATTCCTTTATTCACCATCTCACCTCTGAGTGGCTTATGCTTGCATACACCCAATTGACTGACTTTGCAATTTTCTGGCATCTCCTTGGCTCAACATCCTTTGAAGGGGTTGGCAGCTCTACCTAGCAGCAGGTCACCCCAGGAAAGACACAGGAGCAGCATCTGAGTACATCTAGAGAATTAAAACACTCATAAACATTTAAGGTCAGACACATCTTACATTTGGAGACCTGTTTTGCAGACCCTTACAGCTGACCTTGTCACCCCATGCTAAAGATAGACAAAGTTACACTCAGGGTAGTATCCATCTGGCTTATTTTAGATATATCCTGTTGGATGAGGTATTTTTTACTATAATCTCCATCATCTCTATCATTATCTTTTGATTACAGGAGAGATAGATTGGGTGTCTATATTTAGTATCACAAATCCCAGTTGTATCATTAGAAAACTCCTGGAGCATTTAACTGAGTTGTGAGTGGATATATCCATGTCATCAAAATGCACCTAGAGCCCAAGAATTGCTTTTGTAGGCCTAGATCTTACACCTCAAACATAAGGTAAGTGCACTTGACTGTTAGATATACTCCGTGCAAACTTAAACTACCCTGGCTCAGGGCTCAATGCCTGGATGCAGATTTGGGTAACTCTGCCTTGTCCTATTGTCCTGTGCCTGTGGCTCTTGCTCGAGTGTTATGGTAGAGGACAGGTGCCTGGAATAGCAGGAGCTCTTAACCCTTTCTGTCAGTGATTGCTTCCCTCCACTGGGAGAAGGTGGCAACAGATCCTGCCCAAATGAACAGCAGGTTGCACTGTCTTGTGCTTTTTTTTTTTTTACACATCCCTGCCCTTGTTTTCTCTCCCTCTTTGCTGGCCTATCTACTCTCCTCCATCAGTCAGGGTCATATCTACAATGACTCCCAGAAAAACTTCCTCTGACAACACCATTCAGAAACCAAGCTGATAAAACCCCTTGGGAATGGGGAGGCTGTTTTGCTTTGCCTCACACCTGGGTCACTCTTGCCATCCTGCGGGTAAGGAGCCAGTGGCCACTGCACACTGAGACAGGGCCAGATGTGCTGTGAGAACCCCTCTGCCCTGCAGGGCTCAAAGCTGCAGTCCAGAGAGAACTATTGCTACAGCAGCCAGGACTCAGGTATGTGCAGATGTAGCCTTATTAATTCCAGTCCAGAATGTGTAAATCTGGGCTGCCTGCTTTGCTATAGCATAGACATGGACACACATGCTGTTAAGAATATCCCCTGTTGTTTAATTTCATATTTTGCCATCTTGTAACACAAAACCTGGGAGCCCTCTGAGAACTGTGTACATTTCATTCTGTAAATGATTAAGAAGTATATTAAAACGTTAATCTTCCAAATCCCAGTATGCCAGGTTTCTGACTGGAACACAGTTTAATGGATGACTCATTGCAGATACATTGCATAATGGTGTGGTGTTCTGATAGCCAGTGATTTACAGCTACAACACTTAGCACAGTCTTGCTTTGGAAAAAACTTTTATTGCTTATTTGTGTAACATATGGATACTTGGAATTTAAGAATATTTTCATAGACTAGTGTTCTAATAGTCAGAAAAAAGCACCATTTTTTAAGGCAGAGCCGTAATCAAACTTGAAGCTACTCCTTTAAAGTGCTACGTTTAGAATGTTTGAGAATATATTGTATTGCCTTCAAATTGAATTTGAATAAATCATATCTGGCCTCCATGGCAAGCTGTAATCTTTTCAAGGAGGGTCATTTGCTGCCATGCACTGGAGAGGTTTCCCAGAGGTGAAGAGGAACTAGGATAGTAAGGCCAAATATGTTTATTTCCCTTTAACCAAAAAAAAGTGTACAGCTGTAGTGGTGGCTCATATAGCTGGCTTGTTTAAAATTTATAACCTTGGCTGGCATGTTCTCAGCAATTTATTTGAAATGTCGGTGGGGGGCATTTCAATGTATAGTGAACTTTGGAGAAGAGACTTTTCATTATGCAAGCTGAGGGGTTTTCCCGTACTTGCTTTCCATAGGGCAGGTTCTCTGCAGTTGACAAGGACTGATGTAAAACACAGACCTCCCAGCCTGCCAACCTGAGTCCCTTTACCCAGGAGAGCACTGCAGGAATGGGCACACACAGAAATCTGTAAGACTTTGCTGTGCCAAAACATAGTCAAGCCTTTTGCTCTGACTGAATAATGAGGACAACCTTTCGCAAAAAATTAGGAGGTTTATTTCATATTGAATTTTGTTATTATCATTGAAAGTGAAGGGTTTATGGGGGTTTATGCAGTCCAAGAGTTTTTACTTGACTTGCCCCATGAGGGTAAATGGTATAGTTAATGGTGCAGTTTTCTGTTCATAAGCTATTAACCAATAACCAAGGATAGCCTTAACAGAGAAATGACAAGTACATGTGATGAAAGGCTGCTGGATTAGCTGAGGAGAGCACTATGCCAATTACATTTTTGTGCAATTGCAGGGTCCTGCATAGGCAGATGGACCTTTGGGACTCCTTTGGCAGGACTAGAACATTAAAAGTGTTTATAACATGCCAGTATGCCCTGCAAAACGTCATAGACACCGTTTCTATCTCTTTTTGTAAAAGGAGAGTAAATTGTTTTATTTCTCCTCTGGGAAATATTCCAGAATCCTTTTGAAGTGCTTTTGTTGCATACTGCAGCTGTGGTGTTTACAAGATTTCCATAACTCTCTGCAAGATTTGTAAGTGAGAGGAATATGACTAACTGTATTCCTATTGACCCCTTTTGCCCCTGAGTAATTAGGCCACAATCATTGCAGTCATTGGAGGTTGCTTTTATAGGGAAGGAAAATCAGAAATAATGGACTCCTTTTTTTCTTGGATGCTGTCCTGCAGATCTGTAGAGAACCTTTCTCAGTTTCTCTGCTCATCAATGCAGTGCAAACACGTGGCCAGAGGCAGCCTCCTTGCTCACAGACTGAGTTTCTTTCCGTACTGCATTCTGCCAAAAGAGATTCATTCTTAGCCATCCTTCCAGAAGCACAAAAGGAGCTGCTTTTTTAAGGCTGACTTTGAGGGCTGGTAATTTTTTCCTGATAATTTTTTCACACTTAACCTTGCTATAGCCATCAACAGGACAGTGCAGGACAGTGCTGCCTGTTTCCAGGCTGTTGAAAAGTGGAGTATTTGTTATTCCTTTGTTCAGGATGCCAACCTGAGCAACAGTTATGGGGGTGCACTAGAAAGGACCTGCTATTTCCCCTCAGCCTGTGCTGCTCATGAATTAAAACCCACTAGCTTCAGTCACCTGCACACCAGGTTGCAGACTGAAAAACTCCCCTCCAGAGTGTGAAGGTGCTGCAATAATCCTTTCCTGGATTTCACTGTGCTGCATATTGTACAAGACACAGCAAGGACAGAGCCTCTGCCTCAAAGAACTTAAAACATAAGTTTTGTCTTCAGCAGAAAATAAACTTTTGCACATGTTTTTATCTCAAAGTTACCAGTCATAAAATCTTGAAACAGTCATAGATCTTGGAATGGTTTGGTTGGAAGGGACCTTAAAGACCATCTAATTCTAATACTCAATGTGATCTTGAACACTTGCGGGTACAGGGAGTCTACAACCCCTCTAGACAACCTGCTTGAGTGCCTCACAACCCTCATAGCAAAAATATCAGTCTTCATAAATTATAGATATCAGTATTCATAGATGATATTAAAGATTTATAAATTATAGTAAGGAAAACAATCAGTTATTAAGCATTGCACAGGTGGAAAATCTGCTTCTGTATCATCTTGCAGTTTTATTTTACTGGCTTCTGTAAAAATAAACACTATATAAAATTTACTATTTTTGCTATTTGCTCAATTAAGATTAATATACACCAAGATATTGGTTGCATTTGTCATATTTTATTTTTACCAACCCAATTCTTATCAGTAAAAGGTTCTCTTTTACTGAAAAATCTCTTTTACTTGTTCTAACCAAAGAAAAACAGTTTCTTTATTGTAGGAAAATATTTCCATTGCATCACTTAGCCATAGCTGAAACACACTGCATTTGTTGCCTCATCCAAAGAGGACTTTTTTATTTTTTGCTTTGAATAATATGAATTTAACATCTTATCTTAATGCACAGTTGTGTTTAAAATTTAATAACTTTTTCACATAAATTCCCAAATTAATGTGATGTGTATGAAAGTACTAGTCATAATAATCCTTTACTTTTTGCCAAGGGTTTTCTTACTACCCTAACTTATTACATCAGAAGTTATTAAGTTCCTCAAGAGTCATGTGTTTTCTGCAAGTCCATTGCTCTAAAGGATAAGTAAAAGATTTCATTTTTGAAGCCACAAGTCATAGTTCAAATGGAGGGTACACAAAATAAAGAAATGTTGGGAAATGAAATAAATGGAGTTTAGCACTACAGCTATCAGGGAATGTTTTTTCTATATGTTCATCTGTTTGAGCTACAGATACAAGTTCCAGCAGAGAGTGACTTGATTCTAATGGAAGCTATGTTCAGTCAGTCTCTGCTCAGAGGGCTGCAGAGCAGTGCATACAAAGAGGCAAAGAGGAGCAGGGATCCTCCATAGCCTCCTTCTTTTCAGTTGGGCAGTACGAAACAGGGAAATAATTAAGTCAAAATTATACACTTGAGAAGTACCATGGATTTTATTGCAGAACTCACCATCTGTGCTCAGCTCCTCCTCTAATTGTTCCTAGAGCCCAGGTGACTGGACGGAACGCTGGAACAATTTGGCCCTGGCAAGAGCAGGACCAGCCCATGTGCAACATGCAGGCACCCTGAGTCATTCCCACTACAGCCATGAGGAAAATGATGCCTTGAGCTCTCAGGTGGCCCATCTGACCTGCAGCTCCTCCTTGGAGACCTCCACAAGGAGACACAACACTGGCCCAGCCAAAACCTCAGACACAGAAAACTGCTGTGATGGCTCAGGAAATTTTCTTACGTTTTAGAGGCCGGGGTGGTTGGCTGATGCCAGGGAGGGCACCTGAATCTGTGTGCAGACTGAGGGAAGTGCCTGTCAGGCAAGGCAGCCCGGGTATGGATGGGTGATCAATAAGGGGAGAAGGGAGAAAGGAAAGCCACCAGCTAGGAGGCTGCATTGAGTGTAAGCTAGGAAACAAGACAAAAAACATATGGACCCAGACCTGTGAAAAACAGTCCAGGAATGATATAAGAACCTTACTGAACACTTTTGCCCACAGAAAAAAGGAGCAAATACATCTTATCATTTGTTTTGGTGGTAGTGGTGGTTGACTGGGTTGGGTTGGGTTCAGTATACAACTCTTTTTGGACACACTTTTAAGAACTGTTCAGCCACAGTGTGGAAGAAAGATGTAACAGTCTGTTCTGTCCTGCATGGTGAGAAGAAATCATGAATTACTAGAAAAGAAAAAACAGTTCATCACACTAATCTTGTCAGAATCCTATATCCTAAGCTATCAATAAACCTGTATTTTCATGAACACAAACCTGCACTGCAAACATTGAAACAGAACTAAATACACATGTTTGGGTAATTGGAAATTGGCAACAGAAGGCTGGCTGGATGACTGAGATTTTTCTGATTCAGAGGGGCAGTCCAGACAAATACAAAACATGCAGTCCCCTATCTGCTGAACTGCAAAAGTGTCTCTTGAAAGAGATGAGTGAATCCTAATGACGTCTTGTACAGCCCAGGTAGTCAGCTTGGAAAACATCTCCAGAAGTTAAGGGAAATAGTTATTCTCCTGTGGCCACAGACGGTGACTGTTACTTTGCCATCACTGCTATGACCTCAGATTTCCAGGTAGCATGTGGTGCTCCCCAGAAGCAGTGGGTCTCTGTCAGCACAGCACTGCCTGCCACTCCTCCAGGCCCTCCTGGATTGTGGTGACAAGGAAGTCCAGGTGGAGGACCTCACTGCTGTCCCTAAGAAAGCAAATGGTCATGAGACCCATTCAGAAGAGGAGCAGCATCATCCCTCACCAGCTGGCACTCCCGTAGTGGACACAACATGGCTCCCTCCACCATCTGCCCATGGCTTCCCAGAAATGTGTAGCCACAATCCCTTGTCAAGGTCTCTGTCTGCAGCCTTGTCTGAACCATGCATAGGAACCACTTCACCAGCTCCATGTAGCTCCACATGTCAGTTTGTTATTTCATCAAAATAGAGCAAAGTTGTCACCTCACAAAGTGGTAAAGACAGTATCCCTGGTACCCTACAAAAAGAATCTCTGCTGCCACAAAAGCTTGCACTTTCCAAAAGAATTCATTCAGAGCTGGGGCCTCTTTAAAGTGTAAATGACTTTGGCTTAGAAGAGAGACCTGAGAAAACTTTAAAAAGTTTGATCAAAAGGAATTAATCCAAATTGGAGCTAGATGTTACTGTCTTTTTCACAGCTCTCCTTTGACCCCCAAAACAAGTGGGTTGTTTCAGTTCTAAAAAAACCTTATCAAATTACTGAGTTTTTAAGGAAATGTTTTATTTTTCGGTATTTTTTTGAGTACTATTATCATAATTCTCTTCTACTTTGTGAGGGCTTTAATTTGTTTTAATTTAATTTATAGAATCACAGAATCACTAGGTTGGAAGATCATCGAGTCCTACCCATGCCTTAACTCCTCAACTAAACCATGGCACCAAGTGCCACATCCAGTCTTCTTTTAAACACATCCAGGGATGGTGACTCCACCACCTCCCTGGGCAGACAATTCCAGTATTTTATCACTCTTTCTGTAAAAAGCTTTTTCCTAAAATCCAACTTATATTTCCCTTGACACAGCTTGAGACTGTGTCCTCTCATTCTGTCAGTTGGTGCTTGGAGAAAGAGACCACCCCCACCTGACTGCAGCCACCTTTGAGGGAGTTGTAGAGAGTGATAAAGTCACCCCTGAGTATCCTTTTCTCCAGGCTAATTTAATTTAATTTAATTCATTTAATTCAATTTCATTACCTTAGTTCATCTCATTTATTAAATTTGAAATCCTTCACACTGATAGGTGCTGAAAAAAAATACGCAAAAACCAGAAAGAGCTGGGAATTTTTGTTCCCCTTTGCTTTTTATATCCTAACAGTAACATCTATCTTTGCCTACTTAAATGCAAAATGTTGGTCAAGTGTGTGACTTTCTCTCATTTATCTAACAGGTAAGCTGCAAAGTGCTGCAATTCTTTCATCAGTACATGCTGGGCTGCAACTACTTCTGGATGCTCTGCGAAGGCATTTATCTTCACACGCTGATCGTGGTGGCAGTGTTTGCTGAAGAGCAGCGTCTGCACTGGTATTACCTCTTGGGCTGGGGTACGTACGTTACCCTTTGTAGCAAGATGGTCAGCACACTCAGATTTTTGAATTCTTCTAGCACTTATGTCTCATTTATGATCTAGTTAATATCATTAGATCATAGCTTAAGGCTGAGTTCTTGAACCCTTAATTTGAGTGCATATAGCAACATGGGCTTAGAAACTTACAAAAAACAGCAGAACAAAGTATTTTTAATTTGCTGCATGTTGGGATTTACAGAAAGAAATGCTTAAGATCTGTTAAGAAAAGCTATGGGAGAAAATATATTTCTATTCAAGTATACTTCTTTTCTGAAAGAAAAGTTTTTATTTTTGTCACATATATGCAAAAACATGAATATGTGACAGTACCTATAAAGTATAATTTTCCTGGAATCAAGAGGGAAGATCAGTATCTGTGTCTCACAAAGTGAAGCAATACACAGCATACAAAGAGGAAGCAGAATTTCTCTGGAAGTGAATGCAGTATCAAATACATTTTTGCATATGTTGTTTTAAAAGAAAAAATTGATTTTACCTACTAAGTAGGTAATGGCTTTGCTGTCAGGACTGGTTTTGTCCAACAGCATGTGGTCACATGCATACTGCCCAAGAACCATGACTAGGTTTGGTTCTTCATCTCCGAATATGCATTCTCTTCTGTTTTCTGTTTTCCTAATGGATCCCTTGCCTTTTTAATGGGTAGCAGCAGATATTTTTCCTTTGGACTATCTGGTCCAAGAAAAGACCATATAAATATTATCAGTATATTACAATTAATCTTTTACATTTAAATCACTCTTTTAAATCCAGTCCACATCAGTGTTGACAGAAAATCAAGGTCAAGAGCTTTTTTCCAATTTGGCAGCCATGAATCTCTGGCCTCATTCCAATTTCTGGTAAGGCATCTCCCCTATCTTGAAACCACTGGAGCAGCAAAGGAGCAAATAATGGACCTTTACCCACTGTCCCACTGCACACAGGGATGTTCCTGCAATCCTGTCTGAAGCAGGCACAATTTATTCTATATTTGCCATCTTCTTTGGTGAAGTTGTACTTTTTCAAGATTATTTCATTTAGAGCAGGAAAAGAGAAAAATAGTCCTATTGCTTAAACCAAGAAAAAATAGGAAATTTTCAATTGGATAAATAGATAATTAGACAGATAAGTAATTAGATTAAAGGAAAATTACCCAGTTCAATACATTCTGAAGAAATTCAAAATACGATCTTAAGACACAAGTTTGGCATCTGATATTTCATCTTAAATAGGCAGTATCAGCAAAGTTATCCCCATCTGGATTTTCATTTTAAAATCTGGTCATCTACTTTCCTCTTACAATACAAGACTTAGTGCATTCTGGATACCTACATTACATACCAAGAAAATTAACATAATTTTTCTAGTTTATATACTTTGTAGTGCCAGATAGCAGTCTCCAGGCATGTAATAATTTGTCTTTGATGGTTTTTGTTTGTTTGTTGGGTTTTTTCTTAATGAGAACACCAGCATGCACTCTTTTTTCTTATGAGAATGGCATCTTTTCTAAGAAGAGAGGCACTTCTAATGCTTTTGGAATTATAAGTATGTGAAACATTATCAGCTCTTAAATGATGACAACCTTCCTGAAGAGCCCTAAATCAAGTTAGAGTTTCTGGACGTTGCCAAAATCCAAATAGCTGAGTCCTCTCAGAGCAAGCAGCTGTGCTACCACAAAAAATCTCATAGCTCAGAATATTTCAATATAAAAAGTCTCATAGGGATGTGAAACAGCAACCCAATGTGACAAGTCATTTTAAACATTTGCTTCCAGACAAAGCTTTTTCATGTCTCACAGAATAAGGCTTCCCAAAATAGTGTCACTCTATATCCAGTTGTGGAAGAGCAATATGGTCACAGACATATTTTTTTTTTCTGGTCCCATTCAATTTAGGCAGTGCAATTTAATGCACCTGTGACATCCAGCCTGCAATCTCAGCTAATGAGCCAGCTGTAGTAGTGCTGAGAACAGCACCAGAAGCACAGTGGGGAATTCAGGGAAGTTACCTGATAAAACACATATCAGTATCTGAGAGCTGCCCCAAAAACAGAGGGTAGTGGCAGTGGTAATAGGGCAGTGATATCTTGAGGAGGAAAAAGTTATTAAAAATGAACATAACTCTTGACAATGGTGTCTGCAGTCTTTTTTATTAAACTAGATGAATACTTACACATACACACACGCAAACTGGAAAAAAAAAAGAAAAGAAAAGAAAAGAAAAGAAAAAAGGTGATGATTAGCACCTCTTAACTAAAGTAGACAGAAATATTATTATACTATTATTATTAGCAAAATGGTCTGATTACAACAATCTGGTGACCCCTTAAGTTGTATGAATCATTGTAATTCCATTGATTCCAGAAGGAGTAGTAATACACTCTAACTTTAAACATCCATCTATGTTAATCAATGGACAGAGACACATTTCTCCAAAGGGCAACACAGAGGAACCAGAGCAGGCTGTGCTCGGAATTACAATTCAAGAGACCAAGGCAAATGTCCAAAACAAAGCCACTCATTATTCATTGCTATTGGTAATCTCTATGCAAGAAGATCTGTCCTACTTTATTTGGAGAAACCACTAATGACCACTATTTGTAAAAGAGTCTTATAAGAAAACTAAAAATCTGAACAAATATAAAAATATCTACAAAAGGTTTGAGGTGATTGAATGGAATTTGGCATGGGCAGATGTATTCCGAGGCTGATGCCATCAGCTGACCCCTTCTCTGGGATCCATTGCTGTGGATGTCATTTCTTATTTGTTATTGTTTCCCTGGGTCAGGAAATCACCGTTGGGCAGGACAAGTATCAACTGTGTGCAACTGTACTGTTCATTCTGGCTGCTTCAGGCAGCTTCACCCACATAAAAGTGAAAAGGGAATAACTTCTTTGGACAGTGCTGAAACTTGAGTGTCTTCCAAACTGTACTGGGAATACTGACCTAATTGCTAGTTTGTGCTGTAAAGGCAAGACCTGGCATGACCTAAAGGGATGTGTCCTATCAGTCCCTGGGATGGCTGGGGACCTTCTCTGCAGTATTCACTGCTCACCGTGTGCAGGTGGGACCGTGGTACATGTAACCACAACCCCACATTCTTTGATGCTCCACTTCTCTGCTACTCTCTGCTTTTTGGCCCTTTACATGAGCAACACTGAGCCCTAGAGTAGCCCATCCAGCCTGCACTTGGAAATCTGAGCTTCAGAGAGTCATGAACTTCTTAGCCTGTAACAAGCTAATGAGGACCTTCCACTTTCTTGAGATTTACTTTTGAGTTTGTTGAACCAAATATCCCAGGCTAATGCATTTAGCAGAAGAAAAAAGCTCTTTTTACATCATATGGCATGTTCTACTTGCAATAATTCAGGCCACAGTTTTCAGCTGAAGAAGTTTTGCTATTACAGAAAGGCCCCTTAAAAATTGTATTTCAATCTTCCAGCAAAACTGGCCTGGACTTGCTCCATTTCCCAATCAAAATTATTTTCTCAAGCTGTCAATCCCATGAGCTCACCCTGAGGTCATAAGCTCCTTTCTTTTCATTCTGAGCTTTTTGTTGTTTTGCTGCGCATCATCACCCAAAAAGGTAATTCTGCAGCCAGAGGCCTAGGAATCACTTTCTAAAAACATATAAAGGAGAAGGCAATCCAGTTTGTTCTCCCACAGCTGCACTGTCCTCCCAAGGAGAATTCCAGTAAGAACTCTTTTTTTCTTTTTCTTTCTTTCTTTTTTTTTTTTTTTTCTTTTGGCAGTAGAGTAAATAGCTATTGCTTCAAGATGCCTGGAAACATAAGTGTCCTGTTTGTGTATCTTAGGACCTTGTTTTCACTCCCCCACAATATGGCTAAGGATCCTCCATCTCTTCTAAATATTTCTATGAAACCACTAACATGTGAAAAAACCAGGAGCTACGATCTTTTAGTCCCTCCATGATTAATCATGGTATCAATAGGATATTTTCACACATTTTAATTTATAATTGTAGAATATCCAAAGCTCAGTAGAAATGTCCATGGTTCATAGAGAACAGGCAGCAGTAGCACCAAAGGTGTGTGCCAAGCTCTCTGCACAGGACAGACAAGGCAGCAGATCGTGTCCAGCTGTCTGTATGTGCAAGGCTGCACAAACTGGGCTCAGCACCATGGCAGAGGCTCCCCAGTTCCAGGCTTCTAACATATTGGAAAGGGATATGACTTTTAAGCAAGCTGAAGGAAGAACCTTTCAAGCTGGGAATAAGAACCTGAGCTTTCCATTTTTTTAAGCATGGCATGTTGCCAAGCCCAGTGCAAATTTTCTCCCATCAAAGCCTCCTCTGAGGTGTCACACATAAGTCAGATTATGTGGATTTATGGTAGTCACATCTCTTCTCCCTGTGGAGATAAAGCTGCGTGGAGTGGGCTTGGCTGCACAGATGCTGAGAACCTACAGAAGATACCACAAATTCCCGTCCCCAAAAAACCTCCTAGCTCCAAACACTTTCTCATGACATTGGCTCCAAAAGAGAAACTCTTCACTCTGTTTCTTATTGCTCCATAATCTGGCATGCAAGTCAATGTGCCCTTCTCTTGCTCAACAGTTATTTACATGATTTTAACAAGTGTCCCTGGTTCCCTGAGGGAAGACTCCTCTGAGAACAGAATGATCCTTACATCCTTCCCACACTCCCTGCCCACACCCTTCCCTGCAAAAGCCACAGCAGTGCAGGGGAGCCTGGCAGCAGCTCTGAGACACTGCAGGACAGCCGGGTCTGTGGGTTTTGCTGTTCCTTTTGGCCTGCCTTGAATGTTAATCTCTTTTGTATCTTATCATTGAGGTGTTGCCAGGATCTGGGTGTGATGGGATAAAGTCTTTCCTGAAAGATGTGATTTCACATCCATATGTTTTGTGAACAACAGACTTATTAGTGTGTGACACACATGAAATTCAAGCTAAACAAATACCAAGACTGATCTATAAATTTAATCATTTCAGGGTTCCCTTTAGTGCCAGCATCCATTCACGCAGTTGCAAGAGCCAGATACTTCAATGATAAGTGAGTAGCACATCTGTTTTTGAAGGAATTTAGCATTGTTTAACTGTGGAGCAAATTTTATTCAAGTTAATAACAAATGTTCATGCTGTATTTCTCCTCCAGCTGCTGGATGAGTGTTGACACACACTTGCTTTATATTGTTCATGGACCTGTAATGGCAGCTTTATTGGTAAGAATATTGTTTGCTATCAACAGTATAGTAAGTATTTTAGAAAGGTTGCTAACCTGAACAAAATAGAAGCTTCTGTACTATAAGCATTTTGGTCAAAACCCAGAAGTAAGTAGATGTTTTTCCTACTCAGTGTTATAAAGGACAGGCTCACAACACTTTTTTCCTGTGGGACTTGACAGGAATACTCTGCATTTAGGTGACATCAATAATTTAACTGTGCCTTAGCTGGGGTGAGCTGGTTGCTCAGCATGGGTTCTTCTGGTCACTGAGCTGGTATGTTCCAAAGGTAGGGAAATAAAGGAGTCCAGGGAAAGAACTCAAGCTGGGCTGTTTGAGTAGGAGGACAAGATTCCAAGTGCAGCTTGGCAATGTGCATACATAAAGCATCTGGTATGCCATTTGTGCAGTTGGGCATGGTAACCCTGACCTTCCTGACAGGTGCAGAAAGGGTTTTACTCAACCCAAGCCCCAAGCTCATGTCATTGTGTCACCCAAGATGCACTTTTGTCTTTTTATCTGCCTCTTATTGCAAACACCTGCGTGGACGTACTTGCAATAATTGCCTCAGAGAACAATAGCACAGTTAGTACTTGGAAAACTTTGAATAAATACCTTTCCATATCATAGCTGAAAAAACAAAAAATCTTTCTACCTTTTGTGGAGAAGTAGTCCTTAACATCAGCTATGTGAAATAGCCCATCCTTCCCTGCCTTATAAGTAGTCTGTTGGTCCCATACAACCACATTTATTGTGGGTTTATTGGTTCAACTGTATCTGCTATTGTAATGCCAATTGCCATATGAGAGAGGCCATTTAACCTTCATTTTTGTCATTGTGATCCCAGTATGTATATCTTGGCCACAAAGAAAAAAGAAGCAACTATTATGGAAAAAGAGCAATCTTTAGCTGTTTTCAAAATAAGACATTATTATTTCTGTATTGCGCTTATGCCATTTCCAGTCTTATTTTTCTTATGAAGATGTCAATGTCTACAGTATATCCTGCTTGATTTGCTACAAAAAATCCCATAGTGGCAGACTGATTCAGAAGAGCTGAGGGTTTTTAACTTTGTGAAGTCTCTCTTTGACTTTTTAGTTACTTTCAGAAAATCTAAAAGTGAAGGTTAAGCAGAGTGAGTGAAGTCAGAATAGGATGGAGAATAAGGTTTAGATTTAATGTTGACTGGGACCTCAGAAGTAATTTATTATTCTATCCCTCTTTTCTAGTACAGCACAAATGTAAAACAGTTGAAAGGTCTCCCAGTATAGTTTAGAAGTGATGAAAAGTTTTACCAGAGCTTGCTGATTCACTGTTCTGAAAAAAATTCAACCAAAATTTCTGATAGATAGATAGATAGATAGATAGATAGATAGATAGATAGATAGATGGATGTGTGATTTGTGCTCTTGAAATATCTATGGAAGTTATACACTTACATACTTATTTCAAAAAATTAACAGGAAAAATAAAGACTATTAAAGTTTCAAAGTGTCAGTCCCTGATTTTACTGTAGCAGAGTGGAAATGAGTGATCTGGGCACACTGGAGACCAAGGAGTCTGTGATCCAGGGATGTCCACAGGGTAACCACTGAACTCATTACCAGCCTGGGTCTGCCCTCCCTCTTCCTGCAGGCTCTCAGCACATCCCACAAGGAGCTCTCTGTGAAGCCAGGGTCAAGGGCAGGTTACTTTATGCTGAGATCAGATTACCAGAAATAACTGAGAGGAGATGCTGAACTACTTGGTATCACTGATCATAAGGATCAGGGGCAAAATTTTCTGCCCTGAGACAGCAACAGTTACCTGTTCCCTGTGGGTAGAGTACCACGGGGTCCCTGCAGTCTGGTGGAGGCAAGAGATGCCCTAGGTTTTCCTCAAAAAGAGCCTTACACCCCTGCTCACAGACAAGCCTGAAGCATTAGTCCATGGAGCATATTCCTTAGGGAAACTGTGTGCTCCCATAGGTCCCATGTGTCCTAGACATACTAGAGTTTATCCCAACTGGCAAAAGAGCTTGGCAGTTGTCAGGACAGAGATGTGGTTATTTATAGGGGACAATTTGTCCACCCCATTTAAACTTCCAGTACGAAAATAATATTTAGTGTTCCCTGGAAACCCTGAATTTGCCCACATCAGTGTCAAAACATCCAGTGCATCCTAGAACTGACCCCTGCCTGCCTGAAGTATCCATGCAGGCTCCAAAGCATGTAGAGCTGCTTAATAGATCTTTCTTGAAAATATTCAAAATATTTTCCAAGATGTGACTGCCAAGGAACTGCCCATTATAAGATACAATAAAGCTAGAAAGCTACACTTTATCATCATTTATGTGTTTGACATTTTTATTTGGAATGTCTGTTTAATTTGACTGCTTTCACCTACAATAGCTTTGTTTTTGCAGGTCAATTTTTTCTTTTTGCTGAATATTGTCCGAGTTTTGGTGACAAAGCTGAGGGATACCCACCGTGCTGAGTCCAACATGTATATGAAAGCTGTCAGAGCTACTTTAATCCTGGTGCCCTTACTGGGAATTCAGTTTGTTATTATTCCCTGGAGACCAGAAAACCGAGTTGCTGGAGAAATCTATGATTACATCATGCACATACTAATGCATTACCAGGTATGGAGCAGCTTCAGTGTAGTTGAATTGTTTGATGTTAAGCTAATTTTCTCGAAGATACTGTTGCCAGGGGTTTTGCCCTGAAGCTGAAATAACTGGGTTTGCAGTTATTTTCCAGCCATTTCACAGTATTGGATTATCTGCATTTACACAAGCAGCACCACTGTGTAAAGAACAGAGACAAGACAGAGGAAACAATGTAATAAGTCACCAAAATTATCAGTTCACACTATATCTAAACTATGGAGAGAAAACTGAGTTCACAGACGGCTTTTATGTTCCACCACTACTTCTGTTGAAGTGCTCAAATTGACTAAAACTAGTGCTGTGACCTTAATATTAAAATAAGCAGTCTTAGCAGACTGTTGTTCAGAGGGAATGCCAACACACAAAAGAAAAACCAGAGAACACTAAGCTTCATTTAGGAGTTATAATTCCATTATTAGGGAGTTTAAATTATCAGACTGACATTTTGATTTCAAAAACACTCTGAAAAAAAACCCCATCATTCAGTAAGTCTAGTTTTTGGGGTGTTTTTAAACAAAATAAGCCAAACCAAAATGCATTTAAATGCTGGGCTATCTGGTTCACTGACTGAAATATATCCAGACCTATATTGACTAGGAAAGGCAGCTTTTCAATGCCTTTGTGAGTAGTGGTCAACATGAGTGAATATGGTGACCAACTTCTTGCTTCGATTTATATGGAAGGAGGAAGTGGAGAAATTATTTTAATGTTTTAATAAGAAGACAGCTTTAAAAATCAGTAGTGCTTTTTCCTTAAATGAAATTATAAATAAGGCTACCAAAATCTATGAACCCTGCCAGATTATATAGCCTGCTTATCATCCTTATCCCTTCAAAACTGTGGGTGCTCCTGCTGCTGCATGGATAGAATAACTAAAGTTAGTTATAGGTCTGCTTTTGAAGTGTATGACATCTTATATTACAGTTCTGCTTAAAAGGAATGACAGCTTTGTTTCTTCTATTGTTGCCTGTATTGTTACTTTTTCATTTACAAGAGTTATAAAGGAATATCTCCAAATTAGTTTTTTGGTGACAAGTTATTTGATTGCAATTCTAACAAGTTAGGATAAGACAGAGTGTTAGAATAGTCACTTTATTCTTAAAATATCTTTTAAATTTCATGCAGCTGGAGCATTGCAAAACCGGTTATAATTGTCTTAATTAAAAATTCTAATTGTGATCATTATGTAACAGAAAATCACCAAACTTAGGTTAAAATGGAGGCTGCACTGATGAAGGGGGTTGGGTGAGGGAGGGATCCAAGGCAGGAAGGTTTCATCCCTGATGGGTTCCTTCTGCTCACACAGAAGAACTCTTGACACCTCTGCAGTATAATCTCTGTGTGCTGGCTGCTAAAATTTGGCCTTTTTTGAAGGGCTGTGCAGTTGTCCTGCTGGCTGCAGCCAACTGCAATCCTCCCTTTCCCACTTAGACTGGATTTTTAACCAGTAACCTAAAATAAACATTCTTAATATTTTCACTAACTTCTTTTGTATGCATATTTAAGATCGGTCGCCAGCTGTATAATCACTCCTCTGGTGTCCATTTTCTTCTAGGGCTGGTTCTCTAATTAGCAGATACTGTATTAGCTTGTGTAATGGCTGTGTTTCCCCTCTAGCTGTTGTGCTCCCATGACCCACAGCACAGCCAGCCTGTGCAGACACCAGCCAGAGTCTCTGGGGTTTTGCAGCTCATATTCAGTCATATACAAGCAGGCATCCTGGGAAAAATTACCCATCTTTTTTTGGTGCAAAATGTTATACAGTCTTCATTTCTGCACTGCTTAAAAGAGAAAGTTTTATGCCTTTTCTATAACAGAGAGGCAGGTTTTCACAGTACATGATTTCTTTAAGCAAACATGAAGGATTGATGTGTTAGTTATATAATTAATGTATGCAGAAATGGTGCAAACAAGCACTGCAGTCTATTGTAAAACTCAGAGGATGGAAGATAAGAAAGAATTTGTTCACAAGACAACCCCATGTAATGGTATTTCTTTTAGAGAATGGTTTTCCAGGTTGAAAAACAGCACACCAGTATTTTATATTATTTTATTTTACTTTATTTTATTTGTCAACAAGCTGGGTTTACTCTGCTGAAGTCACTTCTGAATAACAGCAGAAGTCTGGTTTTCATCTGACCCACTCTTTTTGTGATGGTGTCATCACTGGTCACCAGTTTAAGCAGAAGCTGGTTTTCAAATGTGGTTATGAGCAATTCACAAACACTGAATGTCTACTGCATGTGTCTTTCACACAACAGGCCAGATTCTTCTTAACACATCTAAAGAACAGATACCTAAATGATAAAAAAATGGAAGGCTGGCTTTTGTGCCGCAAATGGGAATGCACACACTTTTCCTGACCAGCTAGTCAATTTCCCATTAATCCTCTAAATGTGAAGGTTCATATATCTTCTTACCATCACCAATATCAGCTCTTTAGTCTCCAGAATGCTGAAATTAAAAGTACACCAGGCAAGAGAAAGACATTTCAGACATTACATTGTGGTTTAAGCCCAGCTGGCAACTCAGCCCCACAGAGCCACTCACTCACTCCCTGCACTGGCATGAAGGAGAGAACTGGAAGGGTAGAAGTGAAAACAGGGAAAACTTATAAGTTGAGATAAAGACAGTTTAGTAGACAAAGCAAAAGCCACACATGCAAGCATAGCAAAATACAGAATTCATTCTCACCTTCTCATGGCCAGGCAGTTGTTCAGCCATCCTCAGGGAAGTTGGGCTGCAACACACGTAAAAATTTACCTGGGACCAAAAAAAGCCAGCAATCCTAACATCCCTCTTTTTCTTCTTCTCCCACTTTATATGCTGATCATGATGCCATATGATCTGGGATAATCCTTGGATCAGCTGGGTTCAGTGCTCCTGACTGTGTCCCCTCCCAATTCCTTGTGCACTCCTAGCCCACTCAAGGTGGTGTGAGATGAAAAGCAGCAAAGGCCTTGACTTTTGGAGGCCCTGCTCAGCCATAGCCAAAACATCTCTGCATTATCAACACTGTATCCAGCACACATCCACAGCAGAACCCCATACCAGCTACAGTGAAGAAAACTGACCTCTACCCTACACAAAACCACAAAACCAGCACATCTCATTTGGAATTATGTGCATGGATTGGGGTGCTGTAGATGCATTGATGAACACACGCAGCTATCTTATTTCACAGAGCTCCTAAATTAGGACCACAAAGCAAACATTTGCACTCCACAAGAGCCAGTGAGTTGCAGATCTACCTTAAAGGATCTGCTTTTCAAAACTTGTTTGATGATGCTGAAATCACATGAAAGATGCAAATCCCCTCAGCCCGTAAAGCATTAGGGCACTGGATATGCCAGCTCCTTGCTCCTTTTCATACCTCTGGTATGAAAACACATCTGTCAAATGCCTGAAAACCCCATCATGCTGTCCAGTGAAGACAAAATGATACACCTGGGCAAAGGGAATGCCTCCTGTGAGGGAGTGGCACAGCAACAGCCCTCACTCCTACGTGTAGCTGCAGTCAGGTCTCCATTCCAGGATAGAGCAAGAGAGGTGTGGCTTGTGCCTGATGACCTGGCAGGGACTCCTGCACCTCTGCTGGTGCTGGAGCTGGAGCTGATGCTTCCTTCATCCTTGGGACCACTGACAACCTTTTGAGAAGCCCCAGGCTGTAAAGAGATTGGGGTGCTGTGTTTCCATCAGAGGTTCTGCTACCGAAGACCACCACCCCAGCTTCTCATTTCTGACATTGGTCCACAGCAAACACCTCACAGGAAAAAAGGAAGAGTAGGAAATTAACTGTATGATGCATCAGTTAGTCCCATATATAGACACAGTCCTCACAGAGCTCTCAAACCAGCCTGGGGATGAATAAGCCTCAGCTTTCAAGCTCTTTACACCAACTGTCCATTCTATCTCCAGCACCTTCAAGGCAGGTTTCTAGAGGTTGTCAGGTTACATAAAATGGCACTGTCACTGTGGAGGTCTGTGAGGGAGGGGTGGAGGAACAGCCCCTGAATCAACAGCAGTACACAAGCAGCTAAAGCTGCTCTTAATACCTTGGTGACTGAGGCTCTAAATGTGTAAGTCTACCTCTAAGGAGAAATTAAAATGTGATTCAACATAAGAGCCTTGGTTTTTATTGGCAAATGAAAAGGATTTTTTTCTGCTGAACAAAAAATAATCACTGTCTTTCTCTCTACAAGTGAGATCCCTTGTGTGCCACTCAGCAGCTTCCAAGCAGCACTCTCAGGACTGCAGCACCCACCCTGCCAGGCAGGAGGATGCAGCTCAGAGGTGCCTGGTCTGGTAGAAGGATATGTTGAATATTTTAGACCTGGGTTTGGACTGCATATATATCCACACTGCCTCCAAGTTTTACATTCCACTCTCTATGCAGCCTTATACAGAACAAAATTAACCCATTTAAAAGTAGCCTGTTAAAAATAGTAAGAAATTTCAATTTATTTTAGAAGGTATTCATTCCATCTGTTTCTCAGTTTAAAAGGAAGTAAATATCCTCTATAATGCCAAACCAGGCAGAAGTATTTTCTCCTTCTGTTCAGCCTTAAGGTTATAGGACTGCTTTTGACAACATAAGCATTTTTTCTTTATCTTCTTTTTTTTCTCTTTGAATTATTAGTAGTTTAAAAACTTTTCAATATTTTAAGCCAATTAAGGTTAGGGTAAATATATTTTGTAAGCTGAATATAATAACGTGGCAATTTTATATGAAGATTTCATTCAAAAAATGACAGTAATGAAATCCCCATAGGGAAAGGAGAAGCAAAGTATGAGCTTTGGCTGATGGGATGTCTCTATAATTTTGTAGCAGGTGGGCTGCTGTCTTCAGCCCTCTCATGACAATCTCCCCACCTCAGTGGCAGCAGAAACTGCACAGACACATTCTTTCCTTTGATTATTTTTTTTTCATGCAACATAAATTAACAATTCATAACGCAGTCATTTGCCTCAGAGATGCTGCATGGGTGTGCTGTGAATGAAGGTGGTGAGAAAAGCACTGCTGTTTTTCTCAAAGCTTTTTATCTTTGCCAAAATGAGAGAGGTGGGAATGGGATGTACTTCTACAAACAACCTCAGCCATGCTTTTCTTTTCTTTTTTTTTTTTTTTACTGTCCATTCAGCTCCAGAAGTGAGAAGTGAATGGACATGGAGCAAAGTTCACACAGAGGATCAAAAACTGATTTTTATACTATGACTACCTGTATATTATCTTCTAATATCTATAATGAATATATAAACTGACTAAAATCTCAACAGCTACACAGTGTATGGTTGATTAGGGCAGGAGCTAGGGCCCTGGACATGGTCAGGAACAGCAGGAATAAGTGCTCCTATATATGCTTTCTTGGTTTAATGGAGACATAAGCTCAAATAAAAAAGTAAAAAGAGGTTTGAAAACCTATGTAAATTTGCAGTATCTGCATTGGTATTTGTTATTTGTCCATTTCTGACCTGAGCAAATTACTCAAACTTCTCTTCAAGACATTCATGTCTTCTAGGAGAATGGGATACAAATTAAATACCTGCCAAGCAAAGAATTTACTTAGATCAGTACAGTCTACTGGTCTACTTAAACACTGTAAAAAACTCAATAGTGTTAATAAAGTAAGGTATGTGAAGGTCTGAGAGCTGCTGTCTCTGGACAATCCCTATGACATGATTCAGCTGAAAGCCACAGTCATTTGTTCTTCACATAGTTTCAGAAATACAGAATTTCAGAAGAAATCATTAAAGGCCCTCATCCTAAAATAAATATATTCTTCATTTCCACTTTCAACACCACAGCCAACATTATCTAGCTGGGAGCAGACAATATATCACACATTAGTTTAACAACTCCACACAGTGGCAGAGAGATATAATTGACTTAGACATCTCATCCTCAGCAAGAGTTGTATCCTGAGCAAAAACCAGCAGCAGTTAGAATTTGGAAAATATGCATCAAAGAGATATGAGAAATAACCCATGGGCCTTAAGTTAAATAATTAACCTACATGTAGTCTGTCACATGTTTTAATAGAAGCACTGTAGAATTATGGTCATCCCAAGCCCTCCTGGCTCCAGAGAGACAAAGCTGTGTCTGCTGCTGATATCTCTGCAGCTTTACAGCTGAAGATAACAATAGCCCTCTGGACTATGGGCAAAACTTTATATATAAAAAGAAGAAATAGAAAGAAGTAGAAATAGAAACAATAGAAACAGAAAGAGAAATAGAAATAATAGAAAGATAGATGGCAGAGTCCAGAGGGCCATGGCAGGTGGAAGAAAAGCAATGGGATATACATGGAACAGACTACAGAAAATTATTTCTTCAGCCAGAACATGTACAACATGCATGGTCTCAAAATAACAAGAAGCCAGGTGTGCTTTCAGCTCACTCTGAACTAGAGTGAGAAACTGAAAGGGATATGAGGCCCCACTCCACCTTCCTCTTTAGCTTTTCCATCTGAAGTCGACAAGAGAAAACATTAGTTAAGGGAACTACTCTCTTGAATAGCAGAAAAGTGGAGCAATTGCAGGATGGAACAGAAGAATTCCAATACCATGCAGGAATTGAAATGGAAAATGGCTTCACTTCAATAGTTCAGGTTCAATTTCTGTCTTTAGGTGAACTGAGGTTCCCACATTCCCTCTAAACACTCTCACTGAAGAGCAAACTTGAAAAAAATTTCCCTGCTTCCTTCTCTTCCCTGCCTTCTTTCTCTCCCCATGCTGTCTTCTGATTTCCCATGCCTCATGTAGCCTATCCCTGAGCATCCCTGCTCCCAGGAGATCCAGATCCATCTGGTTTGCCATTGTGGCTGACTGCTGCTAGCCACATTTAGCAGAATAGCAGACCTCAGCTGCAAGGGTGCCCAGTGCAGTTCAAGAGCAGAGGCTGTGCCCAGCTGAGCACAGCACAAACAGCATCGGTACAGGCTGCGAGGAACCGGCGCATTTTCTACCTTTGCAAAAATTTTGATTTAGGAGCTTCCAGTCTGGCAAAGTCCTGCTTTAGATCTGTAAGTTTTTGTTTGAATTTGTGGAGCTTCTCAGCCCAAAACTTATGGACAAGGTATTGCGTATTGCTTACCACATTGTGGATTTGAGTTTTCTGAAAATACTCACTGCTTTGCCAAAATATGAAAGGAAACATTTCTTTCTCATGATGTCTACACTTCATCTTCCTCCTATGTGCTGTTTCATGTTGATATTTGAATTTATGTCAAATTACAATATCTGCATCAGAGAAAATCTATTAGAGAAAAATAATTGTCATTATTCAAGTGGTCAGCACTTGTCCAAACCAGCCTGTGTATCTCTATGTAAGCATTTTGTTTAAAAGTTATTCCTTATCATGTTTATGGCACAAAATATACATCTGAGAGTCCAAGATATTTCGCAAAACATTATCTACAATTCAACTGGTAATCATTTAAATGAAGGTTTTATAGAAAAGATACAGCTGTAAAGCTCTTCAAAGCAGCCCTTGGGAACATAAACTGCATTGCAGTTTTCCCCTCAATTTCACAAAGCACCATAAGTTTAGTTTATAATAACTGCCTTAAGTAATTCAAAATTAAGGCATTTGGCTCCCAGTGATGCTATGTAATGCTGTTTTAATAAGAGCAAGTGCAGTTAGGACATGGACCAGTGTAACCACATAATCCTGAATGGCAGGCTCTCTGTGCAAGAATTTTCTCTCTTATTAATTTCACACTGTGCCATCTCATATTCCTGCCTTGGCCTTGTTTAATCTTATAGCAGTAGTGAAATGCTATATGAACAACTCTCGTGATGATGAAATTATCTTAAAGCCATTTATGACCAAGCTATGATGTGCAGTGTCTCTTTTTTTCTGCCTCCCTACTCTCTAACTCATGCTGTGGCAGTTTTTTTCCTTTTTCTGGCCACTTACACCTCTTCTCATATCCTCTCCATCCATTGTGATGCCCAATATACCAGTTCCCTTATCCTGACATACAGTTCCATTTACAGCCTTCCTGAGACAGCTGGATTCTCAGTGTCTGGCCCTTTGGACTGGATAGTTACACTCTGATGAGTGAGTGGCAACATACAGGAAAAAATTCCTCTACCATTCCTTCAGCAAAATCTGTGGTAGTGTGGTTCTCCTCTGTAAGCAAAATACATACCTACCTTTTATTTTCCTTCTCTCCATCTCTTATATATAAATAAATTCATAGCCATAACAGAAAATCTATAAAATATAGTAATACAGGGGAGGGAAACAGAAAAACATTATGAAAAGACAAAAAAAATCCATTTAATAGCATACCTGTGAAAGATGGGGAGTGTTTGTGATGCAGAGGAAGTGGATTAATGTTTTTGTCTTGTATCCATCAAGTCCAAATTTCCAAAACACGACCAAATATATATATATTGATCCCTAAACTCTTTTCTTTTCCTTCTTTTAGGGCTTACTTGTGGCTACCATATTCTGCTTCTTCAATGGTGAGGTAAGTACATGAAATGCAGAAAATGAGCAGAATTTGTAAAATAGTCATCCTGCTGTTCATAAGTGCAGATGTGAAGCATGTCACAATACAGACTTTAAAACCACACCAAGTTGCTTTTACTCTCTACACACAAGCAGTGGCGTGCATTTCTGTCAGCTCTGTGCAGAGTGTGATTGGAATTTCCCTGAGCAGGTTAATCAGGTCTGTTACCATTACAAAGCAGATGGCATCTAGTGAGGTACAGGCATGCCACTCTTGCCCTACTACCTGCAAGTTTGAGATGGAGGTCTAAGTGAAGGAGAAAAATGCTTTACACCCCTTCCTGCGCCAGAACAGCAGGAAGGACCACAATACTCAATAAGAAGCAGGGAAGACATTCAGAGATCTGTCTGAAGAATGAAGTGGGGAGCTCAGGCCAGAGCCATGGGAAATCCATCCCTGGCAGCACTGTCAGAGGTGGAGGAGTACAATTGCTTGAGCTCCTTTAAGGATTAGCACTGGCCTTTTTACAGTCAATGTTTCTTGTGTAGCAATTGAGAAATAAAAACCCTTGAGGCAAAGATCTCTCCCAGTCTCTTACCGCTGGATCATATATATGAATATGCATCTACAGTGGGTTTTAGATCCACTTTACTACTTCTTCTTTTTTACAAAAAAATAGCAGGTTAAAATATGTCAAGAACTATTTAAATTCCTGCGGCAACCCATTTTACAAAGATGGTTGTCAGAAAAAAGCTTTTTCAACACATCAAGAGCATTCAACTGTAGTGAAATAAAACACCATATATTTTAGCCAAAATAGGAAGTCCATTAAAAAGTTAATTTTTGGTGAACTAGAACTAGATACAGAACAAACTTTGTGATGCTAATACTCAGTAAGTAAACCTAGAGAAACATTTGTGCTCCTATTTATATTATTAGAAACCAACAAATATTATATTATTAGAATATATAATATTAATATATTAATATACTACCTATTAGTATATTATATTATTAGAAACCAGCAAATTTCATGTAATGACGTGACCACACTGATGTTTTGATAGAGACTAGAAGCAGGCTATCCTATTGGTAAAGGTGTTTCTGGCTGCTTTGATAACATTCAGGATAGCAGAGTATTAAATTCTGCCACCATTTGTCAACATCTCTGGATATTTGCCTCTGGTTGGCTCCCTGGTAAATGTACAGAGAAAATGAAGAATAAAAAAGATGAGAGGCCTCAGCTGCAGCTCTACAGCATGGCTCCTCAGGAAGCATGGCAGAGAATGGCAAAATGTGAGCAGCTAATTACATCAGAGCCTCACACAAAGTGAGATCACGCTACAGAAGTTCACGGTTTCATGCATCCAACTAAACAAAGTTGAAGACATGTACAACTCTTTTCCTAACACATTTCTGTCCCCAGTATCTGCAGGCTACTATCACCTTTCTCCTTCTGCTTTGCTGTCATCACTCTGACACAGCTGAATATCCATGCCCTGGAAACAAAGACAAACTTCTGATACTCCCTAGTGTGGAGGAGCTACTGTAAAGAAAGTAGAGACCAGTCAGGCAGTTTTTGAAGCATCCACTGCCTGTAGGAGTGTCTGCATCACAGTGTACAAGTGTCTCCTCACTGGCCTGCAAACAATGTGTTACCCCAAAATCCTGGTCTTGAACTTTGCCTTCTTCACTCCCCCCAGTGTCCCCTGCATTTTTTTCAGATTAGATTTTGCAAAACAAATTGTCTTCATGTTTTATAGCTTTAATGCAAGAGGTTGATTCTCCATCTCTAATGAGAACATCCAGATTTGTCTAGATTAAAGGTTGTAGCAATGTTAAAAATGAGGAAAGGTCACAATAAAATGCACTGAAAACATAAATTATCTTAAAGTATATTAGTTTCTTAGTTTCATCAATTAGCTCTAATACCAAAGTACTTTTGGCAAAGCTACAATGTCAGAAGAGCATGCCCACCTTTACAACCCCAGGAATACAATTCTCAAAGTATGCACTAAGGAATACATCTGAAGCATCTGCTTGCCAATATGCATGATTGATGACTCCTTGATGGAGAAGCTGATCAGAAACATGGATCAAAGTCAGGCATTAAAAACTGTGAGGAGGCAGGTTTCTCAGACTTGCTAGAGTGATTTTATTGGGGCTTGGGTACTTTTTACCATTACACCCATTTTCAAAATCATTGCATCTGCTTCAGATTTGCAGATTGTCAATGGCAGGAGTGCTGGAAAACCCTCTCATTATTTTCTTCTAGGAAATTTTATTTGGGGATGTTTTTTCTAGAATATCCCATTAAGGTGAGTAGTGTCACATAAACACCCAGCAAAATTCATGCACTAGATGAGCTGGGCTGGACTGGGATGTGCTGGGCCAGGAGAGGATGAAAGGATTGTGATCCTTTCCCCCCATTTATTTCCGCAGTTACACAATCTGTAGATATATAAGGCACAAAACTTATTAAAAACCAGCAACAGTCTAATGCCAAGCTGGTATCATGGCCTTCCAAAGGAAGAACTAATCTGAGTTTGACCAAGAAAATTGAACTAATTTCCCTCATTCCTGGTGTATGCAGAAGTACACAGACCAAAGACAATCTGGTCTTCAGTCATGATATAAGATTGTTTCCAAGCTGCTGCATACATCTGCTGCCATAGAAGCTAAAATTATTTCTCATGAGAAAATTCAGTGTGGGGCAAGGAGATTAATTTTAGTACTGCAGAAGCTTGGCTAATCTGGGATTTACTTCTTCCTACTGAAACATTTAACTTCAAGACTGAAATACATGAAGCTCAGCCAGGACAAACAATGCTAAACTCAGAACCACTTTAGTGTGTTTTACAATGCATTCATCACTACTGCTTCACTAACCTCACTTTAGTACCATGAGCCCATCTATAGAAAGAAATCTAAAAATAATCATAAAAAGCTGTAGTAATGTCTGCATTCATCTGGAAGAACACATAAACAATGTTTGGTTTTTTATTTTCAAAATGAAAAATCTTCTTGTACCTTTTCATATAAAATCTTTGTGTCCAGTAGAACTGCAGTTTCTCTGTCCAACAGCAACAGTTTTGTACAGATGATATAAGGTCTCTGCAATAGTCTGCTTACCAGACCACATATTCAAGCCTGGGACTGCTCCTAGACTGCAAGGCTGGACAATGGAATGGAAAGTCTATTTGGGAAAAAAACAGCCATGTATCTTATGAGCCAATGAGGTGTGAATGGCTAATAGAGAATGGAAAAAACTTTAAAGTCTTGAAGACCAGAGTAAATAAACTTGGGCTCTTCATTGCTTCAGTCTTTGCCTTCATTTATCTGCCATCACAGTGGAAAGCATGGCAGGCATCACCGTGTGCCTCATGGTCCCCAGGTGCCTCCTCAGTCGTTAATATGTCGTGGCTGTGCATGTGATTTTCAGTAATGCTGCTTACATATTTAAAATCCATGCCTGAATGGTTTTAGTTGGCACTGAGTTATGATCATCTGAGATTCTTGGAATCGTGGCAGAAAACTAGATTAGCAAATTCTACTCAAATGCAGCAACTTGTACAATCCATTATCCATTTGTGGCCAGACCCTTGAACAAACAAGCAGTTCAGCAGAGAGCAAAAAAAAAGACACTTTGACCTTGTGCTCTCACTGCTCTGTGGAGCCTTTTAGACTTTTATAATGGCACTTCTGATCATGTGCTGAGCTGAAAGGGATGTGGCTGTTGTCTACCCACCATACATACAGTGTAAGCATCACTCCCTCTGAAGAAAATAAACTCCTCATGACAGGCTCTGTAAGACTCAGAGACATTGCTCTTCCCTCTCCAGTTAACCACACTATAATCTCCTCACCTATGGCAGACTCCAGTTCAGCTGAGAGCAGCTGGGGTGCTTATCAGGAGCTTCTCACCTGCACAGCAGCTCTTCTCCCCATACAAGAGCGATCAAAGGGGATGTGGGGTCTGTGGAGAGGGCAGAGAAAGGAGAGGACTAGGAAAGGAACAGAAATTCTCTAAGAGCAGGCTCTTGCTGCCTTCGCTAGAGATGCTGACATGGATCTGAATGGATGAAGTGCTGTGAAATGCAAACATGGTCAGCTTGGGGCAGAGGTGAAGGCCAGAAGTGCACAGTGGGTGGTGACCGTGGTGCAGTGGGGGAGAGGCGGCTGCAGACAGACAGAGCCACTGTGCACACACAAGGTTTCTGCATTATCCTCCTTTTGTCTGCCCTAGATGCCCCCACCCCCGTGAGATATGGGGAAAGTCATTGTCCTAGTACTTCTGAACACTTCTTCTTCCAGTCCCTCCCTATATATTCTAGGGTAACAAAGTTAAAATATTCATACTGTAACATCAAAAGGCAATTTTAAAGTGACTAAAATCTTTACAAAGTTTAGCTTGTGTAATATTTCAGTATCAAGTGCTGCCACTGCATTACTCTTTGACCCAGTAATTCTTTCTCAATAATAAACTTGGCTGATAGTGTGATAAAACATCCCCACATTCACTTATTTCACTTTAATTCTCAACATTGGCATAGTAAACATTCCTCACAGCCCAAGCAATTAAAGTTCCATTATGACCATATGTCTTTCCTGTGCTTGATATCTAATTAACCTCCACAGAGCCATTTGGTTTTTTCCTTTATATGTTAGGAGAAGGTGAATAGCAATACATTCTCCAAATGACTAACAGTGCCCACCTCAGCAGGACCACAGAAACTTGTAGACTCCTGTCATCACAGTGCCTTGCTTGCACCTTGCACCCTGGAGAGGGTCATTTACATCAGATTATTGTGCCAAACTGCTATTCTTGCTTTGTGTTCAAATTTAAACAAAAAGAGCCAGGATTTTCCCACTTTCTGCTCATGTCACAGCACTATCAAGAGCTGCCATGCATGGACATGCAGCTGGAGAAATCCTTCTTATTCCCAGGCAGGAAGGACTCAATAGTTTAAATCATTTTCCAGTACCATGTATAACACTACTCTTAATGTAAACATTGAATAAAATATTTTATTCTTAGCAGATGACTGTTCAAAGTTTGAAACCCTCTGCCATGCAGAGGGCTATGACCCTTCTATATTTTGAGAGCACAGAACCTGTTCTTAAATTACCAGAATAAAATCTCTGTTTAGCTGTCTTGATCCTCCGACTCTTTCTACAAAATTAGTCCTGGCAAGCTCATGAAGTGTACTTACACTTTGCCATTCATGGCATTTCTCATTACTCAAAGCTGAGCTTCTTCAGGAATCAAAATTCATTAGGCTTTTTAGAAGCAATAATCCAGCTGAAGCATCAGCTTTTCCTTTTCCTTTTCCTTTTTCCCCTTTTCCTTTTCCTTTTCCTTTTTTCCTTTTCCTTTTCCTTTTTTCCTTTTCCTTTTCCTTTTCCTTTTCCTTTTCCTTTTCCTTTTCCTTTTCCTTTTCCTTTTCCTTTTCCTTTTCCTTTTCCTTTTCCTTTCCTTCCTGTCACAGGAGTTTATATTATGCCTCACCCTAACAGTGTGTTTCCCTGGCAGGTCCAAGGAGCTCTGAAGAGGCAATGGACACAGTACAAAACCCAGTGGGGCCAAAGGCGCCGAGAGCACTGTTCCACGCGATCTACCTCCTACACGGCCACGTCAATCACTGAGGTCCCTGTGTACCTGTACCATCACGATGCCAACAATGAACAGTTAAATGGAAGATACGTAGAGGACTCTGAACTGGTTGCATTAAAATCTGGAGACACGTCTGCCTAGCTCAGCGCCAGCCACTGCAAACACATCGTTCATGTTCTGCTTGTGAAAAACACTGGGGAGAAGGGTGGGAGTGTGGAAGACCAAGATGCTGTGTCAGAGTGAAGGCCCAGGCAGAAGGACACATCCTATTCAAACCACATCAACTTCTGGCAGAAATGATGTAGGGGGAGTGTGATGCAGACCTGGAATAGCATTTCTTCCTGTGCACTGCAGCAGGGAGTAAACATGGACCTGCCCATCAGGTTGTGAATATCCACATCTCCTGATACCTGTATGAAGTGACCATCTGACATTTGCAACAGCCCCAGGTAGCCAACAGCAAATAGGAAAGAAAGAACCAGTATGTGGCAATTGGAAACTTTCAGCACTTTTTGCTTTTGGTACTTTTCCTTAACACTAGATTTCAAACCATCAACTTTCACAAAGTGTAACTGACTTGGAGTCCTTTATTTTTCCCTTATAATGAGCTTGATGACTGCTTAAAAGATTTTGCACATTGCGAGAAAAATCAACTATATGAACAGCAGAAAATCATTCCAAAGTATTGAAATCTTGATGCTTTCCAAAGAATGCCACAAAATAATACCATCCCCAAAGGACACCCCAAAATATTACCACCCCATCAGCAGGGGCATAAAGCAAATTAAGGTGAAATAGTCATTGCATACCAAGATCTCAAACACCCTCAGAGAAACAAATTAATTATTCACCCTTAATGACACAAGTCCTGAAGGCATCTCAAAATAGATTTCATTTAACAATACTGGTAGTTCAAGAATATTTATTTATAGGAAAAATTGTCACCCTATTACTCTGCCCAGAAACTTATCATTAAGACACAATTCTCTCATTCTGAATAAGCTGTGAAATTTGTTTGGGGACTATGTTTTATTGAATAGGCATTCTGAGTTGAGTGCTATGTGAATGCTTGTCTCTGTTGTAAATTTGTGATCATGGCAGGAAATGTTCCCATGAAAGAAATCAGGAACCAATATCTTAACACAGGAAGCATCTACTTTTAGAATCTGGTTGCTCTCCTGAGTTTCTAATCATTACATAGTCTTGCCAAATGCCTTTATGATCTATTTCTGCTTCTATTGAAATTAGCACACAAATCCCTGTTAACTTGGAAGAATAATGGACAACTCTCTTCAATGTTCAGGAATGAGTTACGCAATGCAGTTCAGTGTAGACTTCAAAAACATGAGGCCATTTCCTCCACAGTGATTTGGAACCATTTTTAAATATTGTATCCAGCCAGGCTGACTTTCCTTCCCTGACACAACCAGACTCTAAGCTTTACCCTCAATCTGTAGATTTTAAATGAAGAAAAAATGTATGTGTCTAGCTACACGGTCATCATCTCACTGGAAAAGTCCCTTCCAGGAATGAGTTCATGAGGCAGAGCTGTAAAGCCAGCACTATGAGGAGAGACCGGATTCGCCCTGTCCATACATGAGGCAATGCCTTGCAGGGAAGGAGGCTGCTCTGTTTTCACCAGCAGCACACCCACCAGCCGTGGCACGTTGCCCCCAGAATGAGGAGGAAGCTGCCAGCTCTGCCACTGTAGAACAAAAGAGGAGCTGGGGAACAAGAAGGAATTGTCTGCGGGCGGTGCAGATCATCATGTGGTCAATCCAGCAGAACACCCAGAAGAAACTATCATCATGTGTGTTTGTTCAAGCCACATACCTGTTTTTCAGACTTCAAGGAATACAAAGACAGTTATTTTTTCAAACAAGAGTATTTCTCATATTGCTATTTCTACTTTCACCAGTGAACAATAGGAATGGAGGAGCCAGTTGTTAAAGACAATAAAGTGGCTCTGCTATGAATCTGTATTATTCTGCATAGCTTTGGGGCACACTGCACTTCCCAGGAGGGCTTCAGAAGGCATTCCTGCTTTCTAAAGACACAAATGAGCTGATTGTAAAAGAAATGTGCATAATATAGAGAGTTTAATGATGAACATGTTGGTTTTAATAATGTAAAGTTTACAATATGTAAGTGCAAGTTGTTTCACAGTCAGTTCCTTTCGTGTGGATGTACAAAATGGAAATGCTTTACCATTATGCTGATTGTTCTCTTTCTTCTATAATGATATTTCCTTGCTCTGTTTAGTAGAGTGTTCTGAAAAGTCAGATCAGGATCTGAGGTTTAGGATATTATTTGCAGCTTCAGTGTGCTTGTGTCAGTCTTTATGGAAGCTTTGGTTTCAGCCAAGGGATGATGATTTCCAGCCACAAAAATATTGGTATAACATACGCAATGACTTTAGGGCTGTCATCACACTTGGGTTTTGTAGAAAAGGCTGAGTTTTAAAGGTACTTACTGAGTAATTTCTAATCAAAATATTTTCCAATGGGAAATGCTATTTTTCTTCATCTCAACATGGTTTGAAATGCCATAATTGCACACATAAGGTATATTTTATTCTCTGCTTTATAAATTGCACCATACACTAGTGACAGTAATACTGAGAATGCTGACACAACCTCAATAATTCCAATTATGACAGTAGGGTGGTGTGACTCAGATTTCACAAGAACAGCAGACACATGTAATTAATATATCAGTGTATCAAAAGGTATGGAAGGAGCTGACACTTGAATCAGTGGATTCAAGGTGTATTTTAAGAGGAAAGCAACTTCACATCTATCAGTTCTGCAGTATCTACTTCCTCTCAAACACCACACCCAACACATGAAAACCCAGTTTAGTGAGGATTTGCTCTTGCGGAAGGTTTTGTGTGGTTGCTCTGAGCAACCAAATCTATCAGGAAGATAGATTTAGTTGGATGCTGGTTGTTATTCTTTACGAGGTACAGAAACACAGCACAAATTAAAATATTTGTTGTGGCATGGGATGTTGAAAGTAAGACTTGATTTTTATTTTATTTACTTAATAAATATATTTTATCTGAAATAAAACAGCAACAAAAGTAGAACAGACAATTTTCTCTGTATTAAAATTGTTAGCAATAATGCTACCTTAATTAAAACACTACAGAGTGCTCTCACATAGCAAAATAACTCTGCTTTAGGATAAGAGCAAAAGTGGTGAATTCTGTTCTCTTCTCCCATTCTTTGCCAGCCTCAATAAACAAAATATGAGCTGACTTACAAAGATCTGAAACACTGAGAATGTGAAGGTACCTACATTTCCACTGCTAGGAATTTTTAAAATTTGTTGTGTCTTTGTGAATCTAAATACTGCTCAAAAATTTGAGGATTTGTAAACTGAAAGTCATTTGCGTCAATCCCAAGCCAATGAGAATCTGCAGTGTGAACATGTCCTCTCTGCCCTCTACACAACTTTTTATGTACTTCCAGATGGATCCCAAACCTGTATTTAGGAACCCCTTTACTGAGCATTCAGAGCATAATTGAGAAAATAAAGTAAATCTCAGCGTCACAAATACAGATCAGCAAGTTGCCCTCACCCTAATAAAGAACGTCTGTTTTTAACAGTGAAATCAAGTGCTGAGAAGGCTCCCATTGCTGAACATGTCTTACTGCTGCAAAGGAAGAATTGGGGTAAAATGACTAACCAGGTTGTGGTATTGTGAGCCTCACGAAACACAAATCAGCACAGTCAGCACTGGGGATGATTTAGACCCAGCTCACCTGCCTTTGCATAGGAACCATTTAGATGACCTGCTGAATCCCTGTCAAAACTTATTTTCCATTCTTTCATAGCAGCAAAGATGGGCACTGTGCTCTGCTGGAGCAGGAAGGTATTTAACTCTCCTTATACGGCATTTAAGATTTTCTTCCTAATCCAATTTCAGGACCTCACAAGACTATTTTTAAGAGAAACAATTATCTTCAGCCAATTTTTAAAGGACATCAGCATTGATTTTATGATTCTGGTCCCTTTTCTCACTGCAAGAAAAAGCAGTTTTGAGAAGTGGCCACACTACAGGAGGTTACTTTGTGTAATGTGCAATGTGTGCCCATGTGTGACTACGTGTAACTCTCCCACACCCAAGTGCTGGTGATGTTGGTTTGCACAATACGGTCAAAGAGATACAGCTCCTTCCCTCATATGCTTTGCATTTCTCTCTCCCTCAGTATCATTATCATAAGATGCATTTATTTCCCAATCTGTGCTTTCTACACATTTTCAGGAGAAACATTTTGCTTTTGCAATTTGCAACTTAATGTTGACTTGCTCTCGGTCCAAGATGTACTTACCAAAATCAGACTGGAAAATGTGCATTTTCATCCAAACCAGATTATAGAACTCAGGTGCTTGACCCAGACTGTTTTTGAAAACTACCCACTGGAATTCTGGAAATGGTAGGTACAGATTTAAAACTAAGTCAAGGTAAAAGTCTTAGCGCACAAACCAAGTATGTTCAGAAGCACAGTAACATTATCTTTTTTACTTTTGACAGAATACAACCCTGTTATTTAAACACATTTAAAAAATAAATAGAAAAAAAAATCTAAACAGATCTTGTGAAGTTGAAAATTATACAAAAGGCACCAAAAATCCCCAACCAACTGGAAAACCTAGATAGCATGCATGCATATGAATACGTGTACAGTAAATTATTATAGGAGCTGTGTTCAGGTAGAAAGTGACCCATCATCCCACAATGAACAAAATCTAAGTCATGAGTGGGAGACACTGCAGGTCAGAGAAGACTTGTAGCCTCCAGTAAGCACCTTTATGCTTTCTGGGGACTCCATATGGAACACAGACAACCAAGGTCATCCATCATCCCACTCCCATGCCAGATGCGTTCATGATGGGAATGACCAGGACCAGAGACACTGGCTGCACTGTGTTTCTCAGCTTCATAAACCAGCACTGAGCTGATGAAAGGAGCTGACTGGGAGATGAGCAGGAGCAATCTCTTTTCCAGCTGCATGGTAATGTTGGGTTTTCTCCTTCGCATAAGATCCACTGCTGTGGAGAGGACTGATCTTAGACCAGGCGGTTCCTTGGTACAGAGAACCTTTTAATTTCACTTTAACGTGGGTAACACATCAGTAATTCTCACTGACTTCAGCAGTGTGGCTAAAGGCAGGACTTTTCCTTCTCTGATTTTAGATATCTAAATATCAAGCAAATACTGAAAATGCTTGGTGTAATACACTATTGCCTGCGTATTTGACATCAAAAATCCTGGTTCATCTGTATTATGCTACATATAGGCTTCTTAAGGTTGCAAGATACTATTTTTTTTATATTTGCCTTGATTTTTTTCTAGTAAAATGCTCATTCTCTGTATTAGCACCATGTTTACATGTGTTACATATATTTCTACTTTTAGGTATATGCACCATCACAATTAACACTCCTGCTAAGAAGTAGTGGGAGAGAGTTCTGCAGAATTTGAACAGTCTGTGAAACAAAACGCATGGGGAAAGAGGCTGTATCTTAGGTGCAGATACAGCATTGCCAGTATAGCCTTCCACATGGAAGGAATTTACATAAAATAGTACATAGCCTGTAATGAGTGTCACTATGCAAATGGTCAGAGTGCATATTCTGCCTGCTGCAGACTGTGCAGGCAAGCTTAACAAGTTCAGGCCCACAACATATGAAGAGGAGATAGTTTAAGAAAAGTTTCTTCTTATTATATTATCCTACAGGCTTTTTTCTTCTATTATCTTTTGGCATATAGCAAATATTTAACTCCCAAGTTACTACTCTGCTCAAGATTGCCTTTCCAGCAGCAGAAGGGAGGTGTCCCTCTGGGGAGCTGCAGCTTTGAACGGGCAGCACTGTAGAGTCTTCATAAAAATTATGGTGAGAGCATATCCAACACAAAGTAGCCTTCAATTCAGAAAAAAGAGACTTCAGAGATTTTTCCTTTTAATCCTCTGTTGTAAAATTTCTTCCCTCTGGGAGATTCCTTGGGAAGTCAAAGTTAGAAAGGATGTGGAAGGACAAGAGGCAGCTCCAGATGTACCATCACCTACATGGTGAATAGTTTGCCATGACTTGTCAAGTTTTGGTAAAAAAAAAAAAACAAACCCAAAATAGATCATGTTTCTGCTTTCTAGCTATAGCCCATGTAGAAGTATCAACTTTTTTTTATACATCAGGATGTCATGAGCAAAGAGCTCTGGTTTTCAGACATTTGGTTTACATTACACAAGTACTAACACTCTTCAGTGCAGAATGGTGTGTCAGTTACCAACAATGCACTTTGGCAAAACCAGTGAATGCAATCAGGGCAAAGAAATAAAAAAAATATACTTGATGCTCAGCACATACAATTATCGCAAATAAGCAATATTCCTTCAGTAATCACAACACATACAATAACATCTGGATAGAATTTAAACAATTCCATGGGCACATAAGAAGTTTTCCTCTTTTTTTTTTTTTTTTTTTGTAATCCGTGTCTACATAGAATATTACTGTATGTTCATGGTAGGAAAGTTTTATGCAATTATTTTTATTGGGTGATGCTTGAAATGCATGGTTCACAGAATTGAAAAGGTTTGAAAATGTAGCAAGACTTCCTATGCTAGCAAATCTGAGACACACACAAGTCACAAATTCATTGTTCATGATTGATATTAACGAAAAGACAACTGCAACTGTATATATATTTTTTAATATCCTTCACTTTATATATAAGCCAAGAAATTCACTATCTGCTTTAGTATTTGCTATACAATGAACAGCCTTGTGTGCTGTTCATAAGCTGCACTTTGGTCAGTATCTCTTTGTAAGAAGGTTTTCTACACATGGTGAATTACAGCAAAAACACGAGTGAAATCTCAACATTACTGAATTCAAAAGCATCAGCTGATTGAGTTCTGCTGTAACAAGGATTTCATCCTTTACAGATCCTGTAAAGGATGAAATCTTTTCCCCGTATTAAAGACTGTGGATGGTTCAGAGAAGGGGTGCTTGGTACTGCATTTGTAACAGCCATGTCACCCAGGGGGGGCTGCAAATATGTGGGGGCTGCTGTTGTCTTTTCAGGTCATTCCCCCAAAGAGCTGTGGAGGTTGATCAGAGAGCAAGGCAGGAGAGAACAATGCAGAAGTTAAGCTCTGACATTTCCTTTCACAGTAAATACAGGAAGATGTAGCTCTGGAAAGGGTTTTCAGAGACTCTGGAAATCTTGGACTGCTCCAGCCCTTGAGTCAGGCAGTGTCTGGTAGTGCCAGTCAATCACCCTTTCTTAGTTTATTTTATATTGCACAGAAGTGGTTTAGATGCAATTTCTTTGGTGTAGAACTGAATCTTTGGGAAATCTTGGCTTTGTGAGAGGCTTCTTTTTGCAATTAAAGTCAGACTCATTTAAAAATTGTTAGAATGTCTTCTCTTAAGATATTCTGATACAAATGAATACCAAACCACTAGTTCTTAAACAGTTTGACAACCCTCACTCCCTCAAAAGCTTTCTGAAAAATCTCTGACAGCTATGAGCTAGTAGAATAACAGCATTAAATAAATACCTACTAAAATCAATCAAAAACCTGTGGTTAAGGCAGTGGACTGCATGGACTCTTCAGACTTATGTTTGGGTCATGTCCCTGCCACAGACATACTGTGTGGTCCTAAGAAAATGATTGCAAACCAGGTGCCAGACTCACTGAACCCACTGAAACTTCCACTGACAGATTTAGGGGTCTATACTCAAAATTGAGACTTTTCCTCCAAGCATGTTTTCATTGGTGAAAATTCCCAACTTGTCAGACCATTTTATTACAGGTACATCTAATTGTCTCTAAGTCCTACCCAACATTCCCATGAAGGTCAGTGGGGAAAACTGTCCCTCTATCCCTGCAAGCAACATATTCCTTACTGACCTGGCTTTCTGCTTTCTGACAGGAATTTTGTACCAAAATCTTCTCCTTTGCTATAGTGCTCAGTCATGAGCACTAATCTCTAGTTTCTTCCCTCTGGTTAGTAAATTTTTTGAAATATTTAGAACTTCTCAAAGATTTAGAAGGAAATATGTTTAACAATATTTTCTGAAAGAGATTCCTTAAGACATGTCTTAAGAGAACCCTCTAGCATGTCCTGATGTAGAGACCACACACCATACACATATCTATACATTCACATATAATGCAAAATACCTACATAGACTCTACACCTGTAGTTCCAGTCATCTGACTGGGGTTTAAGTGATGCAATTTCAGGTGTTGCTGGGCAGGGAGGTGATTCAGCTCCTATACCTGATGCAGTGCTCCAGCAACTCATTTGCTGAAAGGCAGCTACTGGGACGCAGCATAGCAGATATACTGCACATATGCAGCCTGGATATATTGCATGGATTTTTTAATGTCCGTGTAGTTGAGAGAGCTGAACCCCTCTCCATGAGTAAGGTCAATCTCCATATAAATGTTTAAAAAAGAAAAAATAAAAGAGCGTATCAAATGCATGTAACCCACACAGTATTATCAGCAGGCTTTGCTATCAACATTTTGATGTTCATTTTCTCCATTTCTGCTGTAAAATTGCCTCTTTCTGTTCAACAAGACAATTTCTCCTTTGCCTACCACCAGTAACAAATTTACTGAGAAAGTTAAAATGTCCTTTGTGTCACAATGACCTGATGAACCCACCTCTGCTTATACAAGGGCAAAATGGACTTAGGCAAGGCATTCCTGACCTGTGTGTGAATGCCAGCAGCTCGCAGAAAGACAAAACCCAGACTGGTTCACTAATATCAAGAATATCAGTTCTTCAGCAGAATTTAATTTTTCCTAGGTGTTTGTCGAGCTTCCAGGAGAGAGCTCCTTTTGAAGCAACGTTTCACTTTAGAGGAAGCATCACCAATTAGCACTGTAGTCAAATAACATCAGGCAATTCTACCTGCATGGGACACTGTGGTGTTCAAATATGTCCTAAGAATATTTTCATTCAGCCAAGGCACAAAACCTTTCAGTGGCACTTCCCAAATATAGTTGCATTTGTTGTTTTGCTCAGTGCATTAAAAATCTGCTCAAAAAGTCTGGACCATTGCTACCCACCAGATTCATTGATCTGGAAAATGTATTTTACAGATACATGCTTTCTTGGCATCAAGTATATATTTAATGGAACCTTCTGTACCTAAACAACATCTGCAAGGAAATAGGGGGGAAATCTTTTTATTTTCATATTCCCTGGACAAATTACAAGATTAAAGGACTTTCCTTAGCAGTTACTAAGGCATTGTCTGCCTTAGAAAGTCCTCCTCATCTGGTGGGCAATGGCCCAAGGGAGACCTGAGTGTCTATCTTGGGAGGTGTTTTGATGACATTAGACAAAAAAGTCAGGTCTGATAGACAAGTACCAAACTGTTGTTTTTGATAGTATTGTGAAAAAAAGTAATTGCTTGTTAACAATATTCCATTTTCAGTGTGAGAACTCTGCTCCAAATCTTCAGACACTTACTTTACTTCTGCAGGGGTGTTTACATTTCCTGGTAGCAAAGTGCTCATTGCCCATCAAAACAGATTTTATCTCCCCACGGGTACTTTCCCAAAATGTTGCTTGTAGATCTGAGCTGAAATGCAGAATAATGGTGTGTGTCGATGCAATTTAAAAGCAGCAGCCAAAAATGATTTTTCCATTTACAAATCGAAAACCATTCTGCTTCACACGGAACTTTGTACATTTCTCTGCTGTTTTCAGATATTGCTCTGAGATTCTTCTCTGTGTGGCTCTTGAGTGTGAATGGATTTTTTAATGACAAAAAAATCCCTAACAAACATTTTTGCTCATATGAATTTCAAGGACATAGGTAAGGAACGGTTTGTATTCAGACTGTATGACACTGATATTCAGAATGGACATTAAGTCTTGAACATGTTTCAGCAACAGGGAAAGCCTGGCTATTCAAAGGTGTTTTAGTACCATGGACTTCTAAAATTAATTTAAGGATTATCTAAATCTTAGAAAATTTTCCCTCTGCCTCTGGTAGGTCAAATGTCTGTATTCTTGGTTGTTCTGCTAAGTATCACACAATTTCACAATGCCACATGGCACAGCTTGAAAAGGTTTTCAATGTTCTGTCAGAGTAATAATCTCCAAATCAAGACTCTTGTCCTAATGGTGCAGGAGCAAGGCAGTGAATATTTCATCAAGTCTAAATTTAACCCCCCAAATAATCTGCCATAGCAAGATGCATTCATAACAGATTCATACCTCTGCTGTGATTGCAGCCATTGCCCACTGCCCCCAAATAACCACCTTATTTCTCCCAAAAGCCTAAACCATTCCTTTCCATTAAAGCCTTGAAAATTTCCTACTGTTCCATGCTAGAAAGTCTCCATTCTTTTGCCATTCTCCAGTTAATTTAGCATTAAATGAATGGGACATTCTATCTCTGATGGAAAGTGTAGTTTTGTCCTTCACTGGCAAGAACCCTAGCAGTAAAAGTTTTGGTTAATGTCCATCAGCTGTCTTTAGGTTTGGAGTCCATCTCCACCATTTTTACATTGTCAGAGATCCAGAATAGACATGGTCTAAGAGCAATTTTCCAGCAGTTTTCTATTTTCGCAAAAACCAAGTTTTGCTGGATGTAGCACCTTGGAAAATATATCTGAAATCAACAGTTTTGTTATTTTCGTTACACTTCAAAAAACATAGCTCATTGGATTCCTCAGGAAACATACCTGATTAAAGCCAAGTTTTGGTGTGGTCAAATTAGAAGCAGCTGAAATATTAAACATAAATTTCCAAGATGGAAACTACAATGAGCAAAATAAAATGTTGCAGTTGATACTATGAAGAAACTGGGAATAAAGAGGAGCTATGACGAACTATGGTGGTAGAATATACATATTCTAGTTGCATTTTTGCACAGAATTCAAAATGCAAAATTCATACCAGAATCACACTTTGAACATTTTTCTTACAGAATAATTTTTTATTTCTTCCTCTTCATATTTCAGCAAATTTTATATCTTGTTCTAATTCTCTGCTACAACTGACTCAAGTCCAAATGTGGCTTGAAAGTGCCAGGATTTCTGGAGGCCTTGTGCATGAGTAGGGGCACCTCACTCCTCAGATTTCTTGCTGAGACCATGCCCTATTAGATTCATTTTTCTTCTGACATTGAAAGAGGGTGTCGATAGTGGAGAAAACTTGTCTTCATCTTGGCTTGGTTCTGAGTTCTTACTGCCCTAAAGGAAGGGTTGTGTTGGGATTGTTGTTATTTATTTGCTGGTGATAGTTCTGGTCTTACACAGCTATAGGGCAAAATGTGAAAGGCAAAAAGTTTCACTCCCAGCCCCAAACAGCAGAGATTAGAGTGACCAGGGAAGAAAAAAAAAAAAAAAAAAAAAAAAAGCTGGCGATATATATTAAATCCCTTCAGGCTACAAGTTTCTCTAGAGATGGTATTTGCCCCTTTAATTACAGCTCCACAAAACAAGAAGGAAACTCTACTGCAAACAACTTTTCCAGCTTTTCTTGCTCTGAAATGTGTGCTCTGGGGCAGCATACTATGTGTTATGAGGTTACTTCCTTTCTTAGGCTTGGAAGGGTTTCATAAAAGAGCACCAGAGCCAAAGCAAAAGTCATAAGTAACCTCCCTAAAGCTGAGAAAACCCCACTGAGCCAGATACAGGGGGATTTGGAAGGTTATAATTTTTCTGACAATCCAACTGTAACTGAACATATAGGAGTTAGCACATTTGAATTCATCCACCTTTGAAAATACATGAGCTCCAAATGGAGCCTGTTTCCTATACAAAAATAAAGCAAGGCTAGAAATCTTTCAAATTCCACTAGCATTATTGCTGTTTAGAGAAAATTTGGCTGCATGAAAACAATGTTGACAAAGCTTGTGTTGTTCTGTTTTTCTTTTGTTTAAGTTAGAAATGTCTCTATAAAATCCAGAAAACACTCCTGTGCATCCAAATTTTTTAGCAATTATTTGGGTTTACGCTCAACTTAACTGCTTTGGTTTTGGTCTTTCTACTGATGGCCAAAATAGAAATAGAAAATAGTCAACAGAAATTTGCTGTACTAGTCCCAAACATGAGGCTCACAGAGTCCTTCACTGCTCATAGTCATCTTTCAGGTTCTGTCTTAGCTATGATTGAGACAATCATCGTCTTTATTATGATTATTACTTATTTAAGGGATTTTGTTGCCAAAAGATCCTAGGCAATGGCTAGAAGTGCCATTATCTGGGTACAGCAAGGCAAAGTCAAGAGGAGAGTCTGCTCTATGAAGAGCTCAGGAGTCTGTTCACAGACACTGTTTTAACAGCACATGCTGAAATTACACAGGGCAGGTGAGAAAAGGGCTGATGACCCGGCATGGGGTACTTACTATTTCGAGGAATTCAGCTTGCAAAGTGCAGGAGTAATGCAAGGTCAAAAAATTATTTTTGTGTTTTGTTACAAATATATGTATATTTACTGTTAAATGTGTGTGCCTCTCACCCCAATGATAATGGATGCCAGGAACCTGCCGTGTTTGGAGTAGGCAAAGAAACCAGGAGGCAATTAGGCTGCTATGCTGCCAACTATCCTCAGAATGAACAAACAGCTGTGTGTTGATTAAAATGGTATTTTGATGTAATGAAGGGGGTTTTTGACAGCAACTATTTTGTGGGAGGTTTTTTTGTTTGGTTTTGTTGGTTTTGTTTGGGGCTGTTCTTATTTGTTCTCTACCCTGGGATCAAGGAGCTCATAGCCCCTGCAGTGGAAGGAGGAGAGCCTTACTCCCAGACTCCCACCCAGCATGCAGTTTGGTGTTTTTCCATCTGACATGATTTGTCTTACAGAAGTGCCAGCAGAGGTTAACATTTCATTAACATATTCCACATCTTCTTTAAGAAGCATTTTTGTTATTTTCTAAGATTTCTCACTTCCTAATTAATTTCTCTGTCATCTTTTTTTCGCTGTGCCTCAGTCAGGGGAGTATAGTCTTTAATGAATTAAACAACATTTTATTTTTGTCTTAGAGCTCCAAGTAGATTGGATATTTAATTTGAGTTTGTACTAAACTAGTCCACCCTCCTCTTAGGCAAGATTTCTTATCTAGAAGTAACATGATTTGTTAATACACAGTTTAAAGGCAATTATAAAAGTATCTGATGTGCTTCCACTCCTCTCTCTACATGTTAGATAGTCATTGCTACGCATCCAGTTTGAATCATAGAGATGACTATTTTCTCTAACTATAAACAAATAAATAGATAAATTTCATACCCCGATATTTTTTTTCCTTTATTTGTTTCAGCCATTTGATAGAGGTGGTAGAGGACAGGGCAGTGAGGAGATGGTAAAATGCAATGTGGGAAGGACAGGGAAAAGGAAGACCCTGGCATCAGCTTTGCTTTCAGAGAAAATGCAAAATGGATCCACTTCCTGTGTTTAATTCCCTCTGTACTGAACAATGAACTGGTGAACATCTTTCCTCAGTTATGGTCAGGAAGAGGAAAGAACACCTCACACCAACAGACCCAGGGGGAGTGGCAGCAAGAGAAGAGCTGATTCCACTTGTGAAAGAGAAGGTGAGGCCACAAATGATGAGCATGGAGAAAAAAATACACAGTAGATTAAAACCTCTGCTTCTGTTAAAATGTTTAGTTTGGTCTTTAATACTCTAATCCTCAAGCTCAACTTTTGAAGATATTTCATAACCTAACCATACAGGCTACAAAGAGAAAGGGAGTTTCAGCTCTCAGCACTGAAAACCCATGTATCAAAGAGGAACACCTGTTACATGGTCATCTGGAAGACAGCGTTATAAATTTTAGCACTAAGCACTTGGAAACAAGTTTTTCTCCCTGAAAATAACATGTGTTGCTTTTTCTAAGCTTCTCTTTTAATTTCTTGTCCCGTTGAAATCCCCAGCAAACCACTCATTCTCCATTTCCCACTAGTATGAAGTCTGGATGCTGTCTAGGTTGATTTCTAACAGAACTGTTCTACACTTTATGGCAAAAGGCCTTACTCTCCAGAATTTCACTGACATGAAAGCTTCAGCAATTGTTCTAATTACAAATCTCTCAGTTATACTTTCAAATCTATGGGGCCAAACAATTACAGCTGCCAATCTCAACAAAATAAGGCTCAGAGATAAAAAACTATTGGTTTCTATAACAGTGGTGCACAGGAATTTTACATCTCTGCAACTGATAACTGAAACAATGAGGATCTATCAGGACTGAAAGGCTGAGTCTCAGTCTGAATGACCCTCTCAATTATCCAATTGATTAATTGGCTGTCTGCAGTTTGCTGCTGTCTCCGTTTTCAGGAGTCTGAGTTAACTGGAACTGAATTTCTCCCTGTAACTGCCATGTTATAAATTCCCTGAAGATTCAGAGCAGACTGATAGGACCAAAATTAGATCAGCTTCCAAGCACTGAAACCAAGGAGATTGTTGGAAGAGCTCTAGAAATCATTATTCCCATGTTGCCTACCCATTCTTCTGCCAGATGTGGCTGCCCCCACAGCTGATACATCAATATATCTCACTATTAAATCAAACTACCATCCATTTCCAGGCTCAGGCTAAGTTGCAAGAACTGTCTCTGATTTAGGGACTGCACTCTTTAGGCCTGAAAATTATTGTCAACACTGTAAGTGATACATGAGATAAAAGTGTATTCTAATGAATTTTCTTTCAAATGAGGTCCAAGAAAACTGAAGCTATGTATAGCTATATTTTTCTTTCAGTCATTTTGCTGCAGGTAAAAATAACATATACAGAATATGTTATCTTAGAAATAAAACTATATGTTATTTAGTATATGCTATAAGAGAAACATATCCTATGAACATATTTTTAATCATTTAACCAAACTGGAAAACTCTATTTCAGAAGGCTAATACAATAATTATTTTGGTTATATGCTCTAAATCTCTATAATTTGGAAAATAGTAGTAGTAACTGCTCTTTTTCAGAAGTCTTTCTAAGGAAGCCAATAAATAGTATTTTATCCTTGGTAACAAAGCACACAGTATTCACCACAAAAATGTGCTTACCATGAAACTAAACAACAAATGAAAATTCTTGTATGATTGCCTTGTGTAAATAAAGGGAAAATATTTGTGCAGGACTTAGAAAGGAAGGAACAGGAAGGGTTTTTTTCCAGAAGTTTATAGTGACCTTGGATTACTGCAATAAGAATTCCCAGACTTGGATTTTACTTTAAAAGAGCTATGGCTTTCATAGGTCAAATTCTCAACAGAGTCTGGGTTGAGTACCTCTGCTTTGAAAGGTATCACAAGGAAGACGAAATATAAACATAAATATAAATAATACTATGTAATTTGTCAATATACTATATATGAATATAGCATTATTATGTATTATAACAAGATAATTTGCAATACAGTACAATATGCTATAATTTGGAACAAACATTTACAAATCCAGTGGAAAAAACCCTCATCAAATTCCAGCAAGAATTTCACTTTGGAGAAGGATGCTCAGAGAGAGAGCTAGGGCAAGGTAAAGAAGAGAACTGCAGAGTAATTCACCAGCCACGCTACCAAAGGAAAGGAACAGCAGCTGCAATTAAAGTGAGAATCAGGATTGCCTCCAGAGTCACAGAATCATAGAAGGGTTGGGGTGGGAAGGGACTTCAAGGATCATGGAGTTCCCGCCTCCCTCGCACTAGACCAGGTTGCTCAGTGCCCCATCCAGCCTTGCCACAGTCCCCCAAGCCTCACTGCCCTAGCAGCTCTCTCAGCAAGCTGGCAATGCTCTCAGCAGCTCCCTGCTCAAATCCTGCTTTGCTGCCTGTGGGACAAGCGTATCCATGAGCAATTTCTGCAATGTTGCTGAGCAGGTGGGAATAAGCACCAGCACTTTCCTTGGTTGCTGAACCCTGAAGGGTTTTACTGCCTTATGTAAGGCCTCTGACTACCATCAGGGAAAAGTATCACAAATGAGATTGGAGAGGGAAAAGTCTGTAAATCTCTATTGCAGTTTTTATGGAGAAATGAAAACACACATAAAAATTAGAGTATTTTATTTCATGGGCATGGCCTCAAAGCGTCGAGTCGGTAGAACAGGAAGCAGAAGTGTTGTAAAATAATCTGGGATAAATTGCTCATAGGAAAGAAATCCACTTCAAACACATAAAGAGGAGTGTTGTGTCCAAGCCACTTTCCCTTTGCCTGTACCCACCTAGGCCTTTGAAGATGAACTTCCTCGCTTGGACTCCTGTTTTCCAACAACCTGAGAAAGGATAGAGTGTGCATATTCCGCACGCTTGAGAGGAGATTGTTAGATTAGGATCCAATATCTACGACTGCACTGCAATGCATGGAGTTCAGTAAGAGAGGAAAAAAAGAGACTTGGATAGCAGCACTGCACCTGAGATGAAAGTCACGTCTCATAGGAACTCAAAGCTTTATAACAACAGAGCAGAGCAAGCAGATCCCTGACTCATTCTAGTGTGTGTAAGACCAGGGAGCATGGCTAGCTGGAGGGTGGCTGGACTGACTCCAGGCTAGGTATGGAGCTGGAAACACATCCCATCAGGGGACATGGCAAAGCAGCAATGCTGCACATGCATTAGATTTATCTAATGCAATGCTGCATTTATCTAATGCAATGCTGCACAACCCTCCAAAACTGTTTTATGGCCACAGGGTGCTCCGACCAGCTCGCTGTGATTTACAAACTTGTCAGTTCATCTTTGACTGACAGCTCTTGTTCCCATCCCCGCTGACCCACACATTGTGCCAGCCAGTCCATGGCAAAAGTAAGGGCCTCTAAAATCTGGTGGGAAAAGAAAGGAAGGGGCAGGAAAAAGCCAGGCAGTTATTTTTGCTGAGAGTCAGAACCCTTACTCCTACAGGAGGGACACACAGTGTCACACAGGCACACAGGAGCCAGTGGTATCTCCTGCTTTGGAAACGGGGCTGACAGAAGAGGAGGAAAACATTGGATCTTTTGCCCAGTGAACTGCAAGTCTGTCCAGAGCAAAGGGATCCCTGCCTGGGAGTTAGTGAAGTCCAGGAGCCCATTGTGCCACCTCAGCAAAGGTGCTTTCATCTAAGGTTTCCAGGAGTAAGTAATAAAAGTGATGGGCTCTCTGGATCCACAATGCTTTGCAGCTTTATTTAAGTTGAGAAACAGATTCCATCTGTTGTCTGAAAGCAGGTAAGAGACATCCTTTCAGTGTAATGTCCTCACAGGAACCCAGTGGCTTTTCTCAAAATCTCCAGAAAGCTCTTGGATGCACCTTGAGCAAATATCTCCTCATAAATCTGACAAGGTCTCAGGAGCCAGAGACACAGAGGGAATTTGGTGCAGCAGTGTGAGCAGAAAACCAGATGGATGAGATGATCAGACTGTCAGTGCAGGTTTCTTTTGCAGACATGGCAAGAACACCTACACTACACTTATTTTCAGCAGAACAGATTTAAATCTGCTCTTACAGTTGTCTGATTTTCATTTTATGAAAGAGAAATAGAACATTAGTGTCTGCAAAAGAATCTTCAGAGGCCATTTAACATTACTCCAAGAGCTCAATTATTCTTAAGAAAATCTTGCAGTCTTTCCCCACCTTTAAGAGAAATAAAAGTTATCCCTCCAGAAAAACAGAATGAAAGCAGATATCTAGGCAGAGAGAAATATACATTTTTGGTGGTTGTATTTGGCCAAACACTAGGGGGGCTGAAGAGTGATGCAAACAGGAGTTTTACCACTCAGAATTAGCTCTGGTCTTTAAAACACAATTGTCTTCAAAAATCCTCTAGATTCAGCACCAAATATTAGTGCTTATTAGTGTTAGGGGAAAAAACAATGACAATGAGAGTTGTCTAAATAGTTCCGTGAAGCACTTGCTGTGCCAATTCATTCCCAAAACAGTGACTGTAACTAAAACACCAGACACATGAGCAGTCCCTGCTGCAGCTGCTTCTGTGGTAACATCCCCTGTGGTTTCCTTCTGACCAGATGTCCATGTTCAGCCCCACCTGTAGTCAGGAGCACAGATTTCCCTAAAGCAAAGGGGTGCAGGAACACAGGTGCCAAAATGAAGTGGAATAAAGCACCAAGTGGGAATGACACCAGTGAAAAGGGAAAAAATTCCCATTTTACATCAGCTTTATATCAAATTGCCTATTTATTGCTTTCATTTTATTCATTACATGAGGGGATAATATATCTTCTGGTGCTTATGTAAAAAGCACATCACACCAGGACAGACAGCCTTGATAACTATTCCATAACTAGCAGGATAAATGAAAAACAGAGGTCATTTTAAGGACAAGTTATGGCTTTCCCTGAAACTTTACAAATTTGATAAACTTCACTAAATTTACCAGGAATAGGGAAAGTTTTACTGTCTTTGGATCATTTCTAGATAAACTCAATGACGAGGTGTAGGAAAAATATTTCCATTTCCTGACTCTATAATCAGCCACTGAATTATAGAGCCTTAGGACTGAAGCACTCCACAAGTGCAGAAATACATTACTTTTGGATCTAATACATCCTGAGGCAAAATCAGCTTTCCATTTTACCATTGCCTTCAAAGAACATCTTAACAGGCAGAATGTAACAATATTAATTAATGGGGCGAAGAGAAAAAGCTGTTGATTCTGTCCCCAAGAAATTTTCCCTAATGGCTCTGTTACTGAATCAGTTCAGAATATTATTTCAGGCAGTGGCACAAAGGCCTGGTATGCTTGCCAACTCTGATAAAGATTGATGGCTCTAGCAACAAACAGCACAAGGGGACAGCTTCCAGCTTCCAGGGAATGTTAAAGCCTGGGAAGGCTGCTCCCCTGGTGCAGCAAGACTGTAAGGAAAAATTATAGACCTACAATCCTTAAGCTAAATAATACTTATTTACCAAAAACAATAGGTAGTTTATGAAAAAGTCTTCAATAATCTGAATTGTTCCTTTGAACACCCACTCTGTTTGGTTCTTCATTCTATATATCTGAAGCCATAGGTTTGAAAACTGACCCTGCAACTCCATGAAGGTGCTAATTTAATAGCTTAGTTCAGATTTAAAATGTAGTGGCCCATAAACACTCTTTTTTTTTTCCTGTTTAAAACTTAGCTCAGCACTTTTCCAAGTGCTTCAATGAAGTGAGGCCCTAATTATTATATTTCAAATACGCTGATGTTCTGTAAAATGTGCTAACTTTTCCTACCTAGAGGCAAGTGAAAGAAATTGCTGTTATTCATGACCTAAAGTCTTTACCTGGTTCCAAGAGGGAGTAAGTCCTCCTTGACTTCACCAGTGGCCTTTTGTGGCCTTTGAGGTTGGGGTAAAGCCCATATGGCTCACAGAAAATGTTCCCAAAATTAACAGAAAAAAATATTTAATAAACAGGCAAAGTAAACACCTCAGAAATTGTCCAAAGATTAATCTGGGAAATCTACAGGGACACCACTAAAACAATGGAGTTTTTTGCAGATATTACTCCTGTGATTTTTTTTCTTCATCACCCACTTGTCACAAGATATTTGCTGAAATGAGAGAAAATTTCATTTCATCTATCAGATATCTGCAGAGGAGGAATGCAGATAAAAATAAGGAAATATAAATCATAAAAGTCTTCCAGAACTGCTTGTCTTAGCAAATATTTTTCCTATAAAAGTAGATTGAAAGGAAGAAATTTGATGTGAAAAGCAATATTTACTAATTTCATTTTTTAACCATATGTTGAAAGGCTTGGAAGGAATAATTATTTTTAAATGTAGGAGAAAATAAATCTCAGGTATCTCTAGCTTGTTAGGAGAAATCTTTTACCTTTCCTTCTATGTCAGGGACAAATTATGCATTTTCTAATTTTCCATTAAATCTGCCTTCCTCTCATTGGTCCCATCACTTAAATTAGGAATATTCTAAAATTTATAATTATTTGCTTATAACTCTTTCCTTTGGAGGGCTGCCATTCATCAGGAGAGCCACTCTAGTTTGGATTTATTGAATGCAATGAGTCCATTCCTGTGTACAAGTGCCCAGAGGAAAATAAGAACCCGCCTAAACTCTTCCTTGCCTCTCAGAGGGTAGGCTGATAGAGGACAAACTTACAACATGACTGCCTCAAATACAAAATTAAATTTTGTGCCCTGCTTCACAGTAGCCCTGTCTGACCCAGCAGCAGTCCTGTTTGCCAAGGCAGCAGCAGTTTGGGACCAAGGTGTGACTCCACCTGGTCATGCAGGACCTGCATCCTCCTTGCCAACAGGTCTGGCATTTATTTGGCCATTTTCCTCTGCGCAATTAAGCAGCACATCACAGGGCACAGGCTGCTGAGCATGTAAAACCTGGGAAAGCAATGTACTTTCCTCTCTGAAAAAATTGTGTCGGTTGTGAGTGACTCCTGTGCACAAAAGTGGTTGTTAGTGTCACACAGAATTACGGCTTGCCCACAGCCACATGACTGGACATTTATCAGTGTTTGAATGTATATTCAAACAAAATTGTTTATGTGAAAATTCCCCAGAGCCAGACCCTGCTTTCACCAACATGCAGCCCAGGGATGTCTTTCATGGCATGAAAAGTGGCAGTCATGGCATGTCTCTGCCCACCTTGGTCAGTCCCCCATGGCTCCTGGTGAACACATCGCTCCCTTTTCTGCAGATGAACTTACCACAGCTGTCAGAGCACCACACACAGCATACAGACAGTGGCAAGTTGTTGCCTGACTTTCTCATGTTGCAGTGTACACAGTATAATGGCCACCAGCTCTTTAAAATTCATTTTCACAAGCACATTTTCACAAACGTTGAAAATAGCCTCAGGATGTATCGTCATGACTCAGTTTTCCCTCTCCTCAGGAGCAAACTATGTGTGGCAAGGCGGAGCAAACAGTGCCTAGTCTGATAGACTTCATCATACATATATTTACCTTGCAAACACAACAGTGAAACTTGAAAAGAAAAAAAATATTCAAAGTGATGTTTCTTTACACAGAAAAATAATCCATCAGTCCTTGCAGGAGAGAATAAAACTCCACTCAGAGGATCTTACTGATTTACATCATCCTTTCAGACATGCAAGAGGCATATGTGAGATCTATCTTCACCTCACGGCATCTCCCTGTTCACTTTATTCTGTACCTAATCTAAATTAACCACCTAGGTTTCATTCACAGTGAGTTTGTTCAGTGAGTGAAGAGAGATTTCTAGAGGTTACTAGAGGTTACTCATGACCTCTAACTTCACATGGCTGAAGTTAGAGGACACTGACTTTGCTCTTTCTTTTTTTTTTCTTATATTACCAGGAGATCAGAACTCATTCCCTCATTCCCTTTAGAAAGGACCAGCCTCAGCTCATATGGTTTAGGAAGAATTTCTATTCATTCTCATAAAGCAAGATGACTGACTATGCACCTAGCCTTTTGTTTATGGACATGGCCAGGTAGTTCTTTCTGCCCAAGTCTGTGTCTCCTTCAGCAACATCTTATCACAAAAAGCGAGTCACTTACTCTCTTTGAGCGTTTTATCTGCTTCCAGGTTGCCATCAATGCCTCTGCTCCATGTCTTCTTGCCCTTTCTCTGCTTCTTCTGACACTTCTGGGCACGCTAATACACACAGAGTAAAAAAACCTGAAATATAAATTGCCTTAATATTCTGTGTCAGGGTCCTAGAGGAATCTATTCAATCAGCTGCCTAAGCCCTTGTCTAAACCTGCATGAAGCTCAACTTCACATTATTACAGTTATTGCTTAACCAGGCATTTAATAGTACTATGATTTGTCCTGGAAGTCATTTATCACATTCAACGGCTTCAGTGAAGTGGTTTAAATAATTATACAAAAGTAAAAAAGTATTTAAAAGAAAGTTTAAAAAAAAAACCCTAGGAGAATATAGAAGGATTAAAAAAGTGACAGGAAGAATTTTTAACTGGGCATAGGAAGCTGTGTTCAGTGTCATACATATTTTGTTCAGCAAAAAAATCCTTAAAATGCCTTTTAATGATTGGCACATGAAAAAAACATTCATCGAAGATGACAATACCATACAGATATCAGTGCATTGAAAACCTTACTACTAAAGCAATTTCACAGAAAGATTTGGGTTTTTTCTGTAAAATCTCCTGTTTGCTTAAAACCCAAAACTGAGGTCTAGCAAAAAGAAAGCAAGTCTGTTGTTCATTGCACGGGTCATACCTAGATTCTATGTTAGATACTAAATTGGTATTCTGGGGTCAGGGGCTGCCCCTCCACAAAGGCATGGATTTTCTGTGGATTCCATGTCACACTTTCCACACCCAGTCTGGTGTCTCAGTTTTGCTGGGGTACCACAAATCTCTCTGATGATGCATTTAATTCATGCCTTTTCAGCCATATGGGTTTTTTCTTTTCTATCTGCAATTTCCTTTTTACAGACTGAACTCAACCTTCAACTGCACTGCTTGACATGCAGCACCTCCATTTTATCTCTACACCCCGTCCCAAGGGCACAACTATGCTCAAGGCACAGAGGTGGGCTTGTAGCAGTGTCTGCCTGGAAAATGGATTCCACAAGGTGCACAAGTGTGAGATTTATAGTCAGAAATGGTGGCTAAGCCGTAGCAAAAGGATGGTATACAAAGAGGGAACTTACTCAGTGAGGCTCCCAATATTCTTAAGAACCTGCCTTCCTCCAAAAAAATCTGGGTGGTGACAGTTTTCCCAGCAACATAAGACCTTTAATCTGCATCACACAAGTCATTCTTTCATAAATATTCCCAAGTTCTGATTGTCCTCTGCTCTGTACTATCCACTTGCTATTTAATCAAGCCAAACAGCTACTCTTCCATATTTTTTCCCTTAACCTCCTAAATAGATGTTTTTATCTTAACTGTTCTTCCATTATTTTATAATGTTGTTGTGAATTACTAGATTTTACAATTGTTATTGCTCCTGTGTTGTTGTGTTTTGTATGTGTCACAAGAATTCACTCTTCTCAACACTACAGAAAGGCAAATACAGACAAACAAGGGGTTCAGAAAACCAGGGAGACAGTGCTGGACACCATGACAGGCACTATTCCCAGCATATAAATAACATTGTATGTTTCTTATGTTTTGAAAATGTCAAAGCAAAGGAAAGAATTTTAAGGAGCAATTTGCAGAAGAGCAGCATCATCAGCAGGAGGGTGTTATTGGTAAGTCATTTTTCCCCAGACATGAGGCGCAGAGCAGGAGAAAGCACAATGACTGTCATTTGAAATTCAGCCAATATGAGTAGGAGAGCTGGCATTGTGGCCAGGGTGAGTTTCTTGGGCTCAAAGTGAAGACAGACAATCCAGATTTGATCCCCCCAGAGGACTGGGGGACGGCAAAGGATGGAAAGAGAGAGATGGTCACTGCAGACCCTCCTTGCAGACCTTCGCATGTGTAAATGCAAAATGACAAGAGGCAAGGTCTAGGACAGAGCTGTGGGGTCTCATTTTGCACATATCCTGTCCTGAGCCACACAGCTACGCTGACTGAACTCTGACGTGAGGACAGTGCTGACAGGATAAAGGGATTTCATTTCAAAAAGCCACTGCTGATGTGTTTTGATAGAGGTTAGCATGGCTACAAACTGCATTGGCAGGGTAATGGTAGGCTGCATGTAGTGATAAGTACTCTCTTGGAGATCTCTGCATGCACCAGCTCTCACACAAGGCTGGTGCTCACTGCTGAGATGTCTTACTGCCAGAGAAACAGAGCAGTGACCTATGGAAACACCATGTGAAACCAGGGTGAACTCAGCACTGTGGTGGGTAAGCTGCAGAGCCATGAAATAACCCAGTGCCAGAGCCAGCAGTCCTTGCCAGCTCTCATATCACAGTGATTTATGGAGAAGTTTTCTAGAAATATAATTTTTTAAGTAGCCTGGAGGTTTCAAAAGCATTCAAAACTCCTGGAAACAGCACTTACTCTTTTTTTGTTATTTTCATTTACAGTAGTTAAATACTTACCTATCAGACTTTCAGATGCAGTACCTCAAGGACAATTTTGTAGAGTTGTGGGTAATTGGTAGTCCTTAAGGTGTTAATAAGCTTAATATGCAAGAGTCAAGATATGCTTTAGCTCATGGAACAACAACTTAGTTAACTTTGTTAATGTCTAGTCAGTTCTGTTCTCACCAGTTTATAACAATAAAATATGCAAATGTATTTGAACTAGAAAATACTCAATTTTTGAGCTGGGAGAGATTTGCTTTCAACCCAGACTGCCCCTTACCACCTTACTTTTCAGCACATAGTCTTGTAAATAGAGAGAACATCACAAAATATCAAAATCACAAATATTAGACCTTCCACTGAAGTTACAAACCTGGCATGAAATTTTCATTTGACTGGCAAGGTAGCAAAGAGAAGTTCTCCACACTTTCTTTGAGCTGGTACTTCCAATTCACCTGTGGACTCCCTGTGCATCCCAAAAATGATGGTCATTGTAAAATATCGCAGATTTGGTAATTAGTCTTAGGTCCTTTTCAAATTAAAAATAAATCTCTGAATCTTACTTCACATCTACATAGAGAAAATTCTCATCCTCCATGAGAGGATGTGGCACTCACACCTCTCAGAAACAGGGTAAATGTGAATTTTACGGTATGAGTCTGGATGAATAACCTTTTATTCCACATCATGAAAACATTCCCTGTATTTCAATTTCACTTCATGCACCGTGACATTTTTTTTTCTTGATTTGGAGATGTTTTTCCTTTGAAACTTCCAGACATGTAACGCAACTCTGACATTTCCCTGGAAGTGTTCCAGAAAACAGCAGACACAACTTTGGTAGGTTCACCCAGAAGCCTCCTTAGTTGTCTCCTTCATTCTCAGCTCCACGACAAGAAAAATCTGAGCCTGATGGTGTTCTCAAAGAGCTTTTACCCGTCATTTGATTCAAAATTTGGCTAAATTTTCAAGTTGTTTCTTCCAGCTTTCACTAGTTCATGTTTCAGAATCATAGCATGAGACAGTCTTCAAAAACACACAAATTTGAAAACACAACCCAAATCTCTGGGCAGCTTTTATCCCCAGGGAATTCTCAGTTCCAGTAGCATAAGGCCTTAGATTTCTAATTTTGTTAATCAGCTGCTAACAGCTTCAGGTCTGAGCCAAGCTAATTTATGTCCACAGAGAATGGCCCCACAATGGCAGTAGCAATGCTTGGAGCAGCAATACTGCAATATTGCCAACACTTGAAAAAGTTTTTCAGAATAGAGCAGACAGAACTGGTGGATCTATAAAAGGATGAGTTTATAGTCAATGCAGGAATTAAATCCATTAAGTGTTAAGAATTTTGTCACTCATGCAGTTTCTTCATTCTATTTTTCATTAACATTTGTAGCAACTATGAATGTTATGACTCATAAAAATTGTTGATTATATTTATTGCAGGAGGTTTAAAATTTAATGGGTTTGATACAATGACAGAAGCATTTATATTTACAATATGAATCTCAGGACGTGTAAAACTGTTCTACATAAACACATCCTGTAATTCTTTGAATGACAATACATTAGCATTTCTTCAGGCATAATAAAATATGAAATAACTAAGGAATATATTATTATCGCTGTCAGTAAGAAGGGAAAACATCAATTATAAAACTTGCTACAGTTCTTTAAGCCCCACTTTAAGCACCTAAGTTCAAAGTGCAGAACCTGAAAACCCATCTGGTCCTGAAGATTTGTCATGACTACGCACTGAATTGTTGGCAGTAAATTACTTTAAAAGCTTACATTTCTTAAAGTATTTATGTGCTCAGTCAGAACAGCAAACCTTTCCAACACTTCAGGGCTGTGAACTAAACAGAGCAGAAGAAATACTAAAAGCTAAAGGCTATGGTCATGATCTTACATCCTCATTGTCCATCTACTTCTGGATATTTTATTCAAAATTAAATGGCAAGGGATTGTGTTTAATTTTTGAACAGGACCTCTGCCACTAGTTTCTGAGTCACTGACTAAGAAGGATTTTGGGTGCAGATTTTAGGAGGGCCAGAAGAAAATCAAGAATTCTGGCTTTGAAGCACATCAAGAAAAAATTGGTGTTGACTTATTCAAAGGATTTGGACTTAGTCCTTATTCATTTACTTTCACTAATTTCTGAACATGGGTTGTGGGCTGTGTCTGACTCTTTTGGACAAGTTCTCTTTAGTGAGTCAGTGTTAATACTTCAGAACCTGATGGCTTTTACTATTGTTTAGATTGTTCAGAGTAATTTATTTCAGATATCATTTACTGTCAGTTATATATTAAATGTAGTTAAAGTCTCTTTATTTTGGTCCTTAACAGCTGCTATTGAGCAAAGTGAAATGAATGAAAAATGCTCAACTTGGTCTTAGAGACATCAACAAACCATCATTTTAAAATCTTGAAAATAAAGAGATGAAATGCACCATACAGCAAACCAAACTCTGGTTAGATGACAGGAGTTCATTTTTGCAATTATGACACAAGCTGCCACAGAAAAGCAGTGCCTGTTTACGGAAGGCATGTGCAGGTTTTTCGTTTCCTAGGCTAATCTCACCCATAATTACACTTCAAGACCCCAGAGCCTCATTTCTCCTGTTGACTGATATAATAGAAGAGGATAGTTTTAAGTCCCCCACAACTTCCAGATAGGAAATGAAAACATTTTAACAGTATTTGTAAATGACAACAAACAACATTAGGGGAAGGGTGCACTGGATATGCAGGATGAGTTGAAAAAATGACCATATTTTGCAGAAATTTTCTCTGTGACTCCTAGCAGAATTGAAGTGTCACATTTCTATATCTGAGAAATTACCTTAGAAAATTGTTTTCAAAATGCAGCATGTAAATCCATCCCCCATGGTAAACATTCCAAGGGAGCTACTATTAGAGGACTCTTGTGCTACTTCATTGCACATTGCACATTGCTCTCACTGTGTTTTATAGGATCTATCTACACCCAGTTTTTGCCCACAATTGCTTCAGGCAGGCCTTTCCCTCTATGTTGCCTGCTACAACTGCACCCAAAATCCTGCCTGACAGCAGCGGCTGGCAGCAGCACCTCTAAGTCCTTGGGCTGAAGCAGATTGAGGGGACCTGCTCTCACCTGAACGGGGAGCTGCTCTCTGTTCTGCAGGGTGCTCTCTGATAAATTACTGTGGGCTTTTGTATACAATACATAATGATATGTGAGTCCTTTAATGCAGAACACTCTGCATTTGTCTTTCATAAATGGATTAGGATTAGGTGCATAACAATGGAAAAATTTGGATTAGGTGCATAACAACCAGGAAAAGATCACAGCAATAAGAAAAAGAGGACAGCAAAGACTGACCCCAGAACTTACCATGTGAGTCCAGGCCTCTTGCAGGACACATTGCTCCTGCCTGGCTTAGCCCTACAGGGCTCTGAGGCATTCTGTATGCATGTAGCATTATACAGATAAAACTCACAGTAGAGGACTAGGGAAACTGCTCTGCCCAGCAGTGCCTAAGGCCTGGGCTGCTGCCCTCACCCAGTTTTGCCTCCTGATTCAGCCTAGGTCATTGGTTACCTGTGTTTAATATATCCATGTTTTATATTGCCTGCATATTTTGCAACAAAGTGTTCTGAAGCTCAATCATTATACAACATTTCCTCATTCAAACCATACTCTGATTCAGCAAAGTATCTAAAGAAACATTTATTTGCTTGAATGATCCCATCTCAGTCAGCACAAAGTCAGATTTTGAAACACACACTGCAGTACTTCATGGCTAAGTGCAAATGAACAGCAAAAGCCACTTTTCTGCTGGTGGCCATCAGAGATACTCCTCCTTTACATAAATTGGAAACAGAGACAAAATATACTCCTATAATGAGGAAAATAGTATGATATGAAACATTTGAATTTTATACAAATGTATGTACTTGAAGCACTTTTGCACAAAGCATCAAAAAGCGATTTGGAACTAATTTATACTTTTGAATTTTTGTCTTAAAAGGAACCATTTTTTTATGTGAGAAATAAGCAATATGTTGACTTTAATGTAAGGAAGGTTTCTGGGAAGGCTTTTTCCAACAAATCCACTGCTTTGTGGTTTGTTTTTTTGCTCGATGCCTTTGCCATGCCTGGGCTCCCAGGGTTAGTTTCTCTCTCTGGGACTCCACAGGAGGTTCCAGCTTGAAACCCAACAAGAGTTGCATTGCTAGTCAGAAACATAAAACATCTTATGGTCTGTCTGCTCCCAACTTGCTTACTCTAAGTAAACACTCAAAACATCCAAACTTGCCAGGGAAATGCCAGAAGAGTAAGCATCCCTTTACTGAAGGAAATGAATCAATCTATCTGCTTCACCAGCAGCAACTGGGATTGCAGAGAGGAAAACAGGAATCAGCTGCAGACAGCAGTGCTCACAAGAGCTGGCTCTGGATGCATTGCTTTTCCTTCATGGGAACTCTGTATTACCGAAACAGAGCACAGAACCTGACTTCTACAGGTAAAGGCAAAGGCTTTGAGGAGTCAAGATTTGATATCCATTGACTCCATTTTGGATCAACCCCAGCGGTGATTATCAAAAACGCAGCCAACACAAAGAATTAATGGAATTATGTGCCCAAGGGACTGGGTCTGTTTCAATAGCTACCACTCAGCTTGCACACATAAATAACCACTTTTGGAAGAAATGCAACAGTAGCCCATAGAATGGTGCAATCCACTATGCACATACAAATTTACCCACAGATTTCATTTTCTATTAAAACTTGCTGTTGTTATGAGAAGAATGGCTGAAGTACAAAAAGCTAATTTTTTCTCTGGTAAAAGAGTGCTTGCCGTGTCTGTTGTATGAATATGAGGACACTGCACAGGATTCCAGAACAAGCTAATCTTATCCATCTGACAACTAATTATGCTGAACAATATATCAGGCACAATTAAAAAGCCCCTCAAACATCAATAAAAACTATTCAGCCTATTTATTATGGCCTGCCTGTAAGCCACAGTTGGCTCTGTCTTCCAAAGTAGCTTCTAACAAAGTCAAGGTATTATGCTAAGAATGAACAAGAATCCAGACAACCTAATTTTTGCCATTATGACTTACAGGCTCTGTATTGGCCTGAAACTGCATAACCTGACACCCTGACTCAGACAGGCCTGAATTTAGCTGTTTAACTGTGACAATAGTCCAATTGTCTGGTACTTGTTGCCTAAGCTTATTTTGGTTGACTTACAGTTTATAATTTAATGAATACCTGTGTTGAGTGGACCAAAGTGCCTCTGAACTGCCTGGAATGAAATTGGTGTGGAAGATGGTAGGTTCAGGATCATACTGGAGGTCACAGATTATAAAAGAAATCATGCTGATAAAGTCAGCAGTCCCTCCAGGAGTGCAATTTGCATTGCTCTGGAAAAAGAGCTCTAGCAGTAAGAAAAAGAATAGAAAAAAACTAAGTAAATGGAAAGCAGTGAATAGCACTGAAACAAACTGCTACAAGAAGCAAACAAAATAAGCCCAAGTGGAACACAAGAGAAAGGCGTACAAAAAATTATCTCTGTGTTTGTCCCGGCAAAGAGGAGAGAGACAGGACACCTTTCTCTTCCCTGGTGAATGCTGCAGGGTACTGACAGCTCCTCATAACCCACCCACAGGTACACACACTGAAACTCACAGCCTGTCAACGGAGAAGCATTGCAAGGGTGAACATAAGAAATATACTAAGAAGGAAATCTCATTTTATCACATATTAACTTTATTATCAAGGATCTCCAGTATTAATTTCAATAAGATACATGGCATACAAATATATAATATTGTAAGTAGACTAATCACATTATTATGATTAGACTCTAAAAACTTTTCATTTATTTTCTCATATACGTTTGTTCTCCTTTTTGCTTATAAAAGGAATTTGAGCATAAGAGCAACATTATGCTAAATATTTCCAGCCTGGCCACCGAGTTGCTTCCCCAGCTGATCTCCCATCCAGACAAAATACACAGCATGTCTTATGAATAGTAATCTGTTATTAGATTGTTATTGGATCTATTTTGTGTTGTCTCAAACTCTCAAATGCCGCTGTGTTGCAGAGAATGACTCATTTGCACTGCACAGCAAACGTGTCTGAAAAAGCCAGAGGTGCTTGTTGGCAGCCCCTGGGCAAGTGGAGATTTTGTCACACTGCAGTCGAAGTCAGAGCTGAGTTACTCACTCCACACACAGGACCTGAGTGGATTGGCCATTTCAGGGGTTTCACTCCTGGTAAACAAGGAGGTGGAGAGAAAATGAGAAAGATAAGAGGGCAGGAGCATGCAAGTAGAATCCAGAAAAGGGGGCAGGATGAAGACAGCAGAGAAATAACCTGTAGAGCAGTTTGAAGAATTGCCCTGGATTGCATGTTTTCAGTAGACAGCAGTCCAATTGCCTCGTGCTTGTGTTATATATTCTCCTACATCCTTCATGAATATGACAAGCATAAGCCTGCACCAGTTACCAAGCAACTGGGAACTGTAATATGAATTAATATTAATAAAAATTCAAAAATTCTACCATAAAACTTCAGGGTTTAAACTGTAAACAGGAAGCAAAGAAATATGCATAAATGCAGTGATTTAGGATTTTTTAAAGTGCTGCTTATTTCTAAGACTATTTTTATTCAGAACTGTTTTAACAGTTTTTGACTGAGACAACATGCTACAGCTCCTAATCTAAATCTGGAATAAAATAATCTGTAATTCCATATTGCAGGTAGAACTCCTTCCTATGCCAGGTATAAAGATGCTAGCAGTTCTAAGATACATTTCTGAGAAACAACTTTGCACGTTCCTAAATCAAATGGTAGATCCATGTCATATGTTGTTTCTGCTCACATAAATTCATTTAGAAACAACAACACATTCTTGATCACCCAGAAGTTTTGCTGATAGTTTCAGGAAATGTGTATGCAAGGTCAGAGCCAGCTCTCATTCACAGCCATGGAAGAGTCAGTGAAGGTTAACAAGAAGTTTAGATAACAGGGAGTCATTTTGATTTGCACAGGGTGGCCAAAGCCCCTATGCAGACATGTATATATTAGAAATCTTGTGCATGCTAAGTTCAGCACTTCCAGAAGCTTGGGATCCCTAACTCCTGCTTGGTGTAGTCAATTTCATCATTTTAGCCCCACCTTTCTAGATATAATATGCTTTCATTCCTATTATATTGTTCCATGAATGTGATTTATTTTACTAAATTGAATGTAGGTAAAAATTCAGAATGAATATATGGATTTTAACTATTTTGGAAGAGTCTTGGAGTTGTAGTATTTTTACAGATTTTGGTATTGTCAATTTTTAAGATTAAACACTTGGGCTTTTAAAATAGCTGATAAGAAAATGAGTAAAATGAGGTGGGCATCATTCTTCTTTCACAAGCAGAAGAATCCATTCCAGGGCAGCTCTTCAGTCATGGGGTCTGTGTTTGGCTGCTCTCAGGACCTGCACAGAGAAGCTCCTCGTGGTGCTAGACATGCATGCAACTGAGCTGAGTGGTTAGAAACCCACGATTGGTCTCCCAAGGGTGATAATAGAACTCCTGCCTAATCAAAGGATTGTGTCGTTTCCCATAATACTCAGCAATTCCTCTATCAGCACTACTGAAAGTACTGCTAAGCAGGGCTTAACAAAGGCAGAACAGTCAAGTCAAGCTCATTAAGCCCCTCCTGGGGCAAACTTAGCCATGGCCAAATCTTCCAAATCTGCTTAAGAAGCTCACAGCAGAGGATCTCTTGGCAAATTATAAAAGACAACACACATTCTATTCTTATGAGCCTTCAATTAAAATTTTAAAAAATATGAAAGTAAAAGTGAAATATAAAACCTATAGTATAGAAGTAACTTTAAAATAATAAAATAAATAAAATAACAAAACTATAGAAACAAAAGCAGGAATTTGCTTTTATAGATGCTGAACTCTTGCTCCTTCTCTGTCACCCAAAAAACCCAAAATAGACTCACATTCTCAACCAAGAAAAGGGCTGGAACTAATTCCTGCCCTTCACACAACAGCCCACCCAGGGAAGTTGAGGATGAAGACTAAAACTAAAGATATAGAAATGTCTTCAGCAGCTCTAAGGCCAAGGTTAATGGTAATCTGAGCCCTGATATTAGTGCATTAAAAAAGATCTGTTTAAGGCTAAGGACCCAAGACTCCCCACAGATCTTCACCTAAGTTTAAAAAGAAAAAGTAAGGGAAAAAAAGAAAAAAAATGGATAGTGTATTTAAAATTAATGACCTAAGGGTAATTGGTACTTCACTGACTCAATTTGCAAATGGATTATGATGGAGAAAAATGTCTTTCTGACAGAGTTCACATATAGCAATGGCCCTGAGCACATACATGTCTCTATGGAATAAAAAGTATATTTGACTTTCTATGGAAGAAACCATTTCCTTCTCACTTTACTGGTAGATTTCATCTCAAAAGCTTATTTCAGAGGGTTTTTTTATCTAATTGGAATTCAGTGTTTGATTTACTATTTCAAAGCATATTTTTACTGAAGATTCGATTTCAATATTTCATTTCAGGGTGTTTCTTGCCAATCCTTCCTTGCACTGTCAGTTTTTTCCTCACTGCCTTTCTGGTGACTGAAGCCAAGCACTGCCACATTCCTGCTCCTTCTATGATCCATTGGTGTTATGGAGAAACAATTCAGGGCTTCCATTGCTTCAGTCCTCTTCCCTTTATTTCAGTCATGACAGAGTCCTCTGTATTTTGTGATTTATTCCTTCCTATCTTAGAGAAACTGTGAAAGCTTCAGTCATATTCCTTTCTAGCTTAAAACAGCACAGTGACACTGAGGCTACATGGTGCCACAGCAGATGGTTAACTTCACAGGAAAGGTGTGAAGAAAACCTAATGACCTTGTTTGCAAGATTGCAGGAAACAGGAACCCTCACCATTTCCTCTGGTCCCCTCCAGATTTGTGGGTCATCCTAGCCCTTGGAATGGGAAATCATCTTCCAAGCTGGCTGACAGAATTATTTAGCTTCTGGCTGACATTGAGCATTTCTATATTGGACTAAATGTCTCAATGTTCTAAAAACATCCAATTTTCAGACACTTTATTCCTTGCTCAGGTTTCTTCCTCAGCTCTTCCAGTTAAGTGCACATGACTGAACCACGAGGGCACACTGGCAATGGCCTCGTGGCTGCTGGTTCCAAGGGCAACACCACAGACTCGATCCCACCTCTCCTCCTGTACACATGGAACTGTTTGGGACCTTTAAATTTTACAGAGAAAATACAGGCCATGGTGCTTCAGGTAAACCTAGAGGCCATATTTAGGAGGATGGTGGGATGCATACATGTACAACCAAATTGGCATTTGGGTAAAATGAAGGTTGGGGGTGGGCAGCTGAGTCAGAAGAGAGAATGATCTGACACAATGCATAAAAAAAAAAAAAAGTCTGTCTTTTGTCTGTAAGCTATTGTGAAAAGCAAAAATAAAAGCAATTTGTCTGAGTAGTCCCTTTCCTTTTCAGATTATCTTACTCTTAGACACTGCAATGGGAGGAATGAAATTCTAACTCTTCTTCCAAAGTGCATTCAGCCTTTTCATAGCACAAATATTGTGCTCACAAATATTCCTCTTCATTATACCAAATTATTTGGACTGGCCTAATTTTCACAAAGTAGGCATTCTAAACAGCAGATAATACACATACACCAAGTCTGCAAATGACTTTTCACTGACACCCAGGCAGGTATTTAATGCACAATGAAGAATGGCTGCTTATATAAGCACAATGTTTTCCATCCCTTCTAGAAGAAACTGTTCAAAATATTCTTTATTTTCATTCAATTGGTTTGAATACAAAATAATGATTAGAGATGAATACGAAAAACTAGATATTAGCCTGACTTAACAGATCAGAGGGGAGCAACCAGGAGGGTTACTATTCCCTCTCCATGGCAGGTGACAGAGAGGCCACTTTGCTCAGTTGTACTATTCCTCTCCATATATTGAGGTAGATAATGGGAGATTCTGTCAAACATGCAGTGCATTTTGCATTTCTCTGGTCCCTCATTGCTTTAGTCCTGAATCTGATCACAAGAAAACCTATATATAAAGTCATCTATTTTGTAGTGGGATTTTTACCATTTATTCCTCTCTTCAGCCCAGGAACATATTAGAAATATGGTCTCTGCAAGGTGGTGACTCTGTTCAGTTTGCAGCCTCGTAACTCTTCTCACTCTGCATCCTAAACCCTGCAGGTACCCTCAGTCAGCCTTTCTCCAGGACTGGCATGGAAATGTTTCTGTAGCCTGAGCCCATGATCCAGCACATGCTGAAAGGCAAGTCCCTAATTGCCTCCTTGGAGCATTCCATTAAAACCAAGATTAGATTAATCCTATCTAATTGATTTCCTCCTTTGATTGTACTTGCATCTCCTCATCTGTCCCTACCAAACAAAGGTTGGTGTTTCAGAACAATGCCCAAATTCAAACTCCACTAATACAAAGGGCAGGCAGCAGAGACTGGCTGGTGATTTCATTAGGAGGAATGTCCTCCCTGTGCACTGTGACAGAGAGCTTGTGATGCCCTGAGAGAGGCAGCCCTCTGTGTGGTCCCCCAGGCTGCTCCCCTGCTTCAACAGCATGTGGAAGGCAGAAAAACAAGCCAGAAGATTAATTCCTCTTGGCAGTCAGGTGTCCTCTGGTCACCAGCCCCTGTATCCTTGTCACCCAGCCTGGGGTTTTTGCCCATTTTCTCACAACCCATCTTTGGCTGGCTGGCCCCACCACTTCCAGCCCTCTTCTTGGAAAATCGACACAGCCAGGATGGGTGGCACAATTCAGGTCACAGAGGTCCCATGAAGGCATGGCTCAAGACCTCAACAATTGCAGGTCTGGATTCTGCTTTCCTCTGCAAGGGCTGATGTCTCCAGCCTCAGTGACACCAGCACTAACCTGGCTCTCTTGACAGAAAGTGCTCTCGGGGTAAATCTCTGGGGAGAGGGGAGGGAGGCATCTCCTCTGGGTGACTGGCACCCCTTTGGGAGGAGGGATGAGGGGGATTCTGTGCTGTGGGTAGACACAAGCCGACGGAGATTAGCCAGACTTGGCTGAAACTTGTGTTATTCTTAGATTCAAGCCCCCCTGAGGCCAAAGAATCATTCATTCCATATTTTAACTGAAACCCCAGCAGAGTGATGATGGTGTCCATGACCAGAGCTCCCAAGTGCTGTTGGCAAGACTCATGTAAGTGAGAAGTAATGCCCATAGAAAGAGCTCTCCCCCAGACTGTCACTGACCATTGCTATGCTCTTTTTTTGTCTTGCAGTGTGCAGTAGAATGCAAAAGAAAAAAAAATGCCCAAAATTTACCTGTCAGTTAGATGCAAAAAGAAGCTAATGCTTTAATCTCTATTGTCCTCCACACTGTATAAGTAAAGCAAGCTAAACATATTAATAAAATATTTAAAGAAGCCCAGTGTTCTGCATTTTTTGTAATTTTTTTTCCTAAGTCAATGTTTATAAAACAGCAAATATGAACACTATACCGTTTTCATGAAATCATGTGAGAATACAGAGTAGAAGAGCCCAGTCTGAAAATCCTTCACTGACCCCATGAAATAGTGAGAGCAAAAAGGTTCAGCACAAAGTACCAGATAATCCCAGAGAATATTATACTTCTATTTTTCAGGTTGTGATACAGGCACAGACTGACCCCCAGAAAATTTTTTATCAACTTCTTTTTTTTCTCATTCCTACAAAGAGCACAGTTCAAAATGTCCCACCTGTATGTCAATCAGTCCAATTTCCAGCTTTATTGACCATTCATTAGAGGTTAATGAATGTGTTTTAATTATTCATACAATTCCCTCCTTTCAAATGCAGAAAACTGAAATTTAATACAGAAATTACTCTCAACCTAAAGGCAGGAGATAAGAGTTCCCAAGATAAGAGATAAGATTTCCCAACTTCCACCCAAGTTCATGGGAACTAATCATATAGAATTTTCAACAGAGCCTACCAGCTTAGAGTCTGCACATTCATCCAGGAAACCAAAGCTAATCAATTTACTGCCTTAAAAAAAAAAAAGTCTCTCGAGACTCTCGAGTCATCATTTCCCATTATTGAAGACATAAATCTTAAAAAGCATGGATAGGCATAGAAAAAAATTTCCCCTATCTCTTTACCTGATTATTTCATTTGTAAGAATTTCAGATATGGGCTTTACAAAAAAATAGTATTTGTAAAAGAAATAAATGGCCAAGAATTTTATGTCCTAATTTTCTTGTGAGCAAGCAAGATTTTAAATCTCATCTACACTCTCCTTGAACCTCCTGGTCTAGCTGTTTTTGCATATTAATTCTGGTATTTAGGTCTTAACTCAGAACCTTAAGAAATATAACTAGAGCTTCAAGGAAAATAAAAATGTGATCCATGTTGGTTGTTTGCCTATTGTTCCCCTGTGAAAAGAAACAGCTCATGTTTCAGCTTCCCTAGTGTTAAGGCCCCAGCGGCTGCTAAAAGTACAACTTGTGCCTATGGAACCACGGCCTAACAGCACCTCACAAAATATTACAGATAGTGCCATTTCTTTTATACTTAGGGGAGTAAAGAACAGGAAAATATAACAAACTTCTCTACATCAGGCACTGAGACAGAGCAGAACCCGAATCAAAGCTCAGGATGCCTCTGTGAGCTGGCTGCAGTGGCATGCAGCAGTTCCAAGGTGGTCCCACGGGGACATCCTTTCTCCTGGCCAGGGCAGCCACAAACACCAAGAGCTCTCCTGGCACACAAGGCAAAAGCACTCGTGCATCACCCAGAGCCCTGCATCTCACCACAGACATTTGGAGCAATCGAAGGCAGAAGTAAACACCTCACTAAAAATAAACAGAACTCAGCATAAAGGTCTGAGAAGGAAATGTCTTTTTGAACAGCAGAGACCCAGCACAGCACTGGGATGTGTCTGCAAGAGGGGAAGGAAGGGCTAATGGCATTACAACCATGACACACCACTGCAGTTCATGGCAAATATTTCCTCTAGTGAAATGTAGCACATTATAAACCACCCATGACCACTCAGCTGGTTGGAACATTTGGCTGCTTAAATATTCTAACTGTGCTGGAGAAAACAGCTGAACTAGCAGCTCAGGGCCGGGAATTACCCCCAGGTCAAACTCATTTACATAAATGACATTTTCCTACACTTCTGGAAATAAATGGTCCTGAAAACTCACAGATGCTTAGTACTGTGCTAATAACTGTATTCGGTATCTGAATTCCTGCATTTATTGGGGTGCGAGGTCTCAAGAGGACAGCAAGCTCTCCCAGAGCAAGCTACATTTTCACCAGGCTGCCCTTCCACTGCATTTCAGCTCGATCCACCCATGCCCTGACCCAGAAGTGTTGTACATCCAAAAAAGGTATCCTCCCCCAGCAGCCAGGATAGCAAGCATGACTATCCAGGAGCTTCCCTCAAGGGCAAGAGCAACATGCTCCAGCAAGTATCCAACCTGCTGCTTTCAATGACTTGGGCTGTGCTGGAGCTCCTGCCCAGCAGGCTCACGTGCTTTCTGCAGACCATGCATCAGCAGCACACAGGCAGTGGCAGAGGGAGCAGAATGGTAACTCAGGTGTACTCCAAACTCAGAATTCCGACTCAGATTATAACCTTGTTCTCAATGGACACCCATTACTCCCACAAGAAAACACCTCCCAGTGTCAATGACAGCAGAGAAAGCAATATCATGTGGCTTGTTCAATTTTACCATTTTTTTGTAGTCCCTAATATTTCACACAAAGCTCTGTCTGTGTATATATTTACATTATAATATAAGGATGAATTTCAAGGAACACATATGCATATTCCACATGCCATCCCTGCAGCTCTCAGACAGCAGTCCCAGGATTATTTTCCTATATAAGGATCCTTTTTATTTTAAGGCTCAAGTGACATTTCTTTTTTATTGTTTACTGAAATACAATGAATGTGATGACCATCTATATATGAATAAAAATTACTAGTGATATAGGGTGGGAAATACATACAGGTATGAACTATGGATTTATTTGTAAAAAAGATCTTCAGAAATACCAGCAGTCATTTTGCACATCTGATCATTCATTTTGTGCCTAGTGACAAGAGGCATCTCTTCCCCTAGATCTTCAGCTTGCTTGTATACTTTGTTTTTCAAAGATTAACACATTTAGACAGGTATTTGACAACTTTAAATCTGACAATATGGAAATCTGTGCAAGATAATCCACAAATGTAACACAGACCTGTACATCTCTGCTCTGAAAGTAGGTTTTCTTTTCACCTATGTATCCAGAGCTACAGACCAAACCAGCACAGCTGAGGTACACTGTAGAGATTTTGTTTAGCAGAATAGCCAAGCAGACTCAAGTTCACACACAACCATTTTTAATGTAGCTTATAATGTCTCTGTGACTGGACAGAATACTCTGCAAAATTAAGCAATGGATCCACAACACAAAAACCAAGGTTACTCATGTCATCATTTGTTTCTCAGACATGTATTTTATCATATGGCGTGCTATCGATTTATGCCTACTTTAAAAAAACCAAAACACATGTTTGTGAAGCCCTGAGTGTTACTTAAAGATGTTGTAACTTCATGATCTCATGGATGAACAGGAGATCCTTAGAAACCAAGTCTCTACTGTGATGAAAACCAGCTCTGGCAGAGCAAAAACAACACACTCACAAATATCCTTAAATAGCCATCAAGCACAGAAACCTTGCTGCTTGCAAATGGCATTATTTCCATATTTGCACCATAATCCCACTGTCAGTACAATGTTTAGCCTTTATGCTACGCTGTTTCAAACAGCGGTTAAAAATAAAATAGATAACATCAAAAATACAATAAATCTGCATTTTTTGGACATCTCCATTTGTGTTATTTACAGTATAGGAGGTCTTAAACAGGAAAAGACCCCAAACAGATCACTTTCACAGTAAGAAGAGGGGATCCTTACAGTTTTGTGCATTCTGTGACACAGTAACAAGCACAACTCTCATCCACAGCTTTGCATTTGGTATCTATCACAAAACAAACCTTTATCATTCATATCTGAAAAAAAATTAAGAGGGAGTGCAAACTTTTCACAGAAGCTTTGAGACAGCCATTGATCACTCATCCTCTTTTGTCCCCCAAGGGGATAAGGGCAAAGAAGGGAGGCTGTTCTTTCAGTGAACACAAGCTATAATTTACACCCCACATCCAGGGCTTGCTAAGCAGACCTGGACAGGGCCTGGTTTTTCCCACTGAAGATCAGAAGTGAGCCAAGTTTTTATTGTACACATGGGAAGGCTCCTAGCCATGGAGAAAAACAGAACCTGGAACAGTCAATTACCTGAAAATGTAGCTACTTGCCTGAAATCATGGAACAGCCATGCTCCACCCACATGAGCATTAGAATTCACACCTCCAGGGGCTGCTCTGTGTGCTGTCCCATCTGCTGAAGCACTGCTGATCCAAGATGGTCTTTCCCATCTGCTTTGAATAATTAAACCTATACCAAAGCAAGGACCTCAATCGTACATCAGGACCACACAAGCAATCAGCTGGCTTCCTGCTACTTTTGTCCCAGTTCCTTGCTTTTTGGAAGAACAGTGTCACCATGAGATACAACTGAGAGCAGTTGACAGTAGAAAAGCCAGTAGTGTGCTGACCTGTGTGGGTACAGGCATTGCCTAACCAGAGACTTGAAAACTGCTCATCTATGTTCCAGGTGAGTTTGACAAATATCAGAGGACTTCTTTTCTGGGCACTAGGATTTAAAGTCTTCATCAGGCTAAAGAAGAACTGACAGATGCCTACTTCTGCACTGCTGGTGAGTGTTCTTGGAGACTGAAGGCGATTTTCTTCTATTATTAAAGTTTTGCAAAATATTCCTCTAAAACACAAAGGATATTTAAGCTATATTCTCTACTGCAGAAAAAGCAGTATAAGAGGCTTATTGCAGAGGAGAACGAAGATGCACGATGCTCAACAATCAATTTTATAAAAAAAAATCTCATATCAAAGGATGGCAACTACCAAACATACCCTAAGATAACAATTCAGCACTCAGTGAAAACTTAGCTACATTAGTCAGTCAGAACCAATTACAGAATATTCTGAGTTAGACCCACAAAGATCAATGAGTCCAACACCTGATTTCACACAGGGCTACCTAAAAACATGTATCTAAGTGTATGTAGGCCATTTAGCTATGTGGCTTCTTGCCACATCAATCCTGGGCAACAAGGAAAAGATCTTGTGGAAAATATGATTTCTGAGGCATATGTGATTGAAGATCATACAGTTGTTAGGTTTAAAACTGCTTCTAGCACATTATTTTGTTTGAGGGCTTACTTAAAAATAACAAGTCAAACTACAGATATACTACAAAAAATCACTCCTGATTGTGATTCATTGCTCACCTTGACCCTGCATTCCAATGACTACACCTCTACCTTTTGGTAAGCACTAAAATTACAACAACTTAAGCAGCTCAGGAGAAATTAAATGAGTTCAGCTCACCAAATTTCTGGCAAAGATATTTGAATTTCTTATGTCATCCAAGAGAAGAAAATGGAAAGATATTTTACACTAATAGTCCCTAATATGTTTCTGTTTCTTCCAAGAGCTCTCGCTCAGGATTTGACTCCAGGGCAGATAGGCTGACGCAAAAGTCCACACTTTCATCTGTCCTACCTTTTTAACGAGGATAAAAGTGATTCAGCTTCAACATATATGGTGACAAACCTCTAAGCAAATTTTAAATGGAACTGGGCAAGACAGCTCGGTCAATAAAGAACAGTGTAAATTTTGTTTTAAATCTTATTTCCTTTAAAATACAGATAAACAAGGAAGCTGAATACCACACAGTCAATGTTTAAAATGTAAATTCTGTCATTCTTCTAAAACTGTATACAGGCTTTCTCTAAACTCACACAATGATGCTCAGTACACTTCTGAAGAGGAAATCAGGCCACAGAAAAGAACAATCATGATGACTCTATGAGGCAACTTTCTGTCACTGCGTTACTGCTGATATACACTTAACTCCAGGTTCCCTCATGTCTGAATTAATGCACAATGGCAAGTATGAATCCTAAACTGAGAATTTAGCATGCTGTACACACCAGTGGATTGCAGCCTATGTAATTTATTTTACATATTAGCTCAAATTTTCCTTTAAAATGGTCTGAGAGCACTCCAGAAAGTCAATTGTGTAATAAAAAATAAAATTCCTCAAACTTTACATATTGAAAACCAAAGGTAAACCTGAAAATTTCAGTAAAGTCAGTGGTGCCCCGACAAATTGATTTCTAGGGCACATATGCAGCCAAAACATTTTACTTTGCTCAAGATCACTCAGGATGCCTACAGCAAAGCAGGAAATAGGAAGATTACCTTCGTATCAATCCAAAACTTCAGTCAGAAAAACATTACTCCAATTCCCTGGCATTATTGCTGACATTTTGCACTGTTGAATTGAAAAAACCAAGTCTCACAAAAAAATCATATTAGCATACAATGTTTATTATCTTCTATTAATCTGAAGTCAATAATTTTGATATGACTAAATTAATTCTGAAATAAACAGACATTTTTAAATACATATGAAGATGATGGGCTTTAACATGAGAGTACTTAGTTGATCTGCACTCTTAATCCACATGCAGGATACATAGATCAAATTATTGTACATATCCTTTCACTTTACACTGAACTATAATACAGCACAATTTCTGGAGGTGAAAGCAGGGAGGAAAGAAATAATATTTTCAAGTATCTCTTTAATTTAAAAAGAGCATCAATGATATATTAAGCCATTGTGTTTCTCTCTGATTTTGATTTTACTTATAGTATACACTTTTGTAAAACATATAGCTCATCAATGATACACAGTGGCCCTTAACTAAGGGCAAGTAACAAAAAAAAAAAAAAAGAAAAAAGAAATATGACAGAAAAGAATTCTACAGATTAGAAAAGTCATATTTTAGAACATCGTCACTTCACAGTGCCTCCAGTGTTGCTAAGAAAGGTCATGCACAACATTTCTAATGCTGTCATTAGTCCATGAGAGAAATGTCTGCGTGCTTCACATGAACAGAAAAAGGTACAAGTCAGAAAGAAAGCAGCTTTCTCCAGTTATCTCTTAGGCCTGTCTGTGTCATCAATGGTAGCTAACAGCTTCTGTCTTGCCTTTTTGTTGATGTAGGTGCCCAGACAAATATTCACCAGATTGGTCAGCTGCTTAGCAGAATATTCCTGGCAAATGAAAACAGATCATGTTAGGGCAGAATAAAACACCAGACAAATACAGAAAATTTTAAAATACACAGACATACTCAGTGTGGATTTCACAATTGATAGAAGCATCAGTACACAGGGGAGATTTAAAGCTATAGTTCAGTCATGTCTGGATAGTTTTCATAGTTGAGGCAGAGAACTGCATTTTGCTACATGGTGGCTTATAATGGAAAATGCTTATGACTTTAAAAGTACTGGAAAGAGTTCACATAAACTAACTCTGTGAACATGTATATAAATCAATTTTTAATGTATTTTCCATTCTTTGCGAGGCTTGGTAGAAAAACATATGCAAATGATTAAGTTTTCAACACAAATTTTTTTTTTCACAAACTGTAATAAATGTTGGTGATCTTTTTTTTATTTTGACTTCCCATTTCCAATAAGCTTCTAAATGCTTCTGTCTGCAGAGTCTCCAAATGATTTTGATTTCAGTATATGACAAAGGAGGAAAAAATGTCAAAAATGTGAAGAAAACAATTCTTAACACCTGTGGAAATACCATATTTTCCACTATTACCTTTATGTCTTAACACTATCCAAACATAGCTTCCACCAATGTGTTTTAAAAAAGTTTTTCCCTGTAGGTCATCAAACCCTGTAACTCACAATCTCTCTTGGGGTTCCAGGCAATACAAGGAAAATTCAATCAAAGACACATTTCTTTCCTCCATTTCTAGGGGGATTTAATCCCAAAATACAGATTTCAAGTGCTTCACTTTAAAAGACTTTTTACTTCAAAGATGGGTATCTCCAATAGCATGTGACTGCCACTTACACAGAACTGTTGTAAGTGTTAGTTCATGGTAGAGTGAAAGCATCTGAATGTTTTCAAAACACAAATATAGACTTATCTCAGCAAGAAATGCTGATTAAGCATTATCAAATGAAGAAAGAAAAAGCAATGACTCTTTTTCATTGTGCCTTACAACTTAGTTTAAGCAATCGACTCCTAAAGGCAATACAAAACCAAATGCTCTTATCCCAAAAGGTAATTCTTGATGATCAAGTTGTGCACTTCGGCACATTCTGAAGAGCTCACAAATGTTTTCAATTTCCCTTTTCTCTAGTTATCTACACTTTTTGATACAATAGGCAGACGTGACTGGCTTAGTCATCCTCCCCACTCATCAGATGTTGAACTAGGTCAAACACAGCCTAACTTCATATGATAAAAATGAACACGTACACGCACACATACACCTATATTTATACTGCTTCCATTACAAAAAATATTATAATAATATTTATTATAATGAAACTTGATGTAAGTTTCATTATAATAAATGCAAATATAGTTATATATGCCTATATTAATTTTTAGCATTAACATAGAAGGATTGATTATATAGTTAGCATGTTTTTATCTTCAGAGTGAATTTTCTCAATAGAGAGAAAAAGAATGCAATTTTAACTCCTACCCTATGTTCTTTTATCCAGGTTTCCATATCATTTTCTGTCAGGTAGTATGCTTTAATGTAGGTCTCCACAAATTCTTTATCTGGAATAGGCCTAATGTCTGTTAACTTTTCTAGTTTCATTAAGAACTGTTGAAAATCCAGCTGCATCAAGGCACGTCCTTCATTGCTGCACTTCTTTACATTGGCATAACTAAAAAGAGAAACAGTGCAAAGCAGAACTTAGAAGGAAATAAAATTAATTTTGCTTCTCAAAGTTAACTTAGTATTTTGAACCTTGAGGAGGAGAAAAATTATGGTTTTAAGTCAAAACAGACAAGAACTTTTCTTAGGAGCAGACAAGAACTTGTCTTAGGATTTCTGCTGCACAGCTTTATTTGCATTAGTACAACACATTTTAGCCCAGTTATCAAACAGAACCCCACTGCACCCAGTGATACTTAGAAAAATCATACCCTCCTCTCCCAAAAGCCATAAAAAATCCCACATTGAACAGCTTACTGCAAGTAAGTTAGAGGAAATTAAACCAATGCTAATTAGCACACTGGACTTTTCAAGTGATCACAACCACTGGAGTCTGAAAGGTACCACAGCAGCTTTAGGAATGGTCATCAGGAGCTTGCTGAACCAAATGAGAGCAGCAAAGATACAAAGCTACTTGCTCAAAAACAGCCACAGCAATGAGAGGATGAAGGGTGGCAGCACTGGCTCATCTCTGTGAGAAGTTGAGGATTTAGCAAGAACAGGCTGCCAGCCTGTTCTTGTGACAGGTTAGAAGAGACAGTAGATGAGTTTAAGAGCAGGGTAATACTAGCAAGGATCACAGTGGAGTGATAGGCAACAAACGAGGAAAACGATCTTTGCAGTTCCTCAAATGGATAAAGAACTGTCTTTGTCAAGATCAAAGGAAATGACACTGCAACGCCCTTAAGAACACCAATTTCAACTGTCTGCAGGGTCGGGGGGCACTGTGGCTTAAGAGACTTAATCCAGCTCATCCACCAGTTGCTCCCACAAGTGACAACCCTGTCTCACTCTTCCCTTCTACCAAATCTAAAATAAGCTCAGTTTTCACTGGTTCGTGAAGTTGATCCTAATTATTATACACTCCCTAGCTGATTAGGTTTGATGCAAAAGAGGCTGCAGAAGCATGCAGGTGGAAGCTGGATACACCACAAGATCAGGTTAAGAATATGAAGAAATTTCACAGAGTTGGTACACATAAAAACTTTGCAGAATGCAAAAGGAACAGAGGCCAAACAAGAGAGAGCCAATGCAAAAGTCCTCTGGAGCTTCATAGAAGACTAGCAGATGATTTTCAGTAGGCTTAAGAAGCCAGCTAGGAAACAGGAGAGAGCACAGCACTAGGAGATAGGGAAGGACTAAATTTAAAGACAGATACAGCTGACTGCAGTGGAGGTAATTCTTCATGCAGTGATGAGCCTGATGAAAGCACTTTCAGTTGACTGGATGAGAAACATCTCCTTCATGGCTTTTATCTCCATACATTCATTGAATGCAGAGATAAAAGAAGTTACAAATTCAGAGAGCCAGCTATTCAGAACACCTTCCTTCCCTTTCCACAGTGTGAAAAGAACCTACAAGATATTTAAAAATAACAGAACTGGCTAAGAATAAGAAAGTACAGGCAAATGTTTGGGAGAAGATGATAATGAGTACTTTTTTACACTCTCAGAAATGGTACAGGACAAATTATACCAGGAAAGTATTCCTAGTCCAACCTGCTTAGGCAAAAGTAAAGATCAAAGTTTCATGCTACGTCACAAACATGAACCTGAACTGCAGCATGGAGGAAGAGATATAAGTGATGATTTCCACAGATAAGGATTAAATGGTTCATGAACACTGAAGCCACAAAAGATGAATGAGATGTGATGTAAGAAATGCAATCAAGTTGAAAGGAAACACAAAGGCTGAGGTAGAGGAGGTTGATAGTGACTGACAGTGCTATCAACTTGAAAGGTGAGGGAAACAGAGAGAAGAAAAGACAGGCCTTTGTTTCACTTCCTTTTATTTGAAAGTAGAAAATAAATTTCAAAAAGGAGAGCTAGTTGTATAGGCCATATGTTATATGAAGGAATTGAGAAGTCAGAGACAGGTCATGGATAGATTTAGTTACCCTGAACATGAAACTGATCTCTCTAGAGACTGCAAAAGGATGATGGCATGAAAAAAAATGGGCAGGAGATAAAAAAGGATGACTTTATTGAAGCAGTGGAAGCTGATGATTCTCAATAGGCAGCTAACACTTGCAGAAGAAGGGTGGTTTTTCTTTGAGGTCCTGATTTAGAGCAGACAGCAGGAGAGTGGGATGCAAAGAAATAAAATAGGTAGTAGGGAGTGAATAGGCTAAAGATAACCAGGAAAGAAGTATGGAAACATATAGAAGGAGTGGAAGACAGCACATATTCTATGTTGCAGAAGAAGTTCTGGTAGGAGCCCAATCATATGTAGTAGGGGGACAAAACCATAAAAATAAAATGCAGGGGATAAAAAGACTATAATACTCCGGCAACAAAATTGAATCCAAAAAGACTGGGTCACTGATTACAAGAGTAAGGGATGAGCAAGGTGTAGTGCTCGAGCAAGCCAACTAAGACATCTCTCTGTTCTTGATAAATTTGGAAAAATCATGTTCCATGGCTACTTTAAGAAAACTGATAGTGTTGACAACTCCATCTTTCTTCCTGGCAAAGCTAAATGGAATTACCATGGAAGTATTGACTATTATATTGTAACTTCCTTCTTTGCTTTGCTGGGAAATGATAGTTTTCATACAGAAGTTTCTTTGAAAGTGTACTGTATTTTCAAATGCTTCAGTAAAACATTCAGTGTCATTCTTCAGCAGTATCTAGGATCAAGACCACCCTCTTTAGGCTTAATGCTGCACCAGACTGTGAAACAACTGCTAAGGAGTGTGTTAAGCACTGATAATTTTTAAGGTCCCCAAAAGCATATGAACGCACAAGGACACTATAAAATTAGAACTTTTAACTCTATAAAATAAACATTATCATTGTAGACATACCTACCCAGAAGCAAGACTTTAATAAATACTTACCCTTCCACAAGAGTTCTATTGGCCAAGCGTATGCAGTGCTCCCAAAGGATGTTGGAGACTGGCAATGGAATACGGACTCTCTTAGACACATCATTCAACCTCCTGTTAAATTCTTCAAATTCCTAACAGAACATAAAAGATGTTTATTCTTTAATGTAAAAATGGATCATAGTCTATACATCCAACAACAGCAACAACTAATTAGAAATGCACATGAAAGAGTATACTGAGAAGTAAGAGCAAAGAAGAGAGGCTTAATAGGCACAAACTGTAGACAACTCAATGTGTAAAGTAGAAAACATATCACTTTCTAGTATATCACTCACAACATTATCTCAGTGATTTTTTTAAAGGAACTATTGCTCTGTTCCCCAGAGCTGTAGTTCTCTGTGAAACCAACACCTCTGAAAACAAACCAAGTAGCTTATCCTTCAAATGCCATTTTCATTGCCTCACTCCCTAAACTCATATTTAACTTAAGTCAAAATATAGCCACTGAAGAAAATCCAATGATGATCTCTTTATCCCTCTAAATACCTACCCCAGCGGTTTTCAAAGCTCAGAAACATTGTAACCACTTTTCATTCTTCAACCTTTCACATAAGGTAATTCCTCAATGCTTTAGAAGGAGCTGAGAGAGGCCAAATGGAACAGTTTAGGACCACACTGCAGCACTAGATAACAATTCAGGTCAAAGGAAGGCACCTGTTTCCACATGAATCATCAATGGCCTGGATGGATTTCAGCTGATATTTTGAGTGAGAAACTAGTCATGACTTAATGCAATTACTACTATAATGATTTTTGTGACTTAAAAGTGAAACAGAAACCCTCTACCAATGATTAATGTCTTTATCATATAAAAAAGTATCAAATTATTTCAATATCAAGCAGAACGGTAATGAACTCCTCCGTAAAACCAGCAAAAGTCATTTGCTGTGCAGTCTTTTAAGACCATACTTGCCCAACAGAGATTTTATTTCCAAGGCTGTTCGTATAGGTTTTTTTCCCTTTTTTCTTACAGACCCTCTCAAAAATTCAGTAAGTGAAGAAAGTCAGAAGAGAACTTCAGTAACTGGCATTTAACACATATTTTCTGAAAGATGAATTTGGCAAAAAGATGCAGGGTACCACAATGTCATGCTTTAACTGGCATACAACTCATTCTTCTAAAGATGAAGATGCCTAACGCTCCATAACCTATTTTTTCAACAGTCTTCTTTCCCCACTTAATCTGCTTCCAACATACTGTGACTGAATATAGAACTTTGTATGTGTGCACATGACTGAAAGTAGCTCATTATTACTTTCATCACTGTGCTCATATCTGATGTTCCTGGAGTCCCAGTGTACACATAAAATAACTCATTGCTTAGTAGTTATTTAAAAGCTTTTGTACCAACTAGTACTAGCTATAGAATAGAGAGACTAAAATTGGTTTTAAATGGTATTAACTCTGATTGTCCTGAAGCAAATTCATCATCAGTTGCATACTCACAGAAGAAAAAAGTTTCGCCCCAGAGATCAACTATTTTAAGCACAAACTGGTATCAAAAATTTACAGCAGCATAAACAAGAATAATCAAAACAATTCCATCAAATTCAGTGCAATGATATCCTCTGTCAAATTCTTCCTTCTTTGCCTTGATTTTTTAGCAGAGAAGAGCTACAAAGTATGAAGGTGTTATCCAAACTGTTATTTCACACAGTGTAGCTTTTTCTGTGATTCACACTTCACACATCTTTAAAATAAAATTTTCAGTTTCTCTAAAAATAATTAGTAATTAATATAGTATAATTAATTAGCATAATTCTACCACTGCCAGAAATTACCTCTGAAGACCTTTAGAAACATTAATTAGGCATATATAAAAGGATGAGAAAGGGATTGTCCCAAGAACTAGTCCTGTATGCCATAAGACATGACAATTGTATAATGACATCTACTGAATGCAATTGTTGGGTGAATAAATTCCCTTTAGCTTCCTTTTCAAACGCTAACTTCTAATATAGCAACTTCAATTAGATACTGCATGATCATCATTGGTGCTGATTCGACCTACAGCTCCTATGATACACCTCAAAGACAATCAGCAAAATTATTCAGAACAGCAGTAGTGCGGTTTGGGGATTTTTTTAAATGATATCTCAGGCCACAGAATCTTCCTCAGTGTTACTCTGTTTACTACACATTTCTCTACCAGTCAAGACTTAAACATGAGACTTATTAAACTTCTTTGGTCAATTTCATACACCATGTAGTCAAAAATCATCATTGAAAACAAGCCTTTAGAAGCAAGAATAATGACACTTCTGGACAGATCTCATAGGAAATTACTATTTCCCATTTGTAAGGATGATGTATTGTCCTAGCCATGCCACTTCAACAGTTTTTGTGAAGTATTACAGCAATTCAGTGTTTATATAAACTCTAGCACACCATTTCCCATAAACTATTCACCTTTAAAAGAGCATCTACATATACATTGTGCTGTGACATGATTTCCTTCACATCCCATTTCACATTAGCCATGAGAAGAAGCATTTGTTCATAATCAATGGCTTTAGCAGCAACAATCCAATAAACTGGTTTACGTAGTTCACTGGCAGTTGACACTGTCTGAAATAGAAAATAAATAAAATTCATTTCAGTAAATATCTATGGTGTAGAAGTATTTTCACCATAATGTACAAGTTTTAAATTTTCTATATGAAAATCAGCTGTGAATGCCACAATTCTGACCTGAGAATAGAACTGCTGAAGAAAAGGCTTCTTGGCAGCTGGCATCACTGCATCAAGATGAGGCTGAAGAAATTCAAACTGCTCAGCCAGAAATACCCTTTGAAAGCAAAGAAAATTTACTGTGAACTAAGTGTAACATTTGGCATGTCTCTTTACAATTTTTACTCTACAGCTGACATATCTGGCAATAACAATATGCAACCCTGGAATATTTTGTCCCAAGAAGAACTATCTCAGTTGCGCGCCAGCATATCAACTAGCAGTCTCAATTCTTACAATTTTAAACTGTATTTGCAAATAAGAAAATATTTAAATAAAGAGACTAAGGCTTGAATATCAAAAATTCATATTTCTATTTTTCTGAGGATACACTGCACAAGTCTGAGCCAGGGTCTAGTAAAGTCAGTGACCAAGAGTCACATAATTTACATTGCAGGACAGTCAACATCAATATTAATAAATCCATCTTAGAATTTCAAAATAACATTCCCAATTAATGTTATGCTAGTGATTCTATAAAACAGAACTTGATCTCATATTCCTCCTCAGGGGTAGAATTTGTTAATAACTACATTATAAGGAAATATATTTCTAACTAAGCATAAATGAAAAAAAAATTTAATTAACTCCTAATCTTTAAGTATCATCTCATGTGAGGAAATAATAATTCCTAGCTGACTCTTACTATTATTCTTCTCAAACAAAAATCACTTTGTTACAGTTGCATTAATTCATTATTATGTCCTCTTCTCCTGTGGTATGACACAGGTACTCTTCTATCCACTGCAAAGAACATGGTGATTCAAGCCAAACTGATATGAACTAAGGAGTTCTGAGACAAGTATTTAATATAAAATCAGAACGAACCATACAGATTAAATATTCCCACTAGCATCTTTGAAATTAAACTTTTTTCCTAATAGATTTGGCCATGTACTGTCAGAAATTACTGGATCATCTGCAGTAAAATTTCATTTCTTGTGTTTACATGTTGCTAGACTAAAGAATTAAACCCCAGTACCTTCAATAAAGAATTCACCTGTATCGTTCATATTTAAGATCACATTGAGAGGTAGGAATTTTTGACCTGTCAAGAAGGCTTTGGATTATAACCACAATTCCTTAAAGAAATCAATAGCTTTCAGTGATCACAAATACAGTGTGTACAATAAACAACCTACAAGGATTCTGTGGCCACCACTCTCTCTGCCAAGCCATACAGCGAATTGCCAGATGTCAAAACTACAAGATGACTGAGATGTGGGCTTGGCACCTTCTCTTTCCTCTCTTCAGCAGCTGTGAGAGTTCCTGAAGGATCAGCAGACACCTCCTGAAACAAAGAATTAAACAAATTAAACTCACAAAACCAGCAAGGATGGCTCCAGCTGAACAGTTTCAGATGCCAGATAAGATGAAGGAATGTTTCAAATTCTAGGGTGTAATTTAAATCAAGCTTATTTCTATTTAAACAGTATAGTGAAATGGGTGAAAAAAAACCACCAGATCATACAAATCAGTAGCCAAGGGAAAAATAAGTCAAAAGAAAAAGGCAGCAAACAATCTTCTCACTACACAACACCCAAACAAGCTTTAGCCAAAATGCCTTTTGGGAGACTGACTTCTCATCCTTGGAGACAGTGTATCTTCAATCTGACAGCAATCAAATAAAGAGGCAAATCAAAGAAATGTTACTTCTGCATAGGCTTTACTGCTTATATGAGCAGTGGCTAACTTAGGTAAAAAACAACTGATGTTCTCCATCACAGAATCACTAGGTTGGAAGAAACCTTTAAGATCATCAAGTCCAACTCATACCCTCACACCTCAACTAATCCATTCCATGAAAACTTCTACCCTGAAGACATCTTGATGCTAGAAAGCAAGGAAATATTCACAGCAAAGGAGTAGAATCTGTAGCGAGAAACAGGTTATACCACTGGCTTGTTCCAAAATTAAAGGAAAAAAAAGAGGACAAATTCTACCCCCACATTTAAGGAATCTAACTACAGGGTACAGTTAGAAGAGGAACCATAGAAGGAAGAAATTCCCAGAGCAGGTGTACAAAGAGACACCCTCTGAAGCCCGGCTATTTCCCAGTCTTCAGAGGACTTCAGGGCATGAAAACATAAAGGTTGTCCTGGTTGGCTTAAATTAATTATTCACACCATGCTTATACACAGGCCACAAGAAGATGAGAAATGCTACAAAAGAAAGGCACAGCACCCAGAACAGGTAAGAAGACAGTCAGGATATGGCACCAATTTTATTAAGAGCCTTTCAAGCCTTTCAAGACCCTGGGGATAGAAACACTGGCCAGCGTACAGTCTATGGATGCTACAACATATCAGCCTGTAAGTATGGAATGACAACAAATAACAATAACAGCAACAAAGTAGTGGAAAAATAACTTTTACAAAAGTAAAATCAGTGGTCCAACATGGCTGCTGTAAACAGCATAGGAACAACCAATCATTATGACAATAATAATGCTTAAACATAACGTTTATGTTTGGACTCAAAAAAACAAATTAATGTAATTCTGAAATTGCTGTTAAACAAGGGAAAAAGATAAAGACAAAAACAACATAATGAAAAAAAGCAGCTTTCAAGTTTGTGAATTGTTTGTTTGTTTGTTTCAACTAGAGACAGAAGTAAAACCAGAAAAATTGCAGTGAAGTAACTACAGAAAGAGGGAGAAAAACAGACTCAAGGTAACCACAACAGTAGCCATGAATTTCTTCTGGGGTCCACAGCAGTGAACAACTGTGAGAAGTGGCCTGAACCAGAAAGCCTTTATTCAAACGGGTTTTGTTCAGACACTTCTGCTTAAGGAGAAGAGGAAAGCAGGGAGCACCTAAAACACTTGTGGAAATCAGTAGTGGTGTCACTTATTCTCTATGTCAGGATTGAGACAAAGAGGAGTATTTCATTGCAGACCTTGAAACACCAAGAGAAGTATTGCACATAGATCAGAAAACTGGAAAATCAACAGGGCAGTTATTCTGATAGCAAAATATCTGACAGACCCGTTGGGGTAGTGTTGCAGCAATTAAGGGTGGGGCAGGTGAAAATTGATTATGTCAAAATGTGTAAGGACCTGGTGAGAATTTAAGTGACACAGGATGAGCAGAAAGATCAAAACTTTGCTGCTATAGACAAAGCAGCACCAGAATGTGTTTACTGCTTGGATGAAAGCCAAACCAAAAGTGACATTAAAAATATAAGACAACTGAGAAGATAATAGCAGCCAAGCTGTTAAAAGTGGTTTGAGGTGTGGAGGAACAAAAATTCACAAGTTCCACTTTAACTCTCTGAGATTTCATTTGGCAGTTTCCTCCTGTGGTGTGACGGCCCAAGGCAATAGGAGGTGGATTTGTTAAATCAGAAAGGCTCTTTCAGTTCTGCATCTCCAGAGACATCAAACACAAACATAAAAATGGGCTACAGCAGATGGAACAATGCACAGTCTGGGAAAGCAGAGTTCTCACTAACAAGGGTGAGGAAGTACCTTCAGACTTATTTTAAAAATATTGTAATTAGGTTACAGACGTAAAAAGCCAATAAAGCAGGGAACCTTGATGGTTCCCCACAGAAATTCTGACACTAAAAACAAGGACTGCTGACTGAGAAGTTCCATCAACACATGATTTGTAACACTAAAAGATCTCACAGAAATACATCAATGAGCACAAGATAAAACTTTGAAAAGAAGCTTATGGCAAATGTGATCACTGAGCATAGGAACAATTATAAAGGCTAACTAAAATGTTATGTTATTTGAAAGATTTATTTTCATTGCTCTGACTTGTGTTCACACTCAGCCAGATAAATCTGGAAAAAAACTGACTAGATGCTTCACAATACTATGAAGTTTGCATTCTGCTGAGGTTATCAGAATAGATAAGCAAGCCAAAGGACCTGGATATTTGCTAAAGATCCTGAGACCTCTTTCAGAGAGCCCTAAGGTACTTCCTGAGCACATCCACATGTTTACTGCAGATAGGCAATGACATCTAACCATCTAGCCACAACAATCAATTCTCTAAAAACTTTAACTAAGGAAAAGATAATATTGATTAATTACTAAAATTCCCTCTTTATCTGTCTACTCTTTTACTTTTTTCACTTCATTCCATTCTTAAAAACCCACATTAAATAACCCAAAAAAACCCAGAAAAAAAAACCAAACCCTCCCACCCCCAAAAAAAAAAAAAAATCAATTTTGAAGTGTTTACACATGACAAAAGTAGCCAAGCCACAGCTCACCAAGCAATGCTGTATCCTTAGGAGAGATAATGAGTGACAGAGCTGGGGGAAGAGTATCAGTAGTAAACATTTAAGAAGCTTTCTTTCTTTCAAAGACTAATTAAAAATTATGTAAAAACCAAGTACTATGAAGACTTCATTTTGTATTTATCTCACTTCAAAGTTGCCTGCCACTTCAAACACATTTTAAACCTTTTTTTTCTTCCATTTTTCTTCCCATGAAGGTGACTAACATCTTTTAAATGCCACAGTTGTGTTGCATCTGAAGAACACAAAAGGTACGTGAGATCTGGCTAAGTCAAAGGCATGACACCTTCATCTGGGGAGTCAAACTCTGGTTCAAATATCGTGGCCAAACAGCATGAGCATTTCATTCTCCTAATTTGCTCTAAAAAGCAGGCACTGCAAAAGCATGTTGACAGAAAAAAGCAAACAGCCAGTGTGCCAATACCCCAAAGAAGCACAGGATCACTCTGAAAGGCCCTCAGTGATGCATGTGTTTTTTCCTCCTGCTTTCATTAACAGAAATGATCCAATGACTGAAAGAGGAAAATAAAGGGACAAAACACACAGGCTGGAACAAGAAAAAAGGCTACAGACTATTTAAAGAAATCAGATGTTTTTCAGTGTACTGGACTTGCTAAAGTTAACCCTTCCAGTAATGAAGAAAATCTTCAAGAAAATGTCTGTTGCCAGAGATTCTCTTTGTGTACCATAGCAAACAAGCAGAGTCCTGTAAAACTGCCAGCCTCAAGAGGAAGAGGAGAGGAGAAGAAGCCAGAAAATTAAATAGCAGCCAGTCGAACTTTAATTTCAAGAAATGTCAAGTTACACTGAGAACATCTTGTAGCAGGCAGCATAAAGCACGCAGAGAGCAATACTAAAGCAGAATAAACTTGTTTAGCTCCTCCCTGCATCAGAGCTGCAGGTCCTGCTGATCCAGCAGAACTGGGATATGTCAAAGACCTATCACAGCCCACACAACATCCATGTAAGAAAACTGCGCAAAAGAGATAAAATTATTTCAAGGTATGGAATGGAATGGTATACATGGAACTGGTGCAAACTACAAGATGCTCTTCTTCCTTGCCAAAAAAGAAAAAACCTAAGGTGTTAAAAAAAATTTAAAATAATATTAAAAGCACCAGACTCATCTGAACAATAACCAAATGAGCTGTAGTAGGCACAGCAGGACAGGTTAACCTGTATTGCCTGCAGACACCTTACAGTAGGTCTTACTCATTAAATTTTCTCTAGTCTTAGTTTAATTTCCTCATACTGTCAAAGGAAAAGAACTGCGTGTTCTAATGCTATACATGATAGGTATACCCAACTAGCAATTATTTTTAAAAGCTGCTTTGCTATAAAGACCTGAAAATATCAGGATGAAGTGTTAAAGCAGGCTTATGGCTGCTTCACCTATTTAAGGGTTGCTAATAACAGCAGTATGAGCTATAGTGTATGCTTTGGGAAATATCTTTGCAAGATATCTACAGTTGAATTAAAATTCAACTGGAACATGTTTTTACAACAAAAAGGTATGTATTAGCAAATAACAGGTATCAAATTAATGGGAGTGTGATATTGTTTAATTGTTGGGCATTTCACTTGATTATTTAATTGTTTATATACAAAAAGAAAATTTTTTTATGAACAGGTAGAAAAATAAAATCTACCTGTGGAACAAGCTCTCATCTAAAGACGTCATCTGTAACGAGTGAACATTTTCATTTCAAGTTTGGCTGAAACTAGTGGCAAGCCTTTGTTAAGCCTTCCATCTCAATGGGAAGAGAAGACTGTAAACTAATTACCCAAACTGGAAGTGCAAACTACATAAGACAATTATCTAAGTTAAAAATTTGACATTCAATTTGCAAGAGACATTTTTACAGGGCTGATCTCATGAGAACAGAAACACTTTTGTTTCAGTTATCCAAAAGAACTTATGACTTAAGCAACTGATTATCTGCCAATTATGGTGAAATAGTTAATTACAATCCTCCACCTCCACTAACTTTAAGCAAAAACCAGTAAACTCCACAACCTGTCCCCAGCACACGAAGTTCTGCAATCACACTCATAACCAATAATCTTTTAAAACTGCACTTCTTCTAGCCTAATACTTTTTGCATAAGATTTCAGTTTCAGAATTGTTTTGATTTAATATACATACACAATAGCAAAAATTTTGGGTTTGATTTTGCAATAACTCTAAATGTTAGTGAAGAAATCCCAATTTTAAAGGAGTAAGTGGTGTTCAAAAAGCATGGGCTAAACTGTACTTTATGAAAAGGTTCTGGCAGTAGAACAGTCTACAGCAGCTGCGACATACCAACACTTCTGGCAAGAATTTGATGTGTGCTGATGGACAAAGAAAAGCAGACTAACCTCAAATGTTTACATAAAACAGGACAGCTCCATCATCTCTGTTTTAAAAATTGTAATTAATAGTTTCTGTAATATCATGAGCATCGATTACAAGAAAACAAACTGATCAAAGAAAGCATCAGCTCTTATTGTATTCAAAACCTGACAGAAAATAGTTCAACTAACTCCAAGTTGATGCTTAATATACAAGAATTTTTTATCACAAGAAATGTACTGAAAGCAACCAATCAGGCTGTTTTTTCTCCCCTTTGAGTTTACACATCCCTAACTGTTCTTGAAGCTGAATGCTGAAAAGTACAGGCAGGGCCAATTGCAAAAGCACACTGCTTTCAAGGTAAAAGTACTTCTTGAATATGTTGCAAATGTGTTAAGGTTTTAAATGGTATTTTATAATACTCCTACTCGGTTTTAAGTTGCAAGATCCATATTTTCTTGCTGAGGGGCACAAAACTTACCAAGCAGGTAATCTTGCCTCAACTTGCAAGAAAGTAAATCAAACATAAACAATGTAATCGCCACTCTACAGGCTTTAAAAAACCAGATCTTTAAAAACCAAACTACAAATTATCTTGAGAAACCATGATATTAATTTTCCATTATTTACAATCCTTTTCATGCAAATGGTATCTTTATAGCATTATTGAAGAACCATGAAAGGGATCTCCAAACTTCCCAACGTTTACAGTGCACACATTTCACATTGTCCTCAGGGTTGAATTGATCGGCACTGCCTCACAGCAGGCATGAGGTTCTAGTTTCAAGAGTGGGGATCCTCCATGCTCTTTGTCACAAAATAAGCATGTCCCAAACCTCATTTGGGTCAGTCGCACTGACTTCAGTAAAATAGTCCAATTAAGTTTGCACTGAAACTTCTGGAATCTTTGACATTGATTTTTTTTTTTTTTTTTTGTTCAAAGGTAAATGGCAGAGTTTTTGCATAAAACAATTACAAGAATTAGGAAGGTTTATTTACTACTGGTTGTCTCAACCAATGCAACAATGCCTCTATGACGAACCGCTGTGTGGTGACAGACAACTGAGAAAATGAGTCATGAACTGTGCCCTAAAAAAATAAATGAGACTCCATAGAAAACCATATGTACAAGCATCATTAGAACCTGAACCACTACCTTGCAAAAAAAACACATAAGCTGGTCTGGTCCTACACGTTTTTACTGCACCACTTTCTTGTACACAGAAATTTTCTCAGGAATAGCTGTTGCTGGTTCCCAAGTGCTCAGCTGTGACGCTGTGGACACCTGCACCCCTCTGGAAACAGCCATTTTTGGTGTCCAGCAAGAAGAGTCTGAAGTGACAAAAATGAGATGTCCTAGAGACTGCTTAAAGAGAGACTAAGCAATTGCCAAAACCCAAAGAATATATCAAATTAAATAAGCTCAAAAGCTTCAGTAAATTATTCCAGTCTACTTGGTAATACAGTCAAGTAAACAAAAAAAAAAAGCTATATGAAGAACTCTAAATCATTAACATGAGGAAATAAAACACCTGCTGAAGTCCTAGGATAATTTCAAAGCACTTGTCTTGTCAGAACTTTGTATACACAGAGTTCTCTTCCCTTGACAAGCAATTCATACAATGCCTTAAAAATTGTCATTATGTACACTTAGAAATCTCTTTTAAAGAGGCGAAAGAGAAAACTCATAAACTGTATTTTATTCTTTTTTTTGTTTTGGTTTTTTTTGTCCTTTTAAGCAGCAGGAGACCAAGCATAGATTAGAAATGTTGCACAAGATCTTCATCTAAAGAAAACCTCACCAAGAATCACAGTTACCATTTGACTGAGGACCTTAGCTGAGCCCTTTAGGAGTTGCATCCTGTGCTAGGTACAGCCCTGTCAGGTAAACAATTCCACAGCCAAGAGCCTCCACAGTTTGCCACTAGTATTTTGCCAAACAATACACAACAGGGAACCCACCCACACTGTGTAATGCAGACCCATGATGTCACATTTTAAGTAAAACTAAACTATCTGTTTCCAGCACTCATGTAGTCCCTGTTTCCAGGGACTAATGTAACTGAATTGTATCATTCCACAGGATAAAAGAGTCAAAGCCAAAATGGGATGAGAAGTCAGACATGAAGAAAAAAAAAAAATTCCTACCAATCTTTATCTTACTTGTATATCTAAAAAATCTACATTTTCCATCTCTGCACCATCAATCTCTAACCTGACTCTGCCAAAAGACATATATTTCATGGGGAAGGAGTCCAAAAGCCAAAGTAAAGACAGATTCTAAAATACATTGACCCATACTCATTTATATTAGTAATTCCTTCCATCTACTTTACTATATATTGCATTGCAATGCTTAGATACTTTACTACAGTGATTTTCTACTGCTGTAAAACACAGTAACTTTAAGAAACTCCATTCTAAATTTTAGTTTTGCTTGAGAAAACCTGTTTGCAATTAATTATTTATGTGTATTCCATGGTTATTTGGTCCCCAAATCTTTTTGCAGCAATATCACTCAAAGCACCTATCTACATACACGGGACATTCACAAACAAGATCAAGGCAATGGCAATATCACGATTACATTATGTTTTTTGAAGATAAGGAAGCTGCTTAAAAACAGAAAAAGCGAGGAATCAAAAGTATTTTCCTTCCAAAGCACTAATTATTCCTACCAAAACACACACAACAAACTGATTGATGCCTTGTACTCAGGGGCTTAAAGCTCTCAGTGAACTAATATGGACATCATTACTGTGTAAAACCACATTCCTGTTAGAAATTACAAACACAAGGACACAATGTGTGTAGGTACCTCTACATAGTGACTAGAAAACTGCCAGTGAGGAGGTACAAAGAACTCAAAAAAGAGGCTTGTTTTGATGTATTTAACCTAATCTAAGCCACATCTGAGTGAGGCTGAAAGAACAGCACTTCTTCATCCCCTTTTCAGTCTTCTCTTTCTGTGTTTTCTTTTTAATACAATCTGCTTACATGAATGAGCAGAGTGTTTGTAGAGTGCTACTACCGGAGGATCCAGAAGTAATTATTAAATTACTAATTCTGAAGCTGCTGCCTAGCAGAAATCTGTACAAAAGCTATTCTGTGCTAGATGTGCAAAGACCTGCTATGAAATTCAGGTACACATATGAAGTTCAGTACGGTCTGGCCAATAAATCTTTTAAAGTCATACTGTTCTCTTAACTCTCAGAAATGAAACTGGAACCTAAACTACTTTAAAACAAATACTCACAGTGTTTTGTTTCTTACACTTTTGATTTAGCCTAAAGGTATTTCTTTAAGGCAAAGACAAGGAGGTTACATACAGAAAACAGCTTACTCAATCACTGTAAGCTGTCAGCACACTTCCACAAAACTTAATATAAGAAAGCAAATAAAGGTTTGCTAATTGGTAATCCCCTTTTATTTATTTTTAACTAAGTCTATTTATTTACCAAAAGACATTTCAGATCATACTTAAACCAGTATCTGTATTAGCAGTACAGTGTTTTAAAAAGAGCCATAAGTGGATTTCATAATTATTAAATTTGTAACAGTCTGAGATTGGAAGCATATCTAAAGCACTAGTGTTTTAAGAACCTGCTTGCTCAATTGTAAAGAGTTAAGTCCTTTTATCATTGTCATAATGAGGACCTTCATCACTGCAATTTTGATTACATCATACAGAATATCCAAATTTTAGAAAAGTTGAAATTAAAAATGTTTTTGTATCCCAAGTATGACCAGCAGGAGCACATTTATTACCAACTGAAGCGGTGTGGTCATTGTTTATTGTTTGGGGGTTTTTGCTTACTGTAATGTGGTTTATCATTTATCAATGTAGGAGAGACATACTGACATTGAAAAATATGTATCACAGCTGAGGTCACATCATTGCCTTGCAAAGAAATTAACAGGACTAAAGACATGTTCACATTTCAGCTACTTCCTGTTCATTGTGTAAAACATCAATCTAAACTGCAGGAGGACTTGCTGCAGTTTATAGAGTACAGTTGGTTTTGCTATGAAGTATTAGACTGCAAAAAACAGTGGAGAATTCATTCAGCTATAGTTGAATCCTGCTCAGAGGGGCAAGGACCCCCAGCAGCAGCAGGAGGCATGTGATGCATGAGAAGGGATGCAGGGAAGAGTAGAGGAAGTGCTTCAAATTGCTGCAGCCTTTTCCACACTGGCCACAAGCCAGAAATCTGACTTAGTCGCTCAGCGGTCCAAATAAAATCCAGGATAGTACTTCTCCAAGTATGGTTAATATACTGTAAGCAGAGTATATATTAAAGGACAGAAACTTCTTGCACTGTAATAATGGGAAAATAGAGCAGCTCCATAAGGAGTTACAGGGAATGCCTCCAATCAACCCCCATACTTTTCATACTGAACACACTACAAAAATGCAAGGAAGAACACTTAGTGCTTTAACTTGCCAGAAGTGGAACTCCCATTCCACATCACTTTTTCCTTAACAAAGGAAACTTAAAATTCAGTTGAATAACAACAAAAGTAGTATTATTTTTTAAAAAGATATCTGGTATAAACTAGATAGCATTAATTCAACCCCAAACAGAAACTACCAGAATTCCACACAAAGCTGGAGGGGGCGGCCACTCAATCCTCCAATTATTCCTCTAACTCCTGACAATAAATTTGAGCAAAGAGGCCTTCATTCACTCATAGTTCACAAAAATGAATTGAGAAAGTCCAAGAGGAAAGCTAGAAATGATCCAGTCTAAATTACTGGAGTCTTGATATAGATCATGTAGCTCAAACTTCACAGACACTGACAGAGTTGTGAAATTATTCTGATCTATATGCAAGTCCGGCCAAGTTTTGGTCACAGACTCAGAACTGTCAGATTCAGGCCATCTTTATGGAAATAAAACATTGATGCTGCCATCAGGAACTGAAATGTGACAGAAATGAACCTCTTAATAAAGTTACCATGGGTAGAAGACAAGGCAACAACCCTAAATTCCCAGGCCATGAAACCAAATGCCACAACACAAACATGAATAATTTCAGAAAGCAATTTACAAAAATTTAAAATAAGATAGGAGAATCCCTTGAGCAGTTCAGAACCATCCATACATCTTGAGAAATACCCTTTTTATGACACAATGAAAATGATCCTTGACTTTCACAAACTCTTAAAAATAAGCAAACAATAAACAAAAATATCCAGAATACTTTTACTTCCTCATAAATAAAAAAGGGAAAAAAACTTCCATTTACAGTATAAGATTGGCATAAATTCATAAGATATTCATAAACTTCATGAAATGTCTTTAAGCAGTTAGCTAAGATTACTTTCTTCTTTCAAATCTTACATTGAACATAGCTACTAATTTCAACTGGCAATAACATTATATATTACAGTACTCTTAATGACTGAGGAACAAACTGCTGTTATTTTTCCATTTCACTCCTAGAATTTTGTTTTCAATTATTTTAACTGCTAAAAAAAATGAAGTCTGTAAAGTACTGTCAGGAATCATCACTACAGAGAAATTTAAAGAATTAATTCCATAACTTGACATTTTTCCATAATCCTTAACTGATTCATTTGCAAGTACTTCCTGTAATTAATTTTTCTTTCTGCATACACTGCCTTTGAGAAGAATATCAAGAAGACTTTTTCTCCTTTACAGAGGCCTAGGGTTATTAGTTATCCTATGCTCCCTCTACTGACTGTAGAAGAAATGGCCTCCAAGCCTTTTAACACGCTTCTCTGAGAGAACAGTTTAGGATTTGATATAATGATTCAAGGAATTAAAAAAGCATAAAGTACATTTCTTGGAGTGTCAAATCCTTGTGCAAGTCAGAGCAGAATATCTTTTTCTTCTTTCTAAGATGGAAGCCTCAGAAAATAAAACTTTCCCGTAGCATCCATGGTATAAATGACTACACAAGCCATTTATGATACCCTGAGGAAATTTCTTCACAACGTTTCAAGGGTATGAAAACTTCAAACTTCTATTTCTGGTGTAGTTTTTAGCAATATTTTCTTATAAACTCCGTTGTTCAGCTGAATCCACAAAAACTACCTACAGTTTTCTTTACCATCCTCCTGTGCAGGACAGTAATCTACTACCAGTGTGACATGAGCACCATATTTACTTTTCACACTTTGAAAATAAATCACAAAATGACCAATGAGATATAATCAAAAAAATACATTTTGGAAAGTTTCCCAAAATTAAGGAAGGTCTTCTTAGTATACAACCTCTATTATCCTGAAAGGTGAACAATCTTCAGGAGAGCTTACTCTTTTGCTATTCTTTTACTGAAGAAAAATGAGTCATTTATTTCTTTTTGTAAAATGTCTCTTGGTAAGGATAATACTGAATGTCTCTCTTTATTACACGAATCATAATAGAAGATTTAAATATTGAACTTCACTGTTACATCTAGCAAAATCTATTTAATTTGTTGTGCTGTACATTGGAAACAAGTGATTTCATACAATAATGACCTCTACATCAAGAAACTAAGCCTTTATTATTAGACAACTTATTAGATACATTCACACTGAATGTGAAAAGAGGAAAAAAAATCAAAAACCCATGATGAAATATAATTCCTGAATGTCATACAAAGACCTCTATCCCACTGAGCATTAACAACATTCAGGTACTTACCAGATCAATCAGACTCTCCTGGATTCTGTTCAGCGTGGTGCGTAATCTGCTGCTACTGAGGCCCAGTCCTGTTGATTCAAACTGGAAGAAATACATTCTACTTAAGTTGGGAAAGGAAATCTCTTTGGTTTAAACTTTAGAGTTATACAGCAAAACTTGAGCTTGCAAAGACTATCTACAACTTACTTAAAATTTTAGCACAGAATCATAACCACACAAAATGAAAAGAAAATCAACAGAGCTCACAGCACTCAACTCTGCACTGGTATGAGGAATGACCTAAGTATCTTCCATGAAGATGACAGTGTGTCATTCACACCAATAAAAGATCCAGTATCTTTTATTGTTATAATTATGTATTTAATTGCAGGACTCTAGATTTTCTGATTTGGGTGATGAGCCTGGAATGGTGCCCCACAACAACATCTCTGAGCCTTGCATTCACACCACACCCAAGTCAAATGGTTTTCACTCCTCTTTCTAGCTATACAATCTCTTGTAATCATCAAATATATATCTTGCATATGTAAAAGTTATAACCACTGATATTTATAAACAGTCATTACTTAATGTCTACAAAGATCTACCTCAGAAATGTGCAATCTTCATGTTCACGGCTCAGGAGCGTATGGGGCTGATGCTCAGCTGGGATATATAGTTATATATATACAACTATTCTATATATATGTATTTATTTTATTTGTATATATATACACACACATATATATAGCTACACTAATTTCCTACTAAGTGCAATGGATTATACAAGCTGAGGGTCTGATTTAACATGCATAATTATTGTAACTTATCTTCCACTGTTAATAAAACCCCCCAACAAACTAACACAACAAAGAAAGTGGAAACAAACTTGGAACATGTAACAAACACAAATTTAAGTTAACAACCTGGAAAGATTTGAATACAGTTCTGGTATGTGATTCACACCAAAAGGCAATTTGCTGAACAATATTTAGGGCACTGTTGTACACTGCATTATTACACTTTTTTTCAGTGGGCTGAATCAAGGAAAGAAGTATTTGAATTTACGTGACCTCCTCCCCTCTGTTTGAATACAGACAGGTATAATTTAGGTCCCTATTTACTGCATCAGAAGTTTCCAATTTAAAATGTCCATCTGCCCCAGTCCTTCTATATATTAAATGAAAATTTACATCTGAGTTGAATTCCCACTGGAAGTACACTCTTGATGAAATCTAGAACCTGATCTAGGAGACATGTTCACAAGAACAGAACCTCATGGCTCCACCATGAACATTTCACTCATCAGTACAGCTGACTCAATTCATAGTTTTTTGCTATTTCTATTTGCAGAACTATAGATTTTTAAATTCCATAAATTGATGGCCTAGTAAGGCTAGTAAGCAGAGCATTATACAATTTTCAGAGTAATTCTGTTCATCACCAATTTTATCTCTTATCATTAACCTCTTATAGAAATTACCTCTTATAATAACCTCCTATAGTTACTTTAAAAAAGTAAGTTTATAAATTAGTGCAATGTCCTGTCAAAAAAAAATAAAACTCACCTCAATTTGTTTCTGCTAAGGAAAACTATTTTGTGGCATGTTCATGAATGACTTAAATTTTAGTGAGTAAATTTTAAATACAGGCAATTTTTAAATTTTTTTCTTGATCCATAAGATCAAGATCCTTCAGATAAGGCAGGCTTAATTTGCAGCCCACAAATAAAAAAAGTTTTGAAAGCAATTCTGGTTACAATAGTGTTTAATTTTTGGCAGTGAAGAAAGCTAAATACTGATTACACAGGATAATGATTTGAATAAGTTTTGAAAGCAGTGACAGCATCATGAACAGACATAGAACTCAACATTTATATTTTAAATCCCTGGTTTTCACTGAGCTGGCAATGAACTCTGTAAAACCAATCACTCTCCTTATACGTGTACTAACTCACATATACCAAATAACCATAATATTCACAAAACTTTTTAAACATTTAAGGAAGTTATACCAGCAAACTATAAGAATCCCATTTGACATTATTTTCTGAACAAAAATAAAACAGGAACTCTCTAAGTGGTCTAAATCACATACCATCACCCATCTCTAATTTCTAAAGGTTTAGAAACACTATGGGGAGTGAGGACATTTAAGCAGCATTACAAGAGGGTTTCTTACAATCATAAACCCTTGTAAGCATTGTGTTTCCCATGGAAAACAATCTGTCAAAACAAATACTAGGCACAGTACAAAAACATCACAATTTTACCACCCATTTGCTAGAACATTTACCTGCCTAGCACTGTGCTGTTCTCTGTTAGAAGCACAGAGTGAGGAAGCTGGTATGGGCTTTGGAAACACAAAACAGAAGGTGTAAAAAAATAACAATAAATGCAACACAATGTGAATAGCAGAGCAACTAAGCCAATGGAAATCAATTATCTTAAGAAAATAAAACAAACTAGACCCCAAACAAACAAAAAAAAAAAAAAAAAAAAAAAACCAACAAAAGGAAAAAACTCTCCACCCATCTTGTAAACACAAACTGCAAATAAAGTTGTCCTGCCAAACAGTTCAAAACGTTTTAGAACCATATGTTGAGTCTGAAAATTCATTACAATTTGCCAACAAATGATGATGGATTTGGAACCCCTCGATACTGTTACTTGTGCAGTAATTTAGGGGCCAAGATATGAGAAGTTGTTTTTACATGCAGCTATTAAGACAATTCTATTGACAGCTGATGTTAGGTACAGACATTGCCAACAAGCATTTTTTTCAACTTCAAGATCACTCAAAAAATCATTGTTTTCATTAATGCAAGTAGTTTGGCAGAAGAATGCTAGACATGAAAAAGCATCTTTCAAGTTTCTTAAACTTGAGTTACTGCTTAACTTTCACGGTCCCCTTTTCCTACATTTGCTGTTCGTATGTAAACTAGAGAAATACATACAGAACAATTCAATCACCTTATACTGTCTAGGATTAAACCACCCTCCTTCTGCAATCTCCTTTGCTACCCACTTTCTACCACTACTTCTAGGTATTTCACATTTTCTTTCCTCCTTTTCAATAGTTCTGGAAAAAAGAATAGAGAATCTATCTATTCAAATCATGCTATGATTAAAGTCTCACTGACAATAATGCTCCCAGTACTTCCTTCCCTTATTGCTGATCTAATCAGCCTTTTCTTACTCCTACATTCAAACCCATTTTATTGCCACTAATTTTTCTGGGAATTACATATTTTAAGCAAACAGATCTCCTCTGTATTTTCATTCTCTGTGTACAGTGATATTTGAAAATTTAAAGTGCTTCTACCTACCATGTCATTTCGGCCAAAAAATGTATAGACTGCATACAGATAGTAATCAAAGAGCTGGGACATGAAGTGGATCACATCAAATGCAATAGGTTTCAGAATATTCATCATCTGCATGTATTTCCCTTAAAAATCAAATACAGAAGATCAGTTTCCTCAGCACAAGTGCTACAAAGACAATTTAGACAAATTCAAAGCCAACTTTACCAAGAGTATTATGTAGCCTTCATTGTTTATTAACAACAATTAATAATAGTTTACAGATTGGAAAGGTTTAAAAACAAAGCTAAAATGATGGCTTAAGACACCACAATTGTTCCAAGACTTCTCAAAATATATATGTTAACCCATATCAAAATGTCTTCAACCGTTTTCAGCCTTCTGGTACCAAATTCAACGCACAACTGTCTGGATCCTCTAAATGAAGTTTCAGCTTCATTTAGGTAAAAAATAATAATCTGCTAAAGCAGTGTCTGGTAAATGCTATATAGAGCCACTGAAGATTTTATGCTTGAGTGTGTTTATGCATGCACATATGGATATTTTTCAAGCAATAGAAAAACACAGTATAAAAACGATATGCCCAAGGCTGGATTTTACCCAACAACTGCAGGGGTTATGTGCTTCACATCAGTGATACAGCATCTTCTGCTCTCCTTCCTTTCTATCCTGTGGTAAGAATCTCAAGTAGTTTTAAGTTTGAAATGTTTCCAGGAGGAGAGACTATGAGTAAAGAAGGATGTTGGTACCCTGGCACATCCAGGGAGAAGAATAATTCCTTCTCTTCCTTACTATTCTCTGTTATAACATGTTTGACTTAGGAATTTTTTTTTAATAATTTAAAAACCCAACCCTCAGGATCTTCATCCATATGGTATCTGAATCAAACTGATCATAGATTTGGAGTCCAGAAGGGCTTTTTCCCTACAGACCTTGTTCACAGGGCCTATAGTTTTCACTTATTTCTGTTTCGAGCATAGGAAATGGCTCTTCATTGGGTCATAAAAGAAGCACACTTAATGGAAAACCCTGATATTCCAGAGACCCATATTTCCTGCTGACTACCTCAAAAATGACATCCTGCTTGCCCTTTTAGTGTTCTAAAAACATAACATATAACAAATGTTATTTTATTACCAACAAACTGTTTGGTTATTACAGTAAGAGACAGACAGCAATTTTTAAACCAAAACACAAATGTAGTCCACCCCAGCATGTAGGATACAGCAGGTCATTTCACAAATTGTCATCCTCCAGACATGTTTAGATGTGACAGGTTGGAAAAATTACAGGAAGGTACTAAAACAATTTCTTTTTCCTGTAATCAACAACACTCATCTTCAAGTTAATACTATGCCCAGAGAAGTAATCTACTAATAGACAGAGAAAATATTGGTTTAATCAGAGAAATTGGGTAGCAAAGAAACAAAAGCTAGCTTTTAATAAAGGGGGAAATATTTTAATTTTTCAAGCAAGTAATTGTGTAGGTCAGCAAAGATAACTAAGTTGAAACATGCATGATACAGCTACATACCTGACAAAATGCAGAGCACTAGAGTAAGAACTATGCAGTGGCCTGACATTGCTACCTTCCAGGTTTCTATCTGATTTAGACTCCTTATTTAATACTACATGACTACGCCCCTGTTTGCTAAGACATGCAAGAATATGTTTTGTTATTTTTAGAGATTTGGCACAGTTTGTAACAATTGATATTGTCACTTTAGCCCTTTTGTTAACTCTATACTACTTAATTACTAATGTTTTGACCCATAGCATTATGAACAAACTGAAAAGTGGACTTAAAAATTGTATTTGCCTTCCAAAAGGGAAAATCAAATGCACAGTCCAATGTGGAAATTTTTGCATATTTGTGAAAGGATGGTGATGGTACCCTAATTAAAGCAAGTGTCACCTGCATCCATACTTATCTGAATATTCTGGATTGGACAGGCTGACTTTTCCCACTTACTCTGTGATAAACATTTTTTAAAGTTGCCTGCAACCCAATATGAGTGATAAGTCACAATCTGGACAGTTAAGATTTCCAAGTATCTGTGCAGCTGGCTTCAATATTGGAGGTAATCCCTTGGGCAGTGTCTTATACTTTTCCAAAGGGCTATGCACTACACACTGCCCAAGTACTGTACCTATAAAAATCTTCCAGCGCCAAGAACATTTCTCTATTACTACATCACTCAGCATCTTGACACAACAAGTGTTCCAAGAACATTTCCTCCTCATTGCTCTCTCCAACAGGACACCAGCTTTTAATGTCTACACATTGTTACCTACACTTGGGCTGAAGTTACTGCTCTGGGTTAAAAAGGGATATCTAAGAATATTTCCAAACAGCACAAACACAGTCCAAAGCCATATCAAAATAGAAGTTTCCAGAAATACTTGAAAAGAACACTTAAAGTTTCAGCAGCTGAAACTAGCTTGAATTTCTAGAGGCTCTAGACAGCTTAAACTGCTTAACATTTGCCATGTTTCTCTGGAAGTATTGCTTGCAGAACTCCTTCTATCCTTAAGGATAGCAAGTAGAGAGTATTTTTTATCAGACTAATCTATACAAAACTGATGCACCTCACAGATTAGCACACACATTTTTGCCATAAATCTTTACTAAGCCAACCTGGTAAAGTGAGCTTTAAACTAGGAAAGATGGTGTAAGGGGAGAGTTACAGTGACCATGCATGCAGCAAAATAAGGTTGAAGTGGGGATACCTCCAGCAGTTACAAGCAGCCAAAGACAGAAGACAATGGGACACCCCCTTGCACTCCCCCTGACATAGTGACACACTGAAATATCTCTGGGAAGTGTCTGTACACCAATGCACACAGTAGGAACAAACAGAAGAAATCAGAGATGTGTATGCAGTCACGGGGCTCTGACCTCCTTGCAGCTATGGAGGTATGTTGGGATAGCTTGTGTGACTGGAATATTGTCATGAAGGGCTGCATGCTGTTTAGGAAAGACAGACCTGGAAAGCACAATGGTGGAGTGGTGCTGTATTTCAGGCAACACCTGGAATGTATCAAGCTCTGTCTTGGGGTGGATGATGAGTCAGTCCAGAGCTCAAGTGTTAGGATAACAGGGCAGACTAGTAAGGGTGACACTGTCACAGGTGTTTGCTACAGGCCACCTCATGAGGGGAAGGAAGTGGGTGAAGTCTTTTAACAGACAAGTGGAAGCAGCCTCATGGCCACATGCCCTGGTTCTCATAGGGAACTTCAGCCATCCTTATATTTGCTAGAAGAACAAAACAGCAAAGCACAAAGAGTAAAGTATTGACAACAACTTCTTGACAGAGATGGTGGAAGATATCAGTGAGGAATGGTGTGTTGCTCAACCTTATACAAATGAACAAGGAAGGCCTTTTTAGAGGTGTGAAGGTTGGGGACAGCCTTGGCTACAGTGACCACGAAATTGTGGAGTTCAGTATCCTGCATGAAGGAAGGAAGGCAGCAAGCCAAATTGCAACCCTGGGCTTCTGGAGAGCTAACTTTAGCATCTTTGGGGATGTTTTTGGAAGAATCCCATGGGGACAGGCTCTGCAGGAAAAAAGGGTCCAAGAGAGATGGTCAATATTCAAGCACCACTTCCTCTAGGCTCAAGAATGGTGCATCCTGATGAGCAAGAAAGTGAGCAAAGGGGACAAGAGACCAGCATGGATGAACAAGGAACAACTATCAAAACTCACTAAAGCAGGACATATACAGGAGGTAGAAGTAGAGACAGGCCACTTGGAATGAATATAGAGATATTGTTGGAGTGAGCAGACATTAAGACAAAAAAGCTAAGGCCCACCTGGAATTAAAACTGGTCAAGAATGTCAAGGACAACAAGGAGGACTTCTTCAAATACATCAATAATAAAAGGCCTGCTACTAAATGGAGAAGGAACCCTGGTGAGGGGACACAGGAAAGGCTGATATACCAAATGCCTTCTGTGCATCAGTCTTCATTGACAGGACCTTGGGAATCCCTGACCCAGGTGACTGGGAAAAAGGAATGGTGGAAGGAAGACACACATTAAGAGCTAAAATGCTGCTTTGAAGGAAGAAGTGCAAAGTCTGTTGAAAGACTGTGTGATTTAAGGTTTTTTAAGTCGCGTGAGGTTCTGTGTTATGTTATCAATTACTCATTTCAGGTAACTTCTGCTGTGAGGTTTTTCATCATTATTATTATTTTCTTGCAAGGTAATGGGGTTTAAAGCAAGCAAAATCTAAATTTTTTTTTCCTCAAAATTTATTCTTAACACAAGCAAAAATAAGGCCAAAAAAGTATTAAAACCCATCAATATAATAAATATCCACTAAACTATTTCTAAGGACAGAATGATATTAATTAAGAGATCACTGAATCAATATACACAATGACACAGTTATTATTAATTATTCTTGTTGATATATAGTGCTTAGTCAAACTATTCCACACAAATTTAACACAGGTCTATTCTTCCTTTGTATTTTAAGTCAACATGCTTGGTAGGAAAAATTAACCTTATAAATTAGTCTAATGGCTACTTTATACTATAAAGAGAACTAATTACCTTAATTAATGTAAGAGAAATCTGATAAATTGAACTGTTCACTTGAGATTCAAACACAATTGTAACTGCTCCCCCTTCAATTATACATTAGCAACTCATTTATGTAGTTTATAAATATTAAACTACTTCCTTTGTTATTCATTTAGCCTCCATACAAAGCATACAGCACATAGAAACAGCTCAAAATGGTTAACAAACACTGTCATACTCATTCAGTATGACACAATGGGCACTGCTACTTTCCTAAAAGTAGTAAGGCAATTATTTATGTTATTGATTGGGCAACTTAAATCTGCATCTTCATCACTATGACTGAAAAACAGCAAAGAAAAACATATTAAGGAGAGAAAATAGTAATCCAAATAACTACTGATCCACTGTTTTAATTTTTAGGATGCAGAATTTCAGATTGTTTTGAAGAAATTATGGAAATAACAGAAACAGAAATATGGAGGCAAAATTAAGATAAATCATGGATCTTACAGAAGTGAACTGCACCAGACACTGCACGTGAACCAGAACTGCACACGATTTTCTACACAAAGGACACAGTACATTTCATCTATCTAGGATTTGGTAAAAGTATTAATATAACAACATTGCACAGTAAATAAATGAAGCTAGAGCGTGTTGAGTAGGAAAGTAACTAAGAAAAGCTACCAGTGGACTTCCCAGCGATCAGCAACCTCTTTAACATTTTTATTAATTACTCTGGCACAAAAATAAGAGTGATAATAGAAAAAAGTAAAGAGGCACCATCAAAACAGAAAAGTACTGACATAATGTACAGGAGTACTTGATGGCTGTAATAAAAATTGGATGAAATTCAGTAGCACAAATTGTAAATCCATGCATTTAGGGGACAATTAATTAAAAAACATGCATCTTTCTACTATTAGCTAGCAGCTTCTATCTTGGAAAAAACTGGGAAAGTGAGGGATCTGCTGGCTATACAAGGTCATTACACTCTACAAGGAAGCTGTAAGAAATCTAAAGAGCTGCAAAATGGAAGGAACTTCGGACCATGGTGCAATGATGTAAGAATTGGACAACGCAGAAAGATCTCATCCAAATTACTGATGATTTTGGTAAGATTACAACAAGAGCAGAAAATTTAAGTTTCTGGTGGATAAATAGAGAGGACACTAGAAATCTTGGCACATTGTTTAGCAAATCAAAGACTGAAAAGAAATAGGATCACTTCCTGTGGAAACAGCAGAACAGTATGCATTGAAAAACAAAATGATCTGTTAAACCTCAAAATTTATTTTGTCATAAGATCAAGTCAGCAAAAAATAGGAGGATAATTTTTTTTTCTTCTTTAGGCTGACAAGGCTTCTGAAATAGAATTCCTGTTAGAATGAGTGCTGGGAATAGAAGTATTTTTAAGCTGGAGCTCAAAACAAGCATATTTACAGACAGTACTAAATGATATATTCCTCCCACAGGAGGTCGTTTCCAATTCTATCACTCATTACCAAAACAATATAAAACACCCCAAACAGCAGTAAATTTGAAAATTAATAATAATTCCAGGAGAAGAAAGCATACATATGAGCTTTATAATAATGTTTAATTTTGGGGTTATGAACATAATCCTCAAATAGGATTCCTTATGTAAAACTGGAAAACTAGAACTACTGCTTCTCCTACTGGTACAGTATTTTATGGCAGGAACAGAAGCTAGAGTTTGCATGAAAGTGCCATGAGTGGTTTCTATATTTAATCCTCCATTTTCTCAGAGCAAAACCTTATAGCAGAAAGAGCAAACAAATCTCTCCAACCTAAGTCACAGATCAATCACAGAAAACTCACAACAGAATGAACTCTCACTTCAGGTCTATATGATAAATGCTTAAGGAAAAGAAAGGTTTTAGCAAACCTGCCAAAAAGATTTAGAAAATTAATTCCTGACTTTCATGCCACCCTCGAAGACAGCAAAAGGTGCTAATCAGGTGTTGGAGTAACCTTTTTTAAAAGGGCTTACTCTGAAGTGCAACAATCACTTTCAAACTTTGAAGACAATCCCCATTAATGCAACACATACAGAATTCCTCTATCTCCTGCCTACTCAGATATATTTAGGCAGTTACTTCACCTTCTTTACAACTAAAACAGAAGTCAGTAGCAGAAAACTGCTACTGTAAATTTATCTAGATCATCATACAGAAGGCATGATCACAGAAAATCAATCCCATCACTAGAATTGGAAGCCAGTGTTTTCATAGAAAAGTCTGGCAAAGAAAGACCTCAAGAAGTGGCCTAGTGCAATCTCCTGCTCAGAACAGGCCTAGACACAAGGCTGCTCAGCAGCCTGACCAGCCACATCTCGGTGACCCTGCAGGGATAGAGATTCCCTACACTCCTTAAGGATTGCTAGGCTGGATGAGAGCTCTTTTCTTCTAGTTGATTACTTTGTAGTAAAAACAGTTATTCTGAGTGCGAGAACTTGAATAATGAAATAGAAGAAAAAAACATAGTTCTAAAGTTCTTATTTTTGCAACTATTCTACTTGAAATCATTTCATAAAATACATCAGCAACATACAGCATTAATCTTTTTGCTTGCTATATCCACTCTTCTAACACATTCAGTATTTCAAACAAATAAACATTATTGGTTAAAACCAACATATGCATGCAGATTAATTTTCTAAGTAAAAATAACTCACAAGATATAAATAAATCTGTCTATTTAGTTTAAGAATTTTTTAGTGCTTTATTTCTATTTTATTAATATTTTCCAAGAGTAGAAATAGAGCCCAACTAGGTATATTTTTCAGGGCCTTAAATATAATTTAACATATTTGCTATAATCCATAAGTTTGCACAAAAATCAAAAACACTTATAAAAATAACAATTATTCTACATACCAACAAGCCTTATTACATTCAGTGTAGTGTTGGTTAGAATAGGTGCATTCACTTTATTGAGGTTATAATCTGATCTCTTTCTGCTCCTCAGAGTTTCTCGAGAAACACTTAAAAAAAAAAAACAACCAAAATACAGCAAATGTGAAAACATTCAGACATACAAAGGAAATTTAGTGGAAAATTATTAGGATTATTATTCCTCCCCCGTTCTTTCACCTGACAGTATGCCTTCCAGTGCAGAGTTTTATTTATGCCAAAGCACAACAGGGTTAGGATTCTAACATTTAAGAAAGAAGCCTGATCTAATTTACACAGAAATGTGCTAGAGAAGGAATTTTTACTTTTATTCTAATACTGGAGTTCCACAGGCCTCTGTCTTGCCCAAACAGTCATTTTAGTCACTCTGAATCAAATTTATAATTCATTAAGAGAATTAAAGCAACACAAGTCACAACAAAACACAGGCAGATTTGTCAGCTACAACTGAAAGTTACTACCTAGAAATAGAAGCAATTTTGAGGAAGGTGAAACAAAAAAAGTCATTAACTTTTTCATAAATTTTAGTCCTGGAAGAGTCAGGAAGTTGGACACAATGATATTTATCCAACTAGACACATTTTAATTTTCTTTAAGATAAACCCTCTGTCAGCTGCCACACCTCAAAATTATATTCTTCCAAAAATTTCAATTTCACAGCACAAACCTATGGACAGCAACTCTTGTTTGTTCCAATTAAATTATTTTTAAGTATATCTCCACCACTTCTATGAAAGGAGGCAGTTTACATGGTATACCTTATAGAAAGAATCATGCCAACAATATTTGATCCTAAAGAGTTATCTTGTAACTACTCTGCTACTCTGCTTTGATCCAAGTGATGGCATTCTAGTTGTCCTGCAAACACTACATAAAAAAATGTTAGGCTGCTTCACAAAGTCTGAATGTACACCTAAGTTTTACAGTGTCATAGACAGAAACTTGTTTTCAGACCCCTTTAGAGGATACAAAGTTGTTTTTTTTAATATGAATATATATAAATAAAATACTTTTTATATATATCAAAATAGAATATGTATATTCATTTATATATGTCTATGTGTGCATTAAAGAAAAAGAGAACATAAAATTCAAAAGTACCATCTTCAATCTATGGAATAATCTTATGTTTTTTCTTAACCTGTAAAAGTTTATTGTTCTGCAGAAGCCCAAAACTCAAAGCATTTGTCTGCAAACAACCACTTTTGACACAACAGAAAATACACATATACACAAGAGCTGCTATAGAAGGACCTTCAGTTAACATCTAGTCCTTACTAATAAGTTTTCCACTACCTTCTTCAGAGATCCTTTATCTGCTTTCAAAATGTTCCTTTCTTCAGGTTTTCTCTGCAATAATGATGAGTGGTTTAATGTTCCTTCCCACTCTGGAGATCTAAGTGCTGAGCCTTCTAACTGTGCAGGCAGCATAATGTTTATTTGATTATTATTCCACAGTTGTAGATTACAGAAACTGAACTAATTAGAATACTGAGATGAAAAGCATGTGAATTAGACCAAGGACCCACACAGCCTACTTACCTTTTTATTGGGGCATCTCCTGTCTGCTCATCCACATAATCTCTTTTCAGCTCTTCAGGAACATCACTGTCACTATCATACTCTTGATATGCACTTTTTTCTTGTTCATCTGATTCATACTGGCAAAAGAAAAAGAAAAAAATAAATTTACTTTTTTCTTTTTCTTATAATATTATCACTCATTTAATGCTGCACTTGGGTCACTTTTTGGCTTTTACCTTGACTGGGATACAAATAACTTTGCTGGTTGAAAGGCTGCTGTCAATGTTCTTTAAAAATGGAGCAGGCAAATTATATTATGTCAATTAGTTAAATACCTGCTTCATTCTATTTCAGCTACCAATAATTTGTATTGTGTGCTAGTTGATGTATAAAGTACCCACATATTTGAGCATTTATTATTTTCTTATAATCTGAAAAAAAAAACCCAGTAATAAATCGTCAAAATTCATCCCTACAGTGGCAGTAAAAAAATTTTAAAAAAGGAAAAAACCCTGGCACTGCATAATAGCTAATTATTATTGAAAGAAGAACTAAGCTATTGTTTCACAAAAATACTTCTTTATATTGTACACATTTAATTAAGAAAATAACCCAATACAAAAAAAAATAACTTGCAGTTATGCAGAATGCACCTGCACTGGAAAAGAGACTTGAAGAGAGAAACTTTTCCTTAATACATAGACTGCTTTGAAGCTACTTTAATCACATAGTGACACAGGTAACACACTCTGGCTCCAGGATCCTTAAGAAATGGCAGCCAAAACACACTAGGACATGTATTTTTTCAGTCACACGTGCCATGGCCCCAAGAGAATTTTCAAGGAGAGAATTTTCAAGGCTAGCACTATGTATAAAAGCAAGAACCCCACAGTACAAATTCAAAACAAAAACAGCTCAGGTGGAAAAAAAGAATGTAGTATGAGACACTCAAAAGAAATGTTCAGACCATTAGTATTCCCAGGCAAAATGTTTGCATCATGAACATTTTAGACAAAGGAAAGTTGTAAAGAAAGCAGCTCAGTTTATTTCAAAAATGAGCCGAGGTCAGCCTTAACTAAGGACAAAAAGAACCACAGTTTAACTAACTTGGCTGGAACATTAGCACAGAGAATTACCACCACTTATTATGCATTAATAACGTGCTGATGCAATTAAAACTTAGTGACAGTAAAGATAAATTGACCACAAATTGTTAACCACAATTCATACTGATGTAAGAATCTGTCAGTTGATATTAATTAAATGTCTTAACATCACAGATTAAGAGGGATTTTGAGATTTTTTTTTTTTTTTAATATGGAAAAACACTTTTATTAAGTCTCCTCAATCTAATGCTATTACTGATCTGGAACAGCTATTTATAGGATAAATGCATTTGTATTTTAAAGTATGCATTAAACCACAACTATTAAACAGTGACCTCAATCTGAAGAGACCTTATAAATCTATTTTGAATACACACAGTCTGCAGTAAAATTTTGAAGTGGTAAAATGAATGCAGGTATCTTGTAGCAATAACAAGTTAAAGTGTTAAGGCAATCCACTCAAACCAACCCACAGGAAGCTGTAAGATTCATCAAATTTGAAGAGTGTTATAATACTGGAAGTTAACTGTATCACAACGGACACATTTTAGGAAGCTACAGAAAAGGGGCATAAATCATCTCACCAAAGCTCAAGATACAGAGCTGAGCTAATTGGGTCCAGGGGCCTCATTTGGCAACATCCAAGCACTTAAAAAGACTTTAAAATTCTCAAAAGAAATCCTGACAGGTCTTCCCACCCTACAGATAAACTGACAAGTAAATTAAATGTTTATGTCCTTATCATGCTAGTTCTTTCTATATTTGGCAACATGCCTATATTCTCTGGAAACAAAATTTTGCAACCTCCATCTGAAAGAATTCCAATTTTCAGTGCTAAAAGGTGCCTCCACCTTAACTGGTCAGTCAAGACACTGAAACACAAAACCTTGGTAAAAATTTTATCCTTCATTATTTAAGCAGGTTATCTATCTTTCCATGTAAAGTATAACAAAATAGGTGAACCATCTACATTTTAAACATTTCTGTGTCAGCACTTTGGAACAGACAGTTTTGAGACTGAGACATTAAAGGTTAATGGCTCAAGCAATTGGCAATTTGCAAGAGCAGCAGGTGCTCTGCTGAGGCCAGGTTTACACAGAAAAAAAAAAAAAAAGTGTGCTGGCAAAACCTCTGATCTCCATAAGACAGAGGAGGTGCACAGCTACCACCAGAGGATGCCCATGAAAAATCAGCCTTTGTTTAGAAACAAGCTGGTTTTTGACCCAGATAAGGAAAAAGGTCAGTAATAAACAGTTTCTGTGAGACAGGATAATGCTTTTTATCATGACAATGTCCTTCCCATGAGGAGGCATCACATAGGCCTTAAGGTATTCACCCCTTCTGAGAATGCATAATTGGCTCACCTCAATCAGGTCAAACAGCAGTCAGTCAGAAGGGGCCACAAACTATCAAAGACCCCCAAAATGCCACCAGACTCATTTCTGCAGCCTTCCACCAAAGGACTGCACATGACCCACAGTGTTGCAGCAGCCAAAAACACCCCTCCATTGGAGGTACCTGGCTGCTCCCCCCTGAACATGAATGTCTATTAATCCAGTGAACTTTCATGTTTGGTGGTTTCCCTCAGCCCCAACAGATCAAGGTTGTGGCCATCACTGTGACCAATGGACATTGAAATTGTAAAAACCAAGTCCCATTGGATCCATGAGTTGCGTTATCTTTCCACTATCTACTCTTACCTTTTCCTTCTTTTTTCCTTTGTATATTTCAATAAGTTATATCTTGATACTTTTATATCATTCTATTACTGTAGATAACAACACACGAGATAAAATGGCTACATACCTAATTTCCACTGAAACCAAATTGTTCTAAAATAAATCTGCCATTTATATGTATGTATAAACACCAATCATTCAGTATTGTTTTACTCTAATCCATCCCAAAGGATCTATTAACAAGTACCTCACTTACCCTGCCTCTGGGACCAGAGAAGAGACTGAAAATGTCAAAAGGGAAAGTAGGATGGTCGTCTGTACAGCACTGACACCTCGGTCATAAAATACCTTTGTTCCAATACGAGCCCTGGGAGATATCCTGTACACAAATTGGTCAACTTGTCTCCATTCAGAGAGACAAACTTCTGTCTGTTTTACACTTATGTTTTGTAAGTCATGCAGGTTTCAAAGAGTGCCAGTAACACCTGCAGGACCACTACTTCCCTCATGAGCCTGCAGTCTCTGTGCCAGAGGTCTCTTTGAGCACTAACAATTCAGTGATTCTGTCTTACTGACAGAAGGCATCAGTGACACGTCATGCTGGCAAAAGCCAACAAAACATGTTCATCAGCATTTGCTACCTCATTTTTGATCGTATGATTTAACGCTCGCAAAAGCTTAGCACAGAGTAAGACAATGTCTTCCAGATTCTGAAGGGTAAAATGTTAGAAATGGAAAGACCAAAGAAGGTCTGTCCTAACTTATATGCAGAGTTCTCATATCTCATACAAATGTGCAGAGAGAAATAAAAACACCTCAACCTATCTATAGCCAAGAAATGAAGACAATTCTACAAACCTCTTCTACAAGTGTAAACATGCTGCTTACTAAACAAAAAATATGGGAACAATGTAGCCTCTCATTCATTAGCAGTAACCCGCAAAGTATCAGAGGAGTTTGAAATCACTAAGCAGCAATTATTCTTTTTTGTTCTTAAGATGTTATCCAGCCTCAGTAGCACAAGTTAAGCCCAAGAAAACACCACTTATCAAAGGGATAAACAATAACAAAAGCTTAAACAAAAACATGATAATGTAGCACTTAAGAGAATGATACAAAGTTTTACATTGAAACACATTTGATCACTGATAAATTTTGACAGACTTCTGAAAAAAAACCTACACAGTTATTGTTCAGTTTTATAGAAGAACCCACAATAAAGAGAGTGTCCTGAGCATTTAAATTACAACTAAAAATGACGCAGCAAACATCAGAAAATCCATGGCAAATCATACAGGAGTGAACAAAGACCACATAAGGAGCAACCTACAACGATTCTTTCCTATGAAGCTTGAAAGCAAGTCCTAAAATGATAAAATTACTTCCTCAAAGAAAGCTAACTTAAACCCCTGGAAAAATACTAATTTAGGTGGAACATGTCTTGCTAACCTTCAGGAATACTTGACTTGAGTGGAAAAAAAATGCTGATTTAGTGCAAAACAAACCGAACTTTAAACAGGATGCCTGCATTTCTGGCACTTTTAAAAGCAAAGCAGCACAGTACTGCAGGCAACAGAATCTTGCAGTAAGACACTTTACCATCATTGCCTCACAAAATAAATCATCATTTACTGAAAGCATTATTTGATTTTTTTTCCTGAAACACTCCATACCCCATTGGAAGCTAACACGTCTTCTGTCTCATCGTCTTTGCTGTCGGCCTGGATTTCGAAGGGGTTTCCTCCGGCGCAGTACTGCTCGAACAGCGTCAGCGCCGATGCAGCTGCCGAGGCAGGCTGCTTACTCGGTGACACGGATGGGGAGCGCGACTGCTCCAGGAACTTAAACTCCTATCAACAGAAAGAAATCACGTTTTTTCAGGCATTTTCAATATTATTATGACTCCAGTTCCATAAAAACAAAGGATAACAACAAACTTGTGGGCAATTAACTTTTAGCCAAAGTTTGCTGCTTATTTAAACATGCTTTTCACACTGGCTCAAGTTAACCTCAAAAATGACAACCTTATGCTGTTTGTCTTTGTACTTTTATAAGTTTTATGCTACAACATGCAATACATCTACATTCTGAAAGTATTTACAGGCTCAAACTAGGTGAAAACTAACTGTGTTTTTTACTTCACAGAATTAAGGAGATAAAAAAGACTAAAATTCTATCCAAAAATGCAGTTCTCTTTACACAAGTTACCTAGTAATTTACTAGAGCTGAAATTTTCTTGCTGGTATTTTATTTTTTAAAAATTGTCAAGATTTTTTACTTCTCAAACCCACTGCACAGTTTCAGATCACTGGGTGAGTACACAAACTTTTGCAAGTGTATGGACCAAGTAGGATCCAAAAGGCGTATTTTTTTTTCCTAACCAAACACAACTTATCTCAGATGACATACCATTTCTATCTATTAAACCCTAGCTATTAATACTCATAATGGTAAAATGTGCATTTTCATTTAACTAAAGGTGCAAAGATTAAAACACATGCAGCTAAAAGGACTACAACGTTAGATTTCTATTTGCTTAAACAAATCAGTAACTTTCTGCCATTTTCTGCTGCTCCAGTCCCTTGAGCAGTATATGTAGGGATTTAGAATCCCATTTCTTTATTAAAAATATTATTTCTTTTGCTGCTGGATGCTGCTGAGAGTCCTCCCTTCCTTTCCCTCCATACTTTTAGTGACCCAGTAGCCTATTGCTTACTTCTACAGTTAACTCCACAGAGGCTGCAAAATGATCTTGCTCAACATTGGTGTGCTAAAACATTTCTGAACTTCAGTTATAGCTTTAATCACAGGCACCATGTTTTATTTGGCAGAACAAGTTAATTTCATCCACCACATGCTAAAAATAATCACTTCAGATGATTAGAAGGTAAGTACAGTAATTACTTGCTTTCAGTTGGACTTCACCACAGAAGAATTTTTTTTTTCCTGTCCAAATGAGGCGGTATCACCTATTTTTTCCAGAAACAGATGCCAAGTTGGTACAAGCTAGTGAGTGCTCATGCAACTATTTTCAGGCACTCATGTTTTAGCATCTTACTGTCAGATAAATAATTTAGAAATTAAAAACAGACATATTAACAGTACATTGACACAGGAAAAATAAAGGCTAACATTATGATTACAACTCTAGCATCTTCCATAAAAACCCCTGCCTGCCTGAAACAGAAACACTACTCTTTCAAAACTCCTAAGTTTCTAATATCATGAAGTAAAACTGAGGAGCTTTTAGAAGCAGTTAAAAACATTTGTACAGTAGCTCATGGATCTTACTACTTCTTAGAACACCGCAACTCTTAGTTATTAAAGTATTAATACATTTGTGCATTTCATCCATAGAACGTACATGAAGCTGCAAAATACTAAAGCTTGATTTAACAGGACAAAGTTCCCAGGTCTCATTCTCCAAAAACATTCTTAGCTCTTCAAGACGGGTTCTGAAACACAAATGAATATTCTTAATTGGCAGAAAGAGTAAATCACAAAATTGGCAATTACTTCACTTCTGCAGTGAAGTAATTCTAAAACTGTACAAAAAGTTACTTTAAAACAAGTATTTCAGCAATTCTTCCAACCGACAAACTACTCAAAAGCTGTGTCTACCAAAGCAGTGCATTTTTTATGACACCTCTGCAGAAAGATATTCTTTGAGACTATCTCCATAAATTTGTAAACTAGTTCTTTTAGTCAAAACCATTACAAATTATGTAATGGGACACCTACAATTATGCAGAAATACTGGATCTTTTTCCTCTGTAAACTGTAGAAAACAATACAATATACACAAACACTCTACAAGCAGCACAACAGCTTCTGAGAGCCCACAAAAGATAGATGCTTCTTTCAAACACACTGAAGCCAACAGAGAGTAAAGGCAAGTGGAAAGAAATAATATTCTACAGACATACCAGCCTTTCAAAGATAAAATTTAAATGGCTTTTAGTCTCTAATTTTCTTCATACTTCTTCAGCAATTATATATATATATATATATTACTGATACCAGCTATTTGGTATCAGTAATATATGTATACTGATTTGGTATCAGTAATACAGTAATAAGGAGAAGTAATCAAGCCACTGCATCTCTGCATTTCTTCTGTTGCTTTTAATCACTAGAAAAGCCTCCACTCTGTCATAAGCAGAAACATCTTTGATAAAGAAAAAAAAATTGTCGCATAAATGGAACAGCAATGAATGCTTTTGGGATCATATTGCTCTATATTTTCCTCATAATATAGGACATATTGTTTTGTTTAACAAGTAACAGTTGGTAAATTATGCATTGGGTTTCTAATTAGGCAATAAAATATTCTAGGAATACCACAATTTCAATAATAAACTACAACCATCACTACAATTAAAATTTGCTCGCCGTGATGAGATAAGCAGTATGTTGACTACAGTTTGCTGTGTCTATTTAAATTCACCAGTTAAATACAAATAGACTATAAGTGCTATTTTCAGGACATTGAGCACCCATTGAGCTTGCAGATCTTCTCACAGTAAAGCCAACAGAAACAACAGAGATGCTGTGAAAACCAGCATTAGAGATTAAAAGTCTTTGTGAGGGAGACTGATGTGAAAGTCATAGAAAAGCAAACATTAAAAAGCCATACAACAAGTTTTGTAGCATTTAGAATTTGAAACCAAAGCTCTGACAGAGTACTTGAACAAATGCTCTTAATTTTTACCAGCATATATATCTAGAAAGGGGAATGCAGGAAGACCTGATGCATTCATTCTCTGAAAAGCTTAATTGTATCAGACACACTTTTTTACAAGTGTATCAGTACAAAAACCAAATTGCATTTCAAAAATCATCTTACTGATGCTTTTGCCAAAAGCACATTCTGATTTATCAGAACAATCAATTGCACCAAAAAAAAGGCTTCCTGTATGCTCTAGTATTATGTTCTCTTCTATGTTTTTTGAATCACACAGCCAATTCCTTTAAATATTTTCTCTATATTGGCAGTTCTCTATAACACCACACTGCTCAGGAGGCCACGTATGTCAAACTACACAAAGAACTGATTACTCCTGGATTCTAAGCATTCATTCAGCTTTCACGTACTAATGCATCCTTAAAAGCACTACTGCTTTTTTTTCCCCCCTCCAATTAAATGCCTAAGAGAAGTAAAAGCCACGTTAGCTTGATCTGAAAAGGCAAGATGCATAAAGCTTTATATAAAACAACCTAGGGGATATAGCTGTGTGACAGGGTTTTTATGTTTTTCCTTCTGAGCATGAAAACATCAACCAGTTAATCTTCACAATACCCATGCAGCATAAAACACATATAAATTAAAAGGTTTCATATAATTTAATTAATGCCAATGAATATTTAATTTTATTTTCACAAGAATTACATGATCTTAAAAATCACAAGTTATTACAAAAAATTACTATTTCTCTACATATTCCAGCAGTGTTCCTCAACCTTTATTTTACTAAAAATAATTTTAAAAATTTGCCTATAATTACTTAAGCTGTTAAACATACACAGAACTGTAACAGTCAAAATTATATTTACTTAACCCAACAAGGTATTATGTGGTAAGTCAGTGTAGTAAAAGATGGTTAGGTAGACCAAAATCAGTTCATGAAATTCTGTCTAGGATTCAGAAAAATTTCAAGAAATAAATAGGTGGCATCTCATGACAAGACATAATGTGGATCTGATTAAGGCTCAAGTTTTTCAGACAACTGGAACTGAGGTCTTCATCAAATGACAAGAAAGAATTCCTAGCTACCAACTACCAAGCTGGAAGAAATTCCAAACCACATTCTCGTCTTCTGAATTTAGGCACTGTTTCATGTTCTCCTGCCCTAATTTTCATACTTCATGGACTTTAGGCAGAAAGTCTCTAACTTTTCAAATGGCTCTGGATGTATTACTTGTATGACAGCTCCCAAACAAGAGGACAACAGATCAAGACTAGAAAAGTAGGCATTTCCTCAAGCATGGAAGGCTGTATTTTTTCTCGTATCTTCTTAGGTTTTACACCCAGAAAGAATATAATGCTAGATGACTAGAATCAAAAAGTTGTCAATCACCCAAACCAAAACATTTCTAAAATCAAGACAACTAAAACAAACAGAAAGATAAGTCCTGATGCTGTTATAGCCATATATCATGTCTGAGTCCTGAGAATGCCTGTCCATGACAACACATGACTGTCCTCGTGGGATATGACATTAGAGCTGACTGAAATGTAATTACATCCTGCCATCCTTCAAGCCATGAAGACATGACTCAAAAAGATGGACGCAGTTCTAAATATCTTACTTGATTCAAAACAGAATTGCATATTGAAAAAACATTTCATAGTAATACATGAGTCTTCTTAAGCAATTGCATTGAAAAAGAAGACACAATTTTGCTACAAAGTATGGACTTCAGAGGCATTCCTTCTCAGGATGCCAGGAGACAAGAAGCAACCTAAAAAACTACTGGAACTCTACATTAAAAAGTTGTTTGTCTTTATCTGACCTGCCTGCTGCAGAACTTCAGTTTTCCACAAACACAGTGGAAGCAAAGGCTTCTCTATCCTCTCCCCTTCTCCAGGGTTCAGAGACCTTATTCTCATCAGGAAATATACTCTACAGTCAACCTCAATGCAGGAACATCATGCAGTGGAATTCCTTTGGAAAGGAATCTGTTTACCCAACACCAAAAAATGTCATTAGAATCATCTACTGCACATATAATAGTCTCACCTGTGGTATGTTTTGAAATAGTTAACACTTTGCTTTCTGATAGATTCTTGCAAAACTTCAGACTTACTGCCACAAAATTCTTCTCCAACCTGCATCAGCCTAAAGTAATAAAACAAAGTTTAGACATATTTATTGATTTATTAATACTGCTGTTCTAACTGTGAGTGTAGATTTACCTTCATAAACACAGAGTACCAATGTTACATTGCAACGTTAAGGCTGCATTCCACAAAATTCAAATCCTACCATTGTGTGTCATATGCATAGAGACAAAGAGCCATAAGCAAAATAAATGTATTTTTGAGAGCCCGCTACACAGGACAAGCTGTCAGTTCACAGTCTCAATGTGCCATTTTATTGTTACAAGAGAAGGATATAATATTGTACAGGTTGGCAGTACCACAGTATTTTTCTGCTTGACTCAGACACTCTTTAAAAGCTCTTAGAAAAAAATTGCCAGGCCTGCATACCCCATACTTTAAAAGGAGACAATACTGAAATCATATCACACTTAAGCAGCAAAACAGTTCATGCTACCTCTCCTAAATACATCCTCATAAACTCTCACATACAGAATTACTCTTCAAGCTATCAGCACATTTGAATGAAATTTGCATCAAAATGCAAATATCAGCCTTAATGAACAGTGGTATCTGATCAGAGCTCATCTGTGGACTTGTACTTAAAGCTATTACAACCACACCAGCATACCTGCTGATAACATCAAGTACAAATATGAAGTCATCATATTTGAAGTTAGACAGATCTGTTCCCAGAAGATACGTTTTCACTTTCAACTGAACATCCTACAAAACAAGTTTTTAACAAGTATAGTTAATACACTGAAGAGGAAAAGTGAAGGCTTGGATGCCTGGTTCATTAACACTTGGTTGCTTGCACTTAAAAATAAATTCTTTTTTTGAGATTTAGAACAGAATTTCACTTTTGGTAACATGGGTAATTTCTTTATAACAATTTTATAATCAGTTTCTTTAGCACTCTATAACACAGATAGAGTCAATCCTAGATGCTTTATTGTCAATGCAAAAACAGAACTCAGCTTTTTCATCAACATTTTGGGTGACACTGCACACCAAACCGATCAAGCAATCACACCAGGAATACCATGAAACCAGCCAGGTTCAAAAGGCTCCGGGTTCTCCAGAGCTATGGTTGTACCAGAATATAAACAGTATACAGAGAAAAGCACATGAGAAGAAAATAGATTGTGTGGCAGCACACAGGTTGAAAGAAACAGGTTGAAAGTCCTATTACTATGTTTTGGTATCTTGACTGGAATTGGAAGCATTGCAACCACTGAGTCATAGAAATTAATTTCTGTGGTCACTTTAAAAAAATAACTTTAAAAAATCTGGCGACATTTCTTTAAGAACATTAGTACAAATATAACAATAATTAATATTAGAGAGATGGAAGGAGGGAGAATAAATACCTAGGGGGAAACAAACTTCAAAACCCATACCTGCCATATTCGTGAAAGTCCATGCTCCAACTTCTTTTTTACATAGTTGCGGTCAAAACTGTTCTCTTCAGTTCCAATCACATTGTTGCCATCTGAAACTTCAGGTTAAAGGCATTGTAAGTATTTCCAAAAGCTTTAAAAGTTATCCTACACAGAATTACATTTCCTTAGCTATTGACATATTATTGATTATACAAACTCCAGAAGAGCTACTTTTCTCTAAACTTCTGAACAGAAACTAATAACACACATATAAGCATATAAGCCTTATGTGCAAATGCAGACCAGGAGAGTTTCATCCCCTGCATACCAAACACCTGTCCAGCAGTGTTCCTTAGGCAGTAATGTACTGCAAGGATCACAGTGGGAGCTAATCCTGACTGATCCTTGCAGTTGTTCATTACTAGGCTTCACAGCTTTTTACAGAAAAACTCCTGGCTTAGTTCCACCTTCCTTAGAGAAAAGAGCAATTTTTCGTGACTAATTTTGTTGTCTACTGAAGAAGAGTCCAGAAACATAAATGTACATATGTCATCCATCTGTCAGCACCAAGAAATTTTATCAACAACCTAAGTGCTCTTGCCTTGTCATGCCTCGCCCTGAATCCAGACCTTGCAGTCTAGATGGACATCATGTAAATATTGTGAGCACCTTACTAAAGAGGCCAGTAAGGAATGGGACACTGGATACAAGATTATTATCAGCCTTTTCAGATGTATGCAGAACAGACCCTGCAGCATTGTCTGAACTACCACATATTTAAGAGAACAAAAGAAAAAAACATCTACTAACAGCAATTGTTATGATTTGTATTGGACACTGACAATTCAATTAAACCAAAATAACAACAGAGCAGTCTGAACATGTTTTGATTGTATCTTCTTCAGATCATCCAGTGCTCACTGTCAAGTGAGCAATTTTCCTTCTGTAAAAATCACCAATTATAAATAGCACTTAGCAGTGCCTCATTCTCCCAGTCCTAGGACAGACTCTTTGTAAGTAGAACAGTTTCACGTACATCATCCTTCTTCTCATCAACCATCTGGTTTCTGATTTGAACCTTTCCAGAGTATGTTTCTCAGAATAAGAATGTTTATATAAGCTTAACAGGAAGAACAAAAATATTATATCTTCTACATCCATATCTCCATTTAAATTCAAAAAACAGACATGGGGAATATGAAAACTGAGAAGGATGCTGGCCTTGCTTGATTTCTTTCAGATGGAGCTATAAGGTGTGGCTCGACATTATAAAATTATGAACTTTATAAAATTATGAACTTTACCTAACACTAAAAAAGCCTTATCTGTAAACTAGGGATTACAGCAGTGAACATACAAATGCTACCAAGAACTGGTGGCAAGCTAGCTGAGCTAGTGTGCCCACAAAGCTGGAACTCAAGAACACAGAACCAGCACAATAACCAGCCAGAATGTAAAAGCTCCAGTAGTGTGAATTGAATAACTCCTCATCAAAATTAAAAATATAATAAAATACAGTCCAGAACTTGGGTTTAGATTAGGATTATTCATTTGTCAAGGCTGCAAATCTGTGTTCAACTTTGTCCTGTGTTAAGACATTGGGACTGATTTTGCAAGTTAACTGAGAATCTACCCTAATAGCTCAAAATGAGATGATAAAAGGCTGTGCTATGTGCAAACAAGACATAAACATAATTCCATACTATATCTACTGTTGCAAGGCATGCAAAAAAATGTTCCTTATGATAGAAAAACCACAGAACAAATATTACCCACTGCCAACATAAATCAAAATTTACTAACTGTACCTAAATATGATCATCTTCTGAAAGTAATAATTCTGACAAATTCATTTTCCTGATCTTCCATGGAACATTAAATGAAACACAAACAGAAAGAATCTAAGAATCTAATTTCTATGAACAGAAAACCTCTAAGTGGATTTAACCTTTCCCAGACTATCAAGGAAACAAAATCAGCAATCTTAGCCACAGCACACTCTTTGTGTGTTTCTGCAACCTCCTCTCTTTTGAACATCTGCAGACCGAAGGCAATGCTAAAGAAGTCAGTGTCCTTGACCTGTTCTCTGGATTAAGATCATAGTCCCTGTACTCCCAAACTGCCATTCATGAAGGAATGGCTGGACAGACACTGCAATACACGTTATTGTTCGCTAAAAATAAAAAAAAAAAATCAATGGAATATTCTCTGTCAGTCTCCCAATGGTCTTGGTTTATGGCCACTCATGCTAAGAGGTCTTGTTTCCAGTCTTTTAATTAACTGCACTGCAGCTAATTTCACACACGCAAATGCATTAATTTAGGATAACTTTCTTGAAAATCAAGGGCTGCAAAAGCACTTACACATTTTGTATTGAGGAAATGAACAGGCAGAGAACACATATATTCATAACTACACAGAAAAACAAGGATCAAAACCACCCAGGAGTTATTATTCTAGATGCCTGATTTAAATACAGTCATTCTTCAGGTTTTTCAGTATTTCTCAAAATTCAAAAAGGCAACTTTCAGTCATAACAAAAGGTTTTTGTTTAATCTCTGCACAGTAGACGAAAGCAAAAAAAAAAAGGACTCAATCAAATCTCTGCCTTCTAGATTCACTCTTTGAATACTAAGCAGGTCTTGCACAGAATTTACATAGAACTATAAAGGAAACATTTTGAAAATTAAAATGGTTGAAATTGAATTTACACCCTACATCATTTTCTTCTTACTTTTCTTTGAATCTTTTATAGATACTAGAGCTATTTACCACTTTTACCCCTAGGATTACACATGTGAAATCAGAAGTTTAAATGCTATAGTGATCATTTTACCACTCATTTTCAGGTCTTCTGTTAAATCATTGTCTCATGAATACATGTAAATTACACCAACACCATAGTAAATTTCATGCTATGTGAAAATCCAGCTGAACAAGGCAAGCCCCCACACAAAACAGTGTGACTTTGAAGATCACTTTGCTTTGAGCAGGGAAGACAAAAATTACCTGCATAGGTCCCTTTAAAATTCATTTTCTGTTTGATTCTTTACTAAAACATAAACAATGCTCTGAACACAACAAACGATGGAATGGAAAATTTTCCAGTAAGCAGTTTATTTTGAGGGATGAAACCCCATATTACAGCAATTTTCTGTTTAGCATACAAACAACAAAATCATAGACTAAGTAGTAGCTCATTAAATATGACATAGATATAGATAAACACGACATTCATTTCATGTTATGTTGATAATTTTAGTTCACTAATTTTATCTTCAGTTTGATTAAACAAGTTCTACATCTACTTAATTCTGTCTTTCCAAGGACTTCTTTTGGATAAGTTTCACTACTAAAATATAAAGAGTTTTATAAATAATGTCTTTCAAGTCCAACTTCTCACTTCAACATTTGTACTTGATGCCCTAAGAGCAAGAGTCCCTTGACACATTTAAGGTACTTTCTAAGACTGCTGAGATTGACTGGGACAACACTGGGAGAGCCATGAGTTCCCGAAACTATAAAAGCCAGACATAGTGGTACATCTAGTGGTACATCATAGTGGTACATCTACTTCTCCAGTCTATGGAGCCTATTTAAGGAACAACTTCAGCATAATCTCCTGAACTGCCTCCCTGGTTCCCTCTGACATACATGTCCATTTTACAGGAATTTTACTCTTTGACATTACCACATATCACAGCCATCAAATCAATGTATGAAATAAGAATTCCATGTACAGTTTTCATAATTATAGCAGAATAAGTAATGAGTTTAGGAAAAAAAAAACAGTACATATTTACAGTCCCTCTGAAATTAAGCTGTACTTCTAAAATTCCCTTCTGTGTGCTTTATCATTACTGAGGTATTTGAAAAAGTGATTCAGCAGATCACTACATATCAGCTGTACATTGTAGCTAAGCCATATGTCCAGAAAATTAAAAACTGAGTAACAGAAGGCTAGTAGTAAACATACCAAAACACTCTGGCATGCATTTAAAAGCAGTGCATCTAAAACTATGTATCTGACTGTATAGATCACTTTATCCTAATAAAGTGCTTAATAGCTCCTGTAGAAGGCTTTAGAGTGCAGATTGTCTTCCTTCCTCAGGATGTCACAAGTAACAACCCTAAGGAGAACTAGGTTTATAAGTGCATATGTGGCTGAATTAGGAGTCTACTGTGGTCATTTTTCCATGAAGTTCTTTATGGTACCTGCTTGATTTTACATCTGCAAAAACTACAGCAAAATGGACACGAGAAGAAAATATAAATATCTTATTTAAAGTGTAAATGTAAATATTATTGAGAATGGGCAATTCAGCCAAAACTCTAGAATCTTTCTTCACACCACAAAAGCAAATATTTTGACTCTGAATTTTACATCTGATACAGATATAAAAACTTTCAATTCAAGCAATAGTTTCAACACAAAAAAAACAGCTCCAGCAATCCAAAATATTTTTTTTTACTAAAAAACAATTTATTATCTCTTTTTAAGATTCTACACAATAGAGGAAAGACATTTTCCCTAAGCACGTTTAAAATTAAATCATTTATATCTGCAAGACTGGCACATACAAATATTCATTAAAAAAATCAATCTTATTGAGTAAAAAAAATCCAGTGAGTGCTTTAGTCCTTACTGCACACTGTCAGCAAAAATGCTGAAGGCACTGAGTCAAGACCACAAAGATACCAACACAAATTAATAACTTGAGCACAAGAAAAGTTATTTCCAAGTATCAGAAGTTTTGTTCCCAGAGGTTTCTTACCAGAAGACACAACTGCTGCCTCATCTGGGTCATGGTTCTCATGCCACTGCATCGTTCGGTAGTAACTGAGCATGACTTCCCAGAGGGCTTTGCAGAGATCAGCAAGGCATGGAATGTAGCTGTCTGATGTAATGTGCTACAGAACAACAAACAGCATTAGGAAACTTCAAAATGGTGTTCATTTTTTGCTGCAGCAACACAAACCATAAGAAAGTCTAAATTCATACAGCTGAGCTGACGTACATCAGTTTCATTTTCAAATGTATTTTAAGAAGTGACAAATTCCTGATTTTGGTCAACTAATCAAAAGCATAAAGTGTTTTTGTTAACATCTTCTTTTTAATTTTCTCAACTGGCCTGTATGTTAACTACCTCTTACATTTATTTTACAGAAATGCAGAAGTAAGATGCATCTCACTATCAGAGGGATGCAGCCACTCCTGTCTGTCAGTTCAAGGACACAGACTTTTGTACAAAGAAGCCTTCCTGGCAAATACCCCATTGGGTTAAATGATCTTTAAAGTAGTAGTTAAAAAACTCCAAAGCTGCTGATTCAGCGATTTTCTCTACTAAATTATCAAGAAATGTTATTCTTACTGTATTTCAGGGCTTTTAGTATCTAAAATCTATAGTTTTCTTGTGCAAATCACTATACTTGAAGACATACTGACTTTCAGATGAACAGGAAGAAAGGATTACTTTACCAAGATAATTCAATTTAAACTAAGGAAACAACTGAATTTCTTTGAGCTTATAGTAGAATAAAGAAAATCAAAATTTGAGACTGAAGAAGCAAAGCTTTGCCCTGCTCCAGAAATATTCAAGAAGAGTAAACATGTTTGTAAAACCATAGCATATTGCTAAGAAAAGAAAGACTCAACAATGAATCAGTGACTCTGAGTAGACAGGCACTAACTTTCATAAAGGCTTAAGAATTTCTGAAAACATTACTCTTTTTTAAAAGATTCACATTATTATAATATCCAGTATCAGTATTCCAAAAAGATGCAAACAAAACAAAGAAAAAAGCCACTATAGTCCCTTACTATCCATGTACAATGGAAATAAGCTAGATGAGTTCATTTTGACAGATTTTTAGAAACACACAGCAGCATACCTGCCTCAAAAGGAATACTTCAATTTTATATTCCCTTGCTTTATTAAACTACTTGATATCCCTTTACATGTTAAGGGCATCCTGGCTTAACAGCATAGGCAGCCTGAAGAGGGCTCTCACTTCAACTAAAGGAAGAGAAAGAGGGCTCATATTTCAGTCTTGAACAATTTGTTCCTCAACAGCTGAACACATGAGATGAAAACCGGCTGTTTTTTCTACAGGAAGTTACAAATTGAATTGCTATGATAGCTCATCTTATTCAGCACCCTGATTTTACAAATGCATTACAACAGGCACCAACACTGAACAGCATGGTAAGAGACCAAAATTTCCCATCTGCAGCCAAGGTAACTAATGGTTACCAAGATAGTAATGAAAAATTTTTAAAGTAAATTTCAATGCAATTGCAGCAATATTCACAGTAGAATCAAGTCCCAAAATCTGAGTACCTTCATTTATACAGAATGCCAGCTATTACAGGGTCACAGTAACACATCCCATCATGTCATTAACACTTGGCATAAGTAAAGACCAACAGAAATAATGAGGTAATAATTTTGTAACCATGCAGTTAAAGCCACCCTCTTTCTGTGTATTACAAAATGTGGTATTTCCAAGTGCCTGAAAGATTCCTCCACACACTCAAGTATAAGGATAAACAGCAACACACAACCTGGATTTTAGAACTGGTCAGAAGCAGCTCAGTAGTAGTTTGTAAGTGTAAATAAGTGGGCTTAGTATCATTAGTATTAGCAAGGAATGAGAAATAAACTGAAGAATATACAGAAGAATAAAGGAAAAAAAAACTGGAAGATAAGTTCATTAGAAACTAAGAAACAAAAATAAAACCACACTCTGAAGGCTTATAGCAGAAAGATGAAAGGACTGCAGTCTGGAGAACAAAGATCAGGGTTTGCTGGCTTTCTGCAACTAGAATTCACCTCAGTGAAGTGGGAATAGCAACTATCCAGAAACTTACTCATTATGTTCATAAATAGTTAAGTCAATTATTGCCACTAAATCTATTTTGCTCATCACATTTTTATTTATATGAAGGCTCTTAGATAATGTAAACTTTTTAAGTCAAAGAGGCACCTCTTTACAATGAAATGGTTTACAATGTGTTGATTACTAGTGGCAGCTACATGATCCCAGGAGATAAGAGAAGGGAAAGAACAAAAAATGGATCAGCATATGAACTTGAATCTCCCTGTGAGTGTATTTCAATTTAATAAATTGCAACTGATGGGGTGGGTGCTTAAGTTGATGAAGTATGATGAGGGCTTCATCTGTGACTGAAACAAACATCCTAAAGAATATTCAAGATAGAAACATAATTTCAAGTTGTAATTCAACATTAGAACCACTTAAAATATCTCACATTCTTCTTCCCCATCACTGAAGTTTTAGAAAATTTCTCAGGGTGTAACAGAAAAATCTCTAGTGAAAAAATTTAAAGAGTGGATTAAAAAATGCTACATTCATTCTAAAAACACTACAAAATATGCAAGAAACTGCACTTAAAATTTGCAGTAGAGGAAACATGTATATTCCCAGCCCATGATCTGCCTATCATCAGGCTTTTATATCACAATATTATAGCTGTCCCTTATCCTGGTATCAAAAGTGCAAAATTAAATGTGAGAATAAAAAGTGAATGATACAAAGTCAGGAATAATGGGAAGACATCAATTAAATTAGAATCTTTACAGGAATTCTTGGCAGTATCAGAGAAATTGTGAATACTACCTAAATGCACTGGAATAAAGTTCAAAGATAATAGTTATTCCAGTAACAAGTATATCATACTGAAGACACTCACATTTTGAAATGTTGGTATTTGTTAGACACAGTGCACAAAATCTCCAAGGTGCTAAGATTAATGCAATTGAAACCAACATTAAGTTATGAGTAATAAATATCTCAAATAGTTATAAGCTGTATTAAGAAACTAGAGTAGCTATAGGGTTAACAAATTACTCCCTACTGAGGAAAGGTACACCTACAACAGTGAAAAAATTCAGATTAAAAACAATACATATATGCAAGAATTACATACTGTACAGAGGTCTTTGTACTGTAACTTCTGAAACTTGGTGTCTGTGTTTCCTGCACACAGCTCCACATATCCAAGGACTACTTGAAACACAGTGTTGTGAATGGCTTGGGTGAAGTGCATGTGTAACTGGTCCATTGCTGTCTGAAAGAAACAAGAGTAACATAAAACCAAACAGTAAAACTCAGTTTGTCATGTGCCAAACCATCTTTTAGTCATTTTAGCCATCATCTTTTAACATAGATCTTTTTCAGTAATGAATACTTGTAACCATGTCCTCCAATCTCTGTCTCAAAAATACCTAGCACAGATCTTGGTAATATTACAATATGATCACATAAAAGAGTTCAGGTATTGCAAGTAAAATCAGTTTCCTCTGCCATCTTCCCTCTTTACCTTTGCTTGTACACTGTCACTACATATTAATATAATATAGCTAATTATAGAATTTACTCACTCTTGCAGTCATTAAAATTAAAGGCACAATCACAAAGTCTTCATCCACTTGCCAGAGTGAAGAACCCAAAATACAATTAAGCATACAGAAAGGCATGCACATCATATAAATAAATTTCCTATAAAACTCCTCTTTTTGGTAGGGAAAAAAAGACATTTGTTTAAAAAAAAAAAGACTACCTTTTCCAGGAAAAAGTAACATGTACTAAGGACTAATGACTATGAAACATATTCGTTTTGCCATAACCATGTCTGAGTTTCAGGTCAGAACGTTTCCCTGTTCCAGAAGTGTCCCTGCTCTTAATAAATTATATGTAACATTATTTCATTTCAGAAACTGAATTTTCTCACTGTTTTCATATACATGTAATTATCAGATTTGAAAGTACTCAGTTTCACTACTTCCTATTTGACATTTTTAGCTACCAATAAGAGCTGAAAACTCAATCACTCCACAAGAAATGAAGAAGCAATTCTGCTTAAATCCTATTGACAACAGCCCATTTCCTATAGGTAGTCCTAACCAAATTAGCTAAAGAAAATAGAAAGACAAATTAAATAATGAAAAGTACTGAAGATACTGAAGGACCTCGACATTTTGTTTACTGAGAAGAGGTCAATATGGGAGAGATTTGAATAAAAATGCAACTAAATTATTTTCAGGAAAAGTTCAAAATACTTATTTTACTAGTAATAAAAAGAGTGCCAAAACCAAGTCACTCTATAATGGAAAAAACAAGCAAAACCATGCAGTAACAAATAACACTTTTGTTTTGTCAGAAATTTCATTCCTCTCCAAATATCTGTCTTTCTCAACATGTCATGTACTTGACATGCATTGTACCTATTTTTCTTCAGTAAATAAGAAACTGAATACAGTGCACTAAAAAAATGAAAAGTCTAATTAAACTTCTCCCCCGATTTTAAGTTGCAGTCTTTAGGCATTCCAATAGTTCTGCACATTAACAAAGTATGGGAAGATAAATCCATTTCTATCCTATTGCAGACCTCCACTGGTTTTACAGTCAAGCCAGCCAACTTTGCTAGAAAGGTTCTAATTAGAAAGAAGCAAAACAAACAAACAAAAATTAAAACAAACCCAAGAAACGCAATCTTATATCAGATATTCTCCTGAAATCTGGAAAGAGCATTAAAAAAGCCAAGCACAATAAAAAATGACTGGGGTTCTTGTCCTGTCTTTGCCAGGGGCAGGTGCTTTGACTTGGTCTTTAGCAACTAAAGCCTTCTGGGGGAATCACTTCTCTAAGTAAATCAATCCCTGTTACACTGGCATCACCATGCTCAGCCTGTATTATGAGCACTGATCACTGACAAAACTCGCCTCCAAGACTTTCATGTCTCCTTATCCTCCTTACTTCACAGGACGTTGATATTAGCTGCCATACTTAATACCTTCTGAAGGAAACTGGCTAATTGCCTTCTCAGAGAAACAAAGTATGAAGCCTCAAGACAGTGCACCAAACAGAAGAGAACTCCATCCTATGGGAGAACCTAGGTCTACTCTCATATACACACAAAGTGCTCTAGGCACACACAGATGTAACTTTCAACACATGTCCACAGCATGTGTTTGACATGCCATGGGATCTACTTTGTTGCAAAAATCTATCTCCTCACATGTTACATTGCCATCATGTTAACAGTACAATACAAAATGGAAATACTCAAGGCAGAAGTAGTGCACAACCCAAAAAAACAGACTTAGCTATAAAAAATAGTATTCACATGACCAAACAGAATGAACAGTGCAAACAGCAGTATAAACAGAGCTGAAATATGCAACTGTTACTCTTATAACCTGTCAAAAAAATTACATGTTGCAGTAACACACAGCTCACCTTTAGCAAATACTCTTCAATTACATGGGCACTATAAAAACCTTTGTATACATATATTTGGCAAGATCCATCAGCATTAGTGTGCTGGTTTTGGCTGGCATAGAGTCAATTTTCCTCACAGTAGCTGGTAAGGGGAATGGGGCTATGTTTTTGATTTGTGCTGAAAACAGTGTTCATAATTCAAGGATGCTTTAGCCATTGCTGAGCATGGCTTACACAGGGTGTGCTTCTTACCCCAACCCTCCAGAGGGGGCTGGGAGTGCACAAGGAGCTGGGAGAAGACACAGCCAGGACAGCTGATCCCAACTGAGCAAAGGGATATTCCATAACATGTGGTGTCATGCTTAGTAATAAAAGCTGAGGCAAGAAGAAAGAACAGGGGGGTGTTTGGAGTGATGAAGTTTGTCTTCACAAGTCACTGTTACACATGATGGAGTCATGCTGTGCTGGGGATGCCTGAACACCTGCCTGCCCTCAGACTTTGCCATGCACCAAGGAGGAAGAAGCAAGCAGCTGTGTGGGGCTTAGCTGCCACCTGGGATTAAACCACAACAATTGGGAAAATAAATTTCCATCACAGTTCTCAAAGCTTCATGCTGTGACACAACTATTCTTTGTGACTTCCTCAGAAGATACGTACTAACCTGTGTTTTTCCAAGCAGCCTGTAAGCCTGCTGAACCTTTGTATAATGATTGATATCAAAATTCTTGCATATTTTGGAAAGCGCTACGTCCAGTTGTTCCTATAAAAATGGAAGAAAAAAATGCATTAAACACTAAAAAAAAACAGGCCAAGTAATACATTACTTAAACAACAGCAAGTGAGGAAGATGTTTATTTAAACAGTGTGATAATTACAGTTGTAAAGTAACCAAGACTTTGTGTGACTGGACTGTTCTGAGGTGCTTAAGTGTTACTTCTTGCAGCATAAGTACTTCAGTGTCAGCCAAAGAGTTCCACCACTCCCAAGAAGAAGCAAAAACACTGCAGTCAAATTCAAAGTGATGTTTACTTTGAGAAGGCCAGGAACATCAATATGGGAGAGCTGAGATTTCCAAGCTGGTCTACTTCCACCCCTAAGAAAAACCCAGATCTGGGAGTTTCAGCTCAGTCAATTCCATTACAGACTTCTTAACCCTCTGACTGCATCTCTTAAATGGAACAAACACTGTCTGAATTAAAAGTTCATTGGCAAGACAGCCATTTACAGAATACTACATCAGCACAACAATCAGTACCTGAGAGAATCAAAAAAGAAAGGAGACACACAAATACAGGTTCTGCCAGCAGAGCTGTGTCTGAGCATACTGAATAGCTCTGCAAAAAATGAAGTTTGCCTACTATGTAAACTAAGTGGGAAAAAAAAAAAACTTCAATAGGAACATGTATTTAATAACTAATAAAGCTTTCAAACATAGCTTAAAACATAATTCTCATGTAGACACTGTAATATATTCAGATACACAACCTAACTCTAGTTTTTTCCAACCAACAATGCAAAAAACCAGAATGAATCAACAACATAACATACAGAGTTAATATTTTCTTTCCTTGCTAGATATTAAAACCACTTCAATCTTATTATTTAATAAAGTATTATCAGAGAAAGACTAAGGGAACAAAAAATGCTTTGCATAAAAGCTGAAGTACAAAGACATAACTGAAGGAAATTGACCAAAATTTTAATTTTACAGGGAATTAAATAACAAGGTATGATAAAACATGTGGTAGTCTAACTTTCTGAATAGCATGTGACAACAGGTGTAGACAGCTGCTCAAATAGCTAATTCAGGTTCCTGCTAGACATTGCATGTGTATGCATTACACGCATCACATACACATTATACATACCTACATTACTAGACTTCCTACAAAAAGCTTGCCAAGTTCCAGCTCAAAATTACCTAGTAGTGGAGTTCAAAGCATTCCCTTTTTTTCCACCGGTTTCCAGGAAGACACTTAACATTTTATATTCCTTTGCTTTTGTGATGCTATCTACAAACTTAAACCAACCTTAGTCTCTTCCTTCATAGCTATTCAAGTCTTATTTCCACAGCTTAGCACTGGTCCTATCCAGCAGCTTCCAGTTTGCTGACCTCTAAAATTTCCTGTGAAACTGTGATCTCTTGTACAGCTTATCCAAACCTACTGGCTTGCTATTAATTTACTTTTCACAACTCTTTAGAAGTTCAGGACTTCAAATGTTACTTGACTTTGTTAATTTGACTGCTCTACCACTTTGAGTGAGTACAACTACTGAACTGAGTAATAATATATTATAGACCATTTAGGTTGATTACAGCACTAAAGTCTACATGAATAGCAATGACTACAGTACTTGAAAGAAATGTAGACATTCTAACACATTCTATAATTGCTAACAACATTTTACTAGAAAGCTCTAGTACTTAGAGTTTAAATACTAGCACATACTCAAATGTTAAATATTAACATATACTAAACATCACTATATTAATTCTTACCTCTATTTGTTCCAAGGTGTCTTGCAGTTTTGAATTTAACTCACTATTGACGAACAAAAAAAAAATGTTTAGAATAAAATTACTGATTATATAAACATTTCAGACCATTTCTTAGTTCCAAAAACCCTGCTACTGAGCCACAACACAGCAATTCATCATAAACCACTAAGCTGTTGCTGCTATGTCAGACTATCACCATCACACCACCGCTATGTTGAAAAGCACATTATTCTAGGTTTATAACACAAAGTGTTAAGAGGGTCTAGACAAACCTCCATCCTGCTAGGATTTAACCAAGAATTCAAAGACATTCCCAACCCCCAAGAAACTTGCATTAAATGTTTTGGTTTGGCACTGTAGTCTACAGCAGAACATACCCAGAAGGGTCAGGGCTGTCAAGTCTTTGCAAACTACAGTAATTGTTATTTGTTGCTCAGGAACCCCTTGCAGAAATGCTACTGGAAAAAGAGAATTTAAGCATTCTCAGAAAAAAAAAATTGAAGTTGGTATGAAAAATTAATCGAAACAGCTACCATAAGAGAAACTATTTAGGACAAAGAAAGGCACCACTGCACCTTTGCAACAACCAGCTTTAAAGACTTCAGAGCAGCAGGAATAAAAAAAGAAAAAAAAGACTACTATGTTTTTGTTCGGAAGGGTCAAAGCAGCAAAGAAATAGGCAGGATATTATCTTCTTGCACGGAAAGCAGTTTTCATTAAATAATCACCATATCTGATTTTAGACAACTACCCTCTGTGCTGTGAATCTTCTCCTTAGGAGCCTGCATTAATTATCAAAAGACAGATTCTAGCATCTCTGCTTAGTTCTTTACACTTAAATGATACACCCATCACCCTCCTTTTTTGTTTCCTTTAGATAAACAGGGTACAACACCCTGCAAAAAAAGTTTAAATGGAAAAAAAGGCATCAAAAAGAACTGCCATTAAACACTGAAGAGAGTAGCAAGTATTGCTTTATTGTTTCTCCACATGCAATGAGCCTTCAAATAGAAGGGCTTCTATAATACTTACGCTTTTATAACTGCCTCAATTTTACTATTCTAAGCTGAAAATTGCTCTTCAATTAAACTTTCTTTAGAGAATGAGAATCAATGATCACAAATAAAATCAAATGAAAGCTGACATCTGCACAATATCATCCTACCTTATACAACTGTAGTGTTTGAAAGTGCTGGCAGCTTTCTGGCATTCCAAGCAGAGTTGAATAGCTCCTGGATAATCCTCTTCCTTAGGATAAAATACAATTGAAAGCTCATCTGAAGTAACAGTGCAATACCCATTTTTCTTGCATGCTTATGTACAAACATTAGGAATAAAACATTTGCCTCTCCTGTCTCTACAGTAAAGTTAAAGAGTGAGGGTCTACTGCAGCACTTGATGTGCAGGTAGTTTAGAATGAGCAACATCTGAAAACACTAGGTATTACATTACCTTATGCAAACAACTTGCTGTATCGTTTCATATATAAAAAATACATCACAAAGCTTTTATTATAGAACAACTAACATCTTCCCAGTAATCTATTCATGAGCATGGAAAGAGGTTAATTCAGGCACTGGCTATTCCCATAGTTTATAAAAGAGACAAGGAAGACACTCCCAACATTACACCCAAATAAAGACTATTTAAATTGACACACCCAGCTCATTAGAAATTAGCTTAAACACAATTGACTCACAGAAGGCCTCAGAAAACAAAGAACACACTATGGATACATTGTCCTAATACATAAAAATCATATACAGGTAGCTCAATCAGGAAATATGATGAGGATAAAACAAAAACATACACACAAAAATGTAAAACCCAAGGATCCTACCAACAAGACATGGCCATTGCTTCAGATATACCTATTATTTTTGTATTCTATTAGACATGAGACCCAGAAAGAACTTTGGAAGAAGAGAAACACTCTTTAATACTTAAGAGCTTCTGGGTTTTGTCATAATTACATCTGTTATATTACGTGCTTTAGAGAGCTCAAATGCAAAGCTGTTACTGGAATTTCAGTCATTGATTGAAGAGCGAAAACACAAGGGTAATTTATATTCAGCCATTATCATAGAGGAGTTTCTGAAATGAAATGGGTTTTACCAGAAATGTTCTAATGCAGATCAAATTTAACTAAAAAACATTAAAAAACCCTAAATACATTATCCATTAGATGAAAACAGAACAGCATATTGGTCTAAAAGGACTGCTGCATTTTTAGCTCTTTATATTTCTCTCCACTGGAAACCTAGTATTTGCTCCATTAAGTCTAACACGGCTCAAATCAGAAAGCCTGCTTGCATAAAATATATTACTAATATATTCCAGATGCAGCTCAGCCCTGTAAGCTACCGTAACTTCATTCCAGGTCTTTTTTTAATTTGGAACCCTTTCAAAATGCTCTTCTCTGAGTGGCTACTAATACCTCTCACGCATATTCCAACCTACTAACTTCTAGGAGTACAGAAAATAAATGGGCCAGTAGCTGGAATAACTTATTGGGAGCAGACATTGAGCACAGCTTTACAACGGCACTCTGCCAAAACAGCAGTTCCAGCCCTTAAAAATCACTGACCAATTATGGTAACCAGACATTAGGGTCTGTGTGTGATTGTAACAACCACACTTCCTCACAGGACAATTCCTGCCAGTAGACAGTGAAGAGTTAATTTCCTGGGAAGCAGAACACAGCACAGAAATTAAAAGCAAATCATTGTACAGGGCTTACTAAGCAAAAAGCCTTTATGCCACCTGAAAAGGAGTGCCATTTTGCTTGGTAAAGAGTAAGAAAGTTTGCTGACACAAGGTGACTTACTCAAGATGGAATTAAATTCACAGAATCTTGAAAGCTGAAACTATTAAGATTCCATTTACAAATCTAATAACTGGGGATTGTCATCATGACATTCCTTCCAGTATTAGCTGAAAATATCTGGTAAACTTGCAAGTAGAAATTGTTACACTACAAGTACTATAGCTGTTAATAAAATCCTGAGGCTTTCTTTCATACAATTCATCACCTTAAGACAAGATCCTATTTTGCTCTGTACAGTATCTACTGCATTTTTAGCCAGTATACATAACAGCATGAGAATTTTCAGTGTCACAGCCTGCATGTTGCAATGTTTTCTACAATTGAATTAAAAAGCCAACCCAATGAATAAGGACAAAAGGCTACTGCATTTACAAATAAAATGCTAAGCAAGGAACCGATCCATAAATTTACATTGTAATATATCAATAGAAATTCTTTATCCAGACCCAGTTTATCAACAATCAGCTAAATCTCATCTTTTTTTTTTCTTCCCCAAATTTCAAGCTAAAGAAAACAGGTATAAGTTGAGAGCAGGGCTAAGTGAAGACCCCACAAAATTTTACTGAACTAACTCAAGCTTCAGTGCCCAGACATAAAGGCAGCAATGAGTTTTTGATAGAAAATACTGTCCCCTGGCAGCAGGGCTATCTAATTTGATATGTAGCTTTTCTCAATTTAAAAGAAGAATAAAAATATAATTTTATCCTATGCACACAACCTGTTTGCAAGACAAAAATTAAGATGACTGACAAATGTAGACTTAGAATAGCCTTAAGTTATACCAATAGCTTCAAATTATACCAGTCTGCTAGGGACTTACCTCCAACATCTCACTCAAACGCACATCAGTTCTTTGCTAGAAAAAAAAACAGAAAAAAAAATCCAGTCATTACTATGCAGGAATTAAGAAAAATATTTGTCACTGAACAAAAACAACTGTACATACCAGTGTTTTTATTGTTCTCAGAGATTTCAGCAGTCCAATAAGCAATTGTCGTTTCCTCTGATTTGCAAGGAGCCCCAAACTAGTTTGTGTGAACCCTTCCTTTGCTATATTCAGGTGTCTGCAAGGTAAAAATTAACATAATCTTCAACAATTCATAAAATAAAACTTAATTCTAATCAATTCTAACAAGTCCAACAAAATACATTGTAGAAGATAAGATTGACAGCATTGTTAGGGAAACTCTGAAAATGAGATTGTACCAACAGACTACTAAGAAGGTACATCCTCCCTTCTGCACTTGTCTGCGTATCTCCAAAGTTTTCTGTTTCAAAGAGAACTACCAATTGCAAAAGTGAAAGCTGCAAGAGTTTGCAACTGTTTTAGTATCTCTAACTACTACTGCTAATAACATTCAGCACATGAACAGGAAATGTCATCAGCAAGCAAACTTCCTGGGTCTACAGATTTCCTGTTAAATACTTCCCCACTTTCAATCTCTGTAGTTCCTTAAGCAAGATACCTTCTTCCATTTGTGCAAATAACTGCTGCTAGCTGAAGGCCAGTCTGCAGTGATGTAACACGTTCAAGTTCCTACAGAGAGACAACAGGTTAAACAAATATACAAGTTAAACAAATACACAAGTTACACACTAGTGAAGACTACTGATTAGTACATTTCTCTTGAGATATTACAATGACTTTGTGGAGTTACTTCATATATTATTTGTTCCATCATTTTATATACACTAAGTACTGCAATGTAACATTCACACAAACCTGTATTTTGAAATACAATTCTCTTTTGAAGATAAGACAGTTGAAATCTGTTTTTGTTGCAGTGGGACCCTCTACATTTATATGTTCCACATTTAGCATAAGAATTTCTATACCATTAATACATTACAACAGAATAATCAAAGCTTCAGGGATAGAAGCACAGGGCTTAATTTGTATTAATATGCAAAACAAAAAACTCAAATTATGTTTCACACAGCATTTTCTTGTTTAGAAGCACTTGTGTTTACCAATTTAATAGATGCCACATCATAATGAATGTTAATTGTATCCTGTTGACTTTCAGCTGAAAACTCTTCAGCAGAGGTGACCTGAATTTAGCTCGATCTTGACTTAGTGAAGCATAATATCAACTCCTTGAAAAATATAAATGTTTTAATATAACTATTAGGATTTCTTTTGTTAGAACAGCTCTGCAGAAAAGTGCATTCTTTCCCCAGGCTATAGAAAAAAGAGTTTTGTTTGTTTCTTTGAGGGTTGTTATTTGGGGTTGGTTTTTTTTTGGTGGGGGAAGTTGATTTTATATTTTAATTCTGCTCATCAATTCAAAATGTATCAAGTGCTTTCCATGAGAAGGGAGATTTTCGCTTTGAAAACTCATCTAACTCTAATAATATGACAAACAAAAATGAGTTCAAAGTTCAGTTCAGTTTCAGAACAGCTCCCAGTCAGTATCCAAATCACTAAGCTGCATCTTCCACCACAACCTGCTCCTTTATGTTACCAGTGTTGCCTTCTTATAAATGACAGCCTAGTTGCAGATATGCAAAATACCCTAAGAAACAAAACTTGAAGATTACTTTCCTCAATACCTACTTCTCTCTAAAAATATACTTTGCAAATACCAGAGCTATTCAAAAAGCCATTGTTCCCTTATTCATGAGGAAACACATACAATAAGGAGCAACTCCACTCCCCTTCTTGCAAAGACTGTAAAATCTCTCCTTCGAACACAACTGGATGGAGAGGAATGGGAAGAGAGTGCAGTCTAAATGTTCCCAAAGAGGGAGTCTTCTGCCCACCATTTAGGGCTGAATACAATTTTTCTCTTCTCAAAAACAGCCTTTCATCCAAGAACAGAAAACTGTAAATCCCTTACCCCGTCTCAGTGCCATGCATCTTGTGGCCACAGGAGTGCCTGTTAAACCTGTACTTCACACTAGACATGAGCTTCAAACCATGATATCCCTAAACTACATTTTGCACAGCGAAAATGTGTCCAGGACATGTGTTCAATTGCATTTTTGGTTGTTGTAATGATTTGTTACTGTAGTTGAAAACTGAACTGGAGCTGCCATTACAAGTTCACACAACACAACACAGCAGGATGTTCATTTCATGAATCAGTGGGAAAGTGAGACCTACAATGCCCACCAGAAATCTCCACTGACTACTGACATGAATAACTCTGTGCAGGCCTGTGCCTTTAAGTAACACTGAAGGATTATTGACTTAATCATGCACAAAAGCATTTAAGAAAAGTTTTTTAAAAATTTTTACCGGCACAAGGGATTTTTAACTGTCTTTTTGGAATATCCGAAAGCACTTCTAGGTATGCAATAGGTTCACCTCCCTAAGATGTCTGCAATAAGAACATTAGCATTACACAGCAAAATGCAAGAACATTTGCTGCAGTTCCATTATGCAGTGAGAGGTTTTCAAAGTGAAGCTGCTGGATTCAGGAAAAGCAGCACTCACTCAAAACTATCAATTTAAACCCACACAACAGTGAAATAATATCTGAATATTTTTATACCATTTTTTTACCCTTTCTCCCCCTTCTACATGATCTTGTGAAGACTCAACCAGTAGCCCTTACTGTACAGTAGCACTTACCAGCCTCTTTCTGCAATAACCTCCCACCTCATCACCCCTTTAACTAAAACTGAAACTTTACTGTTACAGCCTTTTTCTTCCACCTGCTATCGCAGGAGATGATACAAGCAATGGTCACTTCTCCCACCCCACACTGTTCTTTAAACAGCAGCACTCCTTTCCCCAGGCAATGATGCCAGAGCACAGATGGCAACTTCACTAAGGCTGGATACACTGGCCATAAGAACAAGAGAACAAAAAAGATGTTGTGTCCTCTGGATAAGAGGAAAATGATTGCAGCTCCATGACATCTACCACAGGTTAACAGCCAGGAAGCCATCTTTGCTCTTCCACACTCTCTCCACCTTCTTGCCCAAAGAATTGCCATAATCATCAGTACAACAATGGTGATGTAAGGTGCTGTACACAAACAAAAGTATTAACCACAGCATCATTCTTACACTAACTTACTAACAATCTCCATTTTCACTTTGCAGAATTGTTTGGACATTACTCCTGGGCACATGGTGTGACTTTAGGGGATGGTTCTCTGCAGGGACAGGAGTTAACTTGATGATCCTAGTGGGCACCTTCCACCATGACATATTCTGTGACTCTGTGACTCTCACAACTGCCTGTGATTAGTGGCAGTTAAGTGATCTTAAGAAAGATCACTACTGCTTTCTCTTATGGAATAAGATGTGACACCACTCCTAAACAGTGGAAATAAAGCAGCTTCTGCTCCAAGTCTGTTACAGGTATTAGCCAAGCCTGTGAATCCCTGAATTCTAAATTCTTCAGAAGGCCTTGTAAAATGACCATATTATAAAACCTTTATCATCTTAAGGACTTTCAACTCAATACACTGTTGGTTTTCACTATAGAGGACAGAGCTTTAGCATACAAAAATAGCTGGTTCTAACCAGGCACTAGCACCCCTACTACAAATCACTATAACGACACAACTGCAGCATTATAACAGCACAAAATTGAGCAGTTTATTCTTGAAAATTGTTAGTTGTCTTACCTCAACATATGCAGGCTGTTTTTCAAGGATTAAATCTGCAACTTTCTTAGATACCTTAAAAAGAAGAACACTCCATGTGATACATAGCAATCTCAAGTATGGCCTACTACATAAGCTACATAAGCTTCTACAAGCTTATGATTCTCTACCACTATGTTCTGCATTTTTCAAATTTATTAATAAATATTCCACAACAACATATTAAAAAATTGTAAAAGTTATGATGAACTTTCCTTGGAACCAAGATAAGAGAAACATTCACAAGTCCATCTAGCAATTAGTGGGCATTTTTAGACTACTCACTTAACTCTCTACTTGTTAAGGAACATGCTAGAAAAGCAAATAGAAATAATTTGGGGCACTGCAAGTGTTTACATTTTGCTCATGCTATCGCTACAGTACAAATTTAAGTCAATGATATAGAATGGTGTGCTGGCTGGGCTGGGGTATTCAATTTTCTCCAAAATACTTCAGCTGAAACCAGTTTTGATAGCACAGAGGTGTTTCAGTTGAGCAGTGCCTGCAGAGAATCAAGGCCTTTTCTGCTCCTCCAACTACCTCACCAGCAAGTGAGGTGGGAGTGAACAAACTTTGAGAGGGGACACAGCTGAGGCAGCTGACCCAACTGACCCATGGGATATCCTAAATGTACGGTGTCATGATCAGCATATGCAGTTTGGGGAGAAGGAAGGGAAGGATGCTCAGAGTGATGGCATTTGTCTTCACAAATAAATGCTACACATGATAGAGCCCTGCTCTCCTGGAGAAGCCTGAACAGCTGCCTGCCCACGAAAAGCAACGAATTAATTCCCTGTTTTGCTTCAGCTGCTTTTGCTTTACCTATTTTTAGCTATTTCTTCTGCATTATCTACCTTTATCTCAACCCATGAGCTTTTCCACTTTTACTCCTCCCATTCTCCCCCCTACCCCACTGGCAGAGAAGCAAGTGGCTGTGTGATACTTCATTGCCATCTAGAGTTAAACCACAACACATTTAACATAAGGACACCTACCTTTGAGACTGATACTGCATTAAAGTAAAGCTATGTCAAAATGAATATGCATCCTCTACATATTATACCCTTTCTTTAGAACACAGAATATGTATATTTTAAAATTTTCTCCATTCTCTGAGTATAATTCTAAGTAGAACGCTCCTGAGAGCTACTGTTTGTGTTGAATTTAAGAACTGGGCATTGCTACCTTAATCAATCTCTTGTCCACAAACACAGAAGCTTAAAAAGAAATCCAACAGTAACAGTCTTATAAACACCAGCTTGAGAATAGTGTATTTAGTTTTGTTTTTCATCAGGGACTAAAAATATTTAAGAAATGGTTTCATACATGACAAAGAAATTACTGGCATTGCTCTATATCCTTTTGGGGGAACAATACTCCCAGAAGTGGAAATAAAATAAAACTGGCTATGACAGCCAGCCCACAATGCACTACTGGCAGAGAGAAACAAAGAGGTTTTTGTAAATTTGACTGCTTGACTGCTATGTTTGCCTAAACGTAGCTCAGATTTGAGCTCTTCAATCAGCATTCCTGTAACAATCTTATATTGGCTCCACCAGCTCAATTCCCATCCTCTGGAAGAGCAATTGCACATAAATGGGCTTTGAAGTATTCCAATGGCATCAGGGGGCAATGTGGACAAGGAGCATATACCCAGCTACGCTTTCCTCCTTCCATATCAAAAGCAAGCCAGACCCACAGAGCAATTTTAAAACTGTTCAGTTGTTCTTAACCTTTTAGTTGTTCCATAACCAATAAATCCTTCCTCTGCAGGACAGCAGAAGAACCACTCCAGAGTGAGGTGGGGTCAGGATAGGGTATTATCAAGCCAAATGCTACACAAGCCTACATGACCCTGGGGCTCTTAAGAAATTTTGTTCACTCCACAGCCTATGCACTGTGAAATTTTCACCTTCTTTTTCCAACATATTCTTCATTCTAGTCCTGTACCTGTAAAAATCTTTAGAACATGGATATACCTGCTAGTTATTCAATGCTCTAGTACTGTTAAGCAACACTCAAGCAGTACACATTAATAAAAGATACATTTCTTTTCAGTTTTTACACTCTTTTTGTTTTGCAAGTCCTCAGTTACCCTTGACTAATAACGACCTCAACATTGACAAGCACTGGCCACAGGCACTTTTTTTTCTTTCCCAGTACTTAGTGATACTACTTTTCTTTCTGAGGGTCCAAGCTCTCAGATACTTTTTCAGATAAGCAATACTATCCCCAGATATTTCATTTATTTCCAAGCTGTCACACCCCTTTTGGCATCTTCCATACAATTGTGTTGTGCTAAGCCTTGGAATCCTGAACTGCAGCTGCTAGCACTGAATGTGACCATGGTTATCAACGCCTGCCAACAACGTTTGCGGGACAAATAATTTTTTCTTTCTTAATCACATCAGTAAAAGAGATTTCATCTCCAAAGAAAAAACAACATAGCAAAGGATATTAGACCACTAATTAAAATGAAGTCTAGCAGACATACAACTAAAAAGCCTTTCTAATCCAAGTTTTCTGTAACAAGACAATTACAAATTAAAAGTTGTTATGATACATACATTAAAAAATGTTTGAGCAAGTTGGGATCATTCCAGTTGAATGGGAAACTATAGAGAAAACTACAGAAAATAAGTCTATATTGACCCTGAAAACAACAGGATGACCAAGACCAGCTGTGCAAAAGCAGTAAGTCAGAGCTCTAGCACCTGTAATTCACACTCATATAAGTGCTTTGCATTAGAAAAATTTAGAAGTTGGTATTATCTCCAAACTATTATTGTAAATTCCTCTGCCAGCTGTAGGTACAGACACTGAAGTGAAAAAGGCAATACTTAGTTTTTTGCAAAAGCAGAGCTATTGTGTAATATGTCAACAGGCTTCTTGAAGCCTCTATCTAATAATCTATTCACCATTAAAATATTTTTAGTACTCAGCTAACAACATACAACACTCTGCAGTTTTGTCTTCCATGAAAGACACTAACATCCTTTAAGGCATTTAGAGACAGTTCTCTAAATGACCTAACACAAGATAAATGTAAATAACTGAGACACAAGAAGCAAACACGCAACAGTCTCTCACGCTCAACCTGAAAATATGACATAAGGACACGAAATACAGCATATAAGAAATTTTAGCACTTTGGCACATGCTCAGGGAGGAAATAACTCCTTCCTGTACCAGAAACACATTTTGAGAAAATTAAGAAAGAAACAAGCAAGGACTAATCCTGACCGGGGGAAGTTGATGAGGGAAGAACTGGGCACATGTTTCTTGTCAAAAGTTTTTGCTTTGAGAGTTTTTGCCTGTTTGTATTCAGAAATGTGTAAAAGAAAGACACATCTGGCCATATCTACTGGAAGCCTTGTGCTCAATTCTCTCCCCTATTATTCATTAGCTGCATGCACTTTTCAGTTCAAATGTTTCATGGCAGCAGCCATGCCCTGAAACTACTCCCTCAGCTGCAGCCAGTTCCCATCCCTCAAGCAAAAAATGGCCAAGACATTGATAACACATATCAGGATTATGCAGCAAATCTCACTGAAGTTGTCTCAGTCTTGAGAGCACTTTCTTTCAAAACAAGGTCAGACATCACCAGATGTCCTCTTAAAATTCAAAAAAAAAACCAAAAAACACTACCACCATCACACAAACAAACACACAAAAAAAATTACTACCTCTCACACACTTCCAAATTCTTTCCTTATAAATCTTGGTGAGAAACATGGAATACTCATTTCCTCAACTTCTCGCTACCCTTTCACAAAATTTCATAGGTATATTATGGGGAAAGCAGTTTACGGCAGCAGGCGCTTGATTTACCTATTGTTAACAATGCAAGATTCTCCTATACATTTCATTTATTTGAAGACATGAATTAGGATTATTACTTCTATTTTACTTGCAGATACTCTCCAAATGCCACAATCAATAGATTTGTTTCCTGTAGCATGTTATTCATCTCAAAAGAGTAATGGAACAACAATTAATACATTAATAGAAAATTTAAAATTCTGTAACATAACAAGCACCTTTCAAATGCTGCAACTCCGATTTTGCCTCATACCTCGTAGTTACTACTCATTACATTTCATTTGGTTTATTACATAATAACTCTCTATCAGTGTTCACTAAAAACCCTTGTGAACAATTAACATATTGGCAAATGAAAAGTAAGAGAAAATAGCATCTTCAAGGAGGGTGTTTTTAAAACATTTTAAGTCTAACATTGCCAGAAATCCCTCAAAGAGATACTAGTCCACTATTCAGCACTGTGTCGAACATTGTAAGATAAACATTCAAAAAGTCAAGTTTCTAAAGAAATAGTTAGCACATTTGATCTTTGTTGCAATACTTAACATTAAGATTTACTTTCATCATTTCACATGATTGTATGATTTAGTGATGATTTTCCACTATAAAGGCACACAACATGATGTTAAAAAAATACTTAGTTAAAAAATCTGATATGTTAAGAAATCAATTTTTTTTCAGTTACACTTCTTGCTAGACTTATAGACAAGACAACAAATTGTGTAAGGGTACAGGGGAAAAAACTTTTACTTACAGCAGCTTGCTGTTGTTTTAGTTTGTCTCTGTACTCTTCCAGTTCTTGAAGACTAAGTACTGGAGGAAGCCTCTGCATTTAAATAATAAATTAAAATCAGTGAGAAATTAAAGTTTGTTAACTCACGCATAGCATTAGCTAGGCAATCGGTTTCATTAAAGAAACATTCTATAATATAATCTGCAGAATTAATCCATTTTTCCAAATGATGGATACTGCAATCAATTAGTGTTAAAATATACAACATATGATCATAACTGCCTCATGTAGTATTATAATTACTTCCAAGTTACTCTATGTTATGTCATATATGTATACACACAACCACCCAATCACAGAAATCATTGTCTCTGTCAGTTTGCTAATAAAATACACAAAATATAGAGCAGATTTGTTTCCTCACCTATCTTGACTTTTTCACTTCAGTTTAAATTACAATATGCCTGTTAGCACATTCTACTACATTAAAAGAAGAGACTATATACTATAGATATGCACCAATAGTCTATGCTAGAAGCTGCACAAAACTGCAAGATGACGTAGGGGAGTACAGTGTTGTATTCATACAAGACCTAAGAAACAAAAATAGCTCATTGAAACAAGCATACTCCTGGCCTTCATTTTTTGTTATGTTGCCATTTTTTCTTTCAAGATGACAGCTTACCTCTAACTCATACTTCACAATATCAAAGGAGTCATTGGAAAAATAAACTTCCTCAATGCTGTTAATTATTTCCTGTTGTGCCTGAGGATCAGTTGGTTCTTCATGTAGTTCTCTGAGCTCCTCCTGCATGAAATAAAAAAGAATTTCCATAATGTAATAACACATCAGAGGAAGAACGACCTTTTAACAAAACTAACATCTTCCAAAAGCCACTTCCAATATTAGCACAAGAAGCAATGGCAAAATACACAAAAAGATCAGTACACTGTGGCTTGTACTTCCCATTAGGGAGAGCAAGACGTTTAAAACTTTTCAAAAAACATAGTGTAGACTTCAACGTTGTAGCCCACTTAACCATTCACTGATTTATGGCACCAAGTGCATATTGAGTTCAGTTTTTTCCTCCTCACCTTAAGAAATTCTCATAATAAACTAAAAATAAACTGGCAGACTATTTCTCCAGAAGGAGAAAAAAATTGCACAAAACAAAACAAATAAAACCTGAATTTTTAAAACTGAAGAACGCTCTTTATAAATGACATGCAGACAGTGTCATTTCAAATGCATAACTTTTCGGTTCAGCCCTCATATTCACTGAAATAAAAGTCATGACATTAAACACTTGATTTCTACAGGTAAAACCTGAACAGATCTGCCTTCTTTGCACAAGATTAACAGCTCTCAGATGTTAGCACAGTGGTCTAAGCAGAGATGTGCTGTCAGCTTTCTGAAAGCCAATATTCCAGAGATAAGCATCCCCCTCCTTGCTGTCACGATCTCCTCTGGAAGGTCTCCCCGGCAGCCCAGATGCTTCCAGTGGCTGAAGCAAACCAAGGACCCAGCCTGAACCTCCTCCTCTGCTGCACTGGACACTGCAACTAACACTGGCCCTCAGCTGGATGTCGTTCACTCAAAAAAAATGAAAAATCCTTTATCAGAGACTCAAAAGGGAGAAGTGTTAGAATATTCTTTCGTCACAAAAAAGTAAAGATAAAATTGCTTGATAATGAAATTAAATTCTGGTGAAGCAATCCAGCAGACTGAAGAGTCCTATAATGATCCTGAGCCTCCCAGCAGTGCTGAGTTATTCCAGAGGGGCAAGGTGCTGGTATTTTCAACCCAAAGAGATCAAAGGTTTATTTCACCAGCTAATGGTATCCAATTTTAGATTAAATGACTGAACAACCACTAATTTGCTTATTTTGCACGTCAGCTAAGGTCAACGTGCAGACGTCCCGAGGCAAAGTGACCCTTACAGCACACAGCAAGGCGCTGTTTCTCCGTGCTGTAAGAGGCAGCCAAGGGGTCACAAGTGGGCAGTTTGGAAGAGCATCAGAGGAGCCGCTGCTCCTCTGAAATACCTCTCACAAGAAAAAAAATGGGGAAAAAGATTAAAATAAGAAAAAGGTGGGGTGGTGGGGAAATAAAAAGCAACGACTCCGATACAGAGGAAAAGGGGTTTCAAGCGCATCTCGCGTCCCCGAGCGGCCACACGCGAGGCCGCAGGAAGGCCCCAGGCGGTGCTCGGGCGCCCCCGCCGGGCCGCGGGCCAGGCCGCAGCCGGGAGGCTCCGAGCCGTGACGGGGCAGCGGGGAGCGGCAGAAAAACCATCGAGGAGGCAGCGGAGAAAAGCTCTCGAGCAGCCACCTTCTCCCGCCCAAGCGCCTCCGATCCCCCCCTGAAACGCCAGATGCAGTCACTGCCGGCAGCGCAGGTGAACGCAGCAACCCACGCCCAGCCAGAGAAAGGACATGGACTGCACCCACAGACCGAGAGAAACAAGGAAATAATACAGTTATATCGTTATATAGCATAATGATAGCTTTATAATGTACATCCCACTGTAAATCAGTTTCACATCTTACAGTACATTGAGTTTTAGTTATATGAAACTAAAAAACTGTTCAAGACAGGCAACAGGGTCCACTGAACACTGCAAATGGAAAAACTTAATTTATCATCCAGTATTTGCCTACAAGTTTCTGCATGGCTGTTTCCTAAAAGAAAAAAGGATAAAAAACTAACCAAAGAAGAAATGCTTAGGATCATTTGAAATTCTGGACTACTGATACCTTGTCATGTTGGCGAAAAAATATGTCAATAAAATAGGTCAGTGGTGATTTACATCTGCTAAAGATGCATTAAGAAAGCCATTACGGACACATATTCTGGATTTCATGTTGGAGTGCCTAGGAAAATTGCTAAGAAACCATTTTATTCTGTCTCAGAAAGATCACTCATCTGAGTGTTTCTTGCCAAAACACTAATCAGGAAAATATTTATTAAATGACAAGGTTTTTCTTTTCCTTGTCCATTTTTTTCTAGAATAGCAGTCTAGTTATAACTCTCCAGGATAAACTTTAGCTCCCCCATAAATGGCATTATATCTGACACCAGACTTTCTGCCATGATAACTTGCAGCTTTCAGCACATCATGCTCCAGTAGCTTGAAATAACCAACATAGTGAAGGAAAATTTATTCACTCACCTCTAAAGAGGCAACTATCACTAGCTAAAGTTTATTTTCTGATATTCCATTTTCCTCATCCTTTCAATCAGATACACAAAAACAATTTTACTATGTAGAAATAAGTCCATAGTTTCAGGGGTCTTGGCAAAGGGCCAGTTTAACTCTGTGGACTTGGTACTCACACACTTAGTAGAAAGAAAGAAAGAAGCTCTATTAAATCCCTCAAGGTGTTTTTCCACCCCAAAACTTGTCTAGCTATTGCCATATAAGTATCCTCCTTAAAAAGAAAAAAAGTCAACACTAAAACACATTTATAATTTTACATTTTATGTTAATTCAGCAATTCTGAGTGCTATTCTGAACATAAAAACCTGTCAAAAATTGTGACAGCAGGGATCTCATGATAATACCCTTGCAGAGAACTTTGCCATTGCTAAACAGAATTAATTCAATACACAGGAGGTCAGGAAAAGCAGCATATTGGCAAGGTGGACTCCACAACCTTCACTTCAATCCACCTGTCCAGGTTAACACATGCATTCAGCAGCAGGAACTCTTCAATCAATAATGGGCCAACACAGCCTGGTAAGATACTGTTTCACAGGCTACTCATTTTCCCTAAGTGTTGTTCAGCAAGAGGCCTCATCTCCTACCTAAAACTTGTGTCACTATGGTTCCAATTGCACCTTTTTTTCCTCAGTACTTCAGGATCATACTTTCATGGAAAAACAATTTATCCTGTTAGGTTTCTAGTGCAACCTTCAGCAGCAGGCCTCTCTCATTATGTCACCTAAACAGATCAGTGAAAGACAGCATCTGGGAAGGAAAAGAAGGAAAAAAAAAGTCTGACAGCTCAAAGAAGCCATTGCTAAATAAAACACAGTGCTTGCATCCACAAACCTCACATCATTTTGTCTTTCTGTTCTATGGAAATAGGAGTTTACAGTCTAGAAGCCTGTGGCAATTCCTTGAAATGTATTTCAGAAGAGTCATCTCATTGCAGACTCATCTGAAATGCAGTTCAGCAAGTTTTAGACGTCTACCCAGCTATTTCCCAGTGCATCACACTCCCACTCTCCTTGTATGCTGTTGCCTGTAGCAGCAAAACCAATATTGTTCTGTTGAATGAAGCATTTCTTGTAAGGAGTAGAAGCAAACACTTTTTGCACTCCAGTCACTATCACCTAAAAGACTGGAAAATGAAGACATTGAAAAAAGTTAACTGACACTACTCAGAAAAAAAAAAAATCTAAACAGTTTCTAACCTAGTTAAAAGCTGAAGTTCAGAAACAGCCTATGCTGGTTTTTTATCTGGAGATTACCAGGGGCCAAGTCTGCACTATACTGATTTGGACACAGCCTCCCTTTATGTCATGAACCAAAAACACACCAATGAATATGCTGCTGATTTATATCCCTCCATTGTGAGCATGGATAACACCTGTGCTAAAATCCAATCCTAAATATCAGGATAAGGGCCGTGCTCAACAGATTCCATCAGCAGCTATACTGTAACACTGCACCACTGTGAAATACAAGTATTAAAGCACTTATATATGTATCTGTATACACACATGCAAACACCATCTTTGAATTCTATCTATATATAAAGATATATTTAGAGATTATATTTGTCTTATAATCACAGAATACACTGAGTTTGAATGGACCCACAAGGATCATCAAAACCAACTCCTGGCCCTGCACAGGACCATCCCCAAAAGTCACACCATGTGCCTGAGAGCATTAGCCAAATGCTTCTTGAATTCTGTCTGGCTTGGTGCTGTGACCACTTCTCTGGAGAGCTGTTCCAATGCTCAACCACCCTTGGTTGAAGAACCTCTATCTAAAATCTTATCTAATGTATATATATTATACTATAACAGTATATATTTAATATAACAATATACATATATAACTATATAAATAAATCTGATTTTCTTTGTATGTTTTATATAACAATTAATGTCTATAATACCAAAAAATACAATATATAACTATATATATATATATATATACACACACTTTGCTTTTCCTCCCTGCCCCTCCCTCCCTCTTCCCCAGCTAGGAAAGGCAGTACCAGAGAGACGTTGGTGGTATTCCCTATCTTTCATAGAAAAAGCTCAGAGCCTTCTTTTGATTTTCCTTTGTACAGTATGTGCAGAGAGTACCTACTAAAAAGCTCTTATTCTACCAAAACAAACATTATACTTTGGAAACCACTCTCCTAATGGAGAGAACAACAAAGCCTATCCATAGAACACGTTAGCCACACTACTACTTAATGCACTCCTGAAAAGCATTCAGCTACTGCTGGGAAAATAGAAATCCACACTTCTATGTCTATAGGAAAAAACATTTTTTTAAAAACTCAGTTATTTACCATAAGCTACAAAATCAAATAATATTTGTATATTGCATATGAGCTGATTATCATCAAAATAGACACAACCTAATTCAAAGTCAACTCACCATTAATCCAACACACTTGAATTCAAGCATGCAAAATACCTACCTCAGACTTTTGTGACAAAACTGTTATCAGCTTGGGAAACAACAATAACAGAATGATTCAAAAGGAGTTAATTTCCCTGGGTAATCAGGGTATGCCAATGAAGTGAGGTATCTCAGCCAAAATAGATGTTATGTCCTTCTACAGACTACCTTCTCTTCTAGATGTCATAGAATCATCAAAGAATCATCACAGAATGATGGAAGGGATCTTGAACATCATCTAGTTCTAACTCTCCTGTCATGGACACCTTTCACTAGATCAGGTTGCTCAGAGCTCCATCCAAGCTGGCCTTGAACACTGCCAGGAATGGGGCATCCACAACTTCTCTGGGCAACCTGTTATATCCAGCCTTGCAGTTCAGATTTGGCTTCTCCACTTTATGAGACTTTATCAGACTCAAACTATTACACAATTACTTCCTACTGAGATACTTCCCTATGTGAGTGAGTTGGCTGCATGAGTCTGTATTAACCAGTTAAGCAAGTTTGCTGGTGATTTGCCTTCATATGATAAGAAATTGAACTTTTTCAAAATAGTTGCAGAACTTATTGAAGTACCAGTTAACATGAGTGAATACACTCAGGTACTCACTAAAATGTCCAAATGCCTAACAATTTCATTGCCTGAAAATAAGAAATTGAGTGTTGTATCGTGCTTTTTGTTTTACTAGTAGGTTTATGGTTTGATTTGTGATTTGGTGGTTTTCCTTGGTGCTGTTTTCCTTTTGTCTCTGCCTTTTCCTAGTTACTTCGTCAAGTAGTTTCTATTTCTCCAAACTTTAGCCATTTATTGAAACCGCTTTTCCTCCCTTGGAATTGTATTGGTTCACTGCTGTTATCTCCGCCTAGGTTTTTTACTCCCAACTCTCCTGATTTGTTGAAAGTTGTGCCTTCCCCTGAGACCTGCCCACACTTATAAGTCTTTGTTTGCCCCTTGATCAGGGTCCCAGGAGAGGAAAAGGGGAAGTTTACCATCAAATAAAGTTTCCCTGGGACCCGTGTGCGCTGCCTGTGTTTTATATTGCGCCGAAACAATTGACAACTGGGACTCAACGGAGCTCCAGGGAGAGCCTGCCGCCCCCCCTCTCTTGTCATCAGCTAGCCAGGAAGCAGCAATTGAGGAGTACAGTCATCACTTCATCATGCTGGCCACAGTCAGCAAACCATCAGCAAATCAAAAACTTTCAGATATCCAGACCCAAAAGAATTTTGCTGGTTTTGCTTTCAGGGGATGGAATGTCAGCAGATTCTTCTTCCTGTCCTCCATATTTCCCATTTGACCTCCAAACTAGTGTGGTAGTCCCAAAAAACATGGGTTTGTACCTAGGGCTGTCTAACAAATGGCTTGTCCTTTTACCAGTAATTCACACTGGCCCTAATTAATGCTGATCCTGCAGCCTTTCATTATGTGTATTTCGGTACAGCTTTAATGCAGCTTTTGAAGTTTTCAGTATCATTTGCCCTAAATCAGTCTGGAGATACCAGACTGAATGTGGAAGTGTGACTATGAAAGTACAGCATCATAACCGTTCCGCCATCAAAACAGCTTGAGACTTTCATGATTCAAGAGTTAAATAAAAACAATTATTGCTACACAGTGTAGACTTATCAGACATATAACATCAAACCATTACAGAATGGAAATCCAGCCAAGATACCCTACATCTGCTTTTATCTGGAGAGCCAACTTGGCAAAAAACTGATTGCTCAGGGAGTGGCAGGAATCTGCAATTATGAAATTTAAGCGATGGAGATGTGACAGGTTTTTCAACATTGCTGCAACTGAATACTTTTGCTCTTTGATATCAATACATTGGCCACTGTTTCACAAAGTATAATGTGCCAATTCAGAGACTCTTACCTGATTTTTCAAATATATAGCAATGCTAATTTCTGATCTGCCTCAGCACAAGCAACATATTACACTTATACAGAGACAAAGAAACTCAAGGGGTCTTTCGGTCTGATTTTTTAACTATTGTAAAATAGGTCATCTAAATTAAAGACAGTAATTTAAGTATCTCATTGGTTAAAGGCAAAGACCAAATTCATAGAAAATAATAGACAACAACTACAGAAGTCTTGTGAATCCTCTCCTCAGATCAACAGAGAATAAGGAACAGCCAATTATTGTGACAATTGTACGCTCACATACAGATTACTCAGCATGACTTGTGAGATGACAGTGAGCTGGCTTCATTTAAATAGTGAGATCCAAAAGGATACCAAAAACTATTGCTATTATAAAGGGCTAACTTTTAAAGTAGAACACGAAGTTAATTATATATGCTGAAGATTAAAACCATGAAATTACAAAATATATTTACAGCACCCAGACCATGAAGAAACTAACTGTTAACACTAGAACTATACAGGCCATCCACACAGCATCTACTTTCCAAAGTAACACTCAAAAAGGCTTTTTTTTTCCACTTTTTTTTTAATTCACTCCAGCAAGAAACCTAAATAATAGTAAGATCAGCATCCAGTGACAACTGAAAAGTTTCAAGAAAAAGTTTTAATGCAAATTCATTTGAAGTTGGTGAACTGATTTGTCTCACAGTTCTTAATTCTTTCATTAAAACACTCTAAAAGACTTTCAGCAAGAAATAAAACTGAAAAAAGAACAACAGTAAACCTGGAGTTAAGGAAGAAAAGAAGACACAACTAAATGTCACTCAACTATAAAATGAAAAACTAAAAACAAAGGGAGTGGGAGGGGAGGAATGTTGTATCATACCTTAGTAGGAATCCGAAAGTTTTCAATAGGACTGAGGTCATTAACACTCTCCTGAGGACTTCTTAGACCCTTTAAAAGAATTTTAATAATCAGTTAAGTTTGATTCCTTTATGTATCTTGCAATCAAGTCTTACCTGATGTTGAATAGGTATCTACAGGTCCCTTAATAAATACTCTGACATGTTGCTGGAAGGCTAAGACCTCATGCTAGAAACATTAAAGCAAGACCATTGGTATATAAATCATGCCCCACAAACATCTAAGCATTTCCAGTTTTATGCTGCAATATGTACCTTTCCAGTACAGTTCACTAACATTTTCTTTATAAAACTTACTCACATCCTCCTGTCAATGTCCAGATGTTATCCTAAATTTCAGAATGAGCACGTGTCAAAAAAACATAGCATACTTTGTTCCACTAACTTAATGATTTAATGGAATCAAATTAATGAATTCAAGGTAGGTGCCACCTACTCTATTGCAAGATTATTTCTGATTGATGGCATATTTTTCTACTTACTGTATTCCACTACCTGTATGTTTGCTGAATATCAAACATATTCACAATTTTTATAGAAAGGTTTGGGTTAGAAGGAATCTAAAGGTCATGTAGTTCCAAACCCCCTGCCATGGGCAGGGACACCTTCCACTAGATCAGGCTGCTCAGGACCCCATCCAACCTGGCCTTGAACACTTCCAGGGATGGGGAATCCACAACTTCTCCTGACAACCTGAAACAGCATCTCACCATTTCAAACTGCAATACCACAGAACAGGCTGCACAGTATATTTTCTGCCAGCTCCCTAGGCAGAAATGAATCTACAAGTTCAGATTTCAGATATGGTTCTGGCTCCAGCTTCCCTTGAGACTTCAGTGTGTTCCTGTGAGTCAAAGGTTTCAGGCAGATTTTCTTCCTTCCTTCCTAGTTTTTTTTCTAAGGCCCTTTCTGGTCCTGGGTACTTTTATTTCTAAAAGGACCTGTGCAAGTACTATATTAGTTTACGGTGAGAAAGTTTGTATTTATTCTTTGAAACTGACAAAGTGTTGTACAGAATTTCAGTGCTAACTACTACATTTTACAACTGTTTCATCCTCCCAAGATGCAAAACCTCTCCATTTTGGTTTTGATTCTCAGATTTTGTCACACATCACTTCAAAACATCCTCCCTCTGCAGTTGTCACCATCAAAGATGACTCACCTCTGCGCATCAGAAATTCAAAGTAAGAAACAAGCACAGCAACTGCTGCAGTTTCTCATACTTCACACAAATTCTTCCCTAAGTCCTCTCCAAAATATGCAGTTCTAGCGACTTACCTCCAGAAGAAATAAAATGGTTCACTTATCAAAATGTAAATGGAACCTAATCCTTCCAAATGACTGAAAATTGCCAAAGTTGTTATCATTTGCAAAAAAACATCATCTCCACACTGGGCAGGCTTCCCAGCACTCCTCCTAGTCAAGCCGAAAACGAATCATGTAACCCTCTACTGAAGCGGAACAGAACATTAGTTTGGCAATTCCACTTTCACACAAGTGTCCATTTTTAAGCCCTGCCTCCTGCATAAGGATCACAACTCTGAGGGCATAGTGTTAGGGGAAAAAGAAACTTCTGACTTTTCCATTATTTTCTATCACTATCTAGAATAGCTAATGTGGGCAACACAAGTGATTTTTTTTAAGTTCTCCAATTAGACACAAATAAAGAGGCTTTTTTTCAGGGCTATCTTATATATGTGAATAGCTGGAATGTTCTGCTGATACAGTTCCTTAAAAGGACTCTCAATCTTAGAAATATTGGTCCAAAAGTAGGCTTAGATCTACATAATCCTGGAGACAACCAGTACAAGTGGCCCACAGCAGTGAGCTGACAGACACACACCGAGTGCTCTGGTACACACTCACTATGTGCCCATCCAGATATGCCCCTGGCACCTTCTCTGCCTCACTTCCCTGTAGACCAAAGGCATTTGCTGCCAGACAAAGCCGTGTTACAGAACCACAGCCCAGCGCTCAAAAATTACATGTCAAAAAAAGTAAACTGACACGGGCCCGCCCTGTCATCTTCAACAGATTTCTCTGTTGTGACATGAGCTACGCGGTGCCACCTGCGCACGCTTCCATTTCTCGGAAGAGAGAAACAAGGTGGATGCGTGTGCAGCAGGAGCTCGCACGCCCCAAGCCTCCCGTCCCTCCCCGGCAGCACAGAGGGCGATGCCCGCGCACCGGCGGCTCTGCGGAGTGCCGGGGCACGGCGGCCCCGCGGAGAGCCGGGCACGGCCGTCGCGGTACCCCGCCGCATCCCGAGAAGAGCCGCTCACCTGGCGGGTCATCAGCGACTTGATCTTCTGCATGCTGGCCCCGCCGCCGCCCCGAGTGCGCTCAGCGGCCGCGCAGGGCGCCGGGGCACGGCGCAGCCATGTTGGGCGCCACCTGACCGCGCCCGCCCGCGGCTCCCCGGGAGCGGTAGTTCCCGGCGGCCGGCCCGACTACAAGTCCCGGCAGCGCGGCCGGCAGGGTGGGCCTGGAGCTGTGGCGATTGTTTGTGTAGGTTTGGGTGTGCTTAGCTCCGGGGATAAAACGCGGCTCTGTGTATGGAGACAAGCTGGAGCGTACACTAAGACGAGGGGAATTTCCTGGTTGTCTTTCGGGCTGTGAAAAGTGCATATTATATAGTTCTACGCAGCTATTTACTATACACATTAAGTTGTATTGAGTAGTGCTGTATTAACATTTTAATACTATGGTAAATGTAGTTTCATAGCAAAAAGGTAGCTTTTGTAGTTGAAATAGGAACTATGTATGTGGAATGTTTTCTTTTAGAAAGGAATGAGGGGCCCTCACCAGATGGAGGCTGCAGGACACCTAAATCTTTCAGAAAAAGGGAATTTATTGCTCCCTTATCAGCAGAAAACTAACTTCTTCCCACCTCGCTCAGACAGGAAGACGGCATGAGGATTAAGAGGAAGAAGTTGACAGTGACCAGAGAGAATTCTGTGTTTGAATGGAATTTATGCATCATGGATGAGATGTATGAATATGCAGCAGACGATTGTTTTTAAGGCTTAATCCTCTGTTAACGGGGGTCCTTTTTCGGGCTTGTGTTGCCCAGAAAAAGGTAGCCGTCTGTATCTCTTTGTTTTTATTGTCTCATATTGTCCTAATCTCAAATGTTCAAATTTTATTATCCTAATTGTATTACTATTTTTATAACCATTTTATTACTATTAAACTTTTAAAATTTCAAAAACAAGTGATTGGCGTTTTTCACAGGGCGTTACGCACAGCGCGTCTGGCCTGTTCACGGGTGATGGATGTAGTTTTGCATCGGTAAAACAGGCTTGTGTCACTCTTATTTAGTTGTATTGATAGCAGCTTAAAAAAAACCACACTCACCAAGACCCACCAGATAGCTTTTTAAGTCTAATTCATATAAGTACAAGGAAAGAAAGAATTTATCCTACACTCTTTGCTTAAGTGGAGGCACTTTGGAGGGCGAGACCACCTGCACATCCGCTATGGAATGGCTGTGCCTGTAGAAAAGTGGTTTTTTTTTCCTTGTCGAGGGCACTCCGTGTTTCCTGGTCCTGCTGTTACTCAGTGCCCAGCTGCTGCCGAGTTGTCGCAGGGCAGGGCAGGTGAGAGCTGGTGCCTTTGGAACGGCAAAGGGAGGGTCAGGAGCCGTGCTCCCTCCCTGCTCTCTGTGCCAGGAGCTCATTACTTCTGGCTGCCTTGGGGAATATCGTGTAATTGTTTAGTAGAAAGCCTCTAACAATTTTAGCACATAACAAAGTTACTTCTCATTAATAAAATAATTAAATTTTGCAGATTGTTGGTGCTGCAAATAGTATTGCTTTAATTTAGTTGCTTCTATTGAAAACGAGGGAGGTTTGATTTAAGTCTAAATTTAACATTTAACTTTTAACAACTAGTGCAAGCTACAAGTGTACTGAAAAGAAAATCCATTTTTCACATGCACAATATTTGTGTGGGTTCATGTAAAAACATGCAGTATATTAATAACACCAAAAATATGTTAAAATGCTGGAAATAACAGGACAATAGAAAAACATAACTCTGCTTATCTGTTCCTTTTTTATTATTATTTTCTTAGCCCATATGGGGCATTTGAAGTGCCAACACAAGTTTTATTCCAATGCTAAAGGTCCCATCATTTCAGTTAGAACTTAGTTAGAATCTATGACCAATATTTTGTTACATGGTGAAATCAAGTAGATAATAATTTCTAACCTAGGTTTTATGAAAGGTTGCAATTTGACATATCAAGCCTACAGTTAGGTGGATTAAGCAGCTTCCAGACAACAACATTCAGGTGGGCAGGACAATGGAGTCAGAAAGCTTTTGGGAATATGTGAAATACCCTCTTCATCTCCTGACATAAGTCAGGTTGTGATATTATTTCTGGTGGGATCACTGTACTTCTGCTTTATTAATCTGTAATAACTCTTGTGTTTCTTATATTGGACCTGGAAGCATCTGGGTGTTTTCACCTCTCTTTAACTAAGGTAAAACTTGAGTGCTCATTGCTCCTGATGGGGGCTTAGCACCTTGCTGGACCCCTGCTCCTAGCACACAGTGAGAGGGAGGCAATTCCTTCCTACAAGTTGCTCCTGCACAAAGCAGAATAAAATCTAGCCTAATGTTTGTTAAACCATAATAGTCTGTCTAAGTCTGTTTAGTGAAAAATACTGTGTGGTTTTGTATGGACAAACCATCTCTGTCACTGCTAATATTTGCTGTTGCAAACTGTTACTGCACAGCTCTGGGAGGGTTTGTCCAGTTTGATGCTGATTTTTATGGTGAATGACAGCTTTGGACAAAATCCAAATCCTACATTAATATTAATTTAAAACTGATGTAAGTTAATGGAGAAGAAACAATAATCAGCAGTTAACAACTGAAGGAAGCTCTCCACTCTAGCCATAGGATTTTCATTTCAAAGATGTGTCATAGGCACTCGACATCACATGTTGTTTAAAGAAAGGGAGTTAATTCTTTGCTGAGTTATACTTATGTTAAAGAAAAAATACAGAAAAGTTATGGGCTTGAAAGTGCTAAGAAAAAAATAGAAAGGCTCTTTAACAGCTGTTTTATGGGGGTTTTTTGCAACAGAAAATGAGAGGCTGTCAGAAAAGTTCTGAAAAAATATTCTGAATACTAATTTTAGTTTGAAATATGCATGTAACATCACAGTATTTTTATGAAACTGTAACTAAAGGAAGTTAATGACTGTATAACCTGTTCACTTGGTGCGTTTACTTACTTCTATTAATTAAATGTACTTTGTATTGTGTGCCCCATTTATTACATTCTGTGTCATATTTGCTGTGACTGCTGGGGATGGGTTATGATAAAGTCAGAGGCAATGAAGATGGGTCCTCATCTAACAGGTGCTCCACTCCCTTTGTTCTTTGTATACACATATTCAAATCACATAAGGCAGGGGACAGGATAGGACCTGTTAACTCATTGCTGATTTCCCTAGCAAATAAACCAGCAGCTGCAGGTCCAAGCCCTGGCTTAGTGCTGAGAAGGTGGCCTTTGTGTGGGACAGGATGCTTTCATGGAGTCCTTTAGCCAACTTCTTTTGGGACTTACAGTGCAAAATATATTTTCTGCTTGTAGGTAAGAGACAGTATGAATTATATTTGATTGTCATTGTGGAAATGTGAATTGGTTCTATAAGATTTATCTTTATAAATTTAAAGGTATTTCTGTTGCATTGTTAGGTGTTTCATTTCAAGAAGGTAGCCTAAAAGCTTTTCATCAGGTAGTGGCACCTTGTTTTATAAGTGAAACTAAAGTTTTAGCAGCTGAACAAAAATGGGTGCTATATACAATCTCTGTAAAACTTGGCATTGATTAAATGTGCATAATCTACATGTAAAACGTAGTTATTGATAAAATAAATACTATTACATTTTATTGAGTAACATACACATTGTGCATTCTTTTTAACCAGTAAGGCTGGACAAGTTCTAAACCAAAGATTATACAGAAGCTGTTACGCACTTGTTTAAAAATTTGAGACAGCACTGATACATTATTTTTCACTTCTTTATTGTTAATTAGTTTATTATTTATTAGTTTTTGTAACATCTAAATGTAATTGGTATTGAAACTAAATTAAGCTTTTAGTCAGCTGAAGAATATCTCCCAATTAATACTGAATTTGTTTGGTGTCTGGGTGCAGTTTTTTGTAAGTCTGTTTTTTTTTATCCATGCAATGAATAAAAAATAGATGTTCTACGTACTTTGACAGAAATATCCTGTGATCAAATGTTAGATAAGCTTATTTCTGCAAACTACTGTAATTACCTTCTCTATATTTAATTGTTTTTGTAAATGTCAACAGAGGAAATGTATAATATTACAAACATAGTGCATCCTCTAATCCTTCATGTATAGAAACAACTTTACTTTTATCTTTGTGAACTTCGTAGTTCTAGCTTATTATAGGGTCACCTAGTTTCCTTGATTTTGAGATCAATACTTTTTCAAGACTTTTGGCTCATAATGATTGATGTTTTATATGATGATGATTGGATCTCTTCTTTAAAAATGAAAAATATTTGATTGATAAAGAGTAGTGATTTTGTGCTTTATCTGCTTTACCACTTTATTGGATATTTTTCATTAAAATCCTACAAGAGTTATAGTCATGCAAGCAGAGTGCTTAGAGTACAGGTTTATTCACCATGAAGTCTTATATCCTTACCCAGATATACACATTTTCTAGTAAAGGAAGTGTGCTGCCCATACTTCATATCATGATGATAATCAGCTACAATGGAGACATAACACAAAGGCCACTAAAGGCATTGACCTCAGCAGATAAAATTAAATCCTATAACAAAGCTCAGTGGGACTTTTTCTTGGGCAAAAAAATCCCAATCCAGGGAAGAATACTCTCAAGTTTTCCATTACATAAATGGAAGTATAGAAATTGCAGCTTTCCTGGACCATTACATCTGCGTTGTTTGGGGTTTTTTGTTCCATAAATGATCATACTTGTAAAAAAGGAAAAAAAAAATCAGTGATCTAGTGACATTTTGCATCAAGTTCAGGAGAGTTGAATGGCTAAATGAACAGACTGGTGAAAAGCAGTTGAGAATCCAAACTCACTTTGACAAGGAGATGTGCATGTTAAATTCAGAGAATGCTAAAATCTTGCTAAGCAGGTTTCAGTTTATGCCATAAACTCAAAAATTATGTCATAGTTTTTTATTTAAACTAAAACTGCAGCCCTTGTTTTATGTCAACAACAATTCTGTTGTGCTTGCTAATACTGGTGACAGCAATGTGAAATGGAAGCAAAGCACAGATCACTGAGCTCCAAATGGAGGTCGTTGTGGTACAGCCCTTAGAATCATTATACAAAAGTTAGGTCTTGGAATTTCATCATCTTGGGAAAAAAGTGTATTATATTTGTGAAGCAGTAGGGATAGGCTTGAATTTTATGGAATTTGGGCCTGAAAAATATGAATTTAGTTTGACACATTGGCTTGATTTTGCTATTAACTGTAATTCAAGGATTAGTGATAACAGTCTCCAGTTTAAATTAAATATCAAGATTAGTCTAATAGAAGTGAATCATGGAACCCTTTAGGCTGGGGAAGACCCTAAAGAGCATCAAGTCCAGCCATAAACCTAACACTGCAAATTCCTCCATTAAAGCATGGTCCTGAGTGCCACATCTACACATCTTGGAAGTATCCCTAGGGAGGATGACTCTGCCACCTCCCTGGGTGCCCCATTCTAATGCCTGACAACACTTCTGATGAAGAGGATAGCCCTCTCAATAAAGGATATTCCAGACTGTAAAAGACATGATCTCTGCTAAGACTGGAATATTTCCATCACTGCTCCTGTAAACCCCTTGCCTTTGATAGAACACTGTTGTCTAATAACTTGCCCCAGTCTCAATCTGCCTTCTCCCTTGCCATACCAGCCATGGGGAAGCTCCTATGGAATGTTTGCACTCCACAAAATCACCCCAGCAAACCCACAGAGAGCAACAAGAACTGGAGTTATCCAAAGCCACTCCTGAAGAGGGTGAGGGGAAAATGGCGTTTCTGCCCTCACCACCTCTAGTTGCAACTAGAATAATTTCCTCAATTGCAGATCAAAATGTCTTTCCAAGACACTACACAGAGCCAATTTTCCCTGTAAATCAAGTGGAACAAAGTTTATTTGCAGTTTCTATTCCAACAGTTTTTAGCTGCTACTGAAGTACGTTTTCCAGCCCTGATTCTGTTTTCATTACTCTGTTAGGCTGTTACCTTCCATACTGGTGGTCCCAGTCATCCTGGTCCTCTCAAGACCTGCTTAGTTGTGCTAAGTTTTTGTACAAACAGATGTGTGAGAAATATTATTTGTTTTCCATATTTTGTTTTCCCTATTTTTATGATTGCACTACTTCTGTTACTGGCATGTTGTCCAGCAGCACAATCATCTATTGACAGCTAAACAAACTCAAAAATTGAACAGCATCCTACATAAAGAATGAGTAAGTATATGGACAGATCTTTTAATTACAGATCTCTCTGTGTTTGAGAAATGTTTGACTTTAGTCCAGTTGATCTAAAAATTGAAATGAGTGGTTATGTGATTAGTAGGTTATATTAAACCTATATAGACCTCTAACATGAGATATTTCATGAAGGATTCTACTGAGGAGTTATTCTCTTTTTCAAGTGGACAACAGGACTTTAAATCTGATTTGTACTGTAATGTTGTCAGGGAGTATATTAACATCTGAGAAGTGTTAGAATAACCAAAAAAATACTTAATGTCCTGTTAACCAGAGTCTATCAAGCCTTGAAGAGTTGTGTTAGAAAATTGCAAGAATAGCAGGCTACAAATACTGTTAAAAAGGGGAGCAGGTTTCAATTTGATGTGCGTCATCTGGTTTAGGTTTTTCATCTGGAAAGTTAAGCATGTAAACATCTCTTTAGTATGTATCCTCCAATTAAGCCACTCCAAATTTTTTCTACACTCTTCCTTTTTTTTTTACCCTGTTCTCCTTCTATCTCATCTGAACCCCAGCCAGTCCTTTGCAAATTAAAGTTCATGCAGCCTGAAGTCTTCTGTCTGGTTCCTCCTTAGCCCCATTAATGGGGGTGTGCCAGACTTTCTGTCAAAGGATTTCACTGTCTTTTTGTATATTCCCCCGTTAGTATTCTGCAGTGTTTTCCTTTGGCTTCCTTGCCATGCCCTCAGAAAAGCTGTAAGCTATCTTTAGCTGAGTGTAATATTGCTCAGCTTTATGAAAAGGGAAGCCAGCCACAAAATTACTTTTTTGGGGTAGATTCTGTACAGCCCTGCTGGTTACACATGAGACAGTCCACTCACACTCCAGTGTACCTCTGACATTAATTACTGCTGCATCTGTAACCACCACTCCCTTTTTGTGTCCCCACCCTCATCCCCAACAAGTTTACTTTGTCATTACCTCATGGCAAACAACTGTGCACTGAAATGTGATGATTCTAACCCAAAAGACATGTACAAACACCACATTATGCTACTGAATTGGGGTTTTTTTTCTGTCACATAACCTAGGAAATTGGACATAAATGAATCTTTAACAATTTCTGTCATAAAGAATAATTATATGAAAGCAGGACATTAAAGAAATAAAGTTAACTCTGCATTATAATAATGAGCAGAGTCACATATTTTTCATACATTGCTCCTTCTGCTCTTCCCTACCCACCCAGCTTCTCCAGGTAGAAACGCATTCCATGTACATCAGCTGGGAAGTTACTTTTTCATTGCAGGTATTTGGAAGCCTGTCAAGAACCACAGAATCTCATGTTTGAGGGACCTCAAGCATCATCAAGTCCAGCCAGAAATGATCATTAGCAGGAAAAGGATAGATGGTGCATGGTGACAGTGTTGTGTGTTATCCAGGGCAGTGCGTTCTCAGTCCCAGTGTGTTCTTATGCAGTAGCAGATGGACTACTTACATCAGTTTTTACATTTCTTACTTATAAGAGGTTGCTTTTTTCCTAGGTTTTTTTTTTACCACTTGCAGTGTACTTTTTAGCAGTTTTGAACACAAATCTGAGCAATCAAACCTGCAGCTAGTGTCAATTGGAGTTACATCTTTAACATACCAAAATGTTTTTATATGTATTTTGAAAAATCGTATCCTTCATATTTCAAATTGATCATCCAAAATGAGTCAGTATTTTTGCTGTTAATTTTCTCTGGGCTTAAATTCTTCATCTCTAAAGTCCTATCAGTAAAAATGGTGTTGTAAGATCAGTTCATTAATGTAAATTCTTCACATCATTGCTGTTCTCATGAGTGCTATGGAAAAGTTAATGTGAAAATCAATCACTTAGTTCCAAGACTAAAGCTTTAATAGTGTTCTATAAATATGTCTTAGGCCAGCACAAGGAAAAATTATTTTTAAAAATGCATGAGAAAGACAATGATTAACCAAGGAGTGGCCTTTTTGCATTGTAATGGAGACAGAATTCTTGGAAAACAGAATTAATCATGTGGCTGAAAATTTCACTTTTGTGCATGTCAACAGCAAGGCTTAATTCTGGCAATCTCCTAAGACTGGAATTAAAAAAAGTTTAATTTAAATACTTGAATTTTGCAAGCTTTGTAATGTTTCTTGAATTTAGTCTTACAGGTACAGAGCAGTCAGCAATAACAATTATATACAGTTTTAGTCAGAATTCATGATAGTGCTTGTCTGATTTTTAGTCAATTTCTTAGTATAACTGGCACAGTACCTAAGAAGTCCTCTGCAGCTGAACAACCCAGAAAAAATCCTAAAAACTGAGTTTATAATCCAAGACTCTTAGACAGTGTAAGACATAGAAATACAAAATATTTTAAAGGGCAGATATTTTATACATTAAGGTAAATGTACATTATCTCATTTTTGTCAAACTTTCAACAGTGAAAGATCCTTCCTTTGGCTTTTTTGTATAATATGAGTCTAGAGCTCTGTAGTTAGATGCAGCACCAAGGTCAATGAGCTCTTGCCCCTTTCGTACTTAAAATCTGAGTTATAACCATGTAAAAAAATGTGAGTTTTTTTCACTCTAAGAATTTCTCATTTGAGTTTTCTGGGGTTTGCATTTGTGTTTTGGGTTTGTTTATTTGTTTATTCTTTCATTTTTATGCAGGGATTTGTTCTGCCTTAAAGTTGACAGTACCATCTCATACCATCCATGGTATTGAAGGGCAACCACTTCATCTTTCCGTTGACTACAATTTCAGTGCTACAGCTTCTGAAATCCAGATAATTTGGCTTTTTGAGAGGTCTCAAAGTAATCCAAAATACTTGCTTGGCTCTGTAAATCAAAGAGTAGTTCCAGACTTGGAATACCAACACAAGTTTACCCTTATGCCACCAAATGCATCTTTGAGGATTAACCCATTGCATCTCAGTGATGAGGGCAATTACATTGTAAAAGTCAATGTCCGTGGAAATGGGACCATAACTGCAAGTCAAAAGATTCAAGTAGCTGTTGATGGTAAGTAAGTAAAAGATAGTATCTTCATTTTAAAAATAGAATTACAATAGTCTTGAAGTCCTGGTTCTTAGTATCCCGTTACAATGGTGTCTCATTTAATGCAACCATACATGAATAAATGCAAACAACTAAGTTATGTTTTTTCCTACTGCTGCTGGAGGGAATACTAAAATATGTAATCTTTAAAGAAAATTAATATATTGATTGGTGTTTCTATATCATAAATACTGAAAAGGCATAGAAACATTTAATATTATATTAGACATTAGACAAAAAATAAGATTTCATAAGTTTCTGCTGTGCTATCATGAGCATGCATTGAATTTCAAATAGTCTTATTCCCTGAATAACTTTATCTCCTGTAGCAAAGAGGAGCCATTTAACTCCCAAGCCCATCCCAATCTGCAGACATCCTCATGACAGGTTGCCCAGATTTCAGTGGTGCAAAGCTGTGGGCAGTCATGCTGAGGTCACACACGGTGGGCAGTGTCATGCTTTGTGCTCTTTTCTTTTCTGTGATTTGTATATGAGGCAAGAGGCCATGGTACACATGACTGCTGCCTTTATCCTAATACCAGTAATATAAGCAGTCTGGTTTTATTTATGTCCCATAACAATTTTTACAGTCACCACCTGAGAATATGGCCTTCTTTTTTAACCTTTAAGTGCATTTAAGAGAAAAAATTTGAAATATTAGAAATTTCCAGAAAGAATGATGATTTGAATCATCTTGGCCATGAAGACTGTAATAGAATGGCTTGTCACTTTAACAACTCTTCATATCTCTTTATTTTACAGTTCCAGTCACAAAGCCAACTGTACACACTGAACCATCTTCAGGAGTAGTGGAATATGTAGGGAATATTACCCTAAAATGTACTGTGGATAGAGGTACAAGGGTAGCTTACCAGTGGATGAAAAATGGGAAGCGTCTTCATGCTGGCCCTAATTATATCTTTTCATCAAACAATGCTACACTTCTAATTGTTCCTGCAGTAAAAGAAGACATTGGGAATTACAGCTGTCTGGTATCTAATCCTGTCAGTGCAATGGAAAGTGAGATAATTGCACCAACCATATATTGTGAGTATATGAAATATTCATTATTATCTTTGTATGAATTATTTTGCTGGAAGGGGTGCCTCCAAATATGAAAACAGGCAGAAAACAGTGGAGTCAACATTGTATGTGAGCTTGCATTAAAAATGAGCTTGTTTGTAATAGCTCTAACTTAAGACAGGATAATAAAATTGTTCAGTGTTTTGTAGTTCTGAAGAGCAGTCTCAACTGCAGAATTCAAATAGAAACTTCAAAATTTCCACAGATATCTTCAGATGTGACTCAAAGGAAAGAATAATGAGATCATTATACATGAAAATGTTGTTATAAATGAAGACACAAATAGTATCAAAAAGCTAAGCACCAGGAAGTACCAGGCTGAACAACTCATCGTAGTGGGTTTCCTCAAGATCGTTTGAAGTCCAGTCCTTTTTAATACTTCCATTAATGACACCAGAAAGAAGATAGGGAGTATCTCAATGAAGTTCATTCATTACATTAAACAGGAGGATTGAATGACTTTGACAGAGTAATAGAGCTGGGATGAGATTTGCCAGTAAAAAAAATAAATGGGTGTGCCCTTTCAGAGAACAAAAAACATGAACTTCTGCTGATAAGATCAAGATCTATTAGAAAAGGCAGTGACCCTAGGGTGATTGAGCTATCACAAGATATCTATGAACTGACAGCATACTTCAGGCATGAGAAAGACATACTAATTCTAGGGGAGTGGGAAATGGATTTCCAACAAGGAAACAAGGGGAGTGCCAATGGCACACAGAAGATAACATGTGCAATACTTCATGCAGTCCCTGCAGATCCCAGAATGCTGATTTTGAACTGGAAAGAAAGAAAGACAGAATGAAGAAGAGACACAAAGACCTCAGTCAGGCTTGGCAAAATTAGAGCTGAAAGTTATTGCATTCCACATCAAACGGGAAACATGAGGGAGCAAGAAGAGTTGCATAAAGACCATTTTTGACAGAAGAATAAACCATAAGGTAGCCAGATATTTTGACTGGAAATGAAGGCACCTGAGAAACTGATTGAGTTGGAGGAAACAAAAGATTGATTTAATCACCATCAACAATTATACAATAAATCTTAGAGCCTTCCCATTTTGGTCTATGTCAGGAATTCCCAGTGCCTCCTCAGTTTTCAAGTGGCACATGCTACACATATATCACCTGCTATGCTCTAATCCTCCTGTCCTCAGGGGTCTAATTATCCTTCTCAGAGGAAAGCTGAAATTTGAAAAGCCAGGACCTACTTTGCCACCAGTCCTATTCAGATATAGCCAGTTTATCCAGTGGCCTGATATGGAAGGGAACACGTCAAGGACTGGAACTGAATTCCTGTCAGCCAAGGGCTGGTGCTCATTCCTGCTTTCCCCAGGCTCTGGCAGCTGGTAGGCAGCCCATGCTCAACTTGTTATTTTTGCACTACCAACATATTCAGAACCTACATCTCTTATGTCTCTATCTCCTATATTTCCTCCTCCTTTCATCTCCTTTCATTTCTGATTGTCTATTCTGCTAGTTGTTCAGAGATTTTTATTATAACTTGGAAGAATTCATTGGATAAGGGGATGACTTGCATCTAAAGTACTGGGGGAGGGTCTCTACACTGCAGCAGGAGAAGAGAAAAAGACTGCCTCAATTAGCAAAGATTAATAAGGACATTGTTAAATATAAGCTGATATAAGCTTATGTGTAGCTTGTAAAATTGACAGCAGTGCAGACTTGAAGATAAAGAAGCAATTGCAGAGTTCTAAGCGGGGCAAATATTAATTGAGCTTCCATCTCATTAGACAGAGGAATCATTATAAACAAGGAAATAACCAGCACTGATAGAGCTTTAACTTATCATTACTGTAATTAAAAAAAAAAAATCAATCACATTCTTTCCTCAAGGTAGCGCATTTTTATATGCCTGTCACAATCTCAGCTCACTTATGTGCTTGAAGTGCTAAGAATGAGACCTGAAGGTGTATGAATGCAGCTCCTCTACTGCATTTCCCACTTTAATGAGCTGTGAATTGGCCTTGTACATGTCTGTCTTCAAAGAATACCTACAGAAGTTGGGACACTGTATCCAGCCTGACACCCCTTCCCATGCAATGAAGTCGGGTCAGGCTAGAAAAACACCTGCCACCCTTGCTACCTTTCAGACATCTCTGTTTGTTGCACAGCCATGTGAGATTTGAATTTCTGACCTGTTACACATGGGTTTGTCTCCAAAGCACTGATGGCACTCACAGGTGTCTGGGACACTTGCTCTGACAACGTGTTTGCCCTTCAGTCCCAGCTCTGCTACTGCTTCCCCCCTTCTACCCCACTCAACTACATGCATTTTCCAGTAAATTTGAAAAATCTTTCTAAGTTCTAAACTAGAAACCTGTTTTTGACCAACTGTTTACCAGAATTTTAAAATCTCAAAGTTACTTAAATGTTCACATTTCTTGAATCTTTTGCTGTTTAAATGGTTGTGATATACAGCTTTATCAAAAATTGAGATCCACTTATTCTCCATGTGGGTAAATATTATTGTATATGCATTTTATGAATGTCCTTCATCAGAACTGAGGGTTTGCTTTGTGTATAATATAAAATCTGAAAAAAAGGTATTAAGAGCAAACAACGACTGCTGAAAGACTGCAAATACCTGTGGTATTCTCTATATCCAAGTCAGTGATGGGAGTTGGGGTCTTACTTCCTGAGCTATATGAAGTCACCTAATTTGGTTCAGCCTCTGCCTGCAGAAATACTTTGTTTCCTAGCTCCCAGTTGTCAATAACAATCCAGGCCAGGCCCCGGGATCTCTCTCTGCCATATGTCATTGCTGTGGGGGAGTTGCTGCAGGTGATAAAGAAAAGGTCGCTCACAGTAAATACCTGCCATCTGCTTGGAAACTGTAACAGTCTCGTAGTGATGGGAGCAATTGGAAATATTCCCATGGAGCAGTAAATTGTTACCCAGAAAGATTGATTTATTATTTTACACATCATTTAGTTAACGGGTTTTACTGAGACAAGAGGCAGTCTTCTGTAGAGAACAATACTGGAAAGGGAAAATAGAGCTGAGGGATCCATGAAGGCTGTCATTGTGAGTTGTTACTGAGTATGAAAAGTGGTTTTTAATTCATGTCTTATTAATATTATCCTGCTTCTCCATTAATTATTATGCTAATGCAGCCTGGAATATGGCCATTGCAGTTGTGTGACTCAGAAACAAATTATTTCAAGACTGGAAGAAGCTGCTGTCCTGTAGGCTGCAGCAGACACTGTTGTACTTATTCAGCAGACTAAGTGTGCTTTTCTTCCTCAAGTCTTCAAAAGATAGAATATACTTAGTTCCAATGAGAAAATGGTTAATTGCCTACTTTTCAGAATCACCCTTGAAGCTGTGTATAACTGTCAGTTACCCGTTGTTTAGGGACCTTGATGTACACTATGCCCAGGAGAGGCAAAATACTACTCCAGGCAAAGCAGAAGGGTTATTCAATCCTTGTGTTGACTTCAGCAGGAGTGCCACTTTTCCAATTTTGCCAAGATTTGGCTATTTCTTAAGATAAGCCCTCTGGTTTTATCCAACTTACTTCCACAGCCAGTGTGTGTCAGTGTTTGTATAATGATTTCTTTCAACTTGCAGCTTCCATCAAAATATAGTTTTCAGTGTTATCTCTTTATGCTGCACAGTTCTGACACTGATAGAAAAGCAGAACTCAGTTATGATTCTTTTGCAGACTGTGGCAAATCACCTGCTACAGTGGAGCATGGAAACCAGTCAGCTATTCTTACCAATAATTTCTGTTAACACATATCAAAGTCATATTACCTGTAAAAATAAAAGCTAATTCTCCTAAGAAGGAAGAACCACTGAATTGCTCTGAAAAGTGAAAAAAATATGTTCCTGCATATACATAGTTTGTAAGGGGCTTTAATTCATTTAGGAAAAATGTCAAAGGCCAGTACCTCCCTTCTTCCTTCAGATCTGAAAACAGGGGAAGTAAAGACCTATAAGAGGTGAGCCCCTGTGAAAAGTTCCCCTTTCACAGAAACATGCAGCCCAAGTGAGGCTAGCCAAGCCAAAACAGTGTGCTGTAGGTCTGTACTTCATACAAATCATCATTACAGGGTCAGCTGGCTCTGGAGACAATAAAGCAAGTGACTCAGGCACTGCAAAGCCTGTGGGGAAGTAGCCCAGCATCTATAACTTAAAGAAAAGCCATGATTCTTCAGAGTGGCTGTTGCAATGTAGGTGGGAGCAGCACTAATTCGTGCTGAAGTGAATTTCTATTCCATTTCCCAAGTAAATATTGTGCATGATGTTGGCCATTCTTTAAAATGAGACTCCAAAAAGCTTACCACTAGGAAATAAGGAGAGAAAAATAAAAGATTGACAAGTTTAAGTTGTGAAGTATGGACATTTACTTAAAAGTGGACTGAACTGAGGTCATATATGGTGGTCTATAGTCTCTTGTCTAAGCCTGAAGAAATGGAAAAAACCACAGAGACACACAAAACAAATGGCCTGGTTTGTGTTGTGTGCTGGTGGTTTAGGTGTTCTTGAAGAATAAATGAATCTCATAAAAAAGGCAAACAGTAAATAGAAGTGTATATTAGAGAATGTTCTAACATGGTCCTGAATTTCCTGGTGGGAAATAAAGTCTGAAATATACAAATGTACAGCTTCATGTAGCAGGGATTTTCCCCTTCACACCCAGCTACATTATCTTAATTCTTCCAATCAACCACAGGAAGGTGGAAATACTGTTAGATTCCACTGTCTGGAGTGGGCACAGCACTGTGCCTGTTTTGTGCTACACCATTTCTGTATGAGGCAGCTTTACTGATCTTCAGGGATCCTACCAAAAGGACACTCTTAATATTTTCTACTTTTGCTCTGTCATATTATCACATTAGGTCTGTGCATTTTTGATTATTCATGCAAGTCTTCAGGTAATTAACAAAATTAAAATGATTAGGGGTTTTTTGGTTTTTGGGTTTTTGGTTTGTTTTTTTTTTTTAACTAGAAAAGTTATTTAATAAGGCACACTTCAATTTTTATATTCTCTATGTAAATTTCTATACTTAAATAACTGTAACAATACTTTTAACATGTAAAGATATAAAAGCCCCAATGATCTGAAATGTTCTAGTAAAACCAGCATGAGAAATATTCTTATAATATTTAAGTATATTGTTTCCCTTCCCATTTTCCTGTGCAGGTTGCACCAAAAATACTCATCTGCTCAATTTTTTGAGTAATGAACACATGACTATAGAACAACATATGGTTCTTCTAATTATATTCAGAAAAACAACCTTCAGCACAAGAACTTGCTTTTGAAAAAGTGTAATTACAGTAGTAATTATTTAAGTATTTCAGATTTTTAATAATTTAAAGTATTATTTAGTAATACAAATCCACTAAAATAGGGGAAAATTTCAAACTTATTCTGGTAGTCATTTATGGAAAAATTTTTCTGAATTCATCTAAGGCACACCCCACTCAATATTATACCTGTAAGTTAGTTCCCTGAATAATTTTTATATTGTAAATTATTGCAGTGAAGATAATGTTATGAGGCCGATTTGTTCACTTTTAAATTTGTAGGGAAATTACTTATGCCAGTAAGTTTGGCATTGAAATAGAAATCAAGTATGCTCCTGAAGAAGACATGCTCCTTTACTTCATAGAAATCAAACTGATTTCAGTTTTTATTCTTTTTATCATATTGAGAAATACATAGACCCATGCTTTTTCTTTAAACAGCAATTAGACCAGTATTAAGTGGGTGTAGCCTGAGCTAAGCCTAGCACAGAGCCAGTTATTGAGCTGAAAGCCTTTTCACTGAAATGACTGAATGCCAGCCATTCTAAAGGATAGTCTAACTTAAATATTCTAACTTTAGATATACACTTCTGATTAATTTTTAATTATATACTTTGATTTTCATTTTCTCACTGTATTTCCTTTTTCCCCAATGCAGATGGACCTTATGGACTTAGAGTCAAATCAGACAAAGGTCTGAACATAGGGGCAGTGTTTACAGTGGACGTGGGGGAAGTTGTACTGTTTGACTGCTCAGCAGATTCAAATCCACCAAATACTTATTCATGGATTCAAAGGGATGACAATAGCACTCAAGTAATCAAATATGGACCCCATCTGGAAGTTGTATCTAATAAAGTGTCCCAGAAGACAATGGATTACATGTGCTGTGCTTTCAACAATGTGACTGGAAAACAAGATGAAACTCACTTCACAGTTGTGGTTATGTCTGTAGGTAAGAAAGTAGCATTATTGTTTTAAAGTGTAACATCTACATGGATGCCTCAGAAAAAGGAAGTCATTCTCAGAATATGTATTGAAATTTAGGTCTTGCTAAGAATATAGTAAAGGGGCTTTTGGACATTCTGTGGGATACAGGTTTTACTTGCTGTATGACAGCTTGGAACACAACCCACCAAGACACTGAAGTTTTGTGTGATTTTATTACAATTTTCATGTAAATTATTTCCCTGTCATATTTATGAATCTCTGTGTTGGTTGGTGGGTTCTGAAGAACACATACCTTCATTGCTCCTACAGTATAACCTCAGCTCCTACAGTATAACCTCAGCTCCTGCATGATTGTGTTTAATAGCAACAAAGCAGTTTTTCAGAAAATCTCCAGAAGCATAGAGCAAAGAACAAGATATCAATGAAGTCTGATGTCTCTTCTCAATGCAGATGGGTACAAGTATTTCTAGATAAGGAATATATGCTATTAATGTTCAACAAGAATGACTAGATTGCCTGTTAGAAAATTTAAGAAGGCAATTTCACGTAGGCTGAGCAAAGAGCTAACAAATTTGTTAGTCTGGTAAACAAGAAGATATGTCCACGATTCAGGCTACTTACTGATTCAACATGAATCCAGGGCTTTCAGTATGCTGGGAAGAATATGAATTGCAATTTCATAGTAAGAATATTGCACTCAAAAACTAAATATTGTGGTTACTAGTGAAAGAAAATGCAACCAGAACTATGTGTTTATAGAAATAAACATGACCTTTCTCCAGGAAGTTCATGTAAAATATGATATTCAACTGGGATTTCCTTTGAAAGGCCAAAAAGGAGGGAAGACTCCACAGCTTCGTAGTTGGTTTCACTTAAAATAATAGATTTCCTAATTACAAATATTTTACTTACATCTTATTAAAACATTTTATCCTGTGTATTTAAAAATAGAAAAATATATTTTCTCCCCTCTGGAGCCGTATTCTTTTTGATGAGTGTTTATTCAAATAGCACTAAATGGAGATGTCAAGGCTACACTTTGCAGAGCAGCACTGACTGGTTCTAAGAGGTATAAATTCACACACAATTCATTCTCAGCAATGCTGCTCAGGCTAAATTCTCACTGCAGGTGAATAAACATACTAAGCAAAGACTATGAAAATTGTACATATTCCTTTTCCTTACTCCTATAATCCTAGATACTGAGGATAGACTATGGCATTCAAAATACTGCAAACCCCATTTACAGTAGCAACAGGAATTCTGATGTTTCAGAAGACCTTACACAACTTCCCCATGGGACAGAAACTACCTATATGGCACTATAGACAACTGCCTAACTAATCCTAAAAATTATCTAGAAAACAATTTTTATAAGTTACAATTATATCAATAGTTGAACTAAGTTGTTACCCATTTTCAGCCAAGATTCTAAGATGAGGTATCTCATGTACACCAGTCATTGGTCAGTTCTCAAGGTTAGTCAGTTTGAATATGTTAAATGCATGCAAAGAGCATGTCTTTGTTTTCTGCACTGATACATCTATGGAGATGCGATTTATTGAGTCTACATTTGAAATTAGTCACTTTAAGGAACAATTTTAAGGACTCATCTGATTCTCCAGCATTTGGGCTTTTTCTTCCTAAGGAAAGCAGTACAAATTAAAAAAATTTGTGAAGTTGCAGTGATTTATTTTCCCATATCTTTAAGACACGTCTGTCTAGAAATCCTCATATTTAATCTTCATGAAAACCACTGCACATGTAGCCAGTGCAATGCCAGTGAATTACATGGAGGTGTAAGTAGATATAAGCAGGCCTCTGCACAGGAGTTCATTGATTACTGGAAACACATCCAGCTAAATAATACACATTTTAATTGTAGTCGTAAATCTGGCACTAGCAAATATGCAACATTAGTTTACCTAAATGGATTGTGACTTATCCTTTAATGACATGAATTCTGCACAATTCAGAGCAAAAGAAGGAAACAGTGCACAAGCAAATATGTCTGGCATTTCCTAACTTTCACATTCTTGTTCTTTGCAAAATCATTACAACCATTTTCCGTGTGCTTCTGGGTATGTAATTATATGCAATTTGTGTCTGTGTTGTATCAGAAAATCCTGCTGGAAAAGTCCTGCTAATGCATATCCCAGCAAAAGACTCGAACAAAGGAAAGAAATATTTTGAATATATTTAGATGTGAATACAAACAACGTGGTGGGGTTCCATCCTTGGAGGTGTTTAAGGAAAGACTGGGCATAGAACTTAGTGCCATGTTGGTCTTTGGTCACAGGTTATACTTAATGGCCTTAGAGGTCTTCTCCAGCCTAACTGACTCTGTGATTCTGTGAAAATGTATTGGTTTCAGATGTGGTTTGATAAATAACCAGACTGTCAGTGATCTAAAAATCTTTACAAAAAGTCAAATTGATGTTTTGTCTTCTCCTGCTTTATATCCCAACTACTAGGAGGATTTCCCTCCAATCTAGCACGAGTTGCTCTCTCACCCTCTTTTTTGGTAGTTCAGAGTCTCTTTACCACAAGTTATAATATGCATTTTCTTTTTTTGATGCTGTAATTTGTGGCTTACATTTACTAAATTCCATTTAGTTCTAGGCACTAATCTGCTTTGAAGTCTTTTCTGATATGCATATCATTGCTTTTTTCAGTTCAGGATATCTGTGGGGAAAAATAAATGTTACCCATTTGGAAGACCCAAATTTTGCATCTGTTTTGTATCTCTGTGCAGGTTTACTAGTTTCAGAATAATTTTTAAAGATTCATTTTTCAGTATCACTGTAGCACATTGTAAAGAACAAGGAACTAAATACAGTACTCATCTTCTTTGTCACAGGGTTGGAAAAGCTGGCCCAGAAAGGAAAATCTTTGTCTTCTCTTGCAGTAATAACAGGAATTTCATTATTTTTGATCCTAGCTATGGCCTTTTTATTCCTATGGAAAAGATATCAGCCTCATAAAGGTATGTAAAAGTTAAACACAGTCCAATTCTTCTTTTGGACCCTTGGAGCAAAAAGAATAATTTTTTTTTCTTCTTTTCAGTGATACAACAGAAGCTACAGAGCAGGTAGAAAAACAATTCATCTTACATCTAAAAGTACTTTCCATCCAGAGAATTGCATTTTATCATATTAATTTTCTTTCCTTGGCTTATGACGTCAAACTGAGAAATATGTTTATGTTTTCTAGGGCAGAGACTGATTACAGAAAGGCACAGGCATTTTCAGGTAATGCTAATGAAATAAGTGTTAGCATAAGGTCAAAGTCCATTCCTGAAAAAGAAAAATAGCATCACAAATACAGGAAAAAAATAAAAGGAAAGTAAGAAAGGTGTGTTTTTATGTTGGGTTGCACACCTCTATGATAGCTTAATTAAGATAAGACCTAAATGAGAAGCCAGCATGGGTTTAGCTCATGTCTGGAGCTCATAGCAGTATGTACTGTTGTCTTGAATTCTACCTATTAACCCCAGTATTTTGGGATTGGAATACCTGTATTCCACTGTTGTGACCAATATGACTTAAATCAGTGTTGTTTTGGGATAGCAGTAAGAGGTGATACACCGTGAGAGAATTACAACTGAAAATGTTCATGGCATTAGTTGTTATCAAAATCATGGGTTAATGACATTGCAGTATACATATATACTGCATATATATATATATATATATATACACATATATAACCTTCTGTCATATTCTGTACTGCCTTTCTCTGTGTTATCAGGCACAGAGTGGGTGCCCAGAGTGGGTTTTTTTACTGCCTCTTTTCCCTCCACAATATTTCCCAGCTGATCCTGTGCAGGAGATGCTAGAGACCAGCCATCCTTTGGAAGGATATCACTTTTATTCCCATTCCTTTCTGCAAAAGCATCAGAGCAGACCAGAAACTGCTACATGCACAAGTAGAGGGAAGTATATGAAGCTTAGGAAGGTAGGACATTCACCTGAGCACAGAGGGTCCATCAAAGTGATATCAAAGGATAGAAATTCATCATTGCTTTTAGTGCTGCAACCTTTGATGTGGAATGGTGCCCAGGTGACAACCAGAGCCTCACATCTCCTGGATAGTGGGAGGGTAGACTAACTACACCTAAATACAAGCTGTATCTGAAGTCCCAAATAATAATGTGGCATCTATATGTACCATGTTCCCTTTTATTTTTCTCAGAATTGTAAAACATTCAGGTGATGTTTTACTTCACTACACTGTGGATGTGTTGAGTTTATTTATTCAGCCTTTTTTTCTATGGGAAATGAAAGTAAATTGGTCATTTTAGCCTTCCAAAATAGAGCGTATGAATGTCTCTATCAAAATTGTTGCTGAGGTTAGCAAGAGGCTCCTCACTTGGTATAAGGCATGGGAAATCACCAGGTACCGTGCACACCATCTCTGTAGCTGTCCTACCTTGCTCCACACCAGTTGGAGCTCGGCAGAGAAGTGGTCTAAAGCAGGTCACACAAGCAGCATTCAGGTGTTTTAAAAATTAGGGCAAAATACTTTGCCAGTCATTATTTTCCAGGTCCATATTACATCTCTTTTTAAATCTTTGTTCTAATTTTAGGACATGAAAGTGCTTTGGATGATTTTGGGATATATGAGTTCATCACATTTCCAGATCTTACCAGTGGCTCCAGGGTATGTGATTTTATATCATAAACATCCAATTTTCTCTAGATATACTAAATATCTGTACCAGAATCCTTCTGTAGGTTTGCTTCTGTTGCTTTTTACAGATGTGTGCGTGACATCATATTCATGGCTATTGTTCACCCAGTACTTGCTCTTTCTTTCCTGTGTTACTAGTTCATTACTTCGTAATCAACATAGTCAAGTAAGGAAAAACCAAGCTCTAAAGACAGCAATCTCCATTCAACTACCCTATATTAAAAGAATATTAGTCATGTTGGGTAGTTGAGTAGCACTGAGCTACTTGTGTCACACAGGCAAGCCTACTATTGCTTGATGCCATTTTCTCCCTTGACCCTAATATTTCTGCTCATGCAACATTCAGCCCTGGCAGTGCAGAACAGTCTCAGAGGTTATTTAAAGTGTAAATAAGAGGAAAGTCTCAGCTGTATGTCACAAAAATTATTTGGTTGGTTTTGTGCATTGTAGGGTAGGAGTTAAGCATAGGAATTTTGCTAGCAGAAAAGAAATCCTGCAACATTTACTGCTTCCTTGCATTGTCTTTGCTGACATTACTGCATAGCAGCTGGAGACCATGCTGATATGACGTAAAAGGACCAAAAAAAAAGATTAGACAGGGCCACAAAATTTAGGGACAATGGTAAACCTGAGAGGAAAGAAAATAAAGATTTGCCTTTGCTAGGGAAAGTTGCCAGCAATGTAATCTTGTAACTTTGGAGAGCATCAGTCTGGTCAGGTAAGGGAGAGCTATTAAAGCATGGTGACAGGGTCACATTGTCATAACCTAATTTGTTCTTATGATTAGTACTCATAATACATGATGTCAAAAAACAGTCATAGATTAATTTATCTTCTCTGATGGAGTTAGATGTTTGAAATACACATTTATAGTGCTAAAGTGCTACTGCAAATGTTAGTGGAGAGGACAGACTTTTACAGCAGCAGAGATAAAAGACTTTTAGAAAACAGAGCAGCTGAACTGCTTCTTTTACAGTTTGTGCCAGTAAGAGGCTTGTTAAGTTTAAAGATCGGGCCCTAGATCATTACAGCCTTAAGCTTACTTAAGCTTACTATGATATTGTACGAAAGAGGATATATTTATATTAAACAAATTCTTTCCTTGTGAGGATGGCGAGGCAAGTGCAAGTTGCCTCAGTTGCAGATGCCCCATCACTGGGAGTGCTCAGACTCAGACTGGACTGTGAGCAACCTGGTCTAGTGAAAGATGTCCCTGACTATGGCAGAGGGGTTGGAACTGGATGATCTTCCAACCCAAACCTTCTATATCCGTTAAGCTGATCATATCACAATATCACAATCTTGCAGGATCAGGGCCTTAGTAGGTCAGGAGGGATAAAGCAGTGACGAGAATGACAGGATGGATGTACAAGCAATGAAATCTACTATAATTTCCAGTAAATTTTCAAGGAACAGGAGAAACTCCACTCGTTTATGTTCAGCTACTCAAATGTATAGCATTGCAGGTAAAGTCAGCATTTGATCCACTGATTCATTGTAGTCAGCAGAGAAAGGGGAAAATAAGAAAGTGGAGATAACAAAGAATTAGAGGTTGGGTATAGGCAGAAAGACTGGTAATTCCTCATAGATGTAGAATCTAGGTAAATCTGTTGTCATGACATAAGAGGAAATTAATATACTTAACACGCTGAACAATCAACATTACTTGATTTATGGAAATTCCATGCATCTCTCTTTCTTTGACAGGCTGGTGGGAATTTTATGCTGAACCCATGTGCTGAATATTTACTGCTTTTTTACTGTCTGTTCTCCTGCTTTTCTCTTTATTAATTGTTTCTTTCTTGACTTGTGGTACCTTAATATAAAGAATTTGCTGTATTAAATGCAAAAGCTGCATCCTAAATCTTTTAAGGGGCTAAATGAATTTAATACTTGCCTTACTATTAATGTGACAAGAACTTACTCAAAATGAAATCTAAATTAGCAGAGATTATGCATTCAATCCACAAAAACAGTTTTGATGAAAAGTTTAAAAAATAACAAGTTGCATTAACAGTTTAATTTCTGTTTAATCTTTTCATATTTGTACTTACAGCAGGAATACACTTTGTTGGTTTTAGGTTTCAAGCCACTCTGTTCCTGGCCCTGACTTTGTCGCAGGCCAGGATATGCTAAGTACGGTTTATGAAGTTATTCAGCACATTCCTGAGCAGCCAGAGCAAGACCACCAACAGTAAGTTACAGACTGTGTTCACTCATATGGTAGCTTGAAGACAAATACTTTTCATCCAGAGCAATTTACATTTTTTGAGTCCACCGAGAGGATTATGGAAGGAAAGATAAAAGCTACCTCAATTCCTCCACCATTTCCTATCCAATCCCCTACTTTTCCTCAAGGCTGCAGTCTGTTGTTTCATTACACCAGTTTTGTTAAAGTGTAAAAAACAAAAGGTGAGATCTTCAAACACAGCTTCAAATTAAAATTCCCACTTAATTTAACAGGGCACTGAAACATCAGCACTTCCTACTGAATAGGTTCAATACTCAATCAAAGCAGTTTAATTGGTAGCACAGCCTCCAGACCACTCAGCTATGTGCAAGTAGAGTTAGAGTGGGGATTTTTACAATGTTGAAACTGGTCGGTTTAATAATAATCAGTGGTTGTTAAAATAGTCACTGAAATACTAACAGAGTACTACTTAAGAAAGCAGTGTCTCTAGAGCAAAAGAATTCTTGTTGTGTGGTACCCTGGCTGGGAACTCCACAGAAACACTTTTGCTGTGCTCAATACCAGGAAGGCCACAGAAAGGAAGGCAGCGTTGTGCTTATGTCTTGTAGACCTGGTTATGTTCAAATCACCTCCCGTATCTCACTTCGTAGCATAAGAAGGGTGAATACACTAAATTTTTTGTAGTTGTTGTATGGCTGCCTTAAATCTATTGTGAATATAGTCTTTCTTAAAAATTAAGAACAGCACACAAGACTTTATTTGGTAACAAGTGTATTATATCTCATTTTCCATGGTTTTTTAATGTGTTTGGTTTCTTATATAGTTGAAAAGAAAAATACACACCCTTAACAATATGCTAATCAGTTGGCTGAGTAATCACAATGTTTATGTGACTGTATTAGCATGCAGTACTTACACTACAAAAAATGTCATTATATCTTAGTTTATGTCTTCAACTGTGTGTCCAAGTTATGTATGTAAACATGCAGCCATGCTTGTCAAAACAAGCTGGTCAGTGAGAAAGCAACACTGAATTGCTAATGATGTTTTTGTTCTGCTCAGAATTTTTCATTTTGAACCTTAAGATTTTTAAAGCCAGATGTAAAAAATACCATTCATAAAGTACTTATTTTCTTACTCTTCCTCTTATATGTCTTCCTTCTCAACTTTCTCACTGATACATGACCCCTCTGAAAAAAGGAATAAATACAACAAAAAGGTAACTTGAACTCTGTAACAGTTCAGATTTCAACTTCAACTTTGCAAAACATATTCTGTAGTTGTAAAGGACTCTTTTGCATAAACCAATTTTGCTGCTCTTTTCATATTTTATATTTTGAAAAGGAAACAGGAAAAAATTTTCACTAATAGCACAAAAACGGCTAAGCATGATACTGGGCAAACTACTCAGATTAGAAAGACCACATTCATGAATTTTCCAATTCCTGACCTGCTGAGAAGGAGCACTCTGAGTGATAAATAAATAAGGATGACTAATACTGGTGCTTACAGCAGGATGCTTCCATTTCAGTATAAGGAAGAAACAAAACACCACAGAACAGAGAATGAAGCTGGGAAAGTGATTGCAAACTCCTGTAGAGCAAAGTAATGATTACTTGTGGTTGAATCCCACAGACTCAGTATGCAGTCATCTGTAGAGCAATCAGCAATATTCACAGGAAAAATGATACAAAACTTGCCTGCACTCTGTGGCAAGAATCTCTCTTTGTACAAAGCAAAAGAACAGATATTTCAGAGCCAAACAAATTTGTTAGTTAAGTGATCATTTTATTCTTATTCCCAGTTCTTCTAAATGGAACTGCTGTGATTTCACAAATTTATTAAAATAAATATGTAAAGAAAAATCAGTCAAAAGCAATGCTTAATTCTCAGATTTACACTTTGAGAATCTTTCAAATCCTGTCTTTGAATGTATCTTCACCAGAATTAGCTGGTGTTCTCTCTCTTGCTCTCAGAAATCCCAGTGACAGTACCAGCAGATTTGCAGACTAGCCAGTGCCTAACACCTGGCATAGCTGGTATAGCTTTTTCCACTTTTCAGCATGTTTTTATCAGCCTTTTTATCCTTTCATCCACACATGCACATACGCCTTTGACAATCTAAACAATTACAAAATGTTTATGTGCCCCAGCTCTTAAAAGGTAGAAAGACTACTGGAAAATAATTAAATTCTTTATATCTCTTGGGTTTGGACTGACAGGCTTATAACTTAATTGCAGTCAAAACATAAGGTGAGATGATAGCTGGCTTTGCACTTTTACATTCATATGCTTCCATTAGTTGCTTTTCACAGCAGTCTTTTGCAGACTCACCTCTTCTGCACTTCCAAAGTATCAAATGGAAAACACAAAATCAGATTTTGAGGCAACTGTTCTGCTCCATCTCTGGCATCCACAGTTACAGGCAGTTACAGGATTGTCACATACTCCAGTATTTCATTAAACAGATTCTTTTAAGCCATTTTGGTTTGATTATTTTCCCACCCTTGGACTTTTTTTTAACTAAATATAAATTCTCTGACAAACTGAACAGGAAGGTTCTTCCATGTATGGAAGAAATCCAATGATGTCTGTCAAAGCTAATGAGCGAGAGGTTTAGTCAGCTTTTACAGATAAGTATGGACAGTTCATAACTGTTCCACCTAAAACTGTTTGTAACTTAGGTTTCACTTTCACTCCAAATGAAGATAATTTTACATCACCTTCCTCTCCTCTCATCCATACTGTTTCTCTCATATCAATAGTTAACCATTTCACAGATTTCTGCTCTGCCAGCTGTTAAAGCAGTAAGGATACAAAGCCTTGCCAGGCATTTCAGCACAGGGTTGTACTGTGGACAGCACTGGCTCAGTCCATGGTTACCACCACCACCCTTTAGCAGGTACATTATTGTTATACAATATTAACAGCTATATACATCATCATATTGTATGATATTGTATCATACAACATGATACAGAAATATCTGTACAGAAAGAGCAGCAATGCAGGATGCCATACTAGCCGTTATGTTATTTATGGCTCAAACCTGTGCTGTCTTTTAAAAACTAGACTCACTATGCATACTAAAAATTCAGTCAAAAATTAGTGTTGCAAATCTGTCCCCACAGATCTTATTCAGGCTGAAGAATTTTGTTTAGAGCTGCTGGTTTGCTTACATGTTTGCAACAGTTCTTTTAAAGAAAAAAAAAACAGCATTGTGGACAAGTGTTAGATGTATCTATGTATATGTTCTTTCCTAGATGTATATGACGATACAGGAAGAGGAAATCAAAGGATCTGAAAATGACAAAGTTACTTCTTCTTCTTTATAATGTATTGAAGGAAATGCCAACAACTTCAAGTGTAGCAAAGGCTTATGCCATCTTGTCTTGAAATAGCAATTTTTCTTCAGACTGAAAAACTCTTCTCTTGGAGTGGTCCAAATTGCCCATTTTTTAATTTTTTCTTTCTTTTTTTAAGTAATAATTCCTCAGAAAATAGGGATATTTAAATTCTTTTTTTTTCCTTATCAGTGAATACAAAAGACAAAGGGCTATCTTAAAAATGCACTATAAAACCTACAACTTTTTTAAAAAACAATCAGCAGAAGCACAAGAAGGAACCAGGCCCAAGATGCCATCCATGCTTGTTTTATTTTAAAAATAGCAAAAAAATATCAAACAGAAGGGTTTTTTTTATTTGGGTTGACTTTCACAACAGAAGACCTCCATACTGGAATGGAAAGTAATAAATGCAGTATGTCTGATTGCAAAATACATTTGGGGTTAAGAATAAAGTAATTCTTTTAATTCATTTAATGTAACATAATTTTCAAGCATAGAAATGGATTTGTCAGGCAGTTACAAAAATGTACATATGTATATTATTCAGAATAATGTGTTCTCATTAAATTCTGTTTCCTTTGCATTTGAAATGGTTTTCTATTTGCTGCTGAAGAGCCTGTTTCTCATTGACTAGGAGAGTAAGTAATATTCAAGTTATTTCCAAAAGCTGCAGGAAGTTCAGGCTATTTGTACATTAAAATAATTCTACAGTGCAAATGAAACCAATCTTACTCTGTTTAAACAGTGTGCTACAAGTCCCTTTGGAAATAGAAGAATACTCTTCCAGAAGTTTCTGTTATCTGGCTACTGAATCCTGCAGGAAAATTCACTATTATTTCCACAGGGTCAGCTATTAGTTGGTGTCAGTTAATTGTCAGGGAAAAGAGGAAATATGAACTGAATTAATCTACAGGGGGAAAAAAGTTACTTCAGGGACAGTTAATTATGCATAAAATCATTACTGTGACTAATGAGAATGCAGACAGTGAGCCCACCCTTTAAGACAGGCTGTATGATATTATTTAAAGCACTCTGTATTAAGAAAAATAATTTACACTTATTTAAAATACCACCCTAATCCAAATTTACTAAATATTCTTCCTGTCTCCATCTTTCAAAGATGAGGAAAAAAATAGCATGGTTTTCAGTCAGCATTCTGATCTTGTGAGGCTGAAAAAAAAAAGGAATAAAACAACTGCACCACTGCATATGAGGAAAATAAGACTTGGTATTACACAGAGGCAGCATGTGAAGCCCAAATATGCAAGTAGTAGTGATATGATCTCAAAAATAACATAGTCACCAGATTTGCTCCCTAAGAAATAGCCATCTGACATGAAGGAATCAGGCAGAGGTTCTAAGTAGAAACATTTGTGCAGAACTCTGAAAGACTGAGAAGCTTAGAGAGTTCCCCATAAATTCCTCCATTGTTCAGTCAAAACTGACTTCATGTGTGTTTCAAATCAGGACAGCTCTGTGGGATTTGCAAAGCCTGATTTTCACCCTCTTTTCTCCTCCTCTTCTTGCTGGAGCAATAATTTTAATTGCTCTGGAGGGAGTATGCTGATTAGTGAAGTGCTTGAGACCATTCCATCTTACCCTATTGGATGTCACTGCAGGCCACAGGGCAGGAAATGCAGACAAATTAAGAGAAATTTTCTCCACCTCTGGACCCTCTGTATTTAAAACTGCCAATTGTTTACATTTTTTAAGCTTTTGTGGGGAAAGAAAAAAAATAATTCAGGTCAACATCAGTTCCATTCTACATTCTTTTAAGCTCACTTAAGCCCATGCTTAAGTGCATTTTAAAGGTCCCAAAACATTTTGTTTCAGAATCTGTGCTCATGTCTCAATAACAGGGGAAAACTGTTTTGGATGAAGCCATTTATCAATAATGTGAGATGACTTCAGTAGTCTAATACTTAAGTTCACCTTAACAGTCTTTTGAACTTCTGCAAAGAGCCTGTAAAATAACTGTAAATTTAATAAAACAATTTTGTTTATGCATCACATAATGCCTAAAAGCTCTGTGGGTATATGCATTTTCACTGGAAAGGACACCTATCATCAGGTTTGTAAATAAGAAACAAAAACCTACCTGTTGCAAGTAGAATGTCCCATAGAGGCCCTATATGCAAGTTGTGGCTGTCCCATTCCTACTCTCCACTTACAACAAAAATTTACAGAAAAAAACCTCAACTGGAAGGGAAATATATTTTACTATAGAAAGAAAAACAATTACATAAATAATTCTTTTAGTTATGGCAGCAGAACCAGCTCTGCAAATAGGAATATGTTATTGAAACAGACAGAGGGCAAACACAGGCAAGTCATCTTCTGTTTATAATATATTGTTCTCATCTGTTTTTGTTTCATTGTGTCTTGTGTATTACTGACTGTTAACCAAAAATACACTGGCATAAATTCCTATTCAAACTGTGCTCATTCTTTACTGTTGTTCCAGAACTTGCACAGTGTGTTGAGCTACTTATGGTGGGGAAATCCATTTGGTGGAGGTATAAAAACAATACACTACACGGGAAAAACAATTCTGAAATGTCACAGGAGCTTAATGGATGACAAAGAAAACCTTTGCATAATGTACTCTTGCCTCTTTCTCACTGTTACCACAAATTTCAAAAGAGATTGATAAGCTTTTATTTATTAATGGAAAATCTATTCCAGATTTTGCCAAAACCAATGGAGTGTGTGTCCATTTACTTGATGGTGTATACACTGGGCAGCTGAAATATAACATGGGGATCATGAGAAAGCAGTGTGAAATGGGACAGGGAGGAATTTTTAAAATCCTATCTCATTTTTTTCCTCCATTCCTGTTGGTGGAGGCTTTAGCCATTTCATTTGCCTGCTGATGAGGGTCAAGAATGGCTTTCTTTGATGAAGTGAGGCTGTGGACCTGAGATCAAAGGTAGGGAAGATAAGCCATAACTCTGTAATCTGAAGTGTAGGAGCAGTAACAGCAGTCACAGCACCTTCAGGCACTTGTACCATATCACAAGGTGGTGTGTAGTACTTAGTCTTTCTTACTACATATCTTAAAAGCAATTCATAAGAACACTGAAGAGTATCAGCTTTCACCACTGCTCGTATGGGAATGCTCCAACTCACACTTCATTATGGCTTTGAAATATTAACCCCTTCTTACAGGCCATCAGGCTATATTCCACACTCCTTTGAAGACTGCAGCAAGATCAAGGAGGACAGCAGTATCCTTAGCAGCATTAGGACAAGCACTGCCAGCAGGCTGAGGGAGATGATTCTGCCCCTCAGCACTGCTGAAGCCACACCTGGAGTGCTGAGTGCAGTCAGTGCTGGGTTCTCCAGTAGAAGACATGAACACACCAGTGCAATCCAGCAAAGACCCACAATGATGATGAGAATCATCTGATATACAATGGTAAGTTGAGAGAGCTGGGACCCAAAGAAGAAATGCCTCAGGGAGATGTTACCAATGTTCATAATACATGGAAAACCTTTTACACTGTCAAGGTGGTCACAGACTTTTGCCCAGAGAAGCTGTGGAGTCTCCATCATTGAAGATACAATAAAACCAACTGGATGCAGTCCTGGCCAATCTGCTGTATTGACATTGTACTAAGTTTTGCACTGGACCATGCCATATAAGGAGACAAGCTGGAATGCAAAGCATAGAATTACAAGCGTAGTTCTTTTATTCATGCACATGAGGTGTCTCCTTCAAAGCAGGGCAGGCATTCAGGTGCACATTTCACTTACTGCTGCCTAACAAACACACACTAATATTTACTAATCATAGTGAAACTTTGCAAAGTAACTACATTTCTATGATGTCATCATCCACCTGCTTCTCTATTGATCAGATGCACCCAGTGTCAGTCTTGCTATACTTACTTATCTATAGTGACAGACGATGGGAGGGTTTCAAACATATGTTAGAGGGGCTAGAATGCTGGCATTATCTTGGTCACCCAGGAGTATCTTTTATTCTTCACGGACAGTGATTAAAATTCCAAGAAGCAGAGTCCTTATCTTGGGAACCAGGTTGTCCTTCTCCTTAGTTTCTTTAGCTTGCTTGCTTAAGCATAACTGTTCAGCATCCAATGGAAACTATATATATGTTTTAAAGAAAGTGAATACCATTTTATATTACAAAGATTAATTGGTATAATAGATAGGGAGTGAGATTTTTCTAAGACCCCACTGTGAGCAGGAGTTGGACCAGATGATCTCTAGAGGTGCTTTCCAGCCTCAGACATGCTATGATTCTGTGAACTCAGGGCAGGAGATGATCAGTAGGTAGATCTTAGCAAAAATGACACTAGCAGTTAAAACAAAATGAGGTCCTGTTATTGTAAAGGGAATATATGCTTCCACTAAACACCTCCTTAAACATGCATGACCAGCTAAGCAAGAGAAGATGGCAAATTACAAGCACAATACTGTGCAGGTACTTCCATGCTTTACCTGTAGAAAGCTGAGCCTTGAAAAGGAGATGTCCCATTGTTTTATAATCTCAGGTTAAGCACTTTTTAAAGTAGCTTTATTCTTTTTATTACTTTCTACCTTACTCAGATAAAATACAATCAGATATTTTCTATGGACTTTTTTCAGTGTTAGCACAATTCATTTGGAAATCTGTCTCCAGTATGGTCCTATCAATGCTTTTATATCATACTTCATTCTGGGAGCTAGAGGGCAATGGCTTCGCACAGGATATGGCAGGAGTTTCTGGGAACTGTGCTTGAGGCAGTGAGAAGGAGAAAGGGAAATGACACAATACTAGTAAATATTAACTTTCTGACAGGTGTGCAAATTGATCATGTCCATTTGAAGGGGGACTGCTTCCTCAGTGCTGCGTCCTGCAAGAGACTTCCTGATTGATAGAAGTTACTTTCTAGCTATATAAATGGCAGTATTGAGAATACTTTTGCATCCAACCAAGTATTTTTTTAATGCCCTTGAACAGTCAATCATGATGTATTTTTGAGTATATTCTCTACTCGCACACAAAAAACTTCAGAAGGTTGTTCATAATTATCTCTTAAAAACTTCGATGTTCAGGCTGACAATACAAAAGGCCATATCAGTTTGTACAGAAATGCTTTTCTCAACGAGTAGCTCTTCATAAAGACTCCTAAGTGTATGAAATGAGCCCAGCTCTTCCAAAGGAGCCCAGCTCTGTCACTGCCTTTCTGTGGAGATGATAAAGCTTTTGTAGAAAGAGACAGAACTGTGGCAAAAGTTTCCAAACATTTCATAGACAGATTTAAAAGGATCCCATTGTAAGAAATGAAACTGATGCAGACTTGCAATGGAAAGTGACAGTTGTGCTGGGTCGTTAAATAATAAGGAAAAAAAAGTGGAGGATCATTCCTTGATTAGAATCTGAGGTAAATATACAACAGACAAGGAGCAAAGAAGATAAATAAAGGATTAGACATCTAAGGAGTCCTTTCAGATATAAACCTCTATCACAGTTCAGTTAAACATGAAATGCAAATACCAGCATGTTGGAAATCCTGCTCCACCTAAAAAGATAATATGTATGTATCTCCTCAGGCTGTGCTGTGTTCCAGGGCAAAGTACAAACTGCTGGTCACAGGGGATGTCGTGACTCAGATACAATTAAATGTACAATTATTAGGGCAGAACTTCTGAACTGGAGTACTTCACCAAAATACAACCCAACCAAATGTAACATATGTTCTTATTTAGGAAAGAACTGTCCAATGTCAACATCGATATCTTCGTCAAGCTACAACTTTTTTATTGTAGGGCTAAAAAAGTAGCTTCTCTATAACTTGTTTTAATTTTAATAATAATTGAGTAAGGATGTCTTGCAAAGTCAAGACTAGTGCTTATCTGGGAGAAAACAAAAATTGTATTGGTCATGATTCATGTGTTTTCCTTAGAGTGACACTTTCTTCTTTAATTTCAGCATGCTGATTTTTTGTATGCTGATTTATTTATTGGCTTTCAATCATTTTTCAAGTCCTTTTAAGTCTAACATGCTTAGTCCCACACACAAGTATCTAACATGTACATTTGAATATTCTAGAGCTCTATTCTAAACAGCAGGCTGGGACACTGAAAAAAACTAGATTCCACTGGAAACTCTTCTCAAGTGTGTCTGAAAGATACAGTCAAATGTGGAAATGAGGGAAAAAAGTTTAGAACAGGCCTAATAAATATGTTATTTTTCAGACAGCTTCAGCACTGAGGTGAGGACCCTGTCTCCCACCAACCTGTGCCATTCAGGGGAGCCCAAGGAAATCCAACAAGTTTGAGAAAGTGCAGCAGCTGTGATGGGAAGGAGGAATGGTGGGAAGAAAGGCATTTCCCCATGTTTGCTTAGTTGTTTGTCTTCTTGGTTTCTTAATACCCCAATCAGTAGTTAAAGGTTGCAATTGACAATAAACTAAGTCAAACTCTCCAAGTCAAGACTGTTTTGCCTGCAGTACTTGTACATTTACTAATAACCCATGGGATCTGGCACAGTGTATTATGTGCTAAACACTATGCCTATCTTAGTGTATACTGCACTCTATGCCTATATTAGTTTAGAGAAATAGAGATTTTATTATTTGTGTACAGCAGTTTGCTTGTTATAAAACTGTATTTTTAGCAGTAGTCCAATAGTAAACGCAGATGTTTAATAACAATCACAATTGCACTGTTTGCAACTGTATTTAATTATATATCACAGAAAAAGACTGACAGAATGACTTTTTACAAGAATTTCCTATTTCCACTACTTTGTAAGACAGTTTTACATGGCTCGTAAATTTTTTTTTTTTTTTTTAAACTAAGCTGTCCCACACCTCCGATGTGTTTGGTGGTAATTAAAGCCAAAAGGCTCAGTAGCCTCCAAATGTGAGGTCAAGGAAAAAAATATATTGTATTGACTATGCTAAACAACTCTACCAGCTTTTCCCAGCATGCTCAGGAATTTTTTGCAGCATGTTCAAATAAGGCTTCACTCTGCTAGAAGAAAAAGAGGATATGTGAGGGGAAATTTGTCTGCACAGGCCTAATTTTGTCAAGTTTCAGGGCCAGAAAATACTGCCATTCATATGCAGGCTAGGTGGGCATATGCAAACTCAGGATTTAACAGCAGGGTCTGCACACAGGTGACAACCCCAGAAGCCACAGGTCTGGGCTGTGATGGGCCAGGTGAGTGCCAAGAGCTCAGCCCTGCACTGTCAGTCCTGAGTCTGGAAACCTGGAGGAGACAACCTTACACAACCTGGTTGTAGAGGAGCCAAAGGCAGGTCTGCAGGAAGGAGCAGAGACAGGGAACTGTGTGGCTTTCCCAAAACCACTGTGGTGCTCTGTCAGCAGCTCCCTCCACTGTGCTGGTGGAGCAGTCAGGGTCCCCATCGTGCCCAAGTAGCATTTAGGAACCGAACTCCTGCACAGGAACAGGGACTGAGGAATCCTTTCTTAGAAGAGTGCATTGAGGGGATGGAAGTTAAAAGTCCTGGGAAATCTTCCCAGTCTAAAAAGAGCTAGAAATACAGAACAAGCAGTAACAGAAAGGGAAATTTTCACTAAGAAGAACTTAGGGGAAACAGGCTGGAGCATGGCTGGTAAGATTTAGGATGGGAACTGTGGCAGGGTCTAGACTGGGCAAGAAGGAAAATGAGCTGAGAAATAGATACCAGAAAGTGATGAAACAAGAGGCAGATATGGAGAGCTGTGATGTTCAAGGGAAAGAAGAATGGAGGGGAGGGGAAGGGAAGGGAAGGGAAGGGAAGGGAAGGGAAGGGAAGGGAAGGGAAGGGAAGGGAAGGGAAGGGAAGGGAAGGGAAGGGAAGGGAAGGGAAGGGAAGGGAAGGGAAGGGAAGGGAAGGGAAGGGAAGGGAAGGGAAGGGAAGGGAAGGGAAGGGAAGGGAAGGGAAGGGAAGGGAAGGGAAGGGAAGGGAAGGGAAGGGAAGGGAATACTTCTTGTGCTGAAGACTCTCAAGATTGCAGCCAGAGCAGGGACAATAGCACTCATGAGGTAAAACAGAACAAAGAGATTTTCAAGAAAAGATAAAATGGAGGAGCATACAGTGTCTTCTAACAGATAAAGGGCTTCTGCAAAGAAGTGGGTAAAAAGGTAGAAAAATATTCTCCATGCCCAAGGTGCCCATGGACTGAGAGTAAAAACACACTATAGGAAAGATTCAAGCTATACCACAATAACTAAAAAAAAAAAAAAGTATCAGTAAAAGTGATAGACTGGGATAGGCTGGATATTCCTAGGGAAAGCATCCACAAAGGACATCTCCTAGCTGTTCAACACCAGAGGATAATCTCTTAGAGGCAGGGATGAAACTTGTGCAAAGAATGTGCCTATGAAAATGTTAGTTAATTCAATGTCTAAGTACGTGCCAAGAGCATGTCTTTTCTCTTCAGAAGCTATTGTGATTACAGACTGTGACAGCCTTGTTACCAGAACCTCTAAAACTCCAGCTATCCACTTCAAGGTTTGAGCATATCTCTGCAAGAGTATAAGATTTGAGTAACACATATTAATATTTTTTGTGGATATTTCTTTACAATGACTATTTACACAACCCTCTTTTCATAAACTTTAGGTGGGTAGCCATATGTACCACATGTGTTATCTGGTAATGCCTGAAATGAAATCCCAGGTCTGTCATTTAGTCTCCATGTAGGGGAGCATAAAGTAAGTGATTTTATGCCAATATTTCCATCTGTGAAATGAAACACATTCCTATTTTACTCATACTACAGACATAACAATAGTTTAGTATTTGTATGTGAAAATTTTACACACTGCTGCTGCCTAGTCTTCCCATCACCTCTGCCTGTGATGAGCAGTGTTTCTAGTGTGAGTACACTTCACACCTCCATTTCAAACCAAAATTGTGAGGCCCAAGTTTTTCTACAGAACAAATGTGCTTCTGCTTATTTCTGGGTTCTCGGGGCTTTTTCTCACACAAATGTGTACAGGACCCAAAAGATTCGGGGGCTGAAATAACCTGATACATTCGTGGAAGGAGAAAATAAGGCAGGAGGAATTTGATGGGAAAGGAGCGCTGGGCTTCCGGCAGGAGGAATCTGATGAGAAAGGAGCGCTGGGTTTCCCACAGGAGGAATCTGATGGGAAAGGAGCGCTGGGTTTCCCGCAGGAGGAATCTGATGGGAAAGGAGCGCTGGGTTTCCCACAGGAGGAATTTGATTTTCCCGCAGGAGGAATTTGATTTTCCCTCAGGAGCAGCTCCAAGGCCCGGGCCGGCAGGGGGCGCTGCTGCTCCGCGCCATGGCGGGGCTGAGGCGGCGGGCGGGGACAGCGGGCGCTGCGGTCAGTGCAGCCTGTACAAAGAAACACCAGTTAAACGAGCAATGTGTTTTACCCAGGTCTTACATTTTTACAGAGATATGATCCAGTTGTATGGCTGAAGGGGTGCTGATGGCGAAACTGCCACAGTCTGTAACCACAACGGCCTCTGGAAAGATGCGCTCTTGCCACGTACCCTGGTCGCTGCAGCAAGAGAGCCCCTGGCCCTGCGGGCACGTGTGGAAAACGCCATCCCCACGGGAGAGTCCCACAGCCGTGCGGAAATCGCTCCAGAAGCTGCGCAAGGGCAACCGAGACTGGGCGGGACAGGGCCCTCCCCTTCTCCCCTTCTCCCCTTCTCCCCTTCTCCCCTTCTCCCCTTCTCCCCTTCTCCCCTTCCCGACAGCGTCGTGAGCCCATGTGCGAGTAACCGGCGGTGGTACCGAGAGGGGTCTGGGCTTGGACCTGTGTGTCACCTGTGCCAGGGCCGGGGCAGATGTCCCTCTCCATCGCTGCCACCGTTTGGGCAAATGCTGAACAGGAGCACCAGAGGCCGACAGGGCTGCAATGACATGGACTTTGTTCAACCACAAACGCCCGTGTTGGGAAGATTCACACGGGCCCGATCCGGGTGTCAGTGTGGCAAGAGTTAATGCATCTCGAGCGGTGAGAGTGCCTGGGCTCAGCTGGAGGGACTTACCTGGTCCAAAGAGAACGAGGAGAGCCAGCACACCACAAGCAGTTTCTCACTGGGCTGATTCCAGCTAGAAGCATCAACCCACCCTTCCGTGAAAGGAGTGTTGGCTGTGACAAATACATATTGCTTATTTGAGGAGTCTGCTGCAGAAAGCTTTTTCTGGTTTCCCTTTGGCTATTAGAACCACAAATCTTCACTTTATGTAACATGTCACAAGACAACTTTTGACTTCCCCTTTGTAGGCCCTTGCTTGTTCCTTGCTGTTGCTTAAGAGCTCAGAATAAAAACCATTCTTTTTCCTACTCAGCAGCTGTGTTCCCTGAGAGCAGTTCAGGGCTCCACCACTTCTTGCTGAGCCAAATTGTAGCACCAGCTTCCATCCAGCTATGGTTGCATTGGGAGAGGTGTGGTTTCACAGCACATGAAGACTAACAGAGAAAGTTACAATTGCAAAGAATATAGTAATGAATTAACAATGGTAATGAGAAATGAGGAAGGAGGGAAGAAGGGAGACCTGGTTTTGTGCTAACTTCGCAGTCTTCAATTATAACTCCTGTGTGGAAATCTTTTAACTAAGGGAAATGAGAAAAGAACACAAACTGACTGGTTTAGTACAAGCTGTCAAGATGAATCCAGTTTATGCATGCAATGGGATGTGTGTGCTGTAATGAAACAAAACCTAGGAAGAGTTACATACCTCAGACATGAGTTACCACCTCATGATAGACTGCCCAGTGGACTGCAGAGAACAGAAAAAAGGAAAAATCACTCAGATCCTTCGTGAAACTCCTATTGGCATCAGATACAGATTTCAAGATAATTATGACCAGTGATGATGATTATTTGTGAGTTACATGTTAGTATATGGACCTGCTCTCCCAAAAGGCCAAGTAGAAGGCAAAGATAGAGCAGGAATAACAGTCTTGTTAAAGGGAGGGTGTTTTAAAATCCTGCCTACTGAAGCTGTTTATAACTGGTTTTACAAGTAGGGTTTTTACATTGTAACAACTAATCTTTCTGGTTAAATTTCTTCAATTTGCAGTTGCCATGAAAAGGGCAGTAGCAAAAGAAATAAAATAAATATAATAGCAAAGAGAAATAATCTTTTTTGAGATCAAGCTGAAATGTCAAAGACTTAGGGTCTATAGTGTTCTGATAAGACACACCGTTGTGTGAACTTTCCCTCCCAGAGCCATCCATCCCTATTATCACAGCCTGGAGATGGTTCTGTGTCAACTTTGCATCTGCATCAGTAACTCATTCTGTTCAGCCATCTGTTCCACAGACATCAAACTGTTAAGAAGCCCCAGTATGGCACAATCTAGTCCAGTAACACAGAAACAGAAAAGAAAAGATCTCATTACCATTTGAATTCACAGGCTCTCCTGTGATACACATACAATATTTTCTGATATTGACATGAACATGGTAATTTGGTAAGTAAATTCTCAGTTATAACACAGAAATTAAAATCAAGCACTTAACATGCAACAGCTTTATTCAGAGGCAAAATAGTTATTAAGTTAAACTAAGATTTGAGGTAGTTGTTTCTCATTTTGCAGAATTCAACAGAATTACAAAACATTCATGTTAACTAGGGTGACTATTACATATTGCCCATTTCAACTTCTGAAGATTTCACCACTAATTTGTAGTCAAAATGAAATAGGCATTTAAAAGCTAAGGTCTCAGAAGAAAATTATGATAAGAGAATGCTGACAGTGCAATTTGAGATTTCTTGTTTTGTTTCTATTTATTCCAGCTCATATATGATTGAAACTTAGTATTTTTTAATTTCAATTTGCCATGTTGTCTTTCTAAATTAATGTGTCCCAAGAGCTTGTAAAGTTATATCTGCCTAATTCAGTGGCTTTTGATACTTTTTTCCTAGGATTTTTTGTACTATAGAGCTAGGATAATTAAAGGCCAGAGAGCTGGATTCCATTCTGGCCTGTAAATCTTCAACAGAACTGGTGCTGGAGTTTCAATAACAAAATCATTATTGTGAATGATTACTGAGCCAGAGAAAACCATTGATTGACATTCAGATTCTTAACTGAATTTGCAGATGCTGCGAAGTGAGATTTGGTGGGAGGTCTGTGACTCATTGAGAGGGGATCTTAGTCTCACAGTTTTAGAGAGCTCTCCTTCAGAGACACACTGCACTCCAGCATTGCTTTTGGGTTTGGGGAGACAGGGACTGAAGAATCATGCACTAGCAGTGTGCTCTAGCCTCGTTCAAAGGAACATGAATGCTGTGTTTAAAACAGTAATCCCTTTTGCTAATTAACGTGTGCTCTGATTGGTAAATTAGCCTCTATGAAGTTTTTGCTACCACAGCTCAAGTATTTTGAGAACCTAAGGGCTTTTATTTTTAAAAGGAGCTCTCCCAGGAGAAAGGCAAAGATACATTTGACCCTCTTTTAACTTTTAACAAATTATGAAATGTAATCATCTGTTGTGACATAGGCTCCACTGAAGAGCTGGATATACATCCTGATGCAGCTTGGGACTGTGCAGCATGCATGCCATTAGATATACTATAAGCCATGTGTTAAATTCTATTATGTTCTAAAGGTTTAATACAACCTTTTTGTTTTTACATGACACTTTGATCTACTCACATATTTTTAGTGCACAGACCCTGTCTTTAGAGCTGAAACTTGCTCAGCCTTGTGCTATAGCTTTCATTTCACCTCTATCTTTGTTTTATATAACTCTCCCTACACTGTCTCTGGGGAAGAAATACACCAGACTTGTGTCCCCCAACAGAGCCGTGGTCTCTAAGGAAACTCGTGCATTAATTAAGGAATAGTATAATGGGTATGGTTTTGTTTTGTTAACCAGTGCCCCAAGGAGCATCGTTTCACTTACATGAGTATTTTACCCCCTCCCCCCACTAGCAAATATCAGCATATTTCTGTTAACTGTTCTGTGGCTATGTTCAAAACAATACTTATGAGATAAAATTTTGTCTTTTGAAATAGCAAGGAAATTGGCACATGAATTTAATTTCTGTAGTAATTTGGCTCTGTCTTCTCTGGTTACTGGTGTTGGCCTCCCCCTCAAAATGTTCTAGTATTGAAGCCAACACCCATGGCCACACACTGGGTGTGCTTGGCAGCTGCAAGGCCCAGATGCCAACCGCTGGAATGCATTTTACGTACCAGTGTCTCTGCCTGTGGCTTGGTTTCTTGGCCAGCCTTTACTAAAGTCTCTTCTCTGGACTCATCTGACTCCAGCGCCTGCTGCTCTTGCAGCTGTGGAACTGAAGCAAAAGCAGTTTACAGAAGATCTGTCTCACCATTCCAGGAACCTCTGGCCTGCACCATCTCCCAGCAAGATACATACACTGAGTCCTTTTAGCATGTGAAAGAAATATATCCCATTTGCCTGTACTTATTGTGGAGGACCAAGTGTATGGATTGACAGGGGTCTGAAGGGACAGAGCACCCTGGTAAACCTGACAGACACCACTGGAAGCTACTTTTTAATGTCTCCCAATTTCAGAAGGAAGGAAGGAAGGAAGGAAGGAAGGAAGGAAGGAAGGAAGGAAGGAAGGAAGGAAGGAAGGAAGGAAGGAAGGAAGGAAGGAAGGAAGGAAGGAAGGAAGGAAGGAAGGAAGGAAGGAAGGAAGGAAGGAAGGAAGGAAGGAAGGAAGGAAGGAAGGAAGGAAGGAAGGAAGGAAGGAAGGAAGGAAGGAAGGAAGGAAGGAAGGAAGGAAGGAAGGAAGGAAGGAAGGAAGGAAGGAAGGAAGGAAGGAAGGAAGGAAGGAAGGAAGGACCACCTGTCAAGCAAGAGTAAGTTGTTCTGTTGTCTGGATATATTTAGCAAGTAACAGAGAAAATTATATTTCCACAGAAGATCAGTTAGTGTAGTAAAAATTAAAAATATAGCTTATTTCCATAAGTTATTTACTGAGTAGCTTTTTGTAGAATAGTTATTAATATTTTATATTTTGTAGTGTTTCCAATCTTAATGCTTTCACTGTAGCATTCCGCTGTGTTTTCTTTGCTACCCTCTAGACTTCCAGACTTGCCTGGAAAGCTGGCAGCTCTCTAAAGACCTGCCAGGCTGAAAACTGGAGGTGTTTTGCTACACACCCACAATGCAGAAATTGCCTTAGCTGGATTACATGCCTCTGACTGCACCAGAGGAACACAGCTTCTGGTGAGAAGCTGCAGTAAGCAAATGTGGATTTATCAAATACTGAAACACTCACCAAGCTAATACTGAATTGCAACCATTGACTGAATTACTTTTAACTATCTACAACACTACAGAAATTAATTTTACACCCCTAATTTGTACTTGCTTTGGTGTGTACAAGGATAATTGAAGGATAATCTCAACTCCCCACATTGTATTTAAGAATGGCTGTAGCTTGAGAAAGTGGATGTTTAGTCCCACTTTTGAATTGTATTTAAAAGTAATTATTTTGACAGTTGATGCTACTGGAATACCTGCTGAGTCAGATAGCCTTGCAGTATTTTGTGTAGAATTGTTCAAACATTTATTTGTTTCATATAGATGTTTTATATGAGGTCAGTTAGGACAAAATCCATCAGACGTGTCCACCTTTGTAAGAAACACAGCAGCTAGTTATGGAGTATATTAGTGAGAAAGGTCTGTTATGACACACCTCTCAGTCACCAGCATTCTCCTTCTATAGAATTTCATTTTCACTATATTTAAGTATTTTGCCAATACTGTGAGCCTGTTTAACAAGATTCACGTTACACACTTTCTCTTTATTTTAATGCCTGTAGAAGAAAATATAGATCTATATGAACATAAGCTTCTTTTCACCAGATAAAAATGAGCTCAATATAAAATTACTTGAGGGGGCATTAAGTCTGCTTGAAGCTAGTGCCAATTGCTGGCCCAATCCCTTTGACAAGAAGAATAAAAAAATTAAAACCTGAACAGTGAATAATCTCAGGGAACTTTTTTTAATTACTCCCCAGTAGCAGAAGAGTCAGACCTTTCATTATATAAGTTTGTGGTGGTTTGACAACATAGTTCATAGGTTCCCTCTCATTTTGGTATTTCAGCTTTCTTTTGAGCTCAGTTGCATCTTCTCATGCACAGAGGCATTTGACACATGGTCCAGGGTGCTTTAAGCAGCAGGAGGGAAATGGAGAACTTATAGAGATATTATAAATGTTACAGAGAAAGGTAAGGTTAGATTGCAGGTTGATGTCTGATAATAAGAGAGCTTAACTCATGAGCAGACCTACTTAATATTTTAAACATAAACCTGTGAGGAACTGATATTCATATTTCAGTGAGTAGTACCCTGACATCATGCCAAGAGTGAGTTTGAAAACAGTTTCCTTGCTGATGAGAGTGACTGTAATGCTCATGATGACATTTTCTGACCTGCATATAGAATGGAAGCCTAGACTTAGATAGAAATTTAATAATACAGTATTTCAAGCTGTTCAAAAAAGCTGATCTTCACTTACAGTAGCATCTTGACACTTCCTTTCTTGCAGTTTTGTTTCATTTTCAGTAATGTGAAGCCATCTTCCCATTCACACATTTGAAGGAATAAAAACAAAATGCTATTAGCATTTAATGGTAGAATGAAGATTTCAGTATCTCCTTGCACTATATTTACTTCTGTGAAGGTGCATTATTTCAGTGGAAGCAATCCTGGTTGCATGCTAGTTTTCATCCTTTGTATTAGATAGACTAGAAAAAAAAACAGGCAGTGCATTTTAACTATATTTAATAAAAATTAAAGTGGATATATCTTTATTTTTCATAAAAATTATTGAGGTATACAGTACTGTTCATATTTGAAGGTGAACATTCTTGTTTCTTCTGAATTAACATGAAGGATCCCCGGTGACCTATTACAGGAAAATTTTCTTGTGACCCCGAGACAAATTCTCCTTCCCCAGTAAACTGCACAAGTATCCATAAGCAGTTGCATATACATGCAATGTAGCTGTAAATATTCATAGATATTGTATATGTGATGTAGCTTCATATACAGTTTCCCATTATGAGGATAGATACTGTGTATACATATATATTATCTTCACTGATGTGTGTACAGTATCTCGGTACTATCAGCTAGTATGGACAGAACATAGGCTGTAAGTTGTGTAATGAAGGGATGGTATTACATGGTGAATATGAAATTTGTTGGACTTACAGCACAGTCTGTTGCAGCAGGACAGCTTGGATCCATCTCCTGTTTCTTGGAGGCAGCAACAGCAGTGGGAGTAAATCTTCTGACAAGTCTCAATAGACAAAGATTTTTCCCATTCCTCCTGCCTCATCCCTGCCCATTTTCCTCCATAGTACTTAGACAAATTATTAGTTTTTCACCTTGTCACTTTATCTATTCCTGCCCTGAACCTTAACTGGTTTTTCATCTACTCTATGTGTAAGCATTTGTGGGCACATGTGCCACTGCTAAAAGTGTTCCTTTATATTTATTACATTATTGGACCTTTGAGAAAAAATGCCTGTTAAAATTAAGGGGCCTCATCTAAGTGCACTCTTTTAGAGCCCAGCATGGGTTTTACAGCTCACAGAAGTATGCAGTCTGATCCTCTTTTTCTTCTTTCATGGAGTAACATTGCCTAGCAATTGGTGGTTTTGTTTACTGGAGTTCACATCTCACAAAGCAGTTCAAAAAAGAATGCAAAGGAAATGAATGTGCTAGTTGAGAAAAGAATTTGAAGAAGTTAAATAGTTAATTTTTAGTAAGCACAAATCACATTTCCATCAAGTGCAAGCAGTCAGCTGTTATTGTAGGTCACTAAGATACAATGAATTATTTTCTGCAGTTCGTGGAAAACATTAGGCAGCTGTAATAAAGTCGATGGTATTTCCTTCCTTACTGAAACATTATTTCAGCAAATCCCCCTGTTTTGTTAAAACACCATTTCATGCTTGATAATGTTTCATTGATTTCTTCTTTTATATATATTTTTTACATTTCTTTTATTGATTGCTTCAGATTGAGAAAACACTGAGAGAAAAATATAGGAAATGACTTTTCATGTTCTGGTGGGTGACAACTGATCTAAAAGAAGATTGTAAATGAAAGGGGGAAGGGAGCACTTCAGTGGCCTTTATATAACATAGATATGCAGTCCAGGAAACATACCACAACATAAATGTCTTTTTAAGACATTGAAGTTTAGCTTAAGCAACAGCTAGAGTATTTATACCATAGTTCACCACACTTTTTCCTCCTTATATAGTTATCCATGGTTTATCTGTAGTAAAATAGAAAATTATATTTTCAAATTTTATCTTGCTTTAAAAACATTTATTTAAATCCTGAATGAATATCTTTAATAAATCCCTTTTGACCGGACAGTAATACATCTTTTATTCTTATTTTCTTTTAAGATCTGATGAACATGAACAATTGAAAGGTTCCTTGGAATTCTGAATGAATAGAATAAGTGATGGTAAGTTTTCTTTTGGGACACTAATCAGTGGCGAACATCTCACAACTTGTGAAATGAAGAGTAGACCTTGACTGTCCACATGCAAAAATTGTTCAGCCAGCTGGTTGCACATTATCAGGAAACACTTTTACTTTCTACAGGGAAACAGCAGCTTCAGTGTTTTAAAAATATGCACTGTCCTATGCATTGGCTCACAAACAGTAGCAGCTGGACCTCAAGTTAGGTACCCACACTTTAGTAAGGAAACTAACACTACAGCAGAGGAATGGGAAAAATGCAGGAATTAGTAAGGGTTAGAGCAGCATGTTTGGACAGGAGGTTATAGCATTTTCACTAGCTGGATAAGGACACAGCTTGGATAAAACCTGCAAAAACCTCTGTAAAATGTTGTATTAACAATTTCATACTTTTCTTCACACCACTGTATTAATAAGATGGAGTTTAATTCCCCTCTTCTCTTTCAAACTATTTTATCTACCTCAAATATATGTCCAACTGAATATGAGTTTAAATACCAGATCACATAGCAAGTCCTCCTGAAAATTCAGGAACAGTATCCTTGATTCTGGAGAACTAGTGATGTTTTATAAAAGTTTTAAAACTAACATTTCTGAAGTGGATAGATGCTGGCCTTCTCTTTAGAGGGATTGGCTAATTTAGAAGAAATGAAAAAAATGGTGAATCATGCTGTGAATTCTGGACTAGGCATGCATCAGGAGCTAAACAGTGTAGGCATCATATTCAGATATGTTTTCTTCTGGTCTTTGTACTCACTGCTGAAATATTCATTCCCTGACACCAGAGTTTGTTCATGGTTATTGGAAGTGATAGTGGTAAGTGGCTCACACTATGTTAGTGCTACTTTCTGTGTGCAGTCCCTAATTTGTTGCATATTTTACAGGGCCTTGAAAGTATATGTGATGAAGTTAGCATAACCAAACATACTTCTGCAAATCTTTTCTACTCTTTTCTTCTATACACCATTCAATTTCTTACTACCTCATTGATGATTGTATATATGAATACACCTTGCTGCAGTTTCTTAAAAAGAGCTGATCATTGGGAAGTTCATCTGCCAGCAACCAACTCAATTGAATTGACCAGTTTTAAGGCTGGAGAACTAATAGGAGCAGACTTGAGCCTAGTAGGGGGTCTGCATGGACATACACATACTGTGCTGTACCCTAAAGCAAGCTGAAGAGGTACACCTGTAGGTCTCAAGGTGCAATTGCCAAAGCTGTGCCTTGGTAATACATTAATGCATTAACAATACAAAAGACTGCTTATCTTTACCAGTCATTTCCAGAATATAGGCAAGGGGTTACTAGTCAAGTACTTAGTTAAGTCAAGCCAGCATAGGAATTATCTGACCTTTATTACCACTTGCCTTTTACTTACGTTCTAGAAATTATTTTTCTTATTCTCTATGGTCCCCCTACCCCATAATAAAACAGTTTGTGCCATTGCTTTAGCACCAAGAAAACCCACAAAAAGCTGACAAATTTACCTCTATAGAAAAAAAAATGCTATTAAGTAATATATAATAAACTTTAAATAACAGGTTTGCAGCTTGTTTGAACAAACTTTATTTGCCAATAAGCATGCCTCTATTCTTATGCTGAGAGCATTTTGATGTCAGAACCTTATCTTTCCTGCACTCATTGTCCTATTAAGATCACTAGAGGTCATTGAAACATACAGTCTAATCAGTATATCACTGACATAAGAAGGCCAAAGGCAATTGCTTTTCACTCCTTCACCAGTGTCCTCTGTCTTGTCTTCAGCTGATATCTGACTGTTCTTTAGGCAGATTTCTCAGTTTCCCTTAGTAGTTTCCTCCCTGTTTAGCTACCACCAATGCATATTTTTGTTATTCTTCTTCTTCATTCAAAGAAGTAATTCTTCAGCTAATCTAACCTTTTACATCTGATTTTTTTTTCCTGTTTGCCAGTCAGAAGGTGGTGTTGTCATGTATTCTTCTTCTATGTATATTTTCTGTGGCATGTAACTGAGCTCTAATCTGGGAACTACAGAGGACATGCATTCTTTTACTAGCTGTCTATAGCTGTTTTCATATTAAATGTCTTTATGACTAGTCTTGGTTGTAGGGGTAAGCAAATGGTGAAAGTTAATTTACGCCGCTTTAAAAAATAGCCTCCATCAAATACTGTGCTTAGTACAATGAATATGACATGAGCCTTTGTACAGATATGTATGGATGTATGTGGGATACCTAATTTTATTTTTTTGCTTTGAGAAATAAAACCAAATCTAAACATACACACACATACACTTCATTGTGCTTCAACAAAATGCAAAATTCAAAATGTTCCACTCTTGCTTACTCAGGGGTCAGCCTGAAATGGTTTCTTCTTCAGTCACCCTTGCCTAGAGGATACTGATATTACTGTAGTGTTCTTTTAGTAATGGGTGGCTCCAACTGCACAAAACACCTTTAAAATGGTTTTTATATAGAACTTTATCACACAAGATCATCATACACAGCAAAAAACAGTAGTAATTTTTCAGGAGTTCACCCATAAAAATCAGCTGTTAGACTGGAGATTCCAATACTTCACCTCACTTGTGTTGTGGAAGTTGGGTTTTAAATTCTCCAGTTTCAGTTTCTTAGGTACCTGGACAGTGTCCTAAGGCTTCCTAGCAGCTAGTGGAGAGACAGCCCTCTCAGAGGAGTCAAAGCATGTATTGCAGTCACCGTTCTGCTGTGATCAGCTTCTAAATCCTCCCCTCTCATCCAGTTCTTCCTTTCAACAAGAAAAACACAAATCTGTGGTGAGCACTGGCTTTGGCAAGGTCATCCTTGGCCTGTGAGTGAGTCAGTCACAGCCCCACTCAGTCACATCAGTGCAGATCTGATATTGGAGTAGCAGGAAGTGGAATGTCCTCTGAAAAGTTCCACAAAGAGAGAGTGACAAATACCAGGGTCGGTATTTGTGTTCAATACTCCTTCAGGCAGTTTGTCATCAGCACTGTAAGGTCGTTTGGTCTAACGGGTCATTGTGAAGCTTACTTAAACAAAAGAGAGAAAACATCAAGTCCCCCGTGTGGGGACAGATCATGCAAGCAAGTTTAGAACCATCCAAGTTTTGTTAGAATCAGTGCACGCTCCCCCTCACACACAGCCCTGCAGTCAACTCTAAAGGTATCAGAAGGCCTGTCAGCCAGGATAAATGCATTCAGCAAATCTAAACAGAGGGTGACCATTATCCAAATGCAATAATAATAACCTAAGGACTTCTAGAGAACCAGAAAGTCTTTATTATTTCAATTGTTCCTAGAATAGGCTGTTGACTATTCAGCAGAAAACAAAAGAATACTATATCTCCCCACCCCACACACCCCCCACCCCCCCCCCACCCACCCCCCCCCCCAAAAAAAAAAAAAAATAGGGCAATGCAAATTAGAAATATGCCTGGTTGGGAAGCAGAATTTTTTAATATTCCTAAAACAAAAAACTTTACTGTGACAATCTTTAATAGGAATGTAATAGTTCAGGTGTGTGCATGTTAGTCACACTGCCTGAAAAGTGTTTGCACTTGAAAAGAAGCAAACTCAGAATTGTCTGTTCCATCTTCTGTACAAACACTTTTTTCTACTGTTTTTCCTTTTTTTTCTCCCTACAGTTTCTTTCTGAGCATACAGGGGGAAAATAGTCTCATATACCAACAGGTAGAAGAGGTACTTCAGTATAACAAACCATGTTGATGTTATTAGTCTTGAGAGGGTTTAGGTTAAAATGTTCACAAAGAGCATAACAAATACATATATATATATATATATATATATAGAGAGAGAGAGAGAGAGAGAGAGAGAGAGAGAGAGAGAGAGAGAGAGAGAGAGAGAGAATGAACATTTAACATTTTTGGGTTGTAAAACCAGGAATCAATCATGTCTCTTGGCTGATAGGCTGAGTGCTTAATCTTGAATATAGGCCCCAGCAGACAGTTTAACTTTTGGATACTCTCCATTTGAGAGAAAGGCAGGCTTAGACTGTTACCACATGAGATCCTCCACAAACACAGGGAGTTATTTTCTTTGCAGCATTCCTACTGGAATTTTACACACATCCTTTCACTGCAGCTGTACTGGGTAAGGCTTGTTCAAAGTGAAGTGAAAACCATACAGCTACTTCAGCTCACATGTAACTGCAAAAACATACTTCTTTTTTTGCCTCTGCCCATGACTTCAACATAACTCTCATCACCACTATTGCAACTGTTCAGGAAGCACATGGATTCCATGCAACATCATAACACAGATGTGTCTTATCTCCTTTGTATGTGACCATTCTGTTCAGTTGCATAAATTGTGTCACTGCTCACAATGTACTGTAGGAGGAAAACTGGGAAAAGCCCCCTTCATCACAGAGCTGCTCCAAATATGTGACAGTGTTTGGGAAATAGGGAAAAAAGTCTTGCATGTAGAGGTGAGAATCCCACAGCTGCAGCACTGACATGCTGCAAAGAGATGGACTATCTTGAACTAAGGGTGTGCACTGAAATATGCTTATGCCAGCTGCAATCTGGTACTAAGACTCTTGAACAAAGCATGGAAACTCCCTCCCTTCTGCTCCATATTAAGACATGTTGCAAGGGTTCTCATGGGTGTTTTTTTCTTATTCATACCTGTAAAGAGAAACTTAGACCTAAGCTGTCCTTGTGCAACTTGGCTAACTCACCAGATACTATCTCAGATGGGGTATTCAGAAATCACCCTAAGTCAGGGGAATTTGCCAAAACATCCATTTGCATTCCTTATGGCCAGTGACAAGCAACTAAAGCCTCCACTCACCTCCAACTCATCTGTACCTTCCAGTTTATTCCTACAGAAACCAGTTAAGCATTCAGGTCCTGAAGGCATTATCAGAGCTGTAAACATAAAATGCAACACCTTAAACTGAAGTTCTCCAGATGTGGTTACCACAGCTTATGCCTTCTGTGGACTACGTTAAAAGATTTTCATTTTGCCACTGTAGAAGTATTTAAGCAACTAGAAATAAAGGGCTTTTGCACATGCTTTTTCACAGTTGTGTACATTGCACAACTGTGTACATTGCTGAAATCTTAGTTATATGTGGGAGATATAAAATTCTCAGCAGATGCAATAAAAAAAATAGAGAAATTGTACAGAGATCACAGTTCCTGTACTCCAATGAGGGAACATCTTATAGTGTCAAAATAAAGATCAATCAGATATTCTGATGTTCAAAGCTCATACCAACAGTGAATATTTTAAGGAATTGCTCATTTTCTTTAACCATGGCAATTCAAAAGAATTTTCACAAATATTTATCATCCTTCCAATATGAATCTTGGAAATAACTGCTGCAAACAAACTTGTTGTTACCAAGTCTGCAGTATTAGGATTATTTTGCCTCTTTTTATGTCATCTCATCAATCCATATGGTTCATCAAATATGCCAGCCTGTTATTTCCAGTTATCTGCTGCTCTCCAATCTGTTTTCCATGCTTTCCTCCCTGGTGTTTCCTATGTGTAATCTTCATAGGCTTTGTTCCTCAGCTGGGTCACAGAACATTTATTTTCTGCACTGTAACTCTGCAAGACCTGTTTCCAGAACCTTTTCTATATCTGCAATAAACTAAATGGTTGAAAGTAGCAAACCTGAGGGACACATTCTTGAAATTTACATTGTCAAGATGTATCTGTTTGCTGTTATGGTTGGTTTGTTCTTTTTCTCCTGTCTCTTGAATCTGTACAGGCAGTCTTTAAAATAGGATACTTTCTCTGGTGTTTGTATAGTATCCATGAAAAAAAATGTTGTTTATTCTAGTAAATATGGAAAAAAAATTAATAGTTATTATAAATAAATATGCTTCTCTAACAACCCTATAAAATGCAAACTCAGTCATTTATATGAAAGTCATAGAAAGAATAGTAATTCTTCAGATCCAAATGTGGTTTTACAGACTTCCCATATTACATTTTATTCTGAAAGAAACACGAGCACTACACAGGATCTGACCTTTACATTAAATCAATACGACAAATTTATGTTTGGCCAAATTTTGTGAGGCCAGATACAGAGTTGGCTCTGTGTCCCTAGTCCTAGCCTGCCTGGAACAAAAGTTAGAAACCATAACAATTTCTGTTAAAGGTCTTGGATTTGTCTTACACATGTTCAAAAGCATCAAGAGGCAGCTATTTCTCTGAAATAAAAAATAAATTATGTCACCATTAACATTTCTTCCTTCCAAATATAGGCCTAGTGTAAGGATTTTGTTGACTTTATGCCAGTTAATTCTGTTGACTTCTATAAATGACATGATTTTAAAAATCATTACTCTATTAGAGGGAAGTTATACTAAACACTCTACTATACTAAATTTTTTTTGAGACACATATATTACTAGTTGACTTACTCTCTATGTTATTTGATGCTGTATTAACATTTATTACAGCAAATTTCATTATTTTGCATATGATCATATTTGAAAATGTGCATGTTTTCTGTGTCCATAACTCTTAAACCATTTTCATTTGCTGCCATAAAATCAATGTTTTGTCTATGTGTTGTAATGCCAGTTTTTCGTACTTGAGTTTTTTTAACATAAAAATTAATTGCACTGCTGAAGAAAAAATCTTCCTTTTACATTACACTTTAGGAAAGAAGCTGTAATATGGCTGTAGCCAGATCTCTCTAACATTGTTAATTGTTTTTTGATTTGACAATGCAAAGGGAAATTGAGAAAACTCTCAAAAAATCTCACATCATAACAGTTGGTAGTTGAATTTAAGGAATCAGTCTTTAATTAACTATAGCAAAACCCATATCCCTAAAGTTCTATGGACATCATTCTTCTAGATGTAGCCAAATAAATGAAAATGCTCCCTATTTTATTCTCATGGGAAAACTGAACTGAAAGCAAATACATGCCTATTGTAGCTGCTGTTGAGTTGTACACATTAGAATTGAGTTTGGATTTTTTTTTTTGTTAGCATTCATTCACAAGAGCTTTCCTGTTGCTGTTTGCTGTCAGAAATATGCAATCAGATTTCTGACAAAGCTGTCAAGACTTGCAGTTGAGTTTTCTGGCAGAGCTATGTGGTTTCAAACAGAGAGCAAGCTACATGAGTTTCTTCTACGTTGGCCTGTTTTGTAAAAATCTGGTGTTTTAATTTGGTTTTGAACCAGCATTCAGCCAACATGTCTGTCGATACATGAATCTCCTAGAACAGCATTTAGGAGCAGATACTCGGCACATATACAGTTCATGTTTAGAGACCATTCAGTTTAGCAGCACTTTGATCTTGGTACCCTGACACAGGTTTTTCAGCCTACATATGCTTCATAGGGACTTGCATCTTTTCCAGACCATTTTTAGGCAAAACTGTTCTATATGATAAACTGAACTTGAAGCATGTAGTCAAATGTTGAGCTGAGCCACAGTTGTGATGTAATCTCTTGTCACATTTTTGGCTTCAAATGTCACCATGATTATAGAGGATGAAAAAGTGTGATAGGAACCTGGTGACACATATGAGTATTTTAAACAACTGATCAACTGCTGAGACGTTAAGCATGTCTGTCCTACTTCATTGGATGATCTTCAGAGTAATTTGTATTCTTAGTCACCATTGACAATAGCTACCTCCTCACACTATTACAGAACTACTGTGTGTCTTTGTCTTTTTGGTGCTGTGTAATTGTATGCAATGGCAAGCTATCTAAAACACAAATATTGCTCAGCTCTGTGTGAGCAGGGAGGTTGGACCAGACGACCACTGTGGTCCTTTCCAACCTTACCCACTCTGTGATTCTGCATAACCTTCTACCATTTTTCTCATACAGAAAATCACACTGGTCTAAAAAATCATGGTCACCTTAGGCAAGAGTGAAACTTTGTCAAACAAAACTGACTTTGGGTCTGGCAAACAACAAAGCAATTGCTAAAATGGACGGAGCAGACGCAAGGTGGGATGGTATATGCCTTTTTCCACTGAGCTCCACTGTGTTTAGAGGCAGGAGAGAGATGTTCAGCTCAGCTCCAGATGTGGTAGGGAAGTGTGAACACACCAGTACCCCTGTGTGCCTACACTGTCTGAGCCTGCACAGCGTTCCTCATCTCAATCACTAGCCCATCTCCTCTCTTTCTCAGTCCATTGTCTTTCCCCATCATTCCTGGTATGACTCCCAGCTGTCAGCCCCTACATGCTCAGCTGGTCCCAGTTTTTCATTATGCTTCTAACCTTCCTGATTCCCAGTCTTGGTCTTATAATTTCCTTCAAAGGCTACTCCTATAAGCCATGAATATTTTATTTTTTTCCCACTGTGGTCACCTCTTCCAGGATGTTCCCTGAACAGTATAGGCAGAACCCTGGGAGGCTGCTTGCCTTGGTACATAGATACAGCAGTGAAAGCTTGAATCTGCATATTGTCTGCAGCTGTGGTCTAATTAGCATCCAGGTAGAAGATGCCCACAATCATTATCATGGGCATGATTTCAAGCATGAGATGGTGAGACAGATTATTTCAAAATTTAAACAAACAGGCTCCAGGTTGTTCAAGTTCTTACAAATTGGCATCATTTGGTATGTTTTTTCTGGATTCTAAAATTTGCGTTCCTCACACATCCCTGGTACAAAATGTGACACTTGGATCTGTTAATAAAGTCACTTTGAGGTATTTATAATGCAAAGATAATATACTGCTGGTGAATTATTTCTTGGAAATATCTGAAATGTTTATGCCACAGCATAGACTAACCAGACTGAAACAGGATATGGATAGTTTCATTCCAGAAGTCATATTTTAATGAAATTGTACACCACTAGTAGTAGTCTTATAAAGCATCAGAATAATTCAGCTGTAGGTGGTGTTGTTAGTTTTGCCTACAGTACTGACACATCTTGCTGTAGTTTAGTTCCCATTAAATATCAGCTAGACCACATGATGTAGTGCCAATAAAAATTAAAATACTGCCTCAGAATTATGACTTTTCAATTGCAATTACTTGGTTACAGAGATGATGAAACTTTAGATCTTTGACAATTTTTAGTACATTGAAGCTGAATTGCAAAACCAAGTAAGCTTCTAATAAAGAAATTGAGGTTTATGGTATTTCTTCTAACTGTGTATAACATTTCTACTGCTATACTTTAATCCAGGTGTAGCACATATCATTCAAGTCTGTAGCATGCATATAATAGTCATTATTCATTTGTTAGTCTTTATAATCCCTTTATGAATGTTACCTATTATGCAATATGTGGAGAAACTGAAGGCTAGATCATGAGAAAGTTTACATTGCTTCCCCGTCATGGGTTGTGTTTGAAGAATTGGAAGTGACATGACATTTTTAAGATCTTTTTAGAAGATTTTTGCGGTTATTCTCTCTATCTCTTTACTTTCATCTTCTGCTTTTCTGTGTCCATTTTCACTTCCCTTCCTTTTCATTTCTGTCTCCATATCTCCTTCCCACTCTATTCTAAATTATGCTAGACAGAGGGATAGTGAAGGAGTCTGAAAAGATTCATATCAATAGACAACTGAGTTTTTGTTTACTTATAAAATACTTGGGCCATTCTTAAGAAGTTGATCTTGCAGAGTCTTAGACATTCTCTCCCAGACAGGAATTTGTTATTAAATTGATTTTCAATATGAACTAGAGTGCATTTTTTTTTAACTCAAGTTAAAAATAGGACTCTGTTGTGTTCTCTGATAATGACAGTCACCCTGGAGACAGGAAGCCAGGTGGAATTGAATAGGCACCATCCCTGCCCCCTTTTCATTTGCTGCATCCTCTCTGTTCCCTTCATAGACCTGTGTCCATTTGCATCTCTTTCCCTAATCTCTCTGAAATCAGATCAGGTAAAGCAAAATAAGGCAGAAATGTCAGGCTGAGTGCCACCTGCTAGTTTCTCAGTGGAAAGCTCTCATGTGATGAAAATCACAAGAGCACCCTCAGAATGGGCCCCTGTAGAAAAAAAAAAGTCAAATTATATTCTTCTGCCTATCCATTCAGATAAACTTGAGAGGATCATGTTTAGGATTTGCATCAGGATGGCCAAGGTCAGAATCAGGGTTTTACTGCACTCTTTGTAGTAATCACTGTTGTAGATCTGCTTTCAGTTTCTTGAGGGTAAATAATTTCCTGTCCAAAAGCAGTTCTTTCTGTAACAACCCAGTCAGCTACAGAAGGAGATATGAGTGTTGAAATTCACAGATTTTACTCATATGTGAAACAGAGGAATTGTGAACTCAGTTGAGGGATTGGGCCTGTGGTTTAAAATTGGTAATAAAGTAATGGCATACGAGTCTATTACCATTGAGACTGGGACTGGGGGGGTGGGGGGGTGGGAAACCAACCAAAAAAAAACCACTGATAACATTTAAATATAACTCCAAACCACAAAATGGGAGGTGGCATCTTTCTCCTCTTCCACATAGTCCAACATCTAGTTTTCAGATTCTGGCCTCTGAAACATCTAACTAATTCTTTGATTTGTTTTGAAAAGCAGAAAAGGAGAAAGAAGGAATACAAGTTCATGGATACAATTTAATTGATACTCAAATATACATTTATTATCTGTGTCTAGACTTTGAGCCAAAAAGCCCAAATTGAAACGTATTGCCACCATATGCAGTCTGGGTCAATTGATTCTTTTCAGATCATGGAGAATAAAAATAAGTGGTTATTGTTGGATTCTCTGCAGTACAATATGTCCAACACTGCATTGAGATGATGTCAGAAAATCTGCATTTTTTCCCAATTATGAAATGAATTATGGGGAGCTAGCTTACCACAGGCAGAATTGTTAAACCAGCTATTTTGGCTGATACACTGTTGTCCAGACAGAAACACAGGTGCTTTGGTTTTAATTTTTTTTAAATGCTTCAAGGTTACATTGACCATCTCTTCCTCACTCTCTTCAGAATTTAAACAGTAAAAATCCCAAATGTTTAGAAGTATCTGAAGAATTCAATCATCTATTATTTTCTAAAAATAAATCAAAGGAAAAGTAACAATGCATAAGTAGCTGATAATACCTGTGATGTCCAGATGTAAATTCCTCTGTGTTTGAATGAGTTGTCAGTGTTATATAATAGATTTTAACTATTATTTTTAGTGGGAGATATGAGGTGTATTTCCTCCAGTTTGACTCACAAACTCCTTAAACACATGGCATAAGTTTGTCTAAACACTCTCAGCCATGTTGAGGCTGCTGTAATTCCAGAGTGAGAGCTTTTGCTGGAGTTACAGCAGAGAAACTCCAAACTCAGTGCTCATTCAGATGGTTTCAGATCAGCAACTTCAACTAGTTTCCAAAAAACTGGTGTGCATGTTCATTGAGTTATTCTTCTGTTTTAAGTTTTTTAAAAGTGGAATTTTTATTTTTCATTAGCTTTAAATCATCCTTAAATGAAACAGATGGGTAGGGTTAATCCATTTTAGGAATTTGCTTAGCTCATCCAGCTATGTTATTCTGAATCACATATTAGTAGAATATTCAGGGAATTTAAATATTTTGTTTTCATCAAGGAGGTAAGTATGTCCTGGTGTCTCCCTAGGCAGGGAGCTCTGTTCCAAGTCCTCTGATGCTTTAAATCAGCACTGATCAGGATCTAGTCTACATCTCTGATTTGTAGTACTATCTCCTTCTTATCATTATCAATCATGCCAAATGCCACAAAAAGAACACAGAAAGGGGAGAAAGGGGAGTGGCTGTCTCTACTAGCAGATGGTGCCTGCTGAGGATGTAGGCTACAGTCTGAGACTCCGTTCTGCTGCCTCACAGTGAATGAGAGACTGCACATACAGATACTATAAAAGAAAGACAAACTCCAGTTTCAGCACTCTTCTGTCTTTCTTTAGTCTCTATTTATGATATGTGAAGATCTCTCAGAAAAAAAATAATTCTATGGCCCACAAGAAAATCCTCCAAAGAAAATCACATCCTTCTTGTTGAGTAATGCATAGGATTGAATTCCACTGCTCCTGGGGAGAAGACCAGTGTCCTGGTCAATTAAGAGACACCGGGCTGAGCTGAGGCTGCTTTTGGTTGCTGTCTCCTGCAGTGTTGTTTTTAAAAATATTGAATTGTCTTGTTCTTTTTTACCCTTATTTTCTTTCTTTTTTATTTGGCTGTGAGTTTTTTAGTTGTTGGTGGGTTTTTTACGTTGAGTATTGTTTGTGTGTTTGATTGATTGATTGATTGATTGATTTGGGTTTTTTAATTTGTTTTCATCATTCTGTGTTTCCAAATGGGCTGTATATTTTCTAAAACTGTGCCATTTGTAGAAATAACATGTAAAACATTTTGTTGGTCCATCTTCACCAGCTCAGACCTTCCTGATTCACGTTTTACTCTGTGTAAGGAGCACACCCCCTTGTACTTACCCCAGCTTCCATTACAGTGAGAAATACAATGAGTCCAGCACCAGCCATAGGACCAAAAAAAATATATGTTTGGAGACAAGGAGTTTTCTCTAAACTGCACATTAACTCAAAATACCAATCTCAGTAATATCTGTGAGAATTGGAAGATTGAAATCGATGTAAAGCTCCAAATTTGCACCAGCAATGAATACATTTGATGTCTGCTTGTAGATACATACAGGATATGTTTTCTGACCTGCCCCAAAGAGAAAAACAGTTTGCTCTCCTTGTGAAATAGGGAACTAGGTATCTGAATCCTATCTCCTTATGTTTTCCATGTCTGAACAGATATCTTGTTCTAACTGACTAATACAGCAGTCAGTTGTGGAATGAACTAAAACGGGAGATTTCTCAGATCCTATCCCTGAAAAGATGGTGGCTGAAAGAGATGGCAATTGCCAATGTTCCTGCAGGGGGCATTGTAATACATTATTTATACTTTTCATGTAGGATAAAAGAAAGCTGTGAGGATTTCTGGTTTATAAATGAAAGTCATAAGGATTTCTCGTTTAAACCAGAAATTTAAACTCAAAATAACTTATTTTTCTACTGACAGTGTAAATTAGTAAGAAGGAAAAAACCCTGAAAAATTTAAATCTTTCAATAAAATTAATTTAAGTATACAAACCACACAATCAAACCCCAGATATTGAAATTCTGTTAGCAGAATTAGACTATTTTCACACTTTGTCAAAAAACAACCCAACTCTGTGACTTCCTGGATTATAGATAAACCCCTAGTAAGACTGAGTTGTTCAAAGTTAAGGAAACAAATGGACACTTAATACGTTATCTGTGGAGCCTACAGAAGAATATTGCTAAAATGCAAAAGATTACGATTTATTTACTTTAATTTAGTAGAATTTCCATGCTTAAAATGAGATTAAAAACACCTTTTGAATGAAGACATAGGAGAAAAGGAATTAAACTAAATTCAATAAAATCAGGAACACTTCAGACTATATGGGATGCCAGTAATTTTTATTGGAGTTAAAAATTGATGATAATGGCTGTTCTCAGACAAATAAGCAAATCAGTGTTGGATGATGCACCTTTACAATCTAAAATAAGAAAAATCCTGAAATAATTATAAATACTGGAGAAACAGGACAAGTATTTGCTTAAGAAAATATTGAGTGTGATTAATAAATGTATACCCCAATCTACTGGCAGATAATTTCACTGTTTTTAAATATTCCCCATTAGCTTTATTCATCTTAACCAAGTGGAATTAATTTATAATAAGCTGTTTTTTAATGCTGTAAAACAAATGTAAAAAAATAAAGTATAACTCATAAGTGTTGTTCCTTGATCCCAAAGAGGCATTTGAAGGAATCAGCCTAAAGTTTGTCTTCTACATTTTGAAATGGATACACATCTTCTGGTGCCTAGTTTCTCACAAGAGCTTCTTTTATAGGATTAGGCTCCTATATAACAAGCATGTCCATATGTATCTGTAAAGGGGCTAACACTGAACCCTTTAGCCCTTATAGAAGAACATGCCAAAAATGTCAGCCCTTCATTATATTGCTCTAATAGCCATCTTTTTTATGTGAATAAAATTATTGACTACAGGAAATTACTGATATACTTACAGCTTTGATATTAAAAAGTGAATGTAATAAAGGCAAAATGTAGGCCAACAACACTTAAGAAAGTAGAACAAATTCCTGGTTCCAGATAACCAGATGTTTACAAATTAATTGGACTGTATTAGGCATTTTAGCAGTCTCCAGTACTTAAAGATAGATTCCAGCTCAGTCTGAAGCAGTTTAAGATATCCAGTTTCTCAAAAATTCTAAATATTTACTAAACTAAGTTGTTTTTAGAGGATTGCAATAAAAAAAATAATGCAAGGATCTGCTACCGCAAAAGTTATTATGATGTAAATAATTCTTAGAAAGCTGAATTCTTTCCATTTTATGGCACTGGTTCCATTTTGCACTAGATCTACACCTGGCTAACTTATATAATCCCAAGTAAGCTGAAATCAAATCTCCTTTCATACCTCTTTTAAAATTGTGCATTATTACATGAGGAAACTTACAGTGGAGAAAAATGGACTAGAAACATTGGATGTGGCAACTCCACTGAATAATGTGATTATAAAATGATCACATGCTAATTTTACAGTAGTTTGGTGCTTGGAAATGATTAGGGAATGAAACTGGACAATCAGTGCCTTTCATATTTACTTGAAGGGTTTCTATGAAATAACAGAAATTAGTGATACCTTCCGAAAATCTTCTGGCAATTGAGAAGGAGTCCTAAAATTATCATTGAGTTAACAGATTTTTTTTTCTCTACTACTAAAATGTCTGAAGATTCAGGATAAATTGAGCCAGACGTCAGTTGGATGTCCTGCACTACAAATTCCACCCTTGAATTGACAGTCAGGCTCAGGGAGGATTCTGCTGTGAAGAGCACCAGGAGAAGCCTTTGAATTAAGCAGCTAACTGCAAACGGATAGCACTTCTACTTGCATTTGTACAACACCAGGCCAGAAGCCTGAAACTGAAACTGGATAGAGAAAAACAAAACCCAGCTTGTCTTTAAAAAAAAAAAGTCAACTCTTTGGAGAGGGTTATGAACTTCATAGTTATTTTCTGATAGCCTTTTGTTGTGATTACTAAAGAAATACCTGTTAGTTAAGTGACAAAGGTGGATTTTTTTCAGCAGGCACTATCACTACAGAAGAGATCTAAGGTCACTGCATTCTTGTGAGAAAGTAGCATTACTGAAATTGAGAATTACATTGCATCAAGTAAACTGCCAGGCAGGCTCACTCATAATTTGCTTTGCTATATTATCACAATAAGTGCAGTTAAACAGAATCAAACTATATTCATATATAAAGACAGGAATTTTCATATATAAAGATAGGAATTGCACATGAGGAACCCTCTCTTATCAACTGGCCTTCTCAGATGAAGTCTTTGCATACATTAATATGCTTTTTTTTTAAAATTGCAGATTTCAAATATCACTGTTCTTTCTCATGGTGTTTTAGCTTCATTCCTGCTGAAATACATCTAGCAGGATAGAGTGCTGCTGCTTTTGTTTTATGCACAGATAAGAAACCATCTTTTCTAAGGCCATATAGACACACATGGAAAATTGGATATGTGCACTTTACAATGTAGGAATAAGGAATACAAAAATAGCATGGTTGGGAGCCATAAAATCAATGCCAGAGACTAGACTATGGATTATTCACGCTTGCTTTATTCCAAGAGACACACATTTACCTGGCTGGTGAGTAAAGATTTACACGAGCTGCATTTGGAGCCTGCTCTATGGCAGAGCACAGTTTTGGAGGACCATCATCAATGGGTCTAAAGGAGAGTAGAAGAGACTCTCTTTGGATGCCTTCAGGAGACAGTATTAACTACAGGTTATTGAGGAGATGACTTCACTGTCTCCAGTAGAGTAACAGTTTTACAGGTCTAAAGTACTGTGTGTAACTTTGTATCTCAGAAGTTGGAACAATTGCTGACTTGCTTGGGAAAGTTGAAATAATGCCAATGCTTTTGTTTTATGAGTTTTGTTCTAGATCTGTGTGCTAGAACTGCATACAACTAGCAATTAGGAAGACTGAAGTCTTGGTTGGTTTTTTTGGGGGTTTTTTTGTTTTTTTGTTTTTTTTGGGGGGGGGTGGGGGCTTATAATATGATACATTTAGTTTTAAGGCAGATCTTATAAATTAGACAAAGCTTGTAAAAATTAAATGAGAGCAAACAATACCTATCACTCGTGGCTAGTCACCTCTTATTTTAAAATTAGGACCATGTTCTTACTGCAAGGATTGAGTGGTATAAATTATTCCTGGCTTACTTTTCTCTGAAACAACTGCATTCAGCAGAGCTTGCAAGACAAGTGCAGAAGATCTAGCATGTAACGATGCAGAGAAGACAGAGATACATTTTAATTAAAGATATGGAAATTTTTGTTGTCAGTGTGTGGTTTTGACAGCTCTGCAAAAGTGGCTACTGCTTCCAAATTCACACTGTTAATTTTGCTATTGAGCTGTCTATAGAAACCACAGCACAATGTAACACTGCATGACTTGACTGGGAGCTGAACACAATGGGCTAATTGCTAAATGCATGTGAGAAGAGGTCCAAAACTAGAAGGCCATCTACAGACATTTTACTTGAACTGTTTCATGTTTCTATTTTATGTTTCTTTAGCAAATATGAAGTTACCTTAGGAAAAAAAATCCAGGAAGAATAGCCTAAAATTGTTTTTTTTACGCTAAAACATAAGACAAGTGATGTCTGATGGACCTCATAGCCACATATACAGAATAACTCATTTGCAACTCTTAAGGCATTTAGACTACTGAGATGAAAAATGAGACAATGTTTGATCTACTTGTAAAGTTTAAGTAATGATAACAGAAGTGTCTGTCTCATATATCACTGTCAAAGGTGCCTCAGATTTTGCAAGTCTTATACAATAAATCAAAGAAACATATCACCCTACCTATGATGAGGAAATTGATATGAAGAGTGAAAGAATGAACAGGGAGGTTTAAAGGACCTAAGGCTCCAAAAAAAGGAAAGAGAAGAGCAGACTTGTGTCTCATGGGATTGTTTTAGCTTGCCCCAAGATGATCACCAGAGATTACGTAGCTTGGAAACGTGGTTAAAGTAAACTGCTACTTCCCTCCTATTTTGAGGTCCTTTGCCTAGAAATGAAAGTCTGGTGCCTGTCTAGGATTTTGTGCATAATTCAATGAATGCACCCAAACTCAAACTAATGAACACAGAAGTGCTCTAAGAGCCTCAGCTAGAGTTAGTCATCATATTGCTTTTGGTTTGGAGAAGTTTGTTGGAAACAAGAAGAGTTTCTCTTTTTTAGTTTTTTTAATGTCCCAGAGAATGCAATTTAGGCAAATGATTTTTTTTAAATGATTTTTAAAAAATATTAACCAATCTAAAAATTAATCCAAACTATTGTTTGGATTATTGTTCCCACATGCTTGAGACATCTTACAGGGGCACTAGGAATTTCCTTCTGAAGGTTGTCATTCCTCTCTAGGGAGTCAAAGAGTGCTTTGAAGACTCTCTTAAAATAGACACCTCACTTGGCCAAAGTCACGTTAAATAAAACCTACAAACCTACCCAAGACTGCTGAGACATAGGGCAGTGAATCCATTAGGAAGATTCCCAAAAACCAATAAAGCCAGCAGGTCTGCTTAAATTTAATCACCTGGCATAAGTTTTCATGGTTAATTTAAAGGCAAAACTGTTCAGCACCTTGTAGAACCAGTACTTAGTTTACACCTGAATCATACATAAAAATGTAAGTACATGAATATTTATGTGCTGAAGAAAGATCAGATCATAAAGACTTACAAGAAGAAGTGCTGGAGCCCAGCTGTCAGAAACTCCTGCTGAGCTAACCATCTGTCTGTAATCACACATCTATCAGTTTTCTGTCCGTAATTACATGTCTGTCAATGGCCTCCTCATCTCAAATGCAGACTTCAAAGAATTCAGATTTTTTCCTGAAAATCTGATCTTTCCTCTGCTTCCCCCAGCATTATGTACCTTGATTAGTTCTGCTTTTTTTCTGCTTGAGATGATTATGCTGACATATTACAAATGGAGAAATCTCTATTTATTCTAAGGATTCAGGATGCCAAGATAGCATTTTTTTGTAGGGTGACATGGACCAAATTGAATCTTTCTTCTGCTTGCAAACAAACTGCTATGAAAGCAATTTTCTGTACACCTAATGCCAGATTCTCAGCAGTTCTCCAGAGTTTTGTTGTATTTTACTAGTACTTTACAGGCTCTCAGATTCACATTAGTCAGAAATGTGAAGGTACTAAACCAGTGCAACACAAAGGTGAAGTAGGAGTGTGCAGATGTAATTCATGTAATCTACATCATTCTAGCGCTGGCAGGGCTTTACCTTGTAAGATAAATATTAAGGGAAACCATTGAAAATAACCAAATAAAATCCAATATATGCTGCTTTATTTTTACTTAAAATATATAGTTTGGAGACAAGACCTTCCAGAGGCTTTTTCTTTTTCACCTGGTTATCTCCATCTTGCTCAGTCAGAGTATGTGGTGTTTCTCGCCAATACATCATTAGCACTGCTTCCAGGACCACTGAAAAATCTGAGTTTGCAGCACCTACCATGTTTTCTCATGCTCTTGCCCAGTAGTAAGGATGTGATCTCAGGACTCAGTTTCAGGTCTCCCAGAAGACTCCTTCTGGCTTGTCCAACATCTCCTGGCTTTTTAAAAAGAAACTGAAATAAACTTCATTTCCTAATGATTTGCACAGGATTCACACTGAGACATCTCATTTCTGTGCCCGCCACTGGATTCATTGTAACTTCCAAAAATGAACAAAAAACATCTTACTTTCCTTTGATCTAGATCCACACCCTTCATGAGCTTCAAACTTTTTCAATGTCCTCCACATAGATGTAGTTCATTCATGAAATGGCTGCAAACGTGACTCTTCTTCAAGGAGTACCTTCAGCTTGAATTCCTCCATCTTTTTAGGGCCCCTCTAACCCTTCCAAGAGGCACTTTAACACTTCTAAAACATGTGTTTAAAACACAAAGAACTGAAGAAATATGGAGGAAAAATGAAGAAAAATCTCAAAATGTTAAATATTATCTAGTTAGGGGTAGAAGAACATTTAGAAGTGAAGTGTAAGAAGCAAAGTGAAAACTAGAATGGTAGAGTAGTTCATGTAGAATAAAATGCTGGAGGAAGTACAGATCAAACCTTTATAGTGTGGTAGTGTGCTGAAAAAGAACTCTCTTAAAAAGTTGTACAGGATTCATTCACTCTTCAAAATGTATAGCTCTATAGTGTTGCTTAGGAGATATGGGACATAAGTTTGTGTTGTATACAATTGAAAAGATTCCTGTCCTTTCCCTCATTTATTCTCTCAAAAAAGTGAGGAGAGATAATATAATTTCATTCTTTACTTGGAGCTGCTCTTCAGCAATTTGAACAAGGAGGTACATGTGCTTGTGCCAAGTGACTTCTACATCTACCCCACTAACAGGATAAAAAAGCTTTTTAGAGCTAGGCACTGAAAGGTCAGCCTGTGAGTTAAAAATCATTTAGGTTCATGTAGGAGGGACACTTTATGCTCCATACCTGAATAATAATGTTGGTTTATAATGAAACTACAAAATCTGTTCCCAGTATAGGTGCAGGGTGGGGGAAAAAAAGAGGAAAAGATCAGCAAAGACACTTTGCAGAAGTGTTGTAGCAGGAAATTTTGGTTCCTAGAGTATGCCTCTATACTCTCAGTATCTATCCCTCTTATAGGATCTGAGGGTTCAAGTACTGTTACACAAAATGCTGCACAGTAATGTTACAGAAAATGATAGAGACAAGTAAAATATCAGCTCTAAAAAAGAATAATTTTTTAAGAACACAATAGACCATATCCTGATGATGCTATGTTTTAAATCTCTCTGAGAGTGGGATTGTCTAGCCTAATTATTTATTTAGATAATGAAGGCATCGTTTTACATGTGCACATGGTCAGGAACTGCCAAATTACAAGCTTGTTGTCACTCCCCATAGAACAGGGGTTATTGTCCTTATTTCCTGTCTAACACTACATGTTTGTCAAACTACCAAACTGATTCTCTTGACCCCAGATTGCTGCTTTAGGTTTGAGTTACAGCAAACTTTTAAAATCAGGTTAAGACCTGGAATGCTCATGACGGGATACATTTTTCTGGGTGTATGTGGTTCACCACACCTACATGCAGTCACCTAGGAGTTGTGTCTAGTCCAAGCTCATCCTTATCACTTTCTCTCTGCTGAGCAGAGAGAAAGAAACTCCCTAAGGTAATAGTGTGTAAGGTGGGCTGGATAAACTACCTTCAGGAGCTACTCATGGTTGTGTGCTGACTGCAGAAGGACTCCAGGTGCTGTAAAAGGACTCTAGATGCCTTGCTACAGCCAGATACAGCTCTGAAATGGCTGAAGTTAGGCATGATAAATGCCATCATCTGCATAAATTTCTGCATGGTAGTTGAAATTCATTACTGCTGCTCACTAGGAGGAGGTTCACCTCACATTTTGCAGTTCTGCTTTGTGATAATTAGCCCTTTGGACCCCACTCCTGCTATCCGAAAGAGAAACAGACAAAACCCTCAAAAGTGCCTGGGTAGCAGCACGAATAAAGAGGTATTCAGAATGTAAAGAGCTCTGCACAAGTACTCCTTGCAGTATTTACTCAGCTCTGCTGCTGCCTATGTGTACATAAATTGACTAAATGAATCAGTAAACTTTTCTGTATTATGTTTTTAACATCCCTCACACCTGAAAGGTTGGGCTATCTCTGAGGAGTAAAACCAGCTAAAATTCCATGCTTGTTTTTGGATTTTAACACAGACAAGATTGCCAGCAAATGTGTGGGGTGGTGATGTAGACACTTGGACTGAAACACATATTTCATTTTTCTGCTGTATGCTCATTAGATAGTAATAACTTTCCATCAATGTTGCACTATGCTACACCCAACTCTGTGACATGCACCAGAAAGTCTTCACATCTGTCTTCCAGTCCACAGTCACACATCATAGAAAAAATTGATAATTGATAATTGATAGAAAAAAATCTGAGCATGGAAGGGATCTTAAGAGAAAAAAACTGAAAAACTGCATGTTCTTGTTTGCATAAATGTGCTTATTTGCAAAAGTGTGCTTTAATGTATTTGTGTTGCTATTGCTTAAATCAAATTGCTAATATTTGTTAAGCCAGGCTTCTGTATTTTGACACAAATGGATGAAAAATGCAAACCACATTAAAAATGAGACACAGACAACTTTAATTTTCATGTTCAGGTCTAACAGAAGAAATGTGCTTTGTCACTTACAAAATACACCGTAGTTCAGTTTAGATCAGTGGAGAAAACATTGTTTTACAGAAGAGTGGAGGAAGACGGCCACGGTCCAAAAAGCATGATTTTTTTTAATTGGGCATTAATTTATTTATTATAATGAATAATATAACATATAATAATTCATTTATTTTAATTTATTAAAACATTTTAGTTTTCTGAACCTTGATGATCCCAGGTCTACTTTTCATGTCACCTCATTCTTTCCTCTTTTTTTTCAGTGTAAAAACCTCAAAGGTTTTAAATAAGTTGGCTCAGATACTCTATATTCAAACAGTTGGGTAGAGAAAAATGAGCTGAAGTGCTCTGTAAGCTATGCTCTTCTTGGAGCAGCTGATTTAATACCTGCAGCTGCTGCTAACAAAGAGTAAACCGGTCTCCTTTGTAATTCCATTTTATTGTATGTCAAACTGCAACTGCAAATATTTTTTTATAAGTAATCAAGTGCAATCTGATATGCCTGAGCAGCAGCACTTTATTGACATTTTATCAGCCAGAGTTCCTTTGAAGGAATACCGGTGATCAAGGAAATTTGCCAGTTCAAAATGGCTATAATTGTTCACTTATTTAATCATGTACTAAAACAATGCATGTGATTGTGTTGCCAGTGATATATCATTAACAAAATATTTTTTGCTGTACAGTTCTTCCTATTTTATTGATGGTTGTTTTCTGTCTTAGAGATAGGAAATCTTACTTGCATGGATCAACAAATTAAAAAACACAAGTTGCCTATTTGCTTTAGTAAATAGTAAACATAGTAAATCTACATGACAGATACATCTTCCTTGCTTTTATGTGTTTCTGTTGACAGCCTGTTCCAGCCTCAGTCTCTCAGTCATTGTATTATATTACAGGTAGGTCGTCACGGGCTTTTGCAAAAGGTTCTAAACAGCAATGGACATTATGTTTTCACTTTCCCCTGTGATTTGACACTCATACTGTAGGGTTCCTATTGTGAACATGACAAGGGTAAAAGTTTGTTGCTTCTCTAAAACTTGGAACTATTGAGATATTTGAAAGAAAAACCCAACCACACCAAATGCATTCAGAATCCTCGTAAGCATGGTTCAGGTAACCTCACCTCCAGCACAGCTATCTAGGCTTCTTCTCTGCAATTGCATAGAACCAGAATCATTATGGTTATGAAATACCATTAAGATTGCTAAGTTGTACCCTTGTCTCAACCCTACCACCACGGTCACCATAAACCATGTACTCAAGTGCTATAGCAACACATTTTTTTAATACCACCAGCAGTAAGGTCTTTACAACTTCTTCGGGCAGATTGTTTCAATGCTTTTCAACCCTTTCCATTAAAAATTTTTCTTAACCTTTAATCTAAACTTTTTCTGGCTCAGCTTGGGGCCATTTCCTCTGGTGCTATCACTTGTTACCTGGGAGAACAGACCAACCCCCACCTGTCTACAACCTCCTTTCAGGAAGATGTAGAGAGTGATAAGGTCTCCCCTGAGCCTCCTTTTCCCCAGGCTAAGCACTCCCAGCTCCCTCAGCCTCTCTTCATAGTACTTGTGCTCTAGACCCTTCACCATCCCCATTGCCCTTCTCTGAACTCACTGCTCAATGTAGTCAGGGGCCCCGCTGTAGTCAGGGGCCAAAAGTGAACCCCATATTTGAGGTATGGCCTTGGCAGTGCTGAGGCAGTGCCTTGGCACTGACTGTGCTACAGGGGCACAGTCACCTCCCTGGTCCTGCTGGCCACACTCTACAAGCCAGGATGACAGTGGCCTTCTTGGCCTCCCAGGCACCTTGGCCACCTGGCCACACACATTTCAAGTCACATTCCCCAATGCTTCAGAGAAAGGAGAAAAAACCCATCACCATATAAATGAAGTATGTGTTTTTCATTACTCCTGTCACTGCAAAGTGACAATAATAACTGAGGGATTTACAGAAAGAAAATAGTTTTCTTTGTCCAGAGCAGCCTGGAATAGGTGTTTGTATATGCTGGAGATTACAGAGAAGTGAGTTAAGTGGACACTGAATTACCAAAAGTGGGAGATTTAAATAGCATAGCTCATTAATTCTGCAGTCTTTACTTTGTTACAATTAACTTAGTTTTGTCTCACCGGCTGTTAACAAGCCTGTGTGGAGAATATGCAAGCTGGTGTGGGGAAGACCTCTAGGAGGGCTGTATTTTGAGGAAGGTTTAAGTGTGAAGAGTTACTCAAGACTTTTATAAAAGTACCTCATGACTTTATGGAAGGTACCTCATGACTTTATAGAAGGACGTGTAAAGACAAAGATGACAAAGAGGGCTTAAAGCATAGTTTACAGACAGATCTGGAACAAATTCTGACTTAAGGGAAGGGGAAAAACTAGCAAGGGAAGTTAAAAAATTCAAAACTGGTGAAAGCACTAGTGTAAGATTGTCCCAGAAAGTGTGAATCCCTGTTGCTGAAGGAAAAAACAGGTTAGACAACTTCTGGTGCTGATGAGACAAGTCTTTCGGATGCTGCTTTGAAGAATGATTCTTTTTATGATTTTTAAATAAATAACTGCTCAGTGATAAAGAGGCTTGGATATAGGACTGGTTTTCTTCTGGATCTATTTCAACCATGTCTTTGTAATGGGAGAAGTCAGTTAAAGTTTTTGTTGTACTTAATGTAAAATATTTCTTATTGTAGAGCTAACAAGTTTTGATTTTAAGAACTCATATAAATAAACAAGATAATTTTTGAGCTTTACAAAAGCACATAGTTCAAGAGGTTACCCACTCTTACGCAAAAACTTGTACTTTTCCCCAGCTTTTGCTCATATCCCCTTTTGAGTATGCTATGATCTCCCTTCATATTGCTTTGGAAGACACATGAGTTAGAAAGTGGGCAAAATAATATTTTTGCTTCTCTCTAATATTGCTTCATTTTGGCCTATCTAGAGAATAACATTCACATCATGAATGTCTAGAATGCTGTTCAGTGTTGGGAAAATGGGAAGAATTGAATCACTGTTCCAATTCATTCTGAAACTCCATTCTGTGTGTTTAATTGTTCATGTTCATGACTGTCCAAAATCTGTGTGTGATTTCAATCCACTGCTTCTGAGTGGTGCTCATTGCTGAATTTTGAAGCCTGTACAAAGAAAACAGAGTAGGTTGTCAATTCTTATTATGATTCATGTCATTCTAGCTGATTAATTCAGTGAAACATGGCATAATCACACTAGGCTAGACATATGTCAGCAAAATAACATTTGGGAAAAACACAGGACAGCCCCAGCTTTACCCTGTTTTGGGGGGTTTGTTTTTGAAGAGGGCTGGGTGAGCTTTCATACCTTCATTACTTTCCTGGCCAATTTTCTCCAAAATAGGAAGAAAATTACCTTCAAAACTCTCTCAAGACTGATAATTTTAGTGAAAAATATTTGTTTCTTACATAAAGCAAATTTTCTTTCAGCTGTCTTTACCTTTTTCTCAAAGCAGGTATAGGGCACTCCTTTTCCTAAGGCTAATTTTGAACAGGGATAAATCAAAGAGACTTCAGGAGCCTGCCAGACACTTTTTCAACATTTGTCTTTCCTTCCCTTCCACAGCTCACACAAGGAGGATGTCAAAGGTGACAGCTATTGGAATTTTACAATTAAATGCTTGTAACATAGGACCACTTCTTTCATTTCCAAGGTAGAAGATGACTATTTTGTTCCAAGTTGCAGGGTTGGAGAAGAATACTGCTGATATCCTAGTTGAGGTCCTAGTTAAAGATCCAAAAAGTCCAGTCCAGGACCCACAGACATTCATTTTTTCAGTAGAAAATGATGTAGCAATTGCAGGTTATTTGCTGGTTTACTCTGTATGAAGAGCTGTAATAACCATGTTTGTTCTCCTTTTCCTAGCTCCTTCTCTACTTTTAAATTTAGTTTTAAAATGTGACCTTTAAAAAAAAATCACACACAAAAAAAAAAAACCCTGTTGTTCCTACTGCTTAGTGCTTTGCTATGTAAGAACTTTAAAACATTTGACTGTCATTTGTCCTGTGTACAGCACAAACAGTAGACAAACTGTGGCTTGCAGCCATTAACATATTCAGGGAACTTTGGGTATGAGGCACTGCAGTGGTCAACAACTCAATGTCCTTATGGAAATCAGCAACAAGTAGTGTCCCTCAGGGCTCTGTGTGGGGATCAGCACTGTCTAATGTCTTCAGTGACACAGGCAAAGAAAATGAGTGCACCCTGAGCAAGTTTGCAGATGGCACAAAGCTGTGTGGTGCACTTGATGGATGCCATCCAGAAGGACCTGGACAAGCTGGAGGAGTGGGCCCATGTGAACCACAGGCCCAGTGTAAGGTCCTGCACCTAGGTCAGGAAAACCCCAGTGTCAATACAGGCTGTGGGCTGAAGGAACTGAGAGCAGCGGTGCAGAGAAGGACACAGGGGTGCTGATGGATGAGAGGCTGGAAATGAGCCATAAAATTGTACTCATAGCCCAGAAAGCCAAACGTGTCCTGTGCTGCATCCAAAGACACCTGACCAAGAGGGTGAGGGAGGGCATTCTGCCCCTCTGCTCTGCACTCCACCTGGAGTGCTGCATGCAGCTCTGGGGTCCCCAGCACAGAAAAGGTGTGGACCTGTTGGAATGGGTCCGAACAAGGCCACCAAGTTCATTAGAGGGTTGGAGCACCTTTACTATGAGGAAAGGCTGAGAGGGTTCAGGTGGTTCAGTCTGGAGAAGAGACAGCCCCAGTGATACTTTGTTGTGTCCTTTCAGCTCTTAAAGGGGGTTTATAAGAAGGATGGGAACAAACCTTTTAGCGGGACCTGTTGCAATAGGACAAGGGCTAATTGTTTTAAACTAAAAGTGAGTCAGTTTAGGTTAGATATAATAATTTACATTTTTTTCACAATTAGTATGTTGAAACATGGGAACAGGTTGCCCAGAGGGGTGGTGAATGCCCCATCCCTGGGAAAATTCAAGGTCAGGTTGGATGGGTCTCTTAGCAACCTGATCTAGTCAAAGATGTCCCTGCTGATTGCAGTGGGGATGAGATGACCTTTAAATGTACTTTCCAACCCGAACTATTCTATGATTGACTCTCTGATGCTCTGAATGAATCCCACTTAGCTTTTAGGTATTATACTAAAGCTGTGCTTTATTTCTTCTGGAGTTTTGTTTAAGCAGGTACATGCTCCTTATTTGAGCAAATAACATTTTTCTGTTCATTTTTATGATTGCTTCTTTGCAGATAACTTTCTGGAGGCAGATCCAATCACAAAAAACAATTTACGAGGTCCTTATAATTACTAAAAATTTAAGTTACTGATAGAAAACTGATGAGATCAGAAATTTTCTTCTTTTTCCTGTGATCTCTTCTTTGTGTCCCTAGGATATTGAGATATTTTTGTGAGCCCCTGGATTGTCATACTTCTGCTTACATCTCAGAAGTATAATTCTGAGATTGAATTGTTACTTTTTTCAAATATAATATTATTTAAGAAAAAAGAGGTGACACCTGGATAACATTTTCAGAAGCATATCAGTCATTTTGGATTCTGAAAGGAAGTATGTCAAAGGCTCAAGAGACATACGGGATACAATTCTCATTAACACTTAGTGGACAGATATTTAACTTTTTTCCTTCAAAAATATTGCATTTGTTTCACTTTCAGTAGGGCAAGGGACAAAGGAAAAAGTGAACTGGGATGTTGTATTTGCATTTTCACCTACACAGTGTTCCCTGTTCATGGATTCAAGTATTTCTGTTTAGACTTCTTAAGGGACCCGAGGTGAACTTGTAGTTTAGCTACTCATAAACTAGAAGTTTCCAACTAAACTCCTCAGTGACCTCTGTTTTCAAAATTTAGTCTCCGACTTAAGAAATTATTTGCACTAAATTTAATTTCAGAGTTAAACAGTTTTTAATCCTAAAAAGATAAATTCTAGTTCACTTCTACATTTTGGCCAGTTTCAGAAGCATTTATGTTTTGACAATTAATTTCAGGGAGACCTTGTAGACTCCAGGCTTGGTCAAATTTTGACATGCGCCGTATTGGTTTTGCATGGCCTGGTTTATGGCAGTGGGGAGACACAGAGGTGGCTTCTGAGAGAATCTGCCATAAGCTTCCACCATGTCCAGCAGAGCCAGCCCCCGATGGCTCCAAAGATGCTTGTGCTGCTGGCCAAGGCTGGGACAATTAGAAATGGTGGTAATATAGAACATTCTTATATATTTAGGAACATTCTTAAATATGTTATGACAAAGGTGTTACCAGCATTTCTTACTCCACTACCAAAACCAGGCCATGCAAAATCAATACATATTCTAAGAATACAATTTGGCTTTGTGAAAGAAAAAGTTAACAGAGCTTAAACTCTGCTCTGTTAACTTCTAACAGCTTTTAAAGCTTAGCAGTTGAACATCATAGATTAAAAAATAAAATTCACAGATTTCAAATACAGGTATTGACTTTCAATATACAATTTCCAAACCTTACAACATCTGAAAAGCAATTCTTGTACTTCCTGCTGAGGTGCTTGGTATTGTGGCAGTGGCTCTTTCTCACAATCAATGCAACAGGAAAAACAGCAAACTTGCTTTCAGTGCATGGCCGTAAAAGTAATAAAGGAAACAAGGGATTGGTTTCTGACAGGATTTTTAAAAATAAATAGAGCAGGAAGGATAATCTTCATTTAAACTAAAATGGAATCAGGCTGCTGACACTAAAAATAGAAAAGATCCAATGGAAATTTTTTGAGTTTGAAAGAATGCTGGCAAGTGAGGGAGATTTTGGAAGACTGCATCCTCAAGATAGGAAGTTATAAACACCTGTGTCCTTAAATAAAAGAACAGAAGTTGATACAATTAATGAAGAAAGCAGCAAAGAACAGCTTCAAGCAAAGTATTATTTAAACAGAGGATGTAAAAACAGACATGCAGGCCAACAAGAAAATTATAAGGATTTTTAAACATATGCTACAAGTCTAACAATGGCTGAATGAGCTGAAATACCAAATGAGAAATTAAGATATTAAAAAAGCAGGTAGAAGGCAGAAACTGGTGAAAGCCACAAGAATGAAATATTAAGTGTATAACGTCAGGTCATTCCCACCAGTTGTCCAGCTCAGAGAGTAACAATGACTGTGACACGGGAGAGAGACATAAGGGAGGCAAGGGAGCCAACAAAAAGCATGGTAATATCTGCAGAGTTTATTTTTTTTTTTAACCCTAGACCAACTAATTAACAATTTATAAGAGAAAAGGCAACTCTTGATGTAGTTCTAAGCAGTACAAACAGGACCAATGAAGGACCTATAGGACAGGAGGGATTTTTTAATTCAAAATCCTTTGTGCAGCAAGACTGAAAGTTTCACAGAATAACTTGGGTTGGAAGGGACCTGAAAGATATGCTACCCTCTTCAACAGCATTTCATTAAATTGAGGGCACATCTAAAAATAAAAACAAAAACTGTAATCTAAAAGGGTATAATGTTTGCATGTGGCATGAAGATTGTTTACTGCCATCATATTATAATCTCAAGATGATTGAATAATACCAATCCAAAGAGACTTTTGAACAGTCGCACAAAGAGCCTGACCAACCCTACCCCACAAAATCATCATATTTAAACAGTAGATGAGAATATTAGAAATTTAAAGAGGGCAGTTGATCTTGCAAAAAGTGAAAGTTGTGTTCAGGTAAGGAAAACCTTAGAGTAAGATTGGGCAAATAGAGCCATAATAAAACAGATCAGATACTAGTTTGAGGAATAGCTAGTTGAGCAGAAAAAAAAACTAAGACTACCAACTTTTTCAAATATATCTGATGCAGAAAGCCTGTCAGACCCTGAAAAATAGGTGATCAGAGTTTAAAATAAACACTTGAGAAAGATCTAGCCATGGCAAAGTTGCTAAATGAGTTATTGTATTGATATTCATCACAAAGAGCCTTAGGGAGAATCCACACAGCCTTTCTTCAGAAGGGAAGAATTTGAGGCACTGTATCAAATTCATGTGTCAGCAGAAGTTTCAAACAAATCCATCCAATAAACAGGAACAAATCACCAGAACCAGATGTTGCTGAACTATGAGATGTACTATATTGCTATGTCATCACTTAAGTTCCCCCAACAACAAGCTAAATTAAAGGAATGAAAGCTGGCCAATATGTTTCAATTTTTAAACTGGTTTTAGCAAAATTTGAACAAATGTTTCTTCAGCACCTGAAAAATGGCAGGAAAAGACTGAGTTAAAATATCTATTAGAATCTATCAGAAGAGACTTTGACAAACCTTTTGCAGAAAAATCACACCTCTTCTGTCCATGGAAGATTTTTGCCAGACTCTATTTTAGAAAAGATCTGATGGTTTATACAGCTTCAGGGAACTTCCAAATAGTCTTTGGCAGTGCTCCTCAACAGAAATTGTTTTAAATGCCATTGGAAGGAGGTAATTCCATTAATTAAAAAGGTAATTAGCAACTAGGGGACAAAGGTATAAGTAAATAGTTAGTCTTCACTACCTGCAGTCTCTACAGAGCTCTAATACAAGGAGGAAAAAAGAATGTTCTTGGGATATTACTTGATAAAGTAGCTGTGCACTAAAAAGGACACTGAAAAGAGAAATCTTGGACTCATTTTGGTTAGTTCTCCAAAGATATTGGTTCCATGCCTAAGGTGCCTCAAAAAAACTAACAAACCCATAAAAACATCTTGGGAAATAAAGGAAGAATAAAGTGGGAAAACAACATTATGCTACTATGTTATCATCCTGTTCCAAAGAAAGTGAATATTGTTTACTGTTCTGGGAAGTCTTCTCTAAATATTTATGCATAACTAGAAGAGGTACAGGGATACAATATTGATAATCAGAGTATGGAAATACTTCTATACATGTAGACATTGCTTGGGTTGGGACTTTTAGACCTGGTGAAAAACAATTTATGCAGGGTGGAGTAGAAATTCAGAGGGTAGTGAAAGGAGAGGATGTATAGGAATAGTAACTTTCTCATTTACACCTATCCTAAGAATAAAGAATCACCAGATAAAATTCTCAGACAGCAGATTTAAACAAACGAGGAATATAAAGCATGTAATTACATCTTACAGCTCATTGTCCAAGGATGCCTAAAGTACCAAAAGTCTACATGGTTTCAAAATTCTCCCACAGAGAATCTGTGATGAAAACACATCATATAGCTCAGGAATTTCAAATCCACAGATTTACAAAAGCAACACTCCCATTATTTTCCACAGTCCACACCTTTGGCTATGCGTTTTGTGAGACTGTTGATTAACCCAATGTCCTTATGTATTTCTGAGGGATCTCCACACACCAGGATGTATACTGAGGTACATATTCTTTATTGCCTTCCATCCTTCAGATGACACATTCTCACTAGAGGCATTCAATGTAGCTTATAAATCCACAAGTGGGCTTATGTATTATCTTGGTGGAAAACAGAATAAGGTCTCCAAGGTTACTGGCTGCATTTTCAAAAAGGAAATTGATGCTACCATTGTAAGTTTATCTTACAAATTGTTTGGAGCAATAGTTGCTTTCTTTTCCTTTTGACTTCTTCCATGTAGGGGGAAAGAAGGCACCAAAACAATTCTTCAAGGTTCAGAGGAGAGATGTCTCTGCTCTTTCTCCTCCCAGGTAGCTGTGCACTTATGAGTGGAGACCTCCAGGCCTTAGAGCTGTCTGTCTTCCTGCACCATGGCCATACTGCTCAGTAACTTCAGAGCTTGCCACACAAGCAGAAATATGTACAGACGAATCTAAAATCAGACACTCATGAGTATTAGGTTTTATAAACCTAACATGAGCTTTTCTTCTTTTAACCAACTTTAATCTGCCTCCATGGGAGTATATTTTTCTGTTTTATGTTTGGCCCCCTTTAGCTGGCTGAACTCCCCCTAATTAAGCCAACTCATTGGAGGGCCAGCATCTTACAGCTTCTAAGACATCCATGATCAGAAAGTCATGAGTCTTTTCTACTTGCTCTGACCTTAAAATGAGTGGATAAGGATTAAAAACAAGCAAATTACTCCCCTAAGAGAGAAGGGAGAAAATCCAGCTTCTGGCAGGCACAGAGCAGCAGCAGAGCAGCAGTGTGCTCCCCCTGCCTTTGCCCTGGGCCCCTGAGTGCACGCTCAGGGTGGTCCCCAGGGAGCTGATATGGACACCACAGCCCAGCTGAACAGGCTCACTAGTGTGCCCACAGCACTGCCTGCACATGCACAGCACCAGCGCTGTGATGCTACAGGAAAAACCATTGCCTTACATGATGGAGATTGTTATCACTGTGTCAAGACACAGCAGAGAGAAACCATTCAAATAATGTAATTAAAGCATCCAGCAATATAGACTTGATATTTTTGATTCAAAGATATCTTCTTTGATTTTCTTATTTAAATTCAGGAAATTATGTTAAATCTACGATACAAATTCTACTAGACTTTGCCATTACTATTATCTGGGAATATCCATATTTGAGTATAAATCCAACCTTAATTTTTTCTGCTGAATAGCCATTGGGTACTGTTGTTTTCCAATTCTTCCAGAGAAGACATACACAGGAAAAAACTAATCTTATGTAGATGCACCTGCTTCAATGAATGATGACTTTGTTCCATTATTTTATCTCCACACTTATCTTTATTGCAGCAATGAAATAATTCTGGCAGAACAATGTAAATTCTTGAATTGACTAAATATTTACACTACATAAAACCACTGAGAATTTTACCTGCCGATTATCCCAATCACATACTTCAATACTTGTTTAAATACAACAGGAAAAGATGGAATATAGCTTTTACTTCAAATAGACATCCAGTGTTTTAAACTGTTTCAAAACTATATTTCTTCTCCAGAAACAACATGCTTTTGTGCCAACTCCTAAATAACCATAAATTTATTTTTATATAAACCATAATGAATACTTGGCCAAGATGCTGCTGGCTTCTACCTTTGAGCAGAAATGGAAAAACTGCACACTGAGCAAAATGGAAAAAGACATCACAGCAAGTCAAATGTTGCATTTTGCATTTAATGTGAAGGAAGCCTTGTTTTCATGGTGTTGCAGTTTACAGTGTTTTTAATCTTAAAGTGGCCGATCAATTTAAGGTAAGTGGCAGGCATTTGGCCTAGTTCCCAGGCTCTGCTTTCCTCCCAGAAAAGAAAGGATTCAGTCAGACACACAGACAAGGGGCATCATCGGTGGCTCTCACATTCCAAGCATTTTAGCACAGATTAAGTTGGAATGGTTTTACTGTTTACTGAAATCTCCTAGGTGTTGCATTTTATCCCCCTCTGGCTGTGGTTATCCAGGTTGAGCTTCCCAGGTCAGGACCTCCATAATCAAAATGGCTTGTAGAGCCTTGAAGGGAAATACAAAGTACAGGTCAAGACTCCTTATTAAAATGCAATTTCAGCAGCTTATTGCAAAATGTTAAGTCCCCAGACAACAGGTAATTTAGCAGTGAACTTTTTTCCTAAAGCTTGCAGCAAGGCAAGAGCTGTTTTACATGCATTCCAGAGGAAAAAGCGAAGATAATCTTCTTAAGAAGGACAAAACCTCAGCACTTTGTGTGTCTGGAAATAACCAGCAGATAATTAAGTGTTATTTTTAGACTTTTTCCCCTTTTAGGTGCAATAAAGTGCAGATTTCAGTGTCTAATAACAAACTCAAATTTGGCTTTATTATGTAACTGTGAAAATATGTTTGGTTGTTTTTAGAGCTCCTATCCATGAACAATAACTTTAAATAAATATAAGTTTTAATATAGTCACCCCTTTTGCAGATACTCAGGCACAGATTTTTTTGAGATATTAGGATGATAAATTATCTCAGGCTTCCTAGAATTGCATATGCACAAAGAACAGACACTGTGTGGAGAGTTCTCGCTATCCACACTCCTAGGAAGTATCAGATGTTTGACTGTTTGCAGTACTGGGGTATGAATGTGAGGCTGCTTTCTTGTTGATAGCTTTAGAAAAAAAAAAAATCCTCAGCTATTAATCTATTTTTCTTTTTCCAGTTAGCTATGCCTTTAAAATAAATTGATCACCAGATTGAAATGGACAGTATTTCTGCCCAAAAGTGAACCAGTAGTTTTGCAAATTTAAGCAGAATAGGAACAGGAAAAATGTAGGAGCTACACTTCTTTTTCACATGTGGAGACATTTCTCAGATATACTCCAGCCAATTTACAAACATTTTCCCTTGAAAATGTCAGTCTTTCCAGAGTTTGGGTTTTAATCACCCTTAATAACACAATTGAAGATATTCTGTTCCTTGAACCACTTATTGAAGACTGATGTAGATGCAGACCTGAGCATGCATATGCATGTCAGTGATATAACTGGAGTGAACTGACCCTGCCGGTGCCTCTGGAATCCCAGGTACACAGCAACGCTCTGGGAGGTATCAACACATTGCAGCCAGGTGCCAATGCCTTTCTGGAAAGCATCATTATATGGTCAAAGCTTCCATCATTTATGCTTTCTTTCCCCAGGTTCAGTCTTTAAAAAGCAAGGAGTAACTTCAATGGGAAAAGTTGTTTGTTTAATCAAGCAAGTTAAATTATGAGGGAATATACTCAGTCTTTAGGTAGGAGATAAAATATAATGGTGCAGTGAGAGTTTGTGAAAGCTCAGATAGCCATGGAGAGCAGGGCAGTGCCCAGGACAGTGAGGAGCCGTGTACAGTCCACACACACCGAGAGGCAGGGAAGGAGTTAACTGCAGCCCCAAGGAGGGGCAGGAAGCTGACCAGCTGTGTGCAGTTGCAGCTGCTGCTATAAAAAGGCTTTGCCTTAGAGGACAGGGAGTCACAGTTGAAGGGAAGGAAATTCTTCTGGTGAACTTAAAGTTCTGAAGGGAAGGAAGTGGGTTCCCGATGACTGGCTACCTGAAATTTGGAAGAGCTTGCTAGTGTCTGATGGATAGATTCAGTTTATCCACTTGGTCAACAGCTCTTGCTTGCTGTTAGTGCTATCTAACCAATATGTGTCTTAAGCCTTCTTCAGTGTTCCCATTAGGCAAAAAAAAATGTTGCAAATTGTAAAATGCTGTAGCTCATACTGATTGTCCACTACTGTGCAGAAGCTCCATGCTGACCTTTCTCCAAGGAGAGATTATTATGGGACTGTTTCCAAGAGGTCTTTGAAATAGGACTAGCTCTGGGTAGGTCAGGAGGGGATGTAAAATGCTAACTGAGTAAGTTTGTAGCAACACTCTCCCAGAACAAGGCTACCCTGATAGAGGGTTCAGCTGTAAAGGGAAGGAAGCATCTTCCTGACAGTCCTTGAGGAAGTGACTTAACCCTCAAGGGAAAGAGAGCAAAGGAAAAAGACTGCTTTATGTAGCCCAATAAATACTTTCATGCATACAGGGATGTTAAAAAAACAGTTTTGGACTTGATATTGATTTATTCCACATGTTGCTGTCCTCTTCCTCCTCACAGTATTCATATGAATTCTTCTGTGAGGGATAACCTTACCCGAACATGTCCTCCAAATACAAATTGATTTTTTTTTAAAACAAAATAAAATATATTAACATGTTATCAGAATCTCTAGGTGAGATTTTTCCATCCTTGTTTGTAAGGTGGAGGAATATATGGAGGTCAAGCAAGAAGAGCAACCACAGGTAAATAAAAAAGTTTTGAACCCTGATGCTGCAGCTCAGTTCATCTGCTGAAACACTGCAGGTATAGCATGTGGCACACAAGCCCCTTAGCCATTCTTGGACAGCAGCTTTCTTCTGCTGGCTCTACAGGCTGGCTGGCTCTTACTTTCCCTTTGCCTAGTCTATGGGAAACAGAGAGGGTTTTATTAACCAAGGTTGCACTGCTTGGGAATGGTTTGTAGCCTGCCAAACTAATCACAGCAAAGTGTCACAAGATTAGATTTGTCCTGGCTGACTAATTCAGACTCTTGTGAGACAGCAGGAAAAAAGTAGCAGAAAAGGACAAAGAAGATCTAAATAGGAATTAGGGCTGGTTGTGCTGCAGGGTGCAAAAGAAATACTGAATCCAATTCCCATTTGTATTAGAGATTCTCTGATACCTGTAGAGGAGAATATAATGGCATGGAGCACAAATGAAATGCTGAAGTTTGCCTCCCAGATTGCTAGGATTTTAAGTGGTTGTGTTAGAGACAGCTTTCCCAGAGAGAGCTAAAGAAGTCTGAGCTCCTTTCTCTTTCACCACATATGGTTGTTCAGCAGGTATTGTATCCCTGGTGTCACACACAATGGCCATGGCTGACCCTGCCTTAGCAAGGCACAGTGCAATGGTAAAAGTGACTCCAGCTGGTAGCGTGCAGGACAGCCCTGATTCCATGGGCACCATGAACCACTCGTGGCTTTGTGGCCATTACTCAGCAGCTGACTGGCAGTTTTGCTTTCTTCCTCCTCTAGCCCAAATCATCAGATCGTTCAGAGCCATTCAAAATAGGTTTTTGAAGAAGGCTTCTCTGTTTGCTCAGGGTTTGTCTACAAAGAGCTCTGCTATGTCTAAATGACTCTGTGATGACCCATGTGTAGTACATGCATGTAACTAAAATGCCATGGAGAAGAAGACATGGATAATCAGTGAAACTGCTGTACATCCCACATGAATACTCTTTATAAAGAGTATGAATACTCTTTATACTCTTTATCATCCCCATGAATACCATATATAAAGTATGAATTATCGGATTTTCTTAATTTTATTTAGTTCAATCATTAATTCTGGGCATAAAAAGAATAGGTTTAACTCTTCTAGTTAAACCTATTCCTGTTCAAATTGCAAGAATATGAGGAAAAATTATGTTGTCATTAATTCAGATCCTATTTTCATGCAAATGAATATTCAGCTGTGGACATCCTTGGGAACCTAATATTCCTATATCCCCATGTTATGGAATGCATAGTTACACTTAATAAATGAGGCAGGAGGGGAGGTGTAAACTTTCTTTAAATGGTTTATTTATGTTGATGTGGTTTATTATTTATCCACCCAAGCAAGCTATGCTGAGACATCAGGCTGTCTTGCAGACTTCATCTGAAGTTATAGTCTCGGTGAATGAGATCAACAAAGTAAACATTAGGTCTGACATATGTTTTAATGGTTTGGTTGACTGAATAGCAGCCAAAAGACCTGAAATTAATTCCTACTTAGGTAATTTATTGTTATTTATTTCTCACAAGAACATTATCATGATCAAAGAGGTGACTCAGCATTTGGATTATACAGTCCAGACACTCATTCGAAGAAAGTCAAAAAATGGGATTGCTGATTGCTTATAACTGAGCTAATCTCCCAAGATGTTGGCAGTATTCTTTGGAGTTCAGCCAAAATTTTCAACTGGAAAATCCTATGAAAAATCCCTTTCTTCTGTGAGGTTCATAGGAGCAATGCTCTGAGGATTGCATCATTAAATCAGAAGATCACATATCTTTACCCAGCTCCTTTATTATTTCAAATTAGTATGTGGCAACTCCCCCAAAGGTAAAATAGAATATAGTATATTGTGTTTGAAATCCATTACCCATGCACTTGTTCATCCATGCACCTATACCAAATATTTTAGTAATTGCACTCACTCTCACAAAGTCTCTGTAATTAGTCACAAATAATTATACCCGTATTTACACCTACCTTTTAGAGGATAGGTTCCTCTTATAGGCAGATTTCCATTGTTTTAAGGATGGTATACCCTGACGTTCTTATGCTCCAGGTGATGATGTACATTTTCATAGGAATTTATAAATTGTACTAATGAGATTGCTTTTAGAAATATATACTAATTTTCTGAATATATAGTGGTCAATTAAAACAAAAAAAAAAAGGTTTCCTATTAGAGAAAGTTTTCAATCAATAGCTGGAAATGCTTGAAATGCTCAGATGACTGAAAATAAATCAAACAGACCAGGATATTTGATAATTAATTTCCTCCCCAAAAAGCCATGAGAGGAACTGTGGAATTCAGACGTTAGTTCTCTCTTACTGTAACTATACCACACATTGCATCAACTTTTCCAGACAAAATTTAGAAACCAAATTTTAAAATTTTAATTAAATATTTAGTTTTAAGATAAGCCAAAATTAGCTTAGCTAATGCATTCAATGGAGAATTTCCAAGCAAACCTTTAATCTATTACAAACATGACATCAAATTTATATAGATTATTCATAAAACCCTTCGTAGATCCCACCTCTGGTTGTAGGTCCTGGGATTTTTTAATTTTTATTTATTTGCATTTCTTTTTGTTTGGTTGGTTTTTTTTCTTACAGACGAGTTTTAACATTTTCCAGTCTTCTAGTTTAATGCAAAATCAGAGCAGGAGAGAAAGGGAAAGATAGAAAGGGAAAAAAACCACTGTGACTTCCATTTGATAGATTATCTAATAAGACAAACCCCAGTTTTTCAATAATTTTATTTAATTGATCCAGGTAAACCTGTATGTAGTTTAACTGACATAAGCTTGAAAATTCACAAAGGATTAAGTCACTACAGAGTACCATAAAATGACCTTGCTAATTTTTTTTCTCATACCATTTAAATAATATTTCCTTGCTGTTTGTGTAGCATGGAATGTTATCTTTATGTTCACAGTTCTTGGAAGAAGGCAGATAGCTTCTCATTTGTTCACACATTTATCTAAAAAAAATTGCAGATGCAGCTGAAGGTACCTGGTCCTTCCTTCACTTCCTTCCCTTTCTTCCGCTCTTTCCTCTCTTTTCCCATTGTCTTTTTTCTGGGTTATTTTTCCTCCCTTCCTTCTCTTTGGCCCTCCTCTAATGATAGCACAATTCAGAAAACATTGGCATTTTCCAAGTTTTTTTACGAATCACATGATTTGTAAAAAAAATTTAAAATAATTTATTCATAATTTATCCTGTCTTAACATATTACAGATTTGTACCATGCACTCAATAGCTTGCTGTTAAAAAAATGCATAATAAATGAAAATTTCAAAATTCTCATGTTTTTCCTGTAAATGACATTTTATTGTTTTTTGAAAAAGAATAATCTGTTCTGCAGTGTTGGGATTTATCTGGCAGGTTAATGTTGGTCAGACAGTCTTTAAAGGAAATGGAGGAAAAAACCTAGCCAAGAAATGATGGATAATATAGAGATGAACAAAATTCTCACAAATGCAGGTTGAAAGCTTTTGGTTCAGCCTCTTAGATTAAAGATCCCATTACCCTGCCCATGAGTTCATGGCTTAATCTTGTTCAACACAAACAGTTGATTCTCAGTCTCTTGGTGTATCTGTTAAAAAAAATTTTAAAAAATGTTTAGGTGAAAATTGCAATATAGTTGAACACATGGTATTGCATTCAGCACAGGCTGAGTGATACTCACTGTGATGCAGATAGTAAGAGTAAAATGATGTGGCTTGTACTAAGAGATCAAACAAAATCCCTGTGCTCCTTCAGTCGCTAAAGCCTGTAATTAAAGCATGTTAAAGCCCAGCTTTGCACTGTGAAAACAGAGAAGAGTCAGAACACAGGATGGTGGTCTCTATCAAAACCTGGCTAAAAATCAAATTATTGAGACCCTGTTTCAACTACATGCCAGAGGATTAATGGTCAAGACATCTAGTTAGCTCTAATTCAAAAGATACAGCATGTCTCCTTTAGCTTTGTCCCAACAGTGAACAAAAAAGCAGAGAAGCCACCACTGAAATATCTGTCTTTCAGCACCATAGCTGGCAGCCTCATGCTTCAGTTTTATCCTACCCTAACTGAAGACTGAGAGCATGTCAATGGGTTTAAATTAGCCAAACTAAGAAGTCAGGTAAAATATTTTATATTAATATCAGAGCAGAAAATTCTAGAATAGTACTATAACAAAGGAATATAGACTAATAGTCTTCTGCCTTTTATCCTGGAAGATAGTCTGGGCAATCCAAAAAATCAGCTGATATAACTCACTGGAGTGGGTAAGGATGGGAAACTTGAAGAAATTAGGCTGTAAAAAAGTTGAGATTTAAACAGTATGAACAATATATGCTTCAGGGTACAAATCATATCCAGAATCTTTAAAACTGCTGCAGTGCTGTTATTGGACGTTAAAAAAAATGATCAAAGAAGGGATTTGGAACAACATGTCTACATGGCCTCATCAGAACCTGACGGAAACTACAAAGTGCAAGTAAACGTTGTATACCTGGAAGGATCTGGGAAGGTTATAAATCTGTAGATAAAAAACAATGTGGGAGATGTAATTTCTGTGGTTTTCAAGAAGTTTTGATAATAAATTAATAAGGAAGTCAAATAATCATGGATCATTGGGCAAACGGCTTGTTTGGATTAAAGTTTTTTTTAAATAATAAAATCAAAGCAACAATGAACAGATGCACTTTGGGGTAGTAAAAAATAATAGTTAGATTTCCCAGTTGCTGCTATGGGCATGGTGTTATTAGAAACACTTAGAGCTCTTGTCTTGAAAGAGGAAGTTTTATTTTGAAAAGGTATTGTATTCAAAGTTGAATGCCAACTGGAAGAATAGGAGATGTAATTGCTTATTAAAAGCGTAGTGGCTTTCAAAAGGTTCTGATAACACGTGAAGAAGGAAATAAAACAACCATCATTTTCACAGCTGTTTTCTTCATTAGAACAAGATAAAAATGAACAAATATTGTAGGGAGCAGCAATTCCTGCTGCACGTTCTCTAGGAATTCTTGTACCATGGCTAAAGGTGTTTGAATACTGGAGAATACAACCATTTTTTGATAAACATATGAGAAATAATACTTTAAAAACATTTTTTTCTGATTATAGATTTAGATTCTTTTCAAAGGAAGATACAGAATTGCAATAAAATGCATTTTTATTTCTTGTCAGCAACTAATGTTAGCAATGGTCATTTGCCTGTATAGTGGTATTAAATGCAATTCTGTCTTACCTCGTTACAGGTGGCAGCAAAACTTACCCATTGTTCAAGATACAGGACAAAAAATCAGAAATTATATGCTCAGTTCTGCTCAGATGTCCCTTGTGTATAAACTTACCTTCACAGTCTTCTACTAGAGAGTGAAATGATGGATAACACAGAGGATAAATAGTCTCAGGTACACACAGAGCTTGTAAAGGTGGATAGTATTTTAATTCTAAAGAAAATTAAAAGTTTAAAGTTACCTGACTGAAATATTGTGAATTCTCAAGAAAACCACAGGAATTCACAGCCCATCCATCTGCTGTCCCCTGCTGCGCAACAGAAGACAAAAAAAAAAAAAAAAGAAATGCAAAAGCAGTGCTTTTCCAAGAAATGAAAGGAAATATTTCCTTCAGCAGCATGCAGTCAGACTGAAACTGAAATTCAGTACTGCAAGAGGTAGTTGAAGAATGCATTTGGATCTTACAAAATGATTGTTCATTAGTTGTTTGCTCATTAATATTCTAGCTTTACAAGTCAACCCTGGGATAAAAGTGCACAAACTTCCCACCTCAGGGTATAGGTACTTAAGATTCAAACTCCCTACCTACACAGTTTTTGAAAAGTATAGCATCATTTTGGTTGGAAAAGCCATCTAAGGATCATGGAGTCCAGCTGTTATCTAGCGCCACCATGTTTACCAATAAACTGTGTCCATAAAAGCCACATCCACACATGTAGAACACTTCCAGAGATAGTGATTCCACCCCTTTCCCTGGCAGCCTGCTCCAATGCCTAACTACCCATTCAGCAAAAAAAATATTTCTTGGTTTCTAACCTCACCTCTTCCAGCACAACTTGGGCCCATTTCCTGGCATCTTGTCGCTTGCTACCTCAGAGAAGAGGCCAACCCTCACCTGGCTACAATGTCCTTTCAGGCAGCTGTAGAGGGTGATAAGCTTTCTCTCAGCCTCCTTTTCTCCAGGCTAAACTCCAGCTCCCTCAGCCATTCCTCACAGGACTTGTGATCCAGACCCTGGAGGTATCTCCATCACAGCAGTGTTCTCTAGGATGTAACCACAATTTTAAGAGAGAGAGGAAATTTATATTCTCAATTTAAACAACAAAGTGCAGTAAAACATAGTCCTAACATGTTTTGGCTGACAGAAGTTCTGCCCCTTACTCAAACCACAGCAGCGTTTATCTGTAGAAGCACCTATGCCAGTACTCAATACTTGAATTGGGTGGAAGCCAGCAGCAAAATCTCAAGACAGCATTGGCTGCCCAAAGGAATGAGAATCCTTTTCAGGTTCTGCAGTCCCAAGTTAATGAGCCATCTGCATGAAAATACAATAAGAAGTCATTCATCCCAGTGAGAGCAGATCCAGAATGAATGGATGCCCATAAAAGTGATGGCAGGAGCACAAGGAGAAGAATCTGTTTAGTGAGTCCTAGCTGAGTATTTGTTCCAGGTGCTGACAGCAGGGCTAAGAGTTTGGACAAATGTACATTCAGCATTAGCAGATCTCAGGAAACTTTGCTACTGAGCCAAAACTGAGCTGTGCCATCTGAAAGAGGGACAAGATTAGGATTTTGATTTCATAATTTGACTGATCCACATAGTTCCCAAAAAAGCATTTTCTTGACTCCAAGACTACTTTGCCACCAAATTTCTAAGCCTATTTGAAAACCACAGAGATATGTGAACTTTTCAAAGGAAATTAATGATATTTTAATGTAGTTGAAAGCATTAGGCATCCTAGAAATAAGGGGAACTCATACTGCCCCTGTGTTTTAGTTCAACTGTTAGAAAACAACATCCTTAAACAGTATACTTCCTCTTTGTAGGCATTGTACATATATTTTTTTCAAAGCTCCTGAAATCCAGAAATAAGCGATCTATTATTGCAGCCCTGTTCCATATTGAGAAAGACATATTCATGTATGTCTGCATACAGCAGTGGAAACCACAGGTTCAAGAGGTGGGTAAAAGGATAGATATATTGTTTAAAGCTCAGGGATGAAACTCATTTAAGCCAAGAACACTTTGCTCTCAGGTCATTAATAGCAAGCAAATCAGGCAACGCAGAGGGAATCTGCAGTGAAAAGGATCCCTTTCAGTCTATATTTCATGGTTCTCTTTAAGGAGGGGTCCCCTCTTTTCTTTTATTTTGAAATCAATGTCTTTCATAGCAGTCATTGTGCTCCCTGTCCCCCCCACTGAAATGACAGGATGGGTTTCAGTTTATCCCAGTGGGAGCCCAGCAGCCTGGAAGCCAAGTGGTGGGATATCTTTGTAACTGCTTGGCAATTCTGATCAAGACAAAAGTTCTCCAGCAGGTTAGAAAGATGGATTCAACAACTACAGGACCAAACCCAACCAACAAACATTGACCAAATTAATTTCTTAGTATAAGCTATTTATTGTGCAATAGCATGATAAATCCAAGAATTCATCGGATACCTGAGGTCGGGCAGTTCTGGCTTGAAAGAATTCTGACCTCATTTTCAGAGGCACCCACAGCTCCTTCTGACTATTGTGGGTTAGCACGCTACACTACCCAGCACTCCCCAAGAACTAGCTAGTGATTAACTGTAAATTTTCCCACAGCATTAGGGGCCTTTTAAAATGCTTTCTAAGGCACTTTTTTGAATCCTTTAATATTTATCAAATCTGTAAAGAACTTCTTCGGAAAAAAACCCAGCAGAACATGCAAGCTTCGTTGTTTAGCTTCTCTGTTGGTTGAAAAAAGTAAACAGAAACCCAAAATGGTATGTCATTAGTAAAGTCTCTACCTCTGTACACATTTAAAGCCCTTGAGAGGTGAGGAAGAAGGTCCCACACCCAAAACTTCATTTTTCCTCAAGCGGTGACCTGTTTTCTAATTTTTATTACCAGAGGGGAAAAAAAGGCATGCCTTAAGCCAAATATGCACCCGTGTTCTGCTGCAGCTTTGTGTCATTCCCTCTTTGACGTGGCCAGGTCTTTCATTGTGCTTATGTTTTTCAACGATTTCTGAATGCACAGGATTAACATCTTTTAGGCTTCAAGATAGTTTTTTATGGTCTACTGAAGCTACTGTGGGAAAAGGACACCTGTTAATGACAAATGAGTCACAAAAGCTGTAGAAGGGTATTGGTTTAAATATTTACTGAATCTAGTGCATAACATTTATCACCTCTTAACATATTGAATGTTGTACATTTACTAGTAACTGAATAATTTTTAAATTTCATTTCCCATCACACCTTACAAATGTTAACCTTTACTTGGGATATCAATTTAGTTCTATTCTTGAGCAAGAATGTAATTTCTTCCACTTCCCCAGTATTTCCTCTTAATTTCTTTGTGCACTAAAGTAGTTATTCAGTTAACAGAAACAAGTATGATTCCAGCAACTGTACTCATTAGAAAGCTACTAGTCCAGAGCCAGAAGAGGGAGCCTAGAGAGCAAAATATTTTTCTCTGTTGGCCACTACCTTGTAGGCTAGGTTGTTGGGGTTTAAGCGTGGGTTTTTTGTTTTGTTTTGTTTTGTTTTGTTTTGTTTTGTTTTGTTTTGTTTTCCCTATATTAGTTTGGTTGATTTTTTAAAAATAATTGTTCCATAACAGAGCTGCACATAGGAATGGGGATAATAACTTCCTTGTCAAGTTTCACTGTTAAACAAATTACCACCAAAGAGTAGAATACATTGACCTTTGATCATTATATTTGGAGAGGACATAAAGATGCCATAGTGCAAAGCTGAGCCTTTTACTGTGGATCTCAACCACTCCACTTATCATAGTTCCACCTTCTTTTGTGTATGTTGGCAGGGAATAAAAAGTGTCTCTATTAATAATATTAATTTTTGCCAGTCTCAAATCTGAATCTCTATTATATTGTGTGTTTTTTCTCTTTATTGTCCTTTTCCTTATTTTGTTCACTTACAGAAATGAGGAAGGGTCCTCCCTGGTACCATGTGTGCTCAGCTGTCCCTGTCCTGTTATATATCAGTTCTAGAGATCCCTCTTGTAACAAGCACAGTTCTCCTGCAGTCCTCAACCACAGAGAGGAATTCCCTTGGCTCGTCTGGATTCCATCAGACACACACAAAGCCCTGAAGCTGTATTTGTGCATTTGTGTCCAGAGCTACAGACTAGGTATTATTTTGTGTGGTGGGAGACAATGTTCCCTCTTCAGAAACAAGCATCTACAGACTAGATGTGAAGTTCACTAAAATCAGTTTTCCCTGTATCTTGAGACCATTAGGTCATCAATATCAATTAAACATGGAAAATAAGAGGTAAAGAAGCAGCTGATGATTCACAGAAGTGAGATGTACTTTTGGAAGACCTGTCAGGAAAAAAAACCAAAGTCTTTATTTTCATCCATTTCTTTACATGAACAAATGCTGCAGGTTGCCTAGAGAGATCATGGAGTTTCCACTCTTGGAGATATTCAGAAGCCATCTGGACACTCCAGGGCAAGTCACCCTACTTGATCAGGGGGGCTGGAGCAGATGACTTCCAAAGATACCTTCCAATTGGACCATTCTGTAACTCTGTGAATAACAGGCATAATTTTAATTTAATTGAAACTAAAAGGTAATGATTGTTTTTCCTCAGTTTATGCTGGTTTATGGTTTTTTACCTTATTGAAAATACGTTCAACTTTCTCTTGATTATTTCTTGCATTTTTGCTCCCCTGCTTCTTAGTTTTCTTAGATATCAGATCTCAGAATGCCACAAGCATGATTCTGTGATGACATTCTTGACCCAACTAAAATTGTGGAACATCTAGAAATCCTTATTTTTTCTATACTGCTGCAGCATTTCAGGACCAAAAGGGCTGAAAAGGAGTCTGGCCCAATTATACAGCAAAACTCCCCTGGAAACTGCTTCTTTCCCAAGCTGATCACAGGATGTGTTAACAGCTTCAACAGTAATTCAGATGCTCAAGGAAACTGACCTCAAGGTTAAATAAAAGAGCTTTGCATTTCCTAAGTTGTGTGTTTTAAATTACTACAATACTTTGCTATATCAACAAATTTTGCAAGACTGCCTCTCATCACCAACTGTTACCCTGTAAGTTTCACTGAAAAATCCTGATTGAAGGACTTTGTTTGTGGAACTGCGACACTGAAAAAAGCCTTGAATTATGGACCCTCTGGTTTAAAGACTTAATTTAGATAAAGCCTGTTGCAATGAAAAATACCAACAAAAAAAGCAAATAATTCACCCAATCATTGTAATTCAGACTTTTTACAGAAATGGATACAAATCAGAACAGGTTCCCTTCTTACGTTAAACAGAGCCAACTTTTGGGTTGTACTCATTCCAACTCTTATTGCAGTCAGTGGTTCTACCCAAAATATAGTCACTACAGATTTTTCCCACAGAGTGATGATATTCAGCTACCTTTTATGGCACACTTTGAGGCATGGTATTCTTGCTTGTTTTCTAACATTAACCTCCAACTCATCAATAAAATGAACAAACACAAAAAGAATGGAGAATCCTGGCAGCCATTTCTAAAGGTATTTTGTGCAACTGGGAGCTAAAAGAAAACCTTTGATAAGAAACAAAACATGCTGATTTAAAAGAATGTTTGATACAATAGTATAGTTCCTGTAATTCATAATCTCTATTTCCTTGAGTCTAATGTATTTCTTTACCTTTTATAATTGTCATTCTTCCTTGTGAAAGAAGATACACCTTATATCATTATTTCCTTTTAATTACAATCAGAAGCAGCCCAGAATCGAGAGATTTCTGCAAGAGTAAGAGAACAGAACACTATGGAAAGCTTTGGACATGGGATCCAGAGGCTCCCCCAAATAACCTAATTGCAGACCTTCAAAAAAGTTTGGTTTTTAGGGTTATTATCACGCATGCATCATTTTTTCAAGCTGAGTATTGCCAGCACTGAAGGTTTTTCAGACTGAAGCCATTAGAAACATCTTGTTTGTACCAAGATAATAGTAAGTCTCCTTATTTGTCTTTTAAATTTTTCAGTGGTTTCAATTCCCTCAAATCTCCTAATCACAGTCTTAGTTCTGATGACTCTGGTATTAGTAACATAGGGTTCACAACCTGAGGATGTGGTTCCAAAACTAAGCTGCTTAGGTTGATTTCCTGGGTTAAATCCTACAGTTTATCCACCCCCAAAAAGGTGAACTTGTTGCTTTTAACTACCACCACCCACTCCAATTGGGAGGGCACAGAGCATTTTGTGATGTCTTTTGGTTAGGCACAATTCCCTTAAGGAAAGGCACATTCCCCTACACCAAGGAGGGCATGCATCTCACCTCCCTTTAGCGATCATAAAGATAGGTGCTGGGTTTAGAACGACATGGATACTTACAGAATGAGTCATCCGGCCTTAAAACCAGAGGATTAAAAGCAGTAGTGTGACTAATTCTCAGGAAGTGCCTAGCCTTGAGTAACTATGGAGGGAAAACAGCTTGTTCTTTTGGAGTGGCTGTCTAAACTTCAGACAGCTTGAATTTGGGAAAATGGACCTCTCCATAGTGTCTTTGTACTGTGGGTGTCTTTCAGCACAGCAACATAAGCAGACAGCTCCTATCAGACAATAATCTGCAACTACAGGAAACATTTTGGAGGTGCCTCTGCCTGATGAAAATGGTGTTTGTTAGCATCATAGGGTCTGACCAGCTCTTGAGTGTACAGCAAGCACATTTGCAGAACCATGGCAAATTCCAAATACAGCTTGTGTATCTGCTGTGCTGGAACACATCTTAGAGATATATTCTTGCTCCTTTATGCGTCAAAATGCTTGTTTAATATATGTTAATATATCCTAAATATATTTATATTTTCAAAACACAAATGGGGAAACTAAGGTTTAGGGAAGACAAGTTCACGTTTTTCTGCATTTCAGTTATTTTTATGCCTTTCCAAAGCCTATTGTAATTAATTAGGACTATCATGTATTTCCAAGGCAACAAGAAAGGTCCAGCCTCTGACTCAGTGGACTTCAACAGAGCTAGTGGGAACCTGGCTGTCCAGATCCATTTTTTCCCATACGTTTACCAATGTATTCAGCTTTTGCAGTTAGAGGCTTTCAGATACTATTATACAGATCTCCAGTGATATTGTTTCCTATTGGCAGTATTTGCTCAATTTCTATGTTCTGAATGTCTGAGCTGGTACAGATATACTGCAGGAGTCCTTATTAGGTTTCTTTTGCTGTCAAATAAAATGCTTGAATTCAGAGTAACCTTGCTGATTTAGCTTAAAACTATTATTTTACAGATTTATTGCAATGGATAAATTCAGCAAAAACTCACATAAACTTAATATTTTTTAAGAACAATGTGTATTTTCCTTTCCATTGAAAGATTGAACAACTAACTAAAAATCAATTTCCAAATACCCACCTTGTAGTTTCATTTTAAGTTAGTACATTGGCTATTACCCAGCAGCCAAAAAACAGTTGTGCTTAATCTGATGTGTGCACCACTGACAGCTTACTTTGCTGAGTCAAATTTCTTGTTGTGTAGCTGATAAGCAATAACCACAGCTACTGGTTTCATTTCTATGGGTTTTATTGTGATGAAAAATTAAGGGTTGATTAAACAGTGAGCCTGTTGCAACACTCTTAAATTCCCATCTTTTTAATTTGTTCTTTTGGATGATGAGCACCAGAAATTTCATTGATGGATAATAAGTGAAATTAGTCAGTAATCTTTACCCTCAGATCTCTTTCTTTTGGTGCATGAATAAGTTCCCAACCTATTATGGAGATATAAAACATGACTTTGGAAGCAGGAGCCTCAAGATAGACATCTAAATAATAGACCTGATTTTTAAGATCTTTAGAGTCCTTGAAAACCTCTGAGTTCCCAGCAGCTCCCCTGGAAGCTTGTGCAAGCCGCTGGATGGACTTTTGAAAACCAGGCATCCCATTTGCATGCTATTCTCCCTCAAACCTTAAATCGTTTTTTTAGAGAAGCTGTCACATCACATCCCATACAAAAAAGCTGTCACTTTTAATGCATCCCGGTGTCTGTAGATTTCCAGTCAAGTCCATGCCTTTTTCCCTTAATATGGTAGTTTCTACTTGGGGAAAAAAGAATTAAACATCATAACTGTAAATACAAACAGCCCTATTAATTAATTGTAGGATAAGTCTGAAAATGTACTGAGCCTTTTTTAGTGGTGTGAAAGCCTTCAGTAAATGGTAGCTCATCTCCTCCTTGCAGCCTGCTCCCCCAAGCACAGTTTTATGGCAGGCTGAATCCAAGCTCTTCGAGAATGATCCCTTTTACTCCAGTGCATCATTGCTGGGCCCTGTGTAAAGTGAAAGAGTCTGTGCCATATGCAAGCACCCTTTCCTTTCCTCTACATCGCTCAGCACCTTCACTTGTCTTTATACTGCTGCTTCTGAATCGTACGGACAGCTTGTGTTTGGGGGATGGCAATGTGCTCCCTGCCCAGGAAATCACGCACATGAGCCAGAGGAATGTTAAAACAGCAGCAAGGGATCACCATTACTGCCATAGAGGAGGGAATGGCTCTATCAATATTACTTTTATTCCACAAGCCTAGTGTACCATGAAGTGGCAAAATGGGGGAATGGGAGTGCATGCCGAGGGGAGGAACGGTGCCGCGCCGTGTCTGTGGCCTCGCTGCCTGCTTTGCCTTCACAGAAGATGGAGGTGCAATGGCTCTGCTGGTGCCCATGCTGGGCACGCTGGCCCCAAGCCCCACAGGCCTCCAGAGCCTCTGCTTGTCCCTCCCCTTCCCTCCTGCAGTGGCAACTGTATCCACTTGAACTTGGCAGAGTCCTGTCCTAGCTCGTCCCTTAGCCCTGCCACTCCCTTTTCTGTGGTATGAACAACCCATTTATAGACCAGGATGGCAAAATTCAGTTTTTCCTCCGTTGTCTCTGCACTAGTCTTTTTGGCTCCATTTTCCAATCCTTAAATTTCATGTAATGTCTTTCCTGAGTTTAGCAGTTCTGCAGGGCTTCACAAGGTCCTTACAGAGTACATTGAGATTAGGTATGAATGACCTTTACCTAGCTCTCAAAACTCACTGCCTCTCTACCTAAAACTTCAAATATATGAACTTTAAGCTGTTATCAAGTTCTTCAAGAGTCACAGTCAAATTTTTAATTAACAACATTGAAGGAAAACATTGATCTTCTGATTGCTTTCACAGCTGTAACATGGCAAGGAGGTCAGGGAATGTATCCTTCGAAGATGCAAAGCATGGTAAGAAAATCATCTGTCATGTGATCGCAAATTTTTACACCATTTTTAGGACAGCAAACAAAATGATTCCTCGTTTTCTAAAGAGGCTGAAGATGACAGAAGGAACCTTGGCTGAAGCAATATTGTCTGTGGTGCCACATGACTAATTTTTTTTTCTTTAGGCATGGTTTCAAGAGAAAACCCAGTCCTATGCAGAATATGTTTGTATTTCAGCTACTGTGGGCTTCTGCAATGCAATAAAAGAGGCAAAAAATGCAATAAGATTCTTATCTTGCAACAGAATCCTTTGAATAATTAGTCTCTGATAAACAGTAGTTTAAAGTACTGGGAAAGTACTCTATACAATAAATACAAGAACACCTTTAGCTTTTAACTGCAACTATCTGGTTTTCTCTGAATGGCAGGTGTTATGGCAAAGCTGTTACTCATAACCGTTAAGAGCTTTCAAGGACTGTGGAAACAATATGTAAACGTATACTTGGAAAGAAACCGGTCTAACTTCTGACTTCTGATAGACTCATGACAAGCCTATTGTTCTTTGAAGAGTTTTTAAATTACTGTCCTAATAACTTTTGCGTTACATTGCTACTGGACATTTCTGGAAACAGCCCTGTTCCCAAATGCAGAAACCTGAATTACTGAATTTGGTGTGCTTCAGTTTAAGCAAAAGGAGAGTGGGAGTTTTTGAAACTATTATTATAAATCTGTGATTTGGACACTCAAATTCCTTGCAAGTTTTTTGTTGGTTTTTTTTTTTTGAGGCATTAGTCTTTCCTGTAATGGAGCCAAATATAAGAATAAACTGAAACATTCAGTCAGAGAGTTAGTATGGAGAGGTTCACTACTGAATTGTGTCAAAGGGTAGAGCTGGTTGACATTTTCAGCTGTGACATGGAAACAGATCAGTGAAGCAGAGAGATTTAAAAAGATTTCAATAGGAGTTGCTCTTACACCAATAAAGGACAGGCTGAATGAAGCAGGCTGTGAACACCTCTGCCTCTGGTTTGTTTTTTCTCTAAGTACTTACAAAATATGTGCAGTAGATTATGACATGGCAAAGCTTTTACAAAACAAAAAAGTACTACATTAAGTATGTTAGTTGAGTGTTAGAAATCTCAGAAGCACATCTGAGCTAATCAGTAGTGGAAATCATGCACTTAAGAGAAGTAAGTACGTTATTTGTGCATAAATAAGTTACTGGGTTCTGGTGGAAAGTTTCCACAGTCCTGTCCAGCCCAGAAATCTGAGTTTACCTTCTGCAGAAAAGTGAGGCATAGAGAATAGGGAAAGGAAGAGGGAGAGGGAGCTGTACACACCCTAGTCTTGCCCTGACATGGGAGTACTGCAGCTCTCCCAGGTCTTTCAACACAGAAGAAGTCCAAGTATTCAGTACAATTTTGTTCATAACTTTGTCATTTATTAATTCTGATTTCAATATATATACATTATCACAAAATATGCAGTTATTGAGATTAATAATCAGGTAATTATTTTGCCTTTTAATGCCATCTCTTTTGAATACCTGATGAGGTTTTGTCAGCAATGTTAGATCTTGTTCAGAGAAAAATATTTGAGCTGTGTGTATACATGTATGCGCACCTATATACACCCACGCTTGAAAGGTGATGCAATTTTCCATTCAAGTTTGGAATATTCTTAGCTAGGGAGAGATAAATAATGATTTTACTTACCTGTCATAAATAATGACAGTGACTAATGACAGGGCTCTCTTGTGAAGGACTTTCAAAGTCTTCACACTGTGAAACAGGGATAGGGTGTTCATGTTAGCAGTGGCTGGGTTGGTGCATGCACTGTTTCTCATTTGCTCAGCTTTATGTGCTAAAAGCAGAGGCAAGGCCAGGAAGTTCAGCTGTGGGGGTTTAACCCCTAGTTCTAGGTATCAGACAATTTCTTTTATCTTGAAAATGTTAACAGTAGAGTAGGAAACTTAGAGTATGGGGCTTATACTACTCTCCTAATGTATTAACCACTGTCAGGGATTGCCCTACAGAGATCTTTGTTCTGACCTAGAATAACTGCTTTTTTTTTTTTTAAATTAGCTGTTGCCATTATCTGGTACCTGATTTCCAAGTTTGTTGAGAAATTAGAAATGCATCCTGGCATCAATGTTGGCTTTTTACAACCACAGCACATTGTTTGCATCAGGCATGAAATAAAAGAATAAATTTTCTAAAGCAGCTTGATGAAGGCCAGAATACACACTCAGAACTGACCATTCTATTATAGTGGTCATACAAGTAGGGAATATTGGCAGCTATCCATTGTACATAATTTACTGCATAATTATATTTGATAGAAGCTTTCTGGTATGTGTGGATAACAAGCTCATCTATCTATGAATCTGGAATGTTCCTAAAATGAGTTAGTGCATGCATGCTCAACATTAGTTCCCCAAGTTTTTTCATACTGTAGTACTATTTTACATTTACTAGATTAAATATATTAATATACGGATATATTAAATTTTATATATATATATATATATATATATATATATATATATATATATATATAACACATTTAAAAGATTAAACTCAATTTCTGCCTTAAGGGATACAATTTTTCAGTGGAAAAGCAAGAGGATTTATGGTAGGAATGCTGATTGATTATAATAGAGTTATGTGTGTAAATCTATGTGCAATGAGATCACATCATCCTCTAGAGAATACCAGTAGAAGTGTTTTTATCCTGAAAACACAGCTGACCATATTTGCAAAGCCTAATTTTCCTTTAAAACAGTAGACAGCAATATTTAATACCCACTATGGTTATCTACATGACTTCATCATGCATTGCATTTTGTGCCTACTCTACAAATATTGAGGTCTAACCAAATTTTCAGTATAATAAAATCAATAACAGTTACAATTGGATTCAATGGCACTGTATTTCTAAGTCTCTGTTATGGACAACATCAAGGAATTGTTTACCAAAAGCTATCAGTTCCTACCCTGTGGCACCATGGTGATATGAATAATTCTCAACAGCCTCTATTCTACTCAAAAAGAGAATTATTTTTCAACATGGTATAGGTTGAAGAGCTGAGAAGGGATTCATAGTGATAAGAATAATAGTCATTTTTTTAGGCAGTGTAACAAATGTAGTGTAGAAAAATATATCTTTAATAGAGTTTCTAATGTAAAGTGCATGACTATTTTAGATGATGTGGTAGGTAATTATATTGGCATCATTTACCGATATTCACAACACTGTGTCTGTGTTTTATGGCAGTTTACACAAAAGTGTTATCACCAGATGCCCAATATGGGCAAATCATGCTGGCTGGTATAATTTTTTGTCATTACTACTAATTTTGATTGTTCTTAAAGTTTTGCCTTCTTTTTTATCCCACTTCTTAATCCATAGAATTGTGTAAGGCAGACTGTGTTTTCCCTTTTGGAAATCATTGCTAAGTATTTACCAGGTAACTGGAAAAAACAGAAGTGGGTGCATTGATGTGACACCATAGACAGAATAAAGAGCATTGAACACTTGCTGTTAAATGCCAGAGAGCAGTTAGCTGCTCTCTGGGTCCTCACATTCCCAGTGCTTTTCCAGAATTCATAAATTAAAAAACTTACTCTGTTATAGCTGTTGATGATTATATGCTCTTATTGTGTTTGTACTCAGGAATGGTACATTATCAGAAACACTTACAGATAGATGGGAGATGATCTCAGAATGACTTAGTCCATCCCAGTTTTTTGGAGCAGAATTAGATCATTCCCAAAAGATGTTTAGTTCCTGTAGTTGCCCGATCCTCCACTAGAATACTTGTACTTAACTATATACTTGTCTTTAAAAGGTGTTTCTTAATGCCTAACATAGGTCTGTGCTGTAAATTAAGCCAATTATTTCTGCTAAAGATCAATAACCAGCACAGATCTGATAGTCAGGTTGGATGGTAGGGCCTTGAACAACCTGGTCTAGTGGGAGGTGTCCCTGCCCATGGCAGGGGAGGTTGGGACTAGATGACCTTTAAGGTCCATTCCAACCCTTAAACGTTCTATGATTCTGTGATTCTGTGGCAGATCAGCATAAATCAATCAGTGATACAATGTAACTCCCAGTTATTTCTACCAAAGGAAACACTGCCTGTTGCAGCTGCTGAGGGGAAGCCCTTCCTTATCCCCTTCATCACCTGGCTGATGGGACACGATGCTGCTTTAGAGGTTTAGACATCAGTGTCTTACCAGCTCCTGGCAGTTTCACACTATTCATGTCTTCTGCAGTCAAATGCTACATAGTTGCAACTTAATTTTCATTACATTTATATTTACTGACTGACACCAGAGATCATATGTGGTCATATTTCTGTTTGACTTTTTTTTCTAAATATTAATTAATTTACAGTGGCACCATACTTAGGGTAGGCTCCTTTCTCATACACCAAGTTTGTTTGCTTTTGTTTTTTTTTTTAAATAATGTTACTACATTTTTCGTTAAGCAGAAGCAAATAAGCCATTTCTCTCCATAATGGGACAATACAGATGGCATGCTGGGGTTCTGGGTGAACTGGCAATTTCCAGATCAAATTTACCTAATTCCCAAGTGCAACACAAAAAAGGCTTATGTGGGCTCTGGGGTAAGGTAGGTTCTTTCTGCATGACAGAAGGAAGCCCACACTTGGAACATGCTTAGGAACCTGGTCTATGCATTATCTGAATTCAAAGTCTACTCCCTTTGTATGAAATGCTGACAGGAGGAAAATATATAAAATCTTGTTTTAGTCACTGTTACCAACAGTAACGCTAAGCTTATTTGGCACCAGATCAGCTGAGTAAAGTCCTGTTTTCTGTGACTAACTTTCCTGATCATATTTACATTCCAAACTAAGTCATATTCTGAGTCATTTTTTAATATGTGAATGGCACAAAAGGGTTTAGGATTATGGCATACAAATCAAATGGGGTGTTCTTTGAAAGATTCCACAGACAACATCACTTTTCACAGCAAAAACTGTCTCTTCTTCTTTTCTACACTGAATGGAGAACAAAGATTAAGAGTAAGCATTCTGCGAATGGCATGAAGAGAGAAAGGTGCATCTATACAATGAGTTCGTAGACACAGATGTAAATATACTTACCTGAGCAGATGTAAAAGTCACTAAACCAAATAGAGCAGAAAGGAAGAGGGAAGAACCTCACCCTTGCCAAAGATTACTATAAAGAAGTGTAGAATATAACACCAATAAGCAATGACTGCAAATTAGGGGAAACACTTGGAAGTAAATCAAACACAGGTCCCTTCTCCACCATATCCCTCAATTGTTGGCTATTGCCAGCTTCAGGGTGGCTGATATTTCTGCCCCAATGAACCTCCTTTCAAAAAAAATCTAACTCTTGAGGCCAAGACAGATACACTTTCCACTCTGGGCTGAAAGAAAGAGTGCTAGCGAGAGACCACAGATGGGAGATGGCATCAGCTCCTTGGGAGTTCCACCTCGTGCTTCATGCTGCAGGGTCCCAGGATGAACTGGCAGAGCCCATCTCAACAGACTCTGCTGGCTCGTTTCCCCACTGTCACTCCTGTTAGGGATTTGGATTACCTAGCAGCTTCCACGGTGGCACAGCCTGGCTGCCAGCCCTGGGGCATAACACACGCCATCAGGACCTCACCGCCTCTGACACTGTCTGCAGCGTACATACAGCATCCACCCTGTGCAAGATCACAGGATCAGGGCTGCAGATGAAGATCCATCCTCTTGCTGTACTCTTTCACTACTGTCCTGCAGTGTGGTTTTCATGGAATGTGTCCCCTCCCTCTCCTTCCCTTTTCCCGGCTCTGACTGCAAGCCGTTTGGTGCAGACTGCCTTTCAGCATGAAGCTGCACAGTGTGGAGTCCAAGACAGGACCCAGCTCTGAGCTAAAGCTTCAGGAATGAGGCAAATACAGACAGCAAGCTATTTTCTTCACAGTAGGTATACATTTTGCCCTTGATCATCCATTGCACAATAATCCCCAAAAGGCAACTAGAAAGATGAAGGCAGTCAATGAAATTCACTGGCTATTGCCTTAAGAGCTGGATGGCAAAATACAGCTGCTGGATTCTCTCAGGTGCATTCCTAGGAACATGCAGAGACTATTGGAGCAAACAGGCTTGTGTTAGTTGTAGGCGTGCTCTTCTCATGGCAACTTTCTTGGCCACTTCTGCCACCGGTAATTACTAAAGCATATACAAACAAATATGGGGAAATATGTGCATGCTTAAACCCTGACATTATGTTATGGTTCTTTGTGCTAACGAACAATAGCCTCACAGTATAGTTTATTACTGTAAAAACAGAAAGATACAATTTGTAAAACATAAAATTATCTGCTATAAACAAAGGCTCTGATTGAAAGAAAAATAAACTAAACAATCATACTGTAATTGGCTTAGATGCCTTAATCAGTGCCAATTATGCCGTGGCTGCTATGGTTAACAGGGATTAGATACTACTTTCTGTCACTTAAATTAGTTAAAACATTGTGTGAATGTTAATGATTTATTTGCCTGTAAATATCTTAGTAAATATGTTAAAATTTTTATGTGTTCAACTAAGAAGTTACATCTGAAAAATATTTTCATATTTGACATTGGAATTAATTCTTAGTGTTCAGTTATATCATCTTTCTCATTATGCCTATGCTTCACTAAAAGTAGCTTTAAAATACATAATATATATTTATAATCGATTTTCACACAGCTATAACAAGCCTAATAATAGGTGAGAATAATTATTTCCCAAGTTTGGTATTAGATGTATGTCTGAAATTCCTTCTCAGGAATAATTTTCTATGCAGTATAATTAAAACTTTTGTTTAGAGAACCTATTTTGGTTTGCTAAAGGGAACTTCTAAAAAGTCATAATTTATGCTAACATTTTAAAACAAATTCTAAATATTCAAATTCACAATAATTGACTGATGTATTTCTACTTCAACAATAGTTGGTCTTTCATCACTTCTGGTGTTTTCTTGGACGATAAATGCCTAGAAAAATGGGTTAAAACAATTTTAACTGAGAATGAAGTAGCAAGTTAATAAAAAAACCCTGACAATAACACCCCAATAAAAGCAAACTATTTTCCAAACCCTTTATGAAAATCTGTTCTTTGAAAAGGAAGTTTCGTGTTGTTCTACAGAACACTTCTTGTAAGATCAAACTGTGAATCCCCAGCAGCACCTCAGCTGTTCCAGAAATACAGATAAAATGCACAAAGCAAAACAACACTTTGTGTCTCATCCCTTCCGAAAGTCTTGGTCTATTAATCACAATTCTTGGTATTGCCCACCACTACCAGCTTCTTTTAATCAACTGCTTTTATACTCATTCTGGTAATTGCTTGTTATCCATTTCCACACCACTGGCTTATTCATTATTTCCAGCAAAACAGTACAGACCTCATTTTATGGAAGTGATTTGTGTACAGCACATAACACAATTTCTTTTTAATTTTAGTGGAGTTTGATTGAAATTTAATTCAAATTCAAATAATTCATTAAAATTTTTTCTTTCTAAATTCATTTCAGTATAAGTGGATTCTATCTTTCTTGATTTCTTTGAAATTCTAGTGATTTAAAAATAAATTTAAATTAAAAATACTGAAATTGAAAAGCATTGAAAAACACAATTTCACAAAGCAAATTCTGATGTAAAATCAGAAAACAGTGATGCAGAAAGAAATTTCTTCCTCTGGCAATACACATTTCCAAATTTTTGTATTTCTAGAACAAAAAAATACTTTAGAATTGCATAAGTTTAGAAATAGCTACAAATGGTAGTCAGAATTCATTTCATAACAATATTTAATAAGCTTCTTAAAAAACTAATTTCCAAAAATAGCTGTAAATTTCTAAAAATTAAAATATTGTCAATTTTAAAAGAAATAAGGGATTTCTTAATTTCTGTATGGAAAAACTCCCATTGTTGATAAAAAATAAATGTACATTTACCTCTCCTAAATCAGAAATGTTACAAGAAGCATGTTTTTCTCACAAACAAAAAAGATTAAACCTTTTTAAAGCTTGTTATGAAAATATCTATTATGTACAGTGTACTTTTTCTAACTATTCTAAAATGTATATTGTTTGAAGCATCTCCTGGATTTTAAACTTTAAAACAAATGTAGTAGAATTTGAAATTTATATAAATTTGAAATTTATATTTTCAAATAACTCTGACAATTGAGGTAATAATTTCAGCCTCTACAACAAGTTGTTTTTAATATCATATATTTTAGCTGGCATTTTTATCTAATTATATTTGGAAATCTCTTCCTGAAATCACTTAACTTGTGAAAATTGAGAAAATTTGTTTAGGTAATTTTGGAGATTTGTATAGCTTCTTTATACTTTGGGAGACAGAGTAGTTTGACCACTTCATTCAGGGAGGAAAAAAATAGTCATATCATTTTTTTAAAAAAGTCCCTCAAAAAACTCTGAGCATATAAAGCCACATTAACTGTGTGGCACTTTTCCGTTATAAATTCATTCCATTTGGCATCATGAGCATATAATCTCCCACGGCAATCTCTCCTGACATCACCACATAGAAAGGCAGCTAGAACACTTTTAAAAGACATACATATGCTCCCCAAAATATTGGGACAATTTGGGATGAAAAGGTGATCTTGCATTGAATACTGTTCAGTAGAAGAATGATAAACCAGCACATTTGAGCACATAGGCAAATGGCAGGGTACTGCAGAAATCTCTTTTCTACCTCATCCCAAAAGTGAGGCTGCACATTTTCCTGGCCAAAGGACCCGGTGCCCCTCAGCCCCTCCTTGGGAACAGAGCCCGACGGGAATTTAAAGATCCAGAGATCTTCAGGAGGAGACAGCAACCAAGGCTTCACTTCTCCCTCCCAAAAGTGAAACCTATTGCATGTAAAGTGAGACAATTAGTGCCTTTGGAACCTGGGGAGGGTTTTGTGCCAACCTTGTTACAGCTGCCTAAGTATTAGGGAAAGGAAAGGAAAGGAAAGGAAAGGAAAGGAAAGGAAAGGAAAGGAAAGGAAAGGAAAGGAAAGGAAAGGAAAGGAAAGGAAAGGAAAGGAAAGGAAAGGAAAGGAAAGGAAAGGAAAGGAAAGGAAAGGAAAGGAAAGGAAAGGAAAGGAAAGGAAAGGAAAGGAAAGGAAAGGAAAGGAAAGGAAAGGAAAGGAAAGGAAAGGAAAGGAAAGGAAAGGAAAGGAAAGGAAAGGAAAGGAAAGGAAAGGAAAGGAAAGGAAAGGAAAGGCATGAATGTTACAAAACAAAAAAATAAAGGGAGATCGTGTACATACGAACCTTATGATGTGATGTGATTTTTCACATATTTTAATAACAAATATTTGATCTGTGTATTTGAATTTGTGACACTTTGACATTTAAATATTATGGTTTAATATTAATATTATCTGCTATTAACTTCAGCATGTTTTTCTGAAAAATCAGGGACTTCAGAAGTTGATGAGAAATTTCTGTGATTTAAACCAAAATATATTGTGAGTATAAATTAAGTTCTTGATAAGTATGCACAGTCTCCTGCCAAAACTCACATGCCACTGGCCTTTTCCTTGAAGGTGAGTGGTACCAGCTTTGTCTTTTCTCTGGAGGAAATCTGGAGGAAATCCCTTCTGCCCTCAACCAGTTCCCCTCACTGGCCCTCCAGGTGCTGCTTCTAAACCTCTTAGAAGGAAGGGCAAGAGGAATTGCTGGGGTCAGTTTTGAAGTCAGTTTTTATTTAACCTATAGGATTTCATGTATGCTGGTTAGCACTGTGAGCCCAGCTGGAGTAATTATATGTGTCTTTCTGATATGGATTATTTTAATTTGTACAATATTTTATATATATATATATATGTGTGTGTGTGTGTGTGTGTATATATATATAGTTATTCTAAATCACTTTAGAGTGCCAAGTTCTAGACATACACTTTTCATAGTTATAAAACCACTTAGTTAAATTACACTTCTCACTGTAAAAGGGGATTTGGGTCCACCCCTTCCCAGTTAAACCAGTGTATGAGGTGGCTCAGGAACTGGATAATAATCATCCTTGAGGTCCAGAAGAGCATGTGCTAGAGGGTAGGGTACCAGCTGGGAGAACTGGGAACTAGGTCATATGCTTTTTCCCCATGGAGACATAGTTTATTTGTATTTGTTTTGTGATTTTTTTTTTATTTTTCCCTGCAGTGAATTTCAATATTTGCAGGAATTGGCTCCATACAGAATATTCTCTGCATCAGAAAACAAGCTGCCGGTGCAACCTACTCCTCTGCACACCGTGCTCTCCTTGGCCCCCTGCCTTGTGCATCTCCAGCAGCAATTTTGTCGGGGCCAAGACTTTGCGGTGATTGGGGGTTCTTCAGCAACGAAATTTCTTGATGCTTCCCGAAAGCATTCATGGGTGCTTACTTCCTGCCGGAGCTCTGTGCTGACTGTGAATGGAAAGCAGCAAATAAAAAAAATAAAAAAAATTTAAAAAAGGGGGGAAAAAAAAGGAAAAAAATTAAAAAGCACAAAAGAATTCGCGTTTTTCTGGAGGGGAAAAAAATAGTTATTTCCCATGATGAGGGCGGGGGGGTGGGGGGAAACCGAAACCCCAAAAGGTATTTCCCAGCGCCTCGCACGCGGAGCTCTAGGAATGAGTCAGGGCTCTCAGTGCTGCCGCGGCCGGCGGAGCCCGCGCCCGTGCAGCGCCGAGCGCGGCGGGGCCGGGCCGGGGCCGGGCCGGGCCGGGCCCTGCCGGGACCCCCTGGGGCGCTCGCCCCGGGCCGTGCCTGGCCGCGGCGCTCGCGGCGACCCTTGCGGTATGCGGCTGCCTTTGGCAGGGGCACATGAAGGATTTCATTGAGTGTGAAGACAGAGAGCAGAGACAGAAAGCAGAAGGAGGCGGCTGCAGCCTTTGTAGTCGGGGAGGAATGCGGAAATGTTGAAGCACTATGTCAAACTTTTTTGAAACGGGGTCAAGTCACATTCAGCCAGCGTGGGAAAGCAAGGGGAAAAAAAAGTTGAGGAGAGGGAAAAAAAAAAAAAAAAAGGCTGCAAGCTGCTGCTGCTCCCAGGCAGAACAGAGGCCGGGGGAGCGAGCGAGGAGCGGCAGCGCAGCGCCGGGGCAGCGGCGGAGCGGCGGCGGCGGAGCCGAGGGCCGGTGCCCGAGCCCCGCACCGCAGGCTGCGGCCGGCGGGGCTGCGATCGTGGCGCTGCAGCTCCCCGGGGGCCGCCGGCCGCGATTTTTATTTCGCGTTTTCCTTTTCCCCGGGCAGGGTGGGGGCGGGAGGAGCGGGCTGGGGGACGAGTGCGAGCTCCTTCTGCGCCAAGGTGCAGCCCGGCGGCGGCGGCGGCAGGAGGATGCGAGCCGAGGGCGGCCGAGCCGCGGATCAGCTACCTGTGTGGCCCGGGCGGCCGCTGCCGGGACCTGCCGGAGACACCGCCATGTGAAGGGGCAGACCCCAGGCCGGCTCTCCACCCCGCCTCGCTCAATGGGAGGTTTGTGTTAGAGAGGACTCACCCCCTCCCTCCCCCCCCCCTCCACCCCCCGGGGCTGAGGATTATTTGGGGAACTGGTGGCGGTGCAGGCGGCCGTGGCGCACACCAGGTAACGCGGGGCGCCCATGTGCTCCGCGCACCCGGCCCCGCGGCGTGGCCCACACGCCGTCCCCTCCCCGCCCGGCCCGGGAGCCCACACCGCTCACCCCCCCTCCCCGCGGGCGGCACCGCGGACGCGTCCCTTCGGCGGCCGGGCCGGGGCAGCCGCCTCGGGGTCGGTGCGGGGGCGCGGAGGGGCCCGCGGGGGAAGGGGTGCCCTCAGGGGGAGCCGCCGGGGGGGGTCCTCTCTGCGTCCTGCCCAGCAGCGGAGCCGGGCCCCCCTCCCCGCCCCGTCCGCTGAGAGGAAGCGCGGGGACGCGGCTCCCCGCGTGTCCGCCGCCGCCACCCCCCGCCGCCGGCGGGGCGCCCGCGGAGGGGAGCTCGGCGGCGCGGCGGGGGCAGCGGCGGCCGGGGGCGGCCGCGGTGCCGCGCCGTGCCCGGGGAGGGCGAGCACGGGTAAGTTTCCACGCGGCCGCGCCGGGGCACAGGCCCGCCGGCCCCGCCGCCACGCACGCGCGGCGCCGCTGCCCGCCGCTCGGGGGCGCCCTGCCCGCGGCGCGGGGCGGGAGGGGGGCGCGGGGCGGGCAGGGGCACCCCTCACACCGAGCTCGGGCAGGGGCACCCCTCACACCGGGCTCGGGCAGGGGCACCCCGCACACCGGGCTCGGGCAGGGGCACCCCTCACACCGGGCTGGGCCGGGGGCACCCCGCACACCGGGCTGGGCCGGGGGCACCCCTCACACCGGGCTGGGCCGGGGGCACCCCGCACACCGGGCTGGGCCGGGGGCATCCCTCACACCGAGCTCGGGCAGGGGCACCCCTCACACCGGACTGGGCCGGGGGTGCCCGCACACCGAGCTCGGGCAGGGGCACTCCTGCACACCGGGCTCGGGTCCCCCGCACACCGGGCTCGGGCTGGCCCCCCAGGGCGGCCCGCGCTCGGTGATGCTGCAGGCGGGGGACGCAGGGCTGCCCGGTGGCTGGGGCGATGCGGTGCAGGGAACTGTGGCAGCTGTGCTGGGAACTGAATGCGGCGAGGCAGGGAGCCGCCTCCGGCTGCAGCCCAGGAGAAGGGTTGAGCAGTGGGTACAGGTTTCCTTCCGATTGCGCTTTTCATCTCCAGCTAAGGTGTAAAATCAGCGTAAGTGTGCGGAATAGCCCTCGCGCTTTGTGTTTGAGTTCCCCCTGAGAGATCCCCGACTCACCTATCTGGGGGTCATTCATCCTAGCGCGGAAGAAATGCGGTGTAGGAGAGGGCTGCAGTCCAGGGGGTCACTGTATCGCTGTATTAAAAAGGGTCAAGGGAAAGGGAAGAATTGATATGGAGCTTTGTGAGGGGAGAGGGTTTGCCAGTCCTGCAGAAAGTGGATGAAACTGGATGCAAAAGTGCTTCTGCTCTCTGGCCTCATGCACTCTGCAGCAGAGCATGCTGTTCCTAAAGTCATCTTTGACCATGCTGCTTTGCAGAGAGCTGCTGTGACACATGTAGCAGTATCCACAGCCAGTACTCTTGCTTGTTAGTAAATTTGCTGAAGTGCATATTTCTGAAACTACTTCAGCATACAATGCTTCATAACATATCATTGCCATCTAACTATGCATGTATTTCACCTCTCCACAGGTGCTTTGTTTCTTGCAATGTGTTCATGATCTGTTAATGAAGGGCTTAGCACAGGAGAGAGCAGACCAAGGTAGAAACCTCCAAATGCTATTATTTACTACCAAGTGACAGTAATATAACAAAATACATATCCAGGACTCCACCATGTTAAATCAAGAAAACTTTGAGTCCTGAAATCCTGGCATAAGTTCTTGCAGTGGTACACTTCCTTTCACACATGCCAAGTTAGCTCTGCCATCCCCATCACCCATGTGTCACGGGGTCATCATCTTTAGCCCATTCTCAGTAAAACCCCTCAGCATGCTGTTGCTCTGTAGCCGAAAGCCTACCTAGCCTTCTGCGCAGACCGTGATAACTTTGTAGTGTATCAGCCACTCCGGGACGTTGATACATATGTCACCCTCCTGCTTCGCATCTTCCTTTCCACCACGATTTTGCTTTGCATATCTGTATTAGCTTAATTTTAGCAGGTTTTGAACAATGCAAAGTCATGATGTAAACTAAACTAAACTCACTTTTTTTGCTTGGTTTGTCCTCCAGATTTGTTTGGCTTTACACAGGCAATGCTCCCAAAGACTGTATGATAATTCCTGGTGGCCAAAAGCAGAGGCGCATTGTGGCCAGTACAGAAAAGGAGCAAGAACAGGAGGGCAAGAGCTTCCCACTGCCTCTGTGGCAGAGGTACCAAGTGCGTGGCCTGTCTGCATCCCAGCAAAGTACTGGTTTTCAGAAAGTGAGTGAGACTGAGAGCCACCTCGAGGCACTTGGAGAGGAGGAAGAGGACTGGTGCCAGCATGGATAAGGACAGCACAAACCTGGCTGACCAGCAGTACGAGTGTGTGGCTGAGATTGGGGAAGGAGCCTACGGGAAGGTGTTCAAAGCCCGAGACTTGAAGAACGGCGGTCGCTTTGTTGCGCTGAAGCGGGTACGGGTGCAGACCAGCGAGGAGGGCATGCCGCTGTCCACCATCCGAGAGGTGGCAGTTTTGAGGCACCTGGAGACATTCGAACACCCCAACGTGGTCAGGTGAGGAAGTGGGACCACTGTCCTGATCAGTGAGGTCCTGGGTTGAGTACGTGAATTGGGTGATCAAGAGTTTGGGGGCATAAATGGAATGGACACTAGTTTGGGTTTGTGGCTGAAGTGAGCACTAAACTGTGTGCATGGAATGTGGTTTGAGGTTTCAGCAGGCCATGGTGCAGCCTGCCAGACCTCACCTCATCCCTGTGCATTGCCTCCCACACACACAAACACCCATCTCCAGAGGCATAGGTGTGTGATTTAAGTGTTGGAATGGATGGGCAAGGAGCCATATATATACTATTTCCTCAGGCATGACAGAAAATGAAAAAAAACCCAACCTCTCCCTGGTTTTGTCTGACCTACTAGTACTGCCAGCTGCAGCTGATTTTTACCAGCTCTGTTCATTACAGAAATGGCAAGAATGAGAGCAGTAGTGAAATGTGCATTCTGCCTTTTTATATGCTTTTATAGAGAGCTATAGATTATGGTGTTAAAGAGAAGCAACAGCTTAAGACTTCAAGCTTTTCCTGCAGCCTTAGGGTTGAGTACTGTTTGGTGCTAATTTTCACCGCGAGCTGCTGATTCTGCTACCAAGAGGGCAAAAGTACCGGTGTCAGACCTTGCTGGCAAAATGGTGGCAGTGGCCCCAGGATGTCCTTCCTGTTGTGTCAGTAGCATAAATCCTGGATAAATGGTCTGTGCTCTCAATGATAAAGCTAGCCCTACTGTAACCTCTTACATTTTTCTGTAGCTAGAAACCTTCAGCATCTTTTATTAAAATTAAGAACTTCAAGAAGTAAGTTTCACTTCGCAGATACCACATTGAAACTGGTCAGCATCTTGCTGGTGGTGCTATATTAGCAAGAGTATTTCCATTCTTTGTGTTACTTACATGCATATTACACAGCAAAAGGAAAACATTTTTGTGCTTCACTAACACCAAGACTCTTTCAGTCTTAGAGAAATAGATACTTTGAACTCACAGGTGAAATTCAAAATGCCTTGCACAATGTAATCATCCTTTTTTGTAGGGTCTGAGATCAGGGCTTGTTTATTGGGCACAACAGGAAAGATGAGACGGAGAATAATATTTAAGTGACAAAAGTCACTCGCTAGAGATGAATTCACTTTTGTTTATTTCATTTTAAGGCAGTTTAATGTGACAGTCTCCTTTATGTCAAAACTGAATAGGCAAAGTGTGTGTATTCTGAAATGCTGATCATGGAGTGCTTGTCATCGGTCTCACTTTAGTGAGCAATGGGTCACATACAGGCTGTAACTTCCATTGCTCATCAAGCAAATCCACAATTCAGTTAATAACCATTATCTTGGCTGGCACCTACTAATGCCAAAGGCTTAGTCAGTATACTTCAAAAGTGGGCATCCTATGTTTGATCAGTGAATCAAGTGACTTGGTTTAGAGGAGCACGCACAAAGTTCATCCTTGGCAGTAGAGGAATAATTGGGATTTGTCAAAATCTTTGAAATGCAGCCCATCAATTTATGGGAGAAAATATGGATTTAGTTGTCCAGGTTTAGGCATTTATATATTTGAAAGCTAAATATTGTTTAGGAATAATTTAACATAATATTTAAGAATTTTTCTACTGTTAACATCTTTCCATATGATGTAAAAGATCTTTTTAAGAGCTTTCTAATCTCACATGCAGCTAAATGATTGAAATAGAGTTCTTGTTTTCCAAAGAGCTATTTGATGAACTGACTATGCAACTGCAGGCTTCTTTTGCTTGATCTAAGTGCAGTTGAATCTCAACAGAGCATTGCATAAATACATTGAAGCTTCAAATATTTTTGCAAGCTTGAATGAAAACTAATTCTCTGCAAAGCAGTGAGTATTTCAACCAGCAATATGAGAATGTAATTTCAATATAAAAATCTGTGGAAGTGTGTTTCAGGTCCTCATAGTGGTGTTGTGAAGCCTGTACCTTTTGCCATAAGCAGCATTTCAGACACAAGGGGCTGGTTGGTAACGTATCAGGATGCCTGGGACATTGGTTGCACACCTTTTTCCACAAAAAGGCAGAAGATAAGCAGTTTCAAACATTATCTCTTCTAAAATGTGAGGAATGCTATTCACATTTTATTACTCATGTTCTTTGTCCATATTTTTAACCTGTAGGGCAGATAAGGAGCCCTCTGGAGAGACCAGAATCATATCCTTCAAATGGAAAAATTATTTGAAAACATTTAAATGGCCCAGTTCTGTTACAAAATAAGGTAGAAGAGTTTGCAATTTATTGAAATTAAGCATCTATTTTTGTACTATGTAAATATACTCAGAAAAGGAAATACTATAAAAGAAGTTCTGCAATTTTAAGCAGCTGATCTAACTGTACTTATTTATTGAGCATATGCTCAAAATATTTTAATTGTTTGGGCATGCATTCTGGAAACTGATCTCATGGCCAGGCTAATAAATAAAAGCAATTCCAAATGCATTGTCTGCATACTGGATTAAAACGTACATTGTTTTCACAGCACTGTGATAAGAGCACAAATATTTTAAACCAAATATTTTTGATTTTGAGAGGACCTCTAGTTTTTTTCTGAATATTACAAGCAACTAGCCTGAGAGAACTATGCTGGAACTGCAGATGCTGTGTTGTATCTGTTACCTCTGAGCAGTGGCATGTGTGATCCATGAGTTGCTCAGTGCAAACCAGCAGCCATTCAGTGAGTCAGGATTCAGACAGACTTTGTACAGATGAGCTGCACAGGCCCTGTGGTCTGCTGTGGTACTCTGGCATCAGCTGACAGCAGAGGTCACAGGCCACATGAACTTAGGCTGAGTGTCATTTTCAACTCAGATGGTACCTCTGGGCTTCTCCAGAGTGTGCAGTAGGGATCTCAGCAGCCCAGGGCTTCTCTGCTACCATGAAGTGGAGCTGAATGTGAAAGACAGTTTGGTAAGGAAAGACCCAGTACTTTGTAGGCATAGGCAGAGCTCCATGGCTTTGCTGGTCATAGAACAGGATTCAGGACTAGCAGTGCTCCTGCAGCCCAGGTTTGTCTTAACAGTTGTAGAATCACTTCCTGTGAGAAATAGTTAGAGCCAAAACTGGTTTCCAGTGCTTGGCACTAGGGTTGGAAGAGAATTTTCTCCATAAGGGAGAAATGTCTAAATAGCCCAGAATAATTTTGAACATAAGATTCATCATATTTTTCCATGCTACCTTTCCATGCTGCTTGCTAATTATGAGAGCTTTGTTTTGTGTTCTTTTGTTCCAAGTGCAAGAAAAGCATCAAAGGGAAACATAACCTTAATCAGAACAGTGATGGTAATGAAAATCTCTGTACTGTAATGGAAATAAGCAGTACTGATCTAAAAATTTTTAATACTGGTAAGAATGGTGTATAGAAAGGCATGGGGAAAAGGCAGTTAAAATAATTGCTATGTGCTTAAAATCATTTCCTGTTCACATTTAGCCTTTTTATAGAGCTCCTCTCTGACAGGACACCTCACTCTATTCTATCTATTTTCACAAAACAAAGTTAAAAATAGAATCTTCAAGAGTAAAGCTTACTGTAAATCAGTCTTAAAATAGCTGTGTTGTGGGCTTGGAAAAGTCCCTTGTAGCTGGTAGGATGATCAAGGTGCTCCTCTAGCTCACCTTTCAGATGTAATGCTTGAATAAAACTTTAATATATACAGTAGGTAAATCTGGCAAAAGTTGGTCCAGCAGTTACATAGCTTAGTGCTGGTCTAGTTGGAAAAAATGAAATACATGTCGATAAAGAACAGACTTTGCCAGGAATAAATGACATTAGATTCAGGAAATTCCTGTGTGTAAAACCCTGCTGCAAGATATCTGTAAAAATTCTTCTTGTGATTATAATGCTAAATTCAGCTGTATCTCACATTCATTTTATCTCTCCCCTGCTGGTAATCAGATGAATAATTTCCCCCGTATCTTAATCATCATCAAACTGTGAATTTGCACTCTGGGAAGGTGATATGCAAGACAGACTACTGTAGTTCTTGGCATTCTTGTTTTCTATCATATTTACATTTAACAGTTTAAATAGCATTAAGCCATAAGCAAATTGAACAGAAATGCAAAGCTGTGTATTTTTACTTCCTATCTCATGACTTTTCTTTTATAAATACAACTTCTTCAGTATTTTCATGGTTTAATAGCTATTCAGTTTTTAAATAGCTGAAATTATATTGAATATGACCTATTAAAATTTAGTCTAGTCTGGGTTGTTATTTCAAAGGTAAGTGTCAGAGATCTTGCCATTCAAAGTGATCATAACCATGTAAGAATTAAAAGTCTTGAGTCTCTCTTTGCAGAATATTTGCCCCAACTAATTGACTTAGGTTCAACAGAACGAGCCACCTAGCTGGGAGTTTGAATCTATTCCTCATTCTTTTTTGTGTACAAATCAGTGGGGGGAAATGCAGTCATTATGATTATTTGCACAATTATGCCATGTTCAAGTTTTTATATTACTTTATATCCACTGAACTATAAATGGCACTGTAAACTGCTCTCTGTAGTACAGCAGTCATGTCATGCTGCTTTTTCCCTGCTTTTGCAGTCCCGTGGTCCATGCTGTTGTCTCTTGGTTTGCACTTGGGTGCTGGTTGGAGCCCCTCAGCTGATTGCCTTGGCAATGCCACCCGAGTGCTGGGGAGAGAGGCTGGCACACACATCATTCCCCATCCCTGTGTATGCTGACATAAAGACCAGCACTTGCTTGACCTTGCTCAGAGGTCCCAGAAGTGTATAAATGGCTTGGGGCTTAAAATTTCCTTGTACTTAGAAGGTGTTTTTATAAGTGTCTTGAAGTTCCCTGTCTGACCTGGTAAAGCATTCAGAACATATCAGTAGCAGATCATCAATACCTAGTTAACCTTTTGCAAGACAATTTGAACATGTATTTGTTTTGCTTTTTTCTGTTTTTTAAACTAAAATTATGGGCAAGCATACAAAGGGAAAAAATTCAAAAGGGAGTAGCTAATTTTATTTCTCTTTCTAATTTTTGGTCATGCTGATGTTGGCTTCTGGCTTTATTACTGTACTGTTAATAAGTTGAAAGGATTTCTCAAAATCATTGAGATGTTCCATCCTGTCAAGTGAAACATTTCTATTTTAGGGGGTGTTTGTCTCTACTGAATTCTGCTTCCTTCCTTCTTTTTTCTGCCAAGCTAATGTTAAACTTCTAGTCTGTGAGGTCATTCTTGCACATCAGCAGTGTGCTGTATTGTGTGATACAATTTATTTTTGTGTAGCATCACTCAATATGACATCTGGCAAGCCCCTAGAGACAAAAAAATGGTGTTTTGCTAGTTAGGAAGATTGTCTTGCACACAGAAAGAGTAAAATAAGATGCAGAGATGGAGTGGAGCAGAAGAAACTTGAAACTTGCCAAGTATTTGTGTGGCAGATGAATCTCAGCTGAGGTAGAAATGGTGGATGAGTAATGGGAAGGAAAAACTGAATGAGCTTCAGAGTCAGTTTTAGTCTCAAACAAACAGGATTGTCTTCAAGACAGATGTGAGGAGGGGAAGTGCCTTGGCAAGGGAAAGGCATTTCCAGGCTGGAGAGCAGTTTTGGTCAGAAGGCAAGGGAGATCATCCCTGTGCTGACTGGCCGCTGTGAGAGACACTGCAGAGGTCTTGGGGAGGAAGGGACTGGAAATATTGGCTTCTCTGATGGCTGGAGGGCAAAGAGAAATTATGTGGTTGCCACTGAACAGGGTACCTTGGTCTTGGAGAAATTGGTTGTCAGAGGACATTGTGCAGAGAGTGGACATGAATGCTGGCCCATCATCATCTGCTTGCAACCTTACAGTACACAGAATGAACATGTACAGGGAAGACAAGGATTTTCTTGCCAATCAGATGAATTGTTTGTTAGTTATGGATGCAATGATTTAGTTTTAATACATGATCTGGCAGAAACAGGACAAGATAAGAGCATGTCAGGAAGGAAGGGTTGAGTATGGAATGGACTTCTGAGCCTTAGGAAATTCAGTTTCTGGAATGAGTACAAGACCATTTTAAAAAAAGTATTTTATCTCATTCTAAATCTAAGTTTTTTACAAAAAACACATTTCCAGTCTTCGTATGAGTAAATGTTAGTCATTTTAGATTATGTCCACTGCTCCCTTCCTTCTTTAAATCTGTGGATGGTTATGTCTGTGCTCTTCTTGAAGAAATTTAGCCTTCCTGAGCCCTGCCTGGAAGTGAAAACCAAATTCTTCCACCATAACCATTGCTGATGGCAGGTTGTGATTTCCAGGGAATGGAGTGGGGTCCAGGATTCAAAACTGAGCCTTCAAAAGGTTTATATGGTAGGAGAAAGGATAGTCCACACTTACAGACAAAGACCAGGGTAGATTCATTGGGCCTTTCCAGGTTGCTTCATGGTACTCACTTATGGCTGAAGTGTGGAACAGATCAGGGAGAAGAAAAGTTGCTTGCTATCCCAGGGTTTAAAAGAGAGCAGGCTGGACCTGGTGTCTTGTGACTTAGCAGAGCACTGACCAAGTCACTCAGGTGGGCTTGGTGCTATTTAAGCTATTGTTTGAAACTTAGCACTAAGTGCATTATCAAATAGAAATAGCTATGATGCTAAGAATGCACTGAATTTTAAAACATCTTTCTGGATCGAGTTCAGGGGCAATATACATCAGAATACAAATCACAGATACTGATTCTTATTCATGTATTAGATTAAAGCCATATTTCTAGAGAATATTTCTATTAGAAGTCAAAATGAATCATGCAGAATAAGTAATATAACTATCCTGACAGGATAGTAACATGAATTTGACATCAAGAGTGATTATTTGTCATTGTAATAATTCTTAGGTGATGTAATTTAGTTCTGAAGCTTTAAAATTATTCTATGAAGTTTTGTAACAGTAAATACAATAGAGGTTGCAGTTCATTCCAAAACTTATGTATGTAGAGGATTTAGTTTGCTTGGTATGAAATCTAGTTATTTTCCAGTATTGCTGAACAGATTGATTTTTAATGATCTAACAAATTATCAGAAGGTAAGTGTACCCATATACATATATAATTAAGTTGTGTTTTTTCTTTTAAAAGAGAGATTTCTCCACTTACACCTGTTCTTCATATCTTCTTACAATCTGAAAAATACTTCTAATTATGCAGGCACGATTATTTACCAGGTATACCTTTAAACTCTAAAGAATATTTGTATTTAATAAATAAACCTCTTCAGAATTTTCCAAGGAGTGTTTTTTTCCATTGTGTCCTTTGGCATTTGGCGTTTGGGAAGCTTTTGATGAGATGATTGTCAGAGAATGGAAACATGACTGTGGATTTCCGAAATATTTTCAAAATACCTCATTGCATCCAAATTTTTTGTATTGATTTTTATATTTATTTATTTACCCTTTACCTTTGAAAATTTGTCCCATCATAAGAAAAAAAGGAAACAGTCTCCTAAATAATCCCTTTAAAATCAGACCTTAACTTTCTAGCCACACAGTTGTGTTTTCTTTAGGCAGCATAAAAAATGTTTTATATGAGTAGTAAGAAGCTCTTTCATATGATGCTTTAGATGTCTTTGTAGAGTTCCAGAAGAAGATGGGTTTCTATTCTCTGAAGTATCTCACATAATTTTAGGATGAGGTGAATGTTTCTCACACCTAAATACAGGGTGTGCCAATTTGCTGGTATTGGTAGAGTTGTCCTTGGGTGAGTGTCCCATGGCATACCTAGCAAACAATCTATGAGCTTAGCAGAAAGTTCTGTACTGTTTTAAAAGGGTTCATACCAACACTGACTGCTTATTACTCTGGATTATCATTAACAGGTGACTGATCTTCTCTTAATAAAAGAAAATAAAAAACTTAACTCAGACATGAATTCATCTTTACAGGAATTTCCCGTATTTAATGACTGAAAACTCAGTTCTAGGATGAATCATACTGAGTTTAAGTGAAACCTATTGAGTTTAGACTTTTGCAACATTAGTCAGTGCAGAATATTGCATATTTTGATAGAAACAGAGAAATGAAGTGAGAAATAGAGTGGAAAAGCCTGTGTGATTTTTTTCTCTCTTTTATGTGAAACTTTGGCTAGTCTTTTAATATCTGTTTGAAGTGTGGTCAGTGTGATAAATTGCTGTTTAACAATGCCAGAAAACTCCCTTTCCCTGAAATCAATTAATTATAAACTGGAAATTTCAGTACTTTGTTCACTGTTTCTTAAGTTAGCATATTTCTGGGAGCTTTCTGTGATCGTAATTCCTAGCTGCACTGGTGCTTTTGTTTCTCTTCATCTGTGGAGCCAGGGCTCTACTGTAAGGATAGAATTCTATCACTTTTTTTTCCTACATTTGATGTGGTATTTTGCATACAGCTGCAGAGTAGACAGTTACCTTTGAAAAGAACATTTGGCTGGTTTAATTTGATTAGAGCAAACCACCTCAATCATTACTGAACTAAGACCGTTTTCACTTTAACTTGGCTGTAGGAGTTGGGAATGTACTGACTGTGTTAGATGTTTGGGGGAGGACTCGTTTGGGTACACAGCTACTGCTGAAGTGAAACAACCTTAGAGGACCTTGCGTACTCTGCTCTTTCCCAATAAAAAGGGAGGGCTGTGAAGCCATTGAATGTCACATTTAACTTTCCCTCATTGTAACAGGGAATTGAATTCCTTTTCTACAAAAAAAAGTTGGATATATGTAATGCACAGAAATGCAGAATCATACATTTTTTAAAAACACCATGATAGTAAAAACATCCATAGGATATGAAAGTCTTACATTTACTTATAACATATTTAAAACATGCCTAGCAACAGTATTTTGAATAAAGTTGGAATAAAATCCAACATATAAATAGAAATATGGTGGGATTCTCATAGATACATTATATCCAAGTTAAAATTGAATCCCTTTTACTAAATCTCGGTAAGATTACCACTTTTTTTTGTGTAGTTTTGATTTTCTACTCCTTCCCTCGTCATATAAATATATTGGGGTGGTTTTTTGTGTTGCATATTAAAGATCAAATTCGATACTTAAGATTCACAGTACTATGTATTTTGTATGATTTTTGCTTTTCAGTTTCCCTCTCTAATGATCACATAATTTTCCTAGAAAAACTCTTGTGGCTGTCTAGAATATAAATATGTGTCATAATAAATGACAGACCTTCAATAAATTGTAGTTAGCTGGTGTTCTCTAGAAAATACAGTTCTGATCTTTAAGTGCCCTGCCTTTGTGGTAGTGTATCATCATGCAATATTTCAACCAGAGGATTAGAGCTGAAGGAAGAGGTTCTGGTTCTTGCAGTGTGTTCCGAAAAGCAATATGCAGTTAGCTGTTCATCTATGTCATCAGCCTAAAACTTGCTGCTAATGGCAGATTTGCATACACATCTTCCATCTAATCCAAAAATCAAGTTGCAAATTTAGGGCTTGAGTTTTTACTGGGGAGTTTGAAAAGCAACACTGACTCAAACAGCTTTGGTTGTTCAGATCATAAAGTCCTGATGTTAAGATGAGCAGAAATGCATTTGCACAGGCAGACTGTGCAGAGGTGTCCCGTCAAGCATGCATGTTTGAGACTTCACCATTTAGAGTTTATATGCTCCAGCTATTGAGTTCACCAAACTGGGGTGTAACAGTTCATTAGGTTTTTCGCTGAAGTAGATTTAGCATTTCTGTTACACTCCTAATTATGCTCCCCTTTTGCGCCTCAAATAATTCCTCTCTAACTCAGCATGTATCCTCTGAAATACTCTATTTCTGCTTCTGTGTTGTCACCTAAACATCTTGTACAGCGTTATCTCTCGAACTCCAGGTTGCATCGCAGATGCAGTGATTGCAGTGCAGTGTACATTTCCTTTCTTCAAGGGCAAATGCTTCTGGTGCAAATGCTTGCAGAGCTACAGTTAGAGACTTTGCTGTACAGTATTGAAACTTATGTCTAATGTTACTAGCACAGCTCTAGAACTTTTATTACTGATTTCCAGGTTCTTTCAGGACAGTGAAAGTCAATGACCTGTATTCCTTCTCTATGCTAGGAAGTAGATTATAAAGTGAATCTCGTTTTGCCGACTTTATCTATCAGTATACTTTGTATTTGTGAACTTTATGACATAGAGATTAGGCAACATCTGCACTTTAATTAGTGTGTTGTTTATCCTTAGATAACCTTCTAGATTGTTAATGGAGATAGGCCTACCCACTGATCTTTGTGGTTTCCTCGTAGACATCTTTAATCAATTTGTTGCCTCACTGTTTATCTCTGCTTTTTATAAAACGCTGAGCAACAAGTTTTAATCAGAGCAGTAATACCCATATCCAGACAGGTTGGAATCAATGACTATGGTCAGAAAATTAGAATGATATGTCTCATTAAACTTAAGGCAGAGCCCAGACAAGTTAATACTTCTGCAGACCTGAGCACCTGTATCTCCTCACTGCATAGAAACCCATTCATCCTACTGCCTTGATGTTTGTAGCATCGTTTAAAAAAAAAAAAAAGGCATTAGCTGGCATTTCTCAATTCTCTGTTGCTTATTATTCATATTGTCTTTATTCTTAAGGACTCAAGAAGTTGTATTATTTAAAAGTAATAAAGTAATTTTATTTGGTCAGATTAAAACATAATTTAGAGATGTCAGTTATTTTAGAAGCACATATTTGTACCTAAGTGAAAAAATACGGTAGTGAGACTGGAACTGAGGATCATGGCAGTACAAGAACAGTTAGGATTTGAACAGAAGAGACAGGTAATATGTTTGACTAAAAATAAAAGGTATTTGTAGATATAGCTAAATGGCAGACAGGTGATGACAGTGATGAGGGCGTTTTCTTAGAAGACACTTAAAGTATATTGGAATATCTCAAGTCAAAAGGATATTGTGATGTCTGTAAGAAAGTACAGTTCAAAGAGTGCTTGGGTTACCAGTAACCCAGAGTTGAGAGTGAACAAGATTATTCTGCAGAAGCAAAGCGTAAGTCGTGAAAAGCAAATAATCTTTTGCTGTCCTGTACATCAGTGAAAGGATATTGAGCCTGTGATTCTAGAAGAAGCTGTAAAGTAAACTAAGTTCATGAAAATACTCATAAAGCACAATTTAACCACTCTTCATGTAGACAAAGTTTAAAGACAAGTAGACAAGATTTAAAGACAAAACTTAGAGATACAATCAATGAAGTAGCCCTTCCTGGAGTACAAAAAAGAGAGATCACTCTCTGCATAGCCTAAAGTCACTTTCAGTAGCTGATTTAAGAAATTTAATAGTCAAGACACACAGTCATAGTGGCCACAATAATTAAGTCTGACATTTTTTGGAAAAGGGATGGTTCCCAAACTTGACATAGTAACAATAGGCTTTAGAATACAGAGATTAAGAAACAAGAAGTAATCAAAAATTCAGCAGTCAAGAGGAATGATATGAAACGTCTTAGATTTGAAATGGTGAGTACTTAAATAGAGAGTTACAGCAGCACAGTTTTTTTCACTTGTGTCACCATTCTCTGACATCCATGCTCTCTCCAGTCACTGAAATCCTGGCTGCTGTTTTGATCTATATCCTCCTCCTGGATGCTAGATACGGCAGGACAGTTTAAGGGTCTTGGATTCTTAAACTCTCTGGAGGAATGGGCAATGTCTGAGGGAGACAACAGACTTTCTTCACCCTTTTTATGGCTGTGCTCCAGTGTATCAGGATGGATTCACAAAAGGTACACATAGCCATGCGCAACAAGATAGGAATATGAGTTAATTGTGATTAATCATTCTATTCATCGTAATATTAAAAGTGTGTTCTATCTTAGTCATATAGTGAGTGCAGAGTGAACATGTGCTTTAGGAGAATAATTCACCCTCAGTGCCCATGATGGAGTACAGTGAAGTGCTCTCTCGAAATGCTCATTTTGACTCTAGAGGGAGCGCAGGTGGATGAGCTTGAGAAGTGGGCCCACAGGAGTCTTATGAGGTTTAACAAGACCGAGTACCTGGGTCAGGGCAACCCCCAGTATCAACATAGGATGAAGGGATTGAGGGCACCCCTTTGGAGAAGAACCTGGGGGTGCTGGTAGACGAAAAGCTGGACATGACCCATCCATGTGCACTCACAGCCCAGAAGGTCAAAGGTGTGCTGGGCTGCATCCAAAGCAGTGTGGCCATCAGGGCCAGGGAGGTGGTTCTGCCCCTCTGCTCTGCTCTGGTGAGAGAGACCCCACCTGGAGCCCTGCAACCAACTTCAGGATCCCCAGCTCAGGAAGGACATGGATCTGTTGGAGCAAGTCCAGAGCAGGGCCACTGAGATGGTTAGAAGGGTAGAGCAGCTCTCCTGTGAGAGAAGGCTAGGAGATTTGTGTTTGTTCAGGCTAGGAAAAAGAAGGCTTTGGGATGATGTACTTGTGTCCTTCCAGTACCTGAAGGGAGCCCACAAAAATGACAGAGGGGGACTTTTCACAAGGGCTTGTAGTGACAGAACAAGAGGGACTGGCTTTAAACTGAAAGAGGGTGGGTTTAGATTAGATATTAGGAAAGATTTCTTTACTGTGAGGGTAGGTGACTCGCTAAGCAGGTTACCCAGAAAAGTGATGGATGCCCTATCCATGGAAGTGTTCAAGGGCAGACTGGATGGAGCTGAGCAACCTGGTCTAGTGAAGGGTGCATGGTAGGGGGATTGGAAGTAGATGATCTTTAAGGTCCCTTCCATCCCAAACCAGTTTATGATTCCAATGTAGAGTGGCCACCCAGCTGTAGCTTGCTCAATCTCAATGAGATTAATGCCAGTCAGTAAAGTTTGAAGGTGAAAAGTGGAAGTTTGTACAGTAAATAACAGATGTCACAATATCAAATAGGAAATTATTTTGGGTGGAGGGGGACAAAAAGTTAGTATAGAAATCAGAGGGCACTTGCAGTACCGGAATTTAGATGGAAGATGAAATGAGTATTATAGGGGAAATTTGTTTTAACCAAAGTCTGTTGTAGGTGGATTTTTGGTAAGAACTTGTGCAAGGCACTTTTTTTGTCACTTGGCAAAATGTATGTACTTCCTGTAGTGGGAGAATGTGGGTCTCTGTGAAATTTACTGGCTTCAGACAGTCTGCTTCTATTTTGTGTTTGGCATTAAAGTGCTAAAGGGAGCTGATAGTAGCTGGGATGGATGGGCATTGACTGCTTACCCTGTACCCAGTTTTAAGCTCCAGCAGAAGCCATTTTGGTCAAAAATCATTAATGATTTACAAGAGACAAAGTAACTGATGATGTGTGTGGGAGATGGCTGTTCATGCAGTCTACAAGTAGTTTAAGGCACCTTTCAAATCTTTCTCAGTTGTGGTTTCTCATTTTGTCATCACCCTTCATTCTGCCATACAGATCTCATACAGGATTTGCCACTAAGTGGGTTTATTATGTCATTATTGAAAAAATTTTGGTGCTGCACATAGTTTCATTGCCTCAATTTAATTTTGGGCAAATTGCACAATTGTACAATTGCAAATAGTTGGAAGACTCTGGTGTCTAACTTACATTCCAGTCTGAATTATCCAAGACCTGAGTTTTTATAAATCAGGGGTGCTATACCTTTATCTCTTGGAATAATTTTGGGGGAATTTTTGTTTTTCCATAAACTCAAAACATGTCAGTCCACATTGCTGAGTAATAGCTTTCAAAATTAAAATCAATCAATACTGCTAAAAGATTCTGCTCCACGATTTTTTATGTGACGTGTCCATTCTATAATTTGACATAACAGGCTTGAAAACAGTTTTGTTTATTATGGGTCTACTAAGACAATATAGTAGTAGTAAAGCAAATAATCTACTCTGTTAAGCTGTTTGGATATGCATATTACACATGTGGGTATATGTGGAAAAGGAAAACCATGAAAATGTCAAGATTTTACTCCATTTAACGTGAGAATTATTATTTTGTAACATGAATTAGGATTGTTAGACATTTAGTGCCTATGCTTTGAAAATGTGTGAACAATTTTCTTTTTTAAAATTTAGACAAAAATGGAAAAGGGATAAGGGCAAGTCCGGGAAAAAACCATCCCAAAAGCTAATGGTTTTTAAGAATTTACATGACTTTGAAAATTGGAACATGGTACTGAAATGCCATCTCACTTTTAGTATAATAAAATAGTACATTTTATTTAATATGTTCTGGAAAGAGTAAATATAAATTATGAATCGTAATGTCAGTGGCAAAGAGCCCAGGCATCTTTTGGCATCTATTGGCTTAACCTCACCTGGGCAGCAGGCAACTGAACAATGAATGTCAATGTTTAAAAGCAGCACAACTAGTTTTTTATAACAGATTACTTTTTTCTCCTCTTTTTCACAGTACAAATACTTATTTTTAAGGTCATTAGAGAATATTGAGATGATGTGATTATGTATCTCCTTTAATACTTGTAAAAAGTTTTCAGATCTTGCAAAATTCAAGGTGACTTTAATCTTTCTTCTTTCAAGCATGAAATTGCCATCCCTTATCAGCATTAGTCACTTAGTTTGAGAACTCAGTCATCCCAGAGCACATCCTTATACAAAAATATTGCAATAACATTTTTCAGCTTTTAAATGGGGGCTTTTTTTGAAAAGTCTGTTGAGTTCTTGAAATAAAACTAAAATTTTCTGAGTGGACGTGGATTACCATGGCTTTTCTGATATTTTGATCGCTGTTATTGTCACAAGCCTGAAGAAATGTTCTTTTGCTTTGACAGTTCTAAATCCATGTCACTTTTCTGCCTTCTGTGGTGAAATTGTGTGAACTGTACTGTGTTTAGATCCATAGTCATACACCATAAGTGCTTGCATACAGGGGCATCCATAGAAATGAAGACTACTGTGTCTACCTGCATTTAGCAAAAAATAAAGCTTTGCTTTGTATGTTTCTTCCAATGGACATGACACAGCTATTTGTCAGTCAAATATTTTCATAATCGAAACACAGATTCTTACATTAGAGCTTCTAGATGCCAGTTGTGATGTTTGAAAACCAAGATATGCCTGCATGAAAAGTAGGTAAGGGAAATCACTGGATAGTTTGTTTTTCTTCATAGAAAGTCACTTCAATTCTGCAATAACTCAGAAAGCAGCTGAATGGACCTTTACAAAACGTGAACTAAGTCACTTCTAAGTGGAGACAGCTGGGGTCTATTTAATATCCTGTGTAAAATGGTAGAGGTCAGCTTCCTGGAATAACTTAGGAGTTTTATTTCACGAATATCCTACTGCTTCAGGGACCTGGGGTGATGGAAGGACTCTCAAACTGAAGTGTGCCGTAAGGAAAAGCTCTGGGGCTGGATCTTTCCTGGCTCTTCATTTGCTGTCGAAGAATGGGAATCATCTTGTGGTCTGTGTTATCTACACATTCTCGATGTAAATGTCTTTTGTGTGAGTGCTTATTAATGCAGGCAGCTAGTCTCAGTTTTTTCTTCCAAGCTTATATTGTGATTTAGGCTTTAGGATATTAACTGAAAATCATTGAGAAGTCATTGAAGGTCTATGAGACTTTGGACAACAAGTGATTCCCAAATGTACTGATTACCCTAAATACATAGATTATTTTGTAATTTGGGACATTTGTTCCTAAATCACTTAACTTATCTTGACAGTTTTATGATTTCTTTTTTCTCCGTGCAATTAATGGAGCCATATCTTTACTATCTAAGGTCATGCATTCCCTTAATGTGTTCCCTGTATCTATTCAATTTGATTAGTCCTTGAGTTAAGAATCTTATTTTATTTCCTGCCTCCTTCTATTCCATTGTGTGCTGGACATGTCAGTGAAAAAAAAATTCTCTAGTGTCACTGCTAACAGTTCACTCACACAAAAGTTCAGAAGTTACATGACATAGCAATTGATAAAATTGGTAGTTCAGTGACACCATAATTAAATACCTGTAGTGCAGTGAGCCTGAAAATTCACATAAAAAATTGTACTTTTCTCATGATACCCGGTATGATTACATACTTTTCATATTTGTGACAATTTGTCTTTTCCTTGACTGCTTTTTAAAGTTGAAGATAAAGAGAAGCACTAAAGTAGAACTAAGAGGAGTGTTTCTGTTAGATGGGAAAAAGGTGAAGATTAGGAAAAAAAAAAGTAGGGTGTCACTGGAATAGGCTGACCACAGAAAAGGCTTTCGTAGACTGTGGTGGTTCTGTGGGGCCTGTTTAGTAAACTCTACAAAGGCTTAAGACCATCAACTGCAGTATTTTTGTGCTGTTTCTCCCAACAGAGGTAAACAGGGTGATTGGAGTTTAGGGATAGAATATAGAAAATAATGAGGAGCACCTCATTCAGCCCTCATTGTCTCTTGACTCATTCTTGAAATTAAAATAATTACATTAATAAAACAATTCATATATGGCTTAGGAAGGGTTAGAACAATTTCTGTCTCAGTCAGTATTTATACTCTGAACTGAGAAAGTTGGTTCCTGGTGTAGGGAATAGTGTAAGAGCAGGACAGACGTGAAGCGATAATTCCTGGCAAATTAAGGTTCTCACTGACTTCTCTATGATTTTAAGTAGTCCATGTCCACTGCTTTGTAAGTCCTTGCATCATTTGCAGGCAGATGGGAGCCAGCCCTGCCTCACTCCCAGGCAGATGCCTCCCAGCTCCACTGATGTCGTGAGCTGGCTGGTGGCCACGAAGCCGTGCTAGCCCTGCTAGCCCCCGCAGCCTCAGCCACGATCCCCACTGTGCTCAGGCACCCCTCAGCTCAGCCCAGACCCACACTGTCTGCCTGGGCATCACAGAGCACACCCTGCTTTGCTGCCACCACCTGCATCCATGGGCCTCGTTTTCGTTTGCCTTCATGTAAAAATGTTTTAGCGCTCCAGGAACCAGACCATGTTTTGTGAGATTTATTACAGTTTGCTAATTTCTTTCAGAAGTGTGAAAGATGATGTATCAAAACAATCAAAAAGCAGTTTTGCCATGTGTTTACATCTGACATAAACTGTAATTTACAAAATGCTGATTTCAAAACTACCCATACATTAAAATGTAAACCTTCATCCCGTGCTGATGAAAGACACCCCAAAAGAAATAGTTGCCTTTGTCCTGTAGTAATAAAACAGTCAAATAAAATTTATTGCCAGCTCAAAATGCTACTAAAACCTCATTTTCATTGCCAAACTCTTCAAATAATCTTTAATTTGTTTTCTTTTACATATGTGTGCAAGAGTTTAAAGGAAATACTTAAAGAGCTGTGTAGCCTGCAGAATACTCACTCCATGTGCATTAATCTTTAAATGTTTGGCTCACAGGGCCATGTAAACGGGCTAGAAAGGGAGGAAACGTGTATCAGACATCTACCTTAAGAACTAGAGGATGACAGCACCTGAGAAGCTTACAAAAATATTTTTAGTTTACTTTACATGTGCTATGAATTAATTAATTTTAAAAAAGCTTCATAGAAGAAATGACAAGACAGACAAGGAGCTTACATGGCCACATTTGAATGGTCACGAATGGGGAAAAGCCCACAATGGTGTCTTAACTCCTAAAACACCTGCAAGATGTAGTTCTGATGAAACGTGTAAGGAATTTACATGCTAATGGAAAAAAGGATCCCTTTTTATGTATTGAGTGTTTAAGAGCAATTGCCCCCAGCTAAATTTATTAAGCCAGAAGAATCTTGTAAATTTCTATTGAAGGTTTATTAGTCCCATTTGTTTCTGTTCTTCAGAACATGAATATTAAACTCAATCCTGCAAGTTTGTCACAGGTGAAATTCCTTTTCACATTAAAGGAAATTCTGGACCTGTGCCAAAGCCAGTTAAATAAAAAAAAGTACCAACTTCATGAGGTCTAGGTAAAGGCTCTTGTATGTTGAGCTGTTTAGGATTGATCCTGGTCTTTGAGGGTTGAGTGAATAGGGCAGAGGTGGTTTTAGTGTCTTTTTTTTTCTTTCGACTTGTCTCCCATTTTGTTTCAACGTCTACATGGAAGAAATATTTTTAAATTACTTCAGAAATGAACTGAACTGAATCTGCATTCCCACCAAGTAAAATTGATCAGTTACAGTCTTTCTGGGAAATAATAATATCTTCTAAATTCATTTAAATTAAAGCATCTTGTCTAAGTTAGTCGTTTAGGCATCTTCAATAGCAAGCAGGGAGAGACAGTACCCTCCCCAGAGTGCTTCAGTCAACTTACTCCTTTCTCCTGAGTAAATGAAGACCTACACGACCCGGTCAAAGTAACCCCCAGTTGCTGAGTAACTCCATTGCAGGAGTTGTATCTCTTCCATGGAAGCTGAGAAGAGAACTCGTTGCTTCGCAGGCTGTGCAAGGCTGTGGTGTAGGTGGATGGTGTTTGAATAAATATCCTCTCACATCATTTTTTTCTCATAATGTTATCTATTACTCTGCCACTCCATTTTTCTGTTGCATCCGCAACTTAAAAAGAAAAGGGCAATGTTTATGTGTGTAGATCTGGCTTCCTCACAAAACCTGGCCAGATCCTGTTTGTTTTTCTTACCCATGTGAGCAATTGCCTTTGTATTTTGATTTTTGGAAATCAGCTGAGTGCTGTTTACTTTTGGGCAGATGGGATGTTATTTGTAGCATGTGAAGTAGTGGTGACAGGACACAGTACAGTGCCACTGGAAGGTTGCTTGAGTTCACTGTGCTCCCTTCCAGGTTTTGCTGAAGTGAATGAAGAATTCCCTTTGTCTGAAGTTCATGGTGCTGCTGGCATCATGGCACACAGGGGTATAACTGGGAATACATTTGGCATCAAAGCCTGATGGAAATCACTCTCCTTACCACGCGTATACGAAAAGCACTGTGAACTGCATTCCTGTTTTTAGGTGGTACAACCTCATGCAGGACAAATTTGTGGAAAACAAAACACAAAGTGTAAGACACCTTTTGGATTTTCATTTGAGTTAATCCTGAATGTGGCAACTGCATTCACCACCTTACTGCTTGTGTTGAAAGTGGGCAGATACAACTGATCCATTTTCAGGAAATTTTGAGCAGTTCTAGTGAATCCATAAACAGGTTTTTTCAACAGATGTAGACATTTTTTAAAAGTTGTTTTCATGCAGTTTCAATATCTGGTGTTAAATTGCTGTTTCCATTTTTAAGATAACAATAACTATTCACATCTATTGCTATTTTCTAGTCCCCCAGGTTAAGACTGGGACAACAAAAGTTCACAGTTCATTAATTTCAGAATTTAAGGACAAACAAATACTGTGATGAATGCCTTAGAATACATCATGACCATAGTTTTCAGAGATGAGAGCCCATATTCACAGATTGAGTACTTAAGGGTAACTAAAAAGTTAGGAAGCAGAGATTGTGGTACAGATAAGGATGGTTAAGTGCAAAAGGGGACCATGCATGTTGGGACCCAAGTTGTAGAGTTCTCACTGCATGGCTAAAAATCAGATAGGGATTGAAATGGCAGACAGGGGTTTACATTGCTCTATCCAGGTGATGACTGGCTGAGTATAAGAAAGGGGAAAGATAGCTGGCAGATAAGGTAGATGAAGCTTTAGGTGATGTGTATACTTAAAAATCATCCAGGTTTTTAAGCGCAGCACAAGTTCTTTGGTAGTTCAAGGCTGGCGGATCATGCAAGGTCAAGATCTATGACAGGTTTACTCTGCACACTGGTACTCTTGCTTCAAAAATGCATTCTTCTACTGACAGGCCTAAAAAAATTTAATACAATACTACTCAAAGCTTGTGTTGCATGTCAACTGACCATGCTGCCATAGCAATAAACAGATTGGTAGAAGTTTGCACCCTATTTTCCAGTGATGTTGGTTTCATTCTCTTACCAAGGATTTCCTTTCTATAATGTCATTTAGAGAGACAATAACTTTTTATTTAAGAAATGATACATAATAATAAACCCAAATATAAACAAATGAGCATGAGAGTGAACCATGCGCTGTTTTACTTTGGTTTACTCCTTTGTCCGCTAATTGCTTTCTGTTTAATACATGGATATATAGTGTGTTACATTAAAAGGTCTGTAGAATCCCTTAGTAATAGTATTCCCTGAATACATTAGAGTGGCACAATTCAAATAATTAAAAATAATTAATTTTGTTTTCTTATTAACATCTCTTTTTACTAATATATATGGTGCTTATTTACGTTGTGCATGTATAGTATTGCAAACTTTAGCCAATTTCGCCTTTTGTTTTTCCTAAGGCTTTTTTCTTTTCTTCTGTTTTTTGCTCTTTTGCTTTAGCAATGGAATTCATGGTAGCATTAAACTCTGGAAGTTTTCCCCTTCTAAAAGTCATCTCTTGATCCTTCTTTGAGAAGGACAAACTGTTTGGTCGCAACTCTACCTATGAAAAATAGAAATGTATTTTCTTACATGGCTTTAATGTGTCAGTGTCTCACAGATAATTACAACAATACTTGATCCCAGTAACGGAACCACAGCAAAATATTTTGTATCTATTGCTCTGTCTCCCCTGCTCTTCACTATCACATCATGGCTTTGGACTCCTTTCAAGTGCTGCCACTACTGGTCCGTCCTGGGAAGTGGTAGAGACATCATTAGTGCTCAGGTATATTTGCAGCCTTTAGCAAGGCCCCTTACCTTGCTTTTTCAGTGTCTGACAGCTAGGCCCTTCAGCTAGACTGAGTTACTGTGTCAGTGTCTGACAGCTAGACTGAGTTACTCTCAGTCAGGCTGCTTCTCCTCAGCATAATAATTGCTAATATTCCCGAGGGCCTAGCGTGTGCTGAGTGGTTAATTAGGGCTCAAACAGCACATGAGTTTTCAGTGCATCCACCATCGTCCAGAATAATTGTGGCTGTAGAGTAACCTGGAGGTCTTTCAGGAACAGCAGCCCCTGGATTGATGATAAGCATCGAAACAGAGGACCTCTTGTGTCATCTTCTACAGTAGCTGCTTTGTTATTCTTAGGTTCTTCTATGAATCTATAAGAAGCAAGAGTTTGCACTCAAATTTGCATTGGAATTATATACAGTTTTTAAAAAGCTGAATTAAATACCTCAGGAACTGCTGTGATATTGCAAACTTTTTAAAAACTCTATGAGATTGTACAGAGTGTTAAACAGTACTTCAAATTTGACTTTTTGCATTTTTTTTTTTTTTTTTTTTTTTTTTTTTTTTTTGTGGAGTGAAGGGTTATTATTTCCTTTGTTATTTTTGATATGTTGGCATCATGATTAAATCTCATGTGAACATAGATTAGATTATTAAGCCATTGAAGAATGAATGATAATTTATACTGTTGTAAAGTATAAATTTTGAGGATGAGTTGTTTTTACTTAAACCTAGAAGGGAGATGTTCTTCTTAAATTTAGATCCTGTAGGTCTGGCACAAGAATGAATTCAAAATATAAACTGAAATGTGGAGTCTGTAACAAGCAGTTTGTGAGCTACAGTAAAGACTGGATTTTGTTGTATCTCATCTTACACCATGTACAGCTGGAAGTCCAGAATAACATCTGGGCTCTTTTAATTTGAATTAAACAAAATCAAGATTCAGGCATAAGTTTTACTTGCATGTTGAGCAAATTAGGGAATCTAAAAAGGAATACAGCTGTTCCCTAAGGAAAGTATTATAAAGAAAATCTAAAAAACAACAGATGCAAACACACTGCCAATGAATGGGAGCATCTTTAATTTGTACTCTGAACTGGAAGCTTACAGAAGCTTGCTGGAAGCTCACAGCACTGTATAGCAGCAGTGTACATGACTTGGAAAGGCAGTGTACATTTGCTTGTTGAAGGATCACATGAGAGCACTATGAATAGGTCAGACAGCTATTGCTGATCCTAAACAATCTGTCAACGACTGTCTTCATAACAGGCCATGTTATTTTTCTGATTTGGGGGTGAGCTGGCGTGTCCCTGGCCTGCCCTGGGACAGTGTTTGGTAGGGCAGCGCACAGGCGTGTCTTCAGGCTCCACCCAGCTGGTATTTTCCCTCCGTATTGTCAAGGGCTCCATGTGTGGCCAGTTTGGATAAAATCAGTTGCAGTGAGATTGTTCATGGACTGGTGAGGAATTAAGCATTTTAAACACTGGTGAACTGTAGGATAAGTCCTGAAGAGGAGTTCTGCAAGGCAGGATATAGTTTGAATTACGGAGTCTTACGAGATCCTTTTCTGGTCCTTGTTTGTTAAAGATAATCTCCCTCTGCAAAGAAGGTGAAAAAGAAATGACGGTGTGAGGGCTGAAATGGACAGCATGCTGCTATAAACAAAGAAAGGTGCAGAGAATATCTTGTCAGGCCTATTTTTCCTTGAAGTAAAACTCTGTTTAACAACTGCATCTTTTAGTGGCTTCAGTGGCACACTGAGAAAACGTCCTTAGCCTTTTCATTTTTTGGGCACAAATCTTGGTTTCTGTTGAAAATAAAAACTGGTTTTGGTGGTTTCATCAGAGCAGACATTTGTCTGCATCACAAAACCATTCAGTCTGGCACCAGAGCTCGTCGTTGCTTGAGTGGGGCCCAGTGCAGGAGAGCAGGGGTGTTGCAGGTCAGGGCTGCAGTCGGGACTGAGCGTTGAATGCTTGCCCAGTCAGCCCACTCTATCGGACTTTAGCCAGTGCTATTTACTTCGCTTTCACGAGCATCTATTTCTCTCTGTCACTTTCTCTGTCTCTCTTCCTCACGCACACTTAAAGAACAAAAACCTCTTTTATACAGCTAAGCATGTTAAATAATTTTTCCAAGTCAAAAAGGGAGAGAGACTGGAAAAAATTACAGCACAAAGCTCAGCTTGCAGATGAACGATTGCCTTGTCATCCTAATGTCCCCCTTCCTTTCCTTAAACCTCACTGGTGAGTGGGCTGTAAGCAACAGTGTTGGCTGGGCTCTGCTGGAGTGAGTGTCCAGAACAGGACTTTCTGCTGCCTTTCTCTCATTGTACAGTCGCTTCTCTGCAGTAGCTCTTTCTGCTCTGTGCACAGTAGATAATTAATGAGTGACTTCAGCATTGAAAACATCTATCCACGGAACATCTACTTGTCCTGGATAAATTAATTGATTTTACCTGATGTTAAGTTCTGCTTTTACTGCTGTTTGCCTTTAAGAGATTTCTCCTGGACACAAAAGGTGATCCTGCTGCTCTTTGCTGGAAGGGTCGCAAAGCAGGAGAAATGTTCCCAAACTCCAAGAACTTAGTAGAAAGTAGAGAACAAGGATTTAAGACATAAAGTTGCCATGAGCACTGTAGACATACCCAAGATTATTTAATCAGGTTTGGCTGTGGGCATCTGACTTGTTGCTGGATGGGGCTGACTGTGGGCTCGCTGGCTGTGCTGCAGGCAGTGCTGTGCCCTCGTGCTGTGTGTTTCCAGTACCGAGGTGGTTCTGTTGGTGCAGTCAGAGTCTTTGTTATATTGCAGTCTGCTGTGGAGTCATACCTTAAGCACTGATACACATTGGGGCAGCTGCAGCTGGAATTACAAATACATTTTGAAACTCTTGAAGACCCCACATGCCTCTGAAAATGGTGGAACTTAGGTCGTGCATTACTGTGTGGTTCTACAGATGTTATCCCAGGAAAAATGCCATTCAAATACTTTGAATTTAGTGTCCTCTTCTCTGCATGTGCACTTTTTTCCCATATAAAGGTGTCTTACTAAAGCTCCTTTGAGCAAGAAAACTCCACATCGATATACCAGCTTTCAGAGGCCTGGAGAAGTGGGTGATTGCTGATTAAAATGAGACAAAGCAGTATGTCCTGAACAGAGGGAAAGAACTCTGTCATATGTTTCAGAGTGGGAAACTCTATTTCCTGTTTTGCTATGTGGGACTTGGTTCTCCTAATGCACATGTTCCACTCCAGATGCCCAGCTATTGTCTTCTTCATCTGAAAGATGACCCCTTTGTTCCAATACATTGGGTATTTGTGATTCCAAGTAGAGACTGGTTTCTGTCAGCAGTCTTTTTTTTTGCATCAAAATCAAGAAAGGAAAAGGTAGCTAATACTGAAAGTAGGGGTAAAACTTTTTTTTTAGGGAGTACCTAATTTATAAAGTTGGGGTGTACAACAGGCTTGCTGCTGAGTGACTTCTTGAGAACACAGGAATCTGAGGCTGCTGCTGAAATTTGGACTAAAAGGACGATCAACTGTTGTTCTTCAATACTTCCAGGTATGAAAGGCAGAAATTTTCTGTGCTTATGAACTTCCAGGATTAACCTGAGCCAAAGGAAGTAAAAGCAGAAATTATTCAGGTCCTCCTCCCCTTACTTGTCAATAAACCTCAGTCATGGCCTGTGATAGTCTTAATATCCCAGTCTTGTGGTGTTTACGTAAACACTGTCAATGCACAAGTACTGTTCTGGTTTTCTGTCATGCAGATGAATACCTTTTAGAGTTAGGTTGAGGCCACCAAACTTCTCATCTGTGTATTTGCTCAGACCTGCGAAATCTTAAAACCGTAACATATTATTATGCCACTGTTGATGTAACCACAGTCTTGTAAAGCATTTCTCCTACACATAAATCAAAGGCTCCAATTCTCTTCCTCTGTTATGGGTAAGCTAGGAAGTAACTCTTTCAAGGAAGACACTGTTCCAAAGAAAATTAAAGTAAATCCATGTTACTAGAAATCTTTAGGATGTGAGGACCGGTTTTGTTCAGTGCTGTGAGTGACCGTACAGAGGTACGTATGTGTTCATGTTGGCTTAGTCCTACTGCAGTAGAAATAACAGTAAGCTCTTGGACGCATTGGCAGCAAGTATCTAATTCTTGGTCTTCTTTTTGACTATGATCCAGTTTATTTTCCAAGTGTACCTACTCATCTGTTTGACAACAGCCAAGAGAAATTATGTCCTACGTTTTTTTCAGGTCTTACAGTCAGATCTGCCTTTCAGTATTTCTTGCAGGCATCTTGGGCTGTTGGGCCTGATTTCCATCGCTGTTATCTCACTTTGCTCAGGAAAAAATGTTCATGCTATTTGAGAGCAGGAAACTTCACAGCAATTCTCAGATCATCTCAGATCAGATCAGATCAAAGCAAATCTAGTAACATTCAGGGGCTTTCTGGGATCAGTTGCAATCTACCACTCAGTAGATGCAATAGTTTTCAAAGTAATAACTGTCTTTCCTTTAAAAACATTAGGTATTCATATTGTAAAATGAAAGTGAACTGAGAATGCATTTGTCAGATTTTGTGTTGTAAGAAGCTATGGGGACTACAAAGAGCATCATCTGGTTTTCTGCATGCAAAAAATGCCAGAGTATTTTTGTTGGAAGGCGAGTATTCTGCTGGATTATAGGAGGATGCACTAGGCACTAAACACCTGATATAAAACAGAGACAGAGATTTGTAGCTGATAAGTTCCTGCTTTAGTACAATTAACTTGAAAAAATGTCTGCATTAAAACCCAAGTTCTCCGTTAGTGTCTCTTCTACAGTGTTCCAGTTCAGATGGACACGTTGGGCGGTGTATGACTCCCAGCCAAACATCTTGTTAAATACTTGCAGGATTTCCCATAGCGGATCTTACTTTAATCAAATAATTCAAACGTTTCTTTTGTAAGTACAATAGAAGGGCAGGGCTTGTGTTTACAAAGTATTCAGTATGGAAATCCTGTATTAATTGAGGTACATTTACTTCACTTATGACAGTGTCCACATAGTAACTCTTTAAATAAAAGGCCTTTTGCTGTTGCCTATTCCAGAGAGGCAGTCACGTGCAATGTTAATGCATCAGATACAGAAAATCATGAGGAAATGGCTTCAGAGATGTGCAGTGTAGCCAGCAGAGATGTTCCTAATTAACAAAGACAATTTTATGGGTGATATTCTCACAGTGAATGTAAGAGAGTATAATTTATAAAAAGTAGTTTTATCCCTGTGGAAACTACTAAATAAAGAGGCTGTGTCTTTCTCAATCTATTTCAAGAATGATTAGCAGGAGCAATGCCAGATACTGGATTTTTGTAATATCATGGATTAATATAACCTGTGATTTAAATTACTGTCTTTCTAAGGTAGCAGCTATATTTTCTGTGAGTAAACACAATGCACTTCTACCCAGCCCAGTGCCAAATCTAGAGCTTTTATGATTAATAGTAAATTAGAGTTTCACATAAAGAGTACACAAAAAAGAAAGATAATATTAATACTCAGTGATAATATTATTACTCAGTAAAAGGTAACCAGAATTGTGCTTCTCTGAGTTCCTTATTTTGCTGTGCCAGAAAATACCAGAATCAAAATAACCCACATACAGAAGAATTAACAGAGAGTCAACATTTTCCTCCTCAGTGAGTTGGAAATTACATGTTGCTTCTAAGTTTAATACAGTGAAATCTTTTTTTCCTTTTTTTCTTTAATTATAACTCTGCTATAGTTGAAAATATGTTTCTTTAACACTGTAGTAAATACCTGGCAAAAGGGGTGTTCTAGAACATTTTAGGTGAATGTAGGTCAACACAAAGGAATCATACAGTTGGAAATATTTTCCAGTGTTTATGTTCAGATGTTGAGACCTGTCTGGCTCCTCTCTATTTGCATGTGTTGGGGTTATAGGCAGTCCGGCTACATTCCATGTTGATTTATATAAATATATTACAGATTATTAACCTCCAGCCAAATACCAGTAAATTTCACTTTTCAGGAAGGTTTGTGACTTTTCACAAAACTTACTTATCATGTACAGGACACGTACACCCCACTGAGGTAATCTTAGAGAACGGTATCTGTTGTTAGAAGAAATGTGCCAAAACATTTTCTCTTACAGTCACTGTGTTACCATAATAATTAATGTTCGTTTCTTCAGATTGTGATTACAGATTAAGTACAGATTAGTCTTCAAGTAGAGGTAGGGTGACAGTCTTATTATCATATTCTGGAACTCTGGTTCCTAATTTATTACTCACTGAAAAGCTTCCTTAACCTAAAATGAATGCGCATGTATACATTTTCAAAATATGATGGCTAATAATTTATTCAGTGTCAGACCAAAGATTATTTTGGAAATGCTGTCAAATGAAAGCACAGCCTTTCTATGGTAAATGTCAAGTGAAAAATACTGCTCTCTTAAACCCAAATTACATTCTTCCCAAGTGGTTATGCCAATCCTAATGTGAAATACATTGAGATTTAAGGTAAGAAATTAAATCTCAGTGCAAGATCTCATGTACATCTTGTCCTTGTCTGTTTGTCAGATGTCCTCTGGGAAAAGAAGGGACCCCCAAGGCTTCGTGTATGATCAGTTGACTTCAAATACTGCATATAAAGCCTTTAGTCCTTGAACAAACAACAAAAATATTACTTGAGAACATTACCAGAAGTCCTACACTTCTTAATTCTAATAAAGTAATTATAAGGAAGAATGTGAAAGATAAAAGTAATAAACCAGCATCACTGATATGATGTTGGAAAAAATAAGCCATAGTACCAACACTAGTTTGGTCTGTTATCAATGAGAGATTCTTCAGTTTAACTGTCTAGACCTTTTTTCTCAGTAACTTCATTTTTTAAATCTGCTGTCAGCTAGTAAAAGTAGATTCATTTTTCTGCCTCACCTCAGAGAGAAATGTGATCTGGTCTTGTAATATAAATGAATAAGCACATAAGTAAAGTATGTGTGTAGGGAAGAAATGTCCTTCTTGCTGTTCAGATGGTTTCCTATTGGGATTTTGTTGAAGTGGGACTTGAAGAAGGATAATGAATATCACTGGTATGAATATAGGTGTGAAGCACAGAAGGATGGGCAGATGTTCTTGAAAAAGGTAAAACCTAAAGCTGGCATGGTACACGGTGAGGATGAGAGAAATCCTACTTAAAAAGAAAAAGTAATAGAAAGTAATCAGATAGGAATGTGGTTATGAAGGGCTTTGTAGATTAGTTCGGTGTTGTGCAACAAGGTGAAATGATAAAGAAGTTCCAGTAAAAGAATGACCAAAAGTAATGAAAGAAGTATTGACATGTTGTGCACAAAGCTTTTTTCCAATCAGCAATGCTGATTCCTTTCGTCCAGGAATTTGCAAGAGGAATCAGCGAGACAATTCTGTTTCTGCTGAAATAGATCAAATTATACAGCTGTGTAATGGTATACTTGGGAATTATGTGGAAAGAAACTGAAGGTGCATGCAAACACTCTTACGTATTTTTCAAAAATATTTCCGGCTTTTTTTTTCTTTTTTCTTTTTGCCTTTTTTTTTTTTAAATCTGTAAGTACTGGAGCCTAGATTGTGTATAAATATGTCATATATGTAATATAATTTATAATTATGTCATATAATTCATTATATGTCATATAATTTTCTGTAGTAACTCAGGTTACTGTGTCAAAAAAATAAATTATTTTCATGTAATTATTTTGCATTTAACAGTTTATGAGTTCTTATTAATTAATCCTATTTCAGAATTCACAAGTGAGAGACTGAGATGGTAATTTTGATACATCAGCTGTTATCTGATGAATCAAGAGCTCAAAGATTGGTCTACCTTTGGAATGCTCTTTTCCATTCTGTATACTGTAAGAAATTTAAATAGACATGCTTGAGATGCATGTTACATTTATACTGGTTCCTACATACTTACCTCTTCTCTTCTTTTCCTCTTCTCAGATTGTTTGATGTGTGCACCGTGTCACGAACAGACAGAGAGACCAAGTTAACATTAGTGTTTGAACATGTGGATCAAGACTTGACTACTTACTTGGATAAAGTTCCAGAGCCCGGAGTGCCTACTGAAACTATAAAGGTATTTAAGGAGAAAGATTTTAGGAGATAGTATTTCAGAGATAAATCAGACAAACTGTGTTGTGATCTCACAGGATTTTGTTGCATCAAAATTGAATAGTGCCGAGCTTGGGACATGAACTGCAGCACAAAGTAACAGATATAATCTCTTTGTGAAAATGGTGCACTTGTGATTTTATTCCTCTTTCAGAGTTCTAAATTTACTGAATCTCTACTGTTATACCAAATGTAGCATTCAAGAACAGGAAGGACAGGGACCTGTTGGAGCAGGGTCACCAAGCTGATTAGAGGGATGGAGCACTTACCTTACAAGGAAAGGCTGAGAGAATTTGGATTGTTCAGCCTGGAAAAAAGAAGGCTTAGAGGCGACTTAATTGCAACCTTCCAGTACCTGAAGGGAGCCTACAAGAAATATGGAGAGAGACTATTTACAGGAGCATGTAGTGACAGGTAAAGGGGAGTGGTTTAAGACTGAAAGAGTATGTTTAGATTAGATATTAGGGAAGAATTCTTTACTGTGAGGGTGGTGAGGCACTGGAACAGGTTGCCCAGAGAAGTTATGGCTGCCCCACCCCTGGCAGTATTCAAGGACAGGTTGGATGGAGCTCTGAGCTACCTGGTCTAGTGAAAAGTGTCTCTGTGCATGGCAGTGAGATTTTTAAGGTGTTTTCCAATACCAGTAATGCCATTCTGTGACTCCATGATTGCTTGAAATCATTAAGACCTTTGCTTCCAGCTGCAAGCAGATGATTCTGTTATTGTTTTGGCAGAGACTACTTGAACCTTCCCTTGAAGGTGAAGTGCTGGATATTGCTAGAATGGATAAAATAAATCCTGTACTCCTTATCCCTTTTCCTTTGCCTTTTATTTCCCCAAGAGACTACTTTTGTTTTATGTCCTTCTTGCCAGGAGAGTTTGTGTACATTCTGAGAGCAAGAAATGTTCATTGTTGGCCTGTGGTGTGCTCTGCAGTGGATGGGCTGAAGGGTGGAGGGAATCATGACCAGTTGCTACAGAAGCTGGGAATGCTCTCAGTAACTGGGAGGACAAGAATGAAATTTTGTTGTCATGGTATCTCATATTCTGTGTTATCTCATATTCTGCATCTGTAAGGGAGGACCCCTACCTACGATAGGATGTGCTTGCATTACTGTTACTAAAATGCATATACCAACTCCTCCGCTTTCCTGGCAATTTCACAGCAAAGTGCCACATTGAGGATCATAGGTTGAGGTGTTAGACAAAAAGTTTATACCTGGGAAGAGAAGCAGAGGGATTGATGTTGCTACATTTTGACTGTGTCTGTTTAACATTTGTTTTGATTTTTTTCATTTTCATGAGGAGAAATAATTTATGCTTTCAGACATGCATTATCTTTCACTTGTATAAGTACTTTCTGGAGCAATATTGTATCATCTTAGTCTGGCAAAAATCCCCAGGGAGGAAAAGAAAACATGAAAACTATTGAAAATTTAGTTGTTTTAATAACTCTGTTAACAGCTTCAAATTTAGGAGGTGTTTGATCTTTCCGTATAAAATTAGAACTAAAGTGGATAAAGATATATTCACTGATGCCAAAGTCACATATGTATATCAGTCAGTTCCAGAAACCCATGTTTTTAACCAAACGTAGTGGATGAAATAATTTTTTTTAAAAATGGATACAGCTTTGATTCAGTCAGAAGAAGACTGGAATGTACCTATTATATTGTAAGACTATTTTATTATAATGCTGTTAAGGTTGTATATTCCTCCTAGGACTTCGAAGCTTCTTACGTGAACTGTATTTCAACTTAACAAACATTGTGAAAATACGATGCAAGGTGACTGGCATATTATCTAACTAAATATACTGAAATTGATGGGAACTGAAAGACCAAGCCTCTGAAATCTCAGTTTGAAGTGTCTTTTGATCTATGTGTCATTTAAAGGAAATACAAGACATGAGCACTGTACTAAAGTAATTGTGATTACTAAAAATTCTGTTCTGAAATTGCACTAAGAGACTTCTCAAATATATGTTTGAATATACATTTCATGGAGATTTTATACTGATGAAGGAGATTATTGTGCTTACATTCAAAAAGCACTATTCTGCATAAATGGTTTACTAGTCAACCTGGTTGCTATATCTGGTAGTTTGGCACAATAAAGTAGAAAAGCCACACAGAAACAAAGCGGAGCAATTTTGGTCTTTTATGTACAGTGCAAGTTCAGCTGCAACCAGTGAAATTAGTGACTGTAAAATTCAGCTTGTGGTACATAATCACTTTTTAAATGGGTGAGGAAAAATGTAAAATTGTTGTTTACTTGGTCATTGCTGTTGATTTCAACATTTTCACAGTAGCTGATGTGTTTTTTCTTGAATCCTGTTTAGCTCAGGAAAAGAGATTCAGTTAACTTAAGTTGCACCCTGTTGCTTCATATTTCTGTCAAAATATCCAGTTTATGGAGGTACTTTCGCTGATACTCAGGGCTGATCACGTGAGGAAGGGTCCCAAGGCTTATTTTTAGTATATTTCAATACCTTTGCAATTATAGTCTTTATGGATATTCCTGACAGAAACTGAAGTAAAACATACCTCTCCTGGCTGTAGGGAAATACTGCGATTTTGTAGCAGCTGAGCATTTAACCCAGAGCACATACATCGTTAAGTGACTAATCTGACTTTTTATAGTTTGGCTTTTGAGGTTAATATGGATTTGTACTTCATTTATTTTCCAGAATTGCAGACAATTTGTGTAGAGTATTTCCCCTCACCGCCAGCACAGTACAAAACAACTGCCAGCATTGTAAGACCATCTGTTAAAGTTCTGTGTGTGTCAGCAGCACAGAAGTGCCAAATGAGCCAAGCCCTGGATAGCTTGAAGGACCTAATATACCTCTTTGGCACCGTGGTGTAAAATCAACAGTTGTTAGTGGACCTTGAATGACATAAAATTACTGTGAGAGAAGTACCAGCTCCAAGAGATCTTTTTTGTGTGGATTGACTACCATCATTACATAACATTTAGGGAAGGGAGGTTCAGCTTTTGCTGGTTTGGGACATGCTAGGGTTTTTGGTTACCAGCTGTCAATAAATAAAAGTGACACTGGTACCATTTTAAGAACTTTATGTTTTGCAGGCAATTGTCAGACTGTAGCAGTTCAGAGAAATGAACCATTATTGATCATTCAAACACAGCTAGAGCTTTTGCCTTAATGCTGCTCAGCAATGCCTTTCTAATGCCCAAGTACCTGCAGTAGGAGTCGCCCCAGAGGGTGTTTTATTAAGATACAGACAGGTGTCCATAACATGATAGAAGAGAGGTAGTTTTCCTGTGAGACATTGTCTGGTAGTGGGAATACACACCCAGGATCTAGAGCCGACTGCTCACTTCCCCTTTCTGTCACCAGGAGCGTGAATGCTCTTGTCCATTTCTGTGGCTCTGGCTTCTGAGTTCTAGGTTATTCTGAACAGAGGAGTTTTAAATCTTTTCTGCTGAAGCCCTTCCATTATTATTTAATTGAGTCTACTTTGAGCTAGAGGGATGGTGAACACTACTCCAAATACTTGTGGACATAGTGTTCACTTTTGAAAGTGAACTTTAGTGTTCACTTATTCAGCCTTTAATCTACTTAATAAGCCTTTGTAACTGCTGGATGTAGTCACGCTCACACTTGCTAGCTTCCTCTGTCAGACCTGATTAATATATGTTCCATATGGCATGAATCAGAATCAGCAATGACAGAATCTTCCTTCTTTCCTCTCTACCCATGGTCTCCTCCCTTCTATTCTTCCTGGGATACTCTTTAACTTTAGGGCAGTTTATGTGGAAATGCGAGGTATGAGTTCAGTTTCCTTAGGACACAGCTGTTAGTCATGCACAGGTCTTTGGTAATGTTAATGGTCTTAGCAGTTGAGCCTTCAAGAGCCTTGGCTCATTAGGAACTTTTCTTAGCTGGCATAAGGGTAGCGGAAGTGGGAATGACACATATGCCACAGAACGATGATTTTCATTTAAATAGTTAACAGACCACTGAAGCATTTTGATGCCTTAGCCTTTGGGACTGAAGCATATTTAAACTGCGTAGTCACATTTCGTTTTGATGCTTGTGAGACTGGCATGGGTTTTTTTTTTGCTCCTAAGTAGTTTTGATGTGGATATGGTTGTTTATAACACTAACTACATTTTTCATGTAGAAATCATGCAGATGCAGCCAAGATGGAGTTTATTGATTTAAGATACTGCAATGTATTTAATAATACTTAGCTTTAAATTGATCTATGCATGTAATGGCTTTGTATATAAAGCTGTACATTAAGTGGTTACAGAATGGTTCTTTGGAGTTCCATCCAGTCATCTTGTGCTGCCAGACCAAAGAGACTTTGAAAGTGAGAGGGGACAACAAACTTTTACTGAGGTTCTTTAATTTTAGCAATGAATAAAGTTAACTTCGTGAGGTAATGTCATTATAAGTAGACTTACTGTGGCTTCTTGCAATAGTTTTCTTAGAGAAATGTAGAATTTAGGCTACATGTGCTAAGTGGGTTGTGCATGTTTCAATCTAACAGTCAGCACAGGAGGGAACAAAACAAAGGTTTCCAGTACAGCAGGTGCATATGTTATCTCTCATGGAATGTTGCAAAAGCTGTGGATGTCTTTCTGCTCAGTTCTGTGATTCATGAATCTTCATGGTATTCCCTCCAGCCTTGAACAGGGCAGGCAAATCACAGAGTGAGCAGAGTTTCAGTGTATATGCTTTTCTCTCCTGTGTCCTGGTTCCTCACCCAAGTGAACAGCTTCTGTGACTATTTTTTGGATATTTACTTCTTTACATAGAAAGCTGGTATACCCATCTCATTCAGGTGTGCAGATTCTGGTATTTAGATGCCTACAATTTATAAAGTACAGCAGTGAATCTAATTCTCTTTTGTGAGCTTATCAGATAGTAGCCCATAAATTGAATTTTTAAATATTAGTGTCAGGATATATGTTATTGTTGCATCCCTGTTAGCTTACATTACCTGCCATTAAACTGGGCAGACTGGTCACATCTTTGCAAGACTCTTAGAAAATTAATAAGAAGATGCTGTTTCTCAGAAAGCAGACCAGTGTTCACTGCTGTGAGATGACTCAGCCATATACCATGGTTGTACCTGTCAGCTGATCACGTATGAGATGTGAAGCAGATGTCACACAATCATGCAGTTCTGAAAATAAAGCAAGAAATTCCAGGAAAACAGATTCACCAGTACTGAGAGTCTTCAGAGGGCGGCTGCATTTAACAACATCAAAGTTAAAAGTCACTAAAAAAAAATTGAATTAATAAGAAAGATACTAATAGAAGAGCTGTTATTATTATTTTCCTGTCAGTGCTTTTATGGTAAAGAAAGAACAAAACTTAGGGAGGAATTTGGAGAGTACAAATAATGTATCAGATCCCCAGCTGATACTAACAAGTGTAAATCCATTAGCTTCAGTAAAATGGTGCCCATTTACAGCTGCTAAGGGTTTCATTTTTGTGGATTATTTTGCAACAAATTTTGTTCTGAATCTGTATTATAAATTAAAGAAGAGTTGCCAATACAAATAAATGAAAAACAAAAGGGCTGAACTGATATATCATCGTGGGATAAATCTTTTATTTTCTTTTACTGTTGTCTGCATGAAAGGGTAGCAGGAGACAGTAGGTGTCCTGCACAAGCTCTGAAGGAGCTAAACATTAAAAAATGGATATTCTCCAGGATATCCACTCTCCAGAGTGGCTGTTCCCTGTGTTGTAGGTGGTGCAATTTCTTTCCCATGCTGTGCTGCATGTAGAGACATCTCACATCTCCTCTGGCTGCTAGCAGGTAGCAATGTACAAGCTGACCAAGGGGCTAGGAGGAGTCATGATTCTGTAAATAAATGATTCTGTGCAGCTCACAGGATGTTACACAATATAGTCTGGTATCCTTGCAGTTAATTCTTTAGATTGGACCTTTTTACTGTTAGTGTACAGCCACTGATTTTAATTATGGTGGTGTTAAATATCTTTGAATTCCTACCATTTCCAAATTCAAATGCAAACCTTTTCAATCTGATGATAATGTATAGTTGTTTTTGCAATGCTGTAGCCTAGGACTGCAAGGACTTCCGTTGCTTGCAAACTGAGAGCTCATAAAAATGTGAGGCACTCCAATAATTTTAAATCACTCTGTCCTGACTAGAGTGATTTAAAATCATTGGAGCGCTTCACATTTTTTCAGTTGTTCCAGTTTGGAAAGCAGTCAAGCAACACTGGAGCATAATGCATGAAAGCAACCTGCCTGAAATAATAATTTTAGTCTTTCAAAACAATGACACTGAATTAGAAATGTCACTGTGAAATTATGTCTATCAAGGGTTCTGTAAATAGACATCTCAACCTACTTTTCTTTTGTGGTCTCTTCTCTCAAGGCAGCAGTGCAGTCTGGTAGGGCCCTTAGGGACACATCGTTTTTGAAGTCAGAAGGAAGCTATTGTTTTCAGTAGATGGAGGGCCAGAAATCATCTTTATTCAGAAAGTCAGAGGAAATTAAGAAACTGAAGAGATTCTGAATTGTGGGCAGGGAAGGTGATTGAGCCTTGGTAGAACGGATTTATGATCAAGTCATTGCAAAATTGCAGTATTACAAACACTGTAAGTGAAATGTTGCTATCATTTCATTTCATTTCTGTTAGTTCAGCAGAGCTGGTCATGAGTGTGATGCATAAAAAAGTTTATGGGTCCTGCTGCTCTGCATTCCCTTGAGACACTCTCAGATTATTAATGACACTGGGTTTTTGCTACTGGAACATCAATGTGGTACCAGTTGCTATGTGAAATGCTTTGGTGACACTGAAAGAAGGGGAGCATGTGGTAGGAATAACTGTCAATCAGGTACAGAAGTGGGGCTGAGCTGCCAGGCAGCATCTCAGAGACAGTGCCACACCATTCTGCATCCAGCCAGTAACAGTTCCTCCAAGTGGGGAGTATTTTTGAGGTGCCTTCTTTTGTCTCATCGTAGTGGTGCTCAGGCACAACTTGCTATGCAAGCACATCCTGCCTCAGTGATCAGCAGAAGTGTCGCTCATGTTTCCAGTCTTTCTCTTCATCAAACATGATATGCTGCATTTAAAATAATTAAGAGAAAGCTGGTGCAGTTGATGGTGCACATAAAGCAGTGGCAGAAAAATACACTGAAATATTTGGTTTTATCCGTGTTCAAAATTTGCTTACAAGCCATATGCTATTTTTGACAAGTAATTTCAAGGCTGGACTGCAGCAGATGTGAGTAAAGAGAAGAAGTTCAAAGAGCCATTCTTGATTTTTGCCAGGGCAGGTAAGAATTACTTTCTTGATAGTAGTTTCTGCACTAGGAAGGAAATCGGTCTCTTATGCAGTACACCCACAAAATTGTACTTCATCCCGAAACAAGCACACAGAGATGGTGAAGAATAGACAGTAGCAGAAATTGTGACAAAGGTAGATGTTTGGGAAAACTGGGCAACATATTTTTTTTTACTAAACTCAGGATTCTAAGGTTTGAACTCAGCTGATCTGGGACAAGAAGCATTGTAGCACAATACATTCACCATCTCAGTCAAGCCAAGTTACTGCAGCTCAGATTCTCAAAACTAGAATATTTACAAAGTGTCTATATTTACTCACAGCAATTATAGAGCCATAGTATAAAACAGTTCAAATGTTGGCCATAGACAACTCACAGCTAATAAAAGACAATATAATAATCAAGTAAGTTATTTTCCCATAAAACTGTTTTCTCAATGCCACCCCAAGAGAAACTAAATACTTTTGGGCTGGCTGTATGCACTGGTTTTATGCCAGTGAATAGGCAGGTTACTGTATCCCACAGTAAAAATTAATTTGAAGCATGTTACTTTAGTGTCATACTGATTTAATCAAGATATGTTTTGTTTGTTTCTTTTCCTTCATAGCAGATGTATTTAGCTTATGCCAGAAAACAAAGGTCCATACAAATGGGCAGAGATGGAATTTTTTTTTGTATTTTATGTTTTCATATGTAGAATATAAAGTCAGCTTAAAGAATTTTCTATTATTTATACATAGGCACATAAACACATATACATATATAAGTGTATTTTGCAAAAGTCCTCTAACATATTTGCAGAAGAAAAATACTGCTGTTTGAGTGAGAGAAAGGGAAACTATGATCATCACTCTACCGTCTCCAGAGTTCATTTTCTCAAAGAGGTGTGGCCCAGAAAAGGCGAGAATTGGCAGCGCAGATGCTTAAAGAGTACACAGATACATGAGGGGTAGCACCAGTTCTGCTGATGTGCCTGGAGAGTGGTCTGGTGTATATTGCCTTCACGTGCATGCACATGAAAGCACACTACACATACATGTACACACACGTGTGCCTGTGTATGTATGAATGTATATGTGTGTGTGTATGTATCTATATATGTATGTGTGTATATATGCAGATGTGGACGTGCTGATTCCCAGAGTCCATCCAATAGCTCATCACCCAAGAAAGGAATGAAACAAGACCCAGCTGAATCTGTGCCTCTCCCTCTCCTATTCCGTGTGTCAGATGAGAGGCACATGGAGAGCCCCTGTCCCGCTGCCCCTGTGGATACCAGAGCAGACACGGTTCCTCCCTGCTTCCTGTCCTGGGGCCATCAGGCATGAAACTGCAGAGGAGCACCAGCCTGGGGCGTCAGCCAGCTACACTCAGCTGCTGGAGCAACCAAAGCCAAAACCTCTTGACACTCTGAGCTGCTTTCAGTGATTTCAACTCCATGTTCTCTGCCTGTGCATTTCCTATCTTTTGATCCCTTTTCTCTTTCCATCCTTCTCTTCTCCTTGATTTTTTCACCTCATTTTCACTTTGTATTTACCCAGTAAAGTCTTCTGTTCTTTCCCTTCCTCCAGAACTTTCCTTTTCATCACTTTTCTTTCTGTTTTTCCTGTGTTCTCCTGACTCTACTTCCATAGAAATGTAGCATGATGGAACTGTCTCACTATTTCTCCACCTGGGGTCTGTCTAGTCCATTTGTGACCTTTTAATGGAGAAGGCTGTGTAAAAAGTCTTGATTTTGGTGCCCACCATAACAGGTCCTCATTTTTGACTGGTCTTTACACAGCACCATGTTAAACATGAGTCATGATAGTCAGATCCTACATGCTACAGCAGGATTATATGTGTGAAACAGTACTTCACCACTGCATTGCTCTTACCCCACCACAGTCACTTCACACATTTACACAACTGCTTCCTTTATATATCAGTGCTCTGTAATCAGTGTATGGTTCATGTTACAGGTTTCTCAGGTTTCAAAATTAAATAAAATGAGCTTCCTTCCATTTTGAGAATATCCTTTTTAAGAAGTCCAAACAAAAGACACACGTTATTAGTAAATTCACAGGCAGCTGCCAGAAGACAGAAAATTCAGAATCGAAAAACGAGTAAAATAACATAAATATTGTTTGTTTTTTGTTCTTGGTGCAACAGCAGGGGAACATATTTAGAAATTTAATTTATTAATATATTTGTAGTTTTAATAAATCAGATGTGGCTTTTGTAGCATTTGCCAGTGTTGGTACTCCAGAGCACCAATCCTTCACAGAAGGTCAAATCCTTCTATGGTGTAACTGTGGGATTCTCAGGTTCCTCTGGGAGTGAGTGTGGGGCAATGCTGTTAGCAGCAGTGGGCAAGCAGCCTTTCATTTCTTTTACTGCTAAGCCTAAATAGTTTGCCATTAAGAAAGAGCAAATTACAAATGTTCAAGCTCCTGGATCAAATCTGTCCTTCATTTTTGGATTGGAAACCTTATCCAAAGACTTACAAGCATCAATATTTTAGGTTCTTTTTACTTCTCCTTTACTGTTACAGCTATACAGTACCTACATTAATGTCTGTACGCATAAAATATTTAAACTCATGCTGGAATATGTACTTGCACTTTCTGGTTCAACCTCAATCCTAAAGGGAGCAGAGGCTCTGCTTCAGCAAGGCTCTTAAGCTTCTGCTTAATTTTATGTCAACAGATTGCTCCAGTATTAAAAATTAGATTGAAAGACTGAATTAGAGGAGCTAACAGAGGAGAATCAATTTTTATCAGTATGTGCTACTGACCTGATGAATTCAAAGGTTAGAACAAAGAAGAATTGAAACCATTGTTTCCTTAGTCTCAGATTAGTCATAAAACATGTGTTTTGCTTGTGTTTAAATGCTTTGTCAGAGCGAAGAAGTAGTCTTCCCTCAAAACTTATGTGTAAGCAGTGTCTGTACATTTGGAACCAGACTCGTGACTATTCACAAAAATGTGTCATAGCTGGTCAGCATGGTAAATTGACTCAGTAATGGCAAAGTGCTCCAAGGATCACAAGGTTTGGTGGATCGTTTTGTTTGTATCTGGTTTTCATTAATATCATAGCTGTTGTGGCCACAGAATATCCTATTTGCCTTATTGGAAAATAATGACCCCTGAGAATACCCATTTCCAAGAAGAAGCTGTATTTTACCATTGTGACCAATTCAACAAATGCCATCGCATTCTGTCTTCATTAAAGTTGAGCACTGTCTTATACCTTAAAGGGCCCTTTGAAATTAGCAGCTTAATTGTAAATAAAGTTAGTGCTCAGCAGTTTTCACTGTTGCTAAATACGTGACTTTACAAACAATGACGTAAAAATTGTAAGTATTCTAAAACGTCCCACTTCTTTTGTCTGTAGAGTAGGAACCATTGCACTGTAACTTTAAAATACCAAAAATAATCAAGAGGACATGTTAACCATCTCTTAAGAGTGCTTAATTTCAAAGCCAATAAACTAGGCTGCTGAATTTTTGTCCTTTGTTTTAGGCTGTGATAGTTCTGTTGCATAACTACAATTAGGAAACTTCAGAATGCTCCAAAATGTTAACAGTATTCTGTGGATGGAAAGGCAGGGTTGTTTTTCATTTAGTTTTACAACAGGGAAGGGGCATTGGAATGGCAGCATGTTACCTTTTTTAACATCTAGTTTATGATTCATTCTAAAATACTCTTTCATTTGGAATTAACTTCAGATATTCCTGTTCTGACTAGCAGGGTAAATATTTTAGCAAGGACTTTTTAGAGAGAAATTTTGACAGTAACGTACTCCTCCCTTAGTGTTACAAAGGAAATACGTGCTATCCAAACACAGAGTTGGCATTTTAATGGAAATGGTTCCAAAAGAATACGTAGAACATTACAAATGTAAAATGCAGTTAATGAAAGAGTATACAGATGTTTTTCATGCATTTAAATAAAAATGTCTAAATTGAATTCTGAAAATGTCAACAGTGATCTCTGAGCCATATGCTTGTTATTACAATAGCATGTTGTGTATAGCTGTCATTCAGTGAGAAACAACACAGACTGAAAGGGAAAATACATTAAAATACATTAAAACATTAAGTTAGAGGAGAGACCATGTTACAAAGCATTTTGTATTATGTTTTTGCCTTGCTTAAAAGATAGCACTTTTTCTTGCTTTTTGTTTGCTCACATAATTCCTGCTGATGTCTAAAACACTTACTGAAGACATAGGAAAAGGAGAATAGAGGCCAAGCTGCGTGGGCTATAGTGAACCAAAACTGCAGAGAGATGCATGCTTTGCAGAGAGTTTAATATGAAAATAAACCACAGTTTCTATGCTTGGTTTCTGGAGCAGAAAGTCGCAAAACAAGCAGAAAACTTCTGGTTCTTGATGAAATGCTTACTTTAGCTTCCTTACATCTTCTACTCTGAGTGTTTCAGACCTTAACTTCTGTTTCAATGAAAAGAATTTAGACCTAGCTTGACTTAGGTTTATCTCAGTGAGGCTGGGGCCTTGGAAAATATTTCAGAAGTAGTTTTAGCCTTATGTTTGCGTTTTGGTTTTTTGCAAATGTGGTAGAGGTAACCTTGATTTGCTAATTAGTGAAGTCACGCTTTATTGTGACAGAAAACTAAGAACAGTCCTTCAGTGAAAATAACAAAGACCTACCCCATGGTGATTGATGAGAACGTTGTACAAGTGAAATGAGCTGGAAAGTCATCATCTTGTCTTTTCCTTTGCCACAGGAAAAGCATAACAGAGAGATTTCTTTTCTTCTGGTCCTGATAAGGAATGTAACGAAGCATAAGGAGAGGTTACAGAGCATGGAAATGTGTCACACCCAGCTGCTCACTAGCTTGCAAAGCTGCAGTAAATAATACAGTTGCTATTTAATAAACAAAGGAAAACAGAAGTCCTTTGATAGTGATCCCTAGCCTCTGTCATTTGTCCTTCTGATGATACAGTTTGTTTCTACTTAATTGACTGTAGTTTTGGAGTAACATAGAATTTGGTATTGGATTGTGTGATTTGTAATTACTTTGTTGTTGGTAGGAAAAACAAAATACTTAGATTTCTGGGACCTGATTCAGCAAAGTACAGACATATGTAGTCCAGGTTGTCTGGATCATTGCTACTTTTTTTCTCATAGGTTCTCCATGAATAGTTACAGTAAAGACACACAGAAATACATGTAGTTTTATTTTTCAGGTTTCATAATTAATAGCATACTTTCCTGCTTGTCACAGGTTAGTTACTCTTTTGAGAAGCAATGTTGTGTTTGCCACAAGCTGCATTTCCCATATGCATCATTTATGATGCTTCACTTTCAAAAGACATCCTTATGGAAGGAGTTTGTTCCATTGATTGGCTCTTTTTGCACACTAACTACTAACACAGCAGTGTCTTTTTATTTAAAATGTCATAGAGTTTGTTTTGTTTAATATTTGGGGAGGTGAAGGGAGAAAATGTCCTCTGCCTGTGAAGCACCAAAGACCATCTTCTCCTCTCCCAAGAAAGACTGTCAGCTCACCCTGGAGGTAGAGCTGATTCTTGTCTGTGGTGTTAAAATTAGGAAATAAGTAGGGTCATCCCTCATTGTGTCACTGTAAGTTGAAGATACCTATTTTTTCTTAGAATCATTCAGGTGTTCAAAAGAACACAAGGCAAGGTTTACACCAATGTGTGCTAATGTAAATCAGTGTCATTGTGCTCAGAACTGCAGGGGCTGTGGCACAGGTCACTTTGGAGAGACTCAGCAGGTGTGTGGGAGCATCTCCCACCACTGCAGCCACAGCAGACACCGCAGTCATGTCACTGCCTGCTGCAGTTTGTTCTAGCTGAAATCCAGAGATGGGCTGCTGAGGCATCTGGTAGCTGACATCTTCCAGTGACCTGCTTTGCCTGGTTATCACCTGGGCTGTGGAGGCAGCATCCCAAAGAGATGGAGCAGGGCCACAGGCCGTGAGAATGAGTGTGAAGTGGAGCAGGGTGCAGTGCAGGCATGACAAGGAGGGTCAGAAATGGGAATGGGGAAGGAAGAGCCAACAGGACTCATGGAGGGAGGAAAGAGAGATGTAAAGGAAAAGGTGAGAAATAAGAAAAGAAAGGAGAAAGTGATAGACCATGCAAGTGCAGTGGAATGGGTAGCCATTCCCCTGATCTGGTGCTAAACAGCAAATTTCTCATTCTTTCAGTGAAAACAAAAGTCTTCATGTATATGCTCTATTCCTCTTGCAAAATGTCTTGTCTTTGCCTTGTCTGTAGGATGAGGGGCTTGCCTGTTCCCTTTTTAAAGCTGATGGTTCAGGAACAATTGGTTTTTTAATTCAAGTTAATAGAATTGCAAATTAATTATTGCTGTAAACATGGAGAGCAACTTGATCTGCTGAGTGCTTCCAAGAAGTTATTATCTTGTTTCCTACTTCTAATTTAGGTGTAGGAAGGCATCAGTAAGATGCTTATCCTGAAGACTATTTTGAGAGCTCAGACAATGCTCTAACAGCATTGCAAAACTTTATGTGAAGCTCTTAGATGGGAGATTCTGGGCAAGCTGATTACAGGACACCACTGACCCCTCTCAGGTTTTTTTTTTTTGAAGCCTCTTTTTTCCCATGTATTGTATAAAAAATAAAATCTTTCCTCTTCTGTATATCTTTGATTTTCTTCAAGCTCGTTAAGCCTTTATAACTGAAAGCAAAATCTAGTTCTTTGGAGTATTTAACAAACATTAACTAGTTAATCTTTGTAACTCATGAATTAACTAATGAATTAGTTAACCATTATCCCTGAATTTATAATACAGAGCAAGAGAGGCAGCAGAGTTAAATGTAGTCTGGTGACTAGAGCTCGGGTAGTAATAGACCCAAATGTTGAGCCATTTTATAGCACTTAGGAGCATCATGATTCTTCTGCTGTGCCAAGTACACTACAAGCAAAAAAATACAGTATTGAAGTGACTTTTTAAAAGTACACACTTGAGCTTATTATGCATTCCCTGGAGAGATTAGGTAGGGATTGTCTTCTTACTCTCCTCTGTGTTCACATCTTTAATAAAAGCTGTTAACTGTTTATTAAAGGAGCATCTAACTTTAGTAGTAGTATTTTGATGCCTTGTGTCATGCTGACATTTTTGTCTCAGTGAAGGTTGGTTACATCTCTCTGAAGGTGCTGTTGGTTCCAGTGACTGTGGGAGGAAAATAGGAATAATAAAAAGCAGTGGGACCAGCTTAGGTCTTTGAAAATTGATGGGTAGAGTCCCAGTAACTTCACTGGACTTCATTGTGCCTAATATGAAGCCATCTTTTTCCTCATCGTGCAAGTGCCATTCATGACTACACTGAATTCCTCGAAGTTTCTACCACGGAAGCTCTCAAAGTTAGGTCCAGACTTTTCAGTAACCTCAATTTCCAATCTGAGAAAATGACTCTGCTGTCCAGCCACTTCCTTTTACAGTGCCTTGAGCCCAATCTATCTGTATAAGCTGCAGATGTACTTTCTTATGTATCAGGAGATTGATCAAGCTGTGTTATAATAAGTTTAAACAAGTTTTTCATCAAACAGAAATTGCTTGAATGAGTTTATAACTGTGAAGGAGCCCTAGGAATTGAATGATTAAGTCTTACTGATTTTAAATTACAGTTGTGATCTCTAGGATCCTATTGGCTGCTTTTTTCTCAGTTTTAAAAGAAGCGTAACTTGTTTTCTTGTTGCCATCAGGTGTTTTCGTCAACAGCCTATGCACTTTCAGTGGCTACTATTTAAAAAGGCAACTGAAGAGATAAATTACAGGAACAATCTTGAGCCTTTTTTGTCTAGCCAAGGATCTGACAGTTTTCAAAAAAAGTCTGGGCTGAAAGGTACAAAGCTGCCTTGGGTGTGTGAGATCTGATCATCCAGATCCCTTGGGATGCTTCTAAAGGCTCATCCTTTGTTGTTTTGTACCAGTGTATAAACAAATCAGTATAAACACTGAAGACAGATTCAATGAGAATTTCTGTAGAAATGTCAGTAATGTTGCCAATGTGTTGATAGACCATTAGGAAGAGTAGTCTGTCATAAATCTCTGTATATTTACATAATTTGAGTGCTCCTTTGGACCAGAATCCATGTGGTCTGAGCTGTTTGCACATGATCTTGAGCACATCAAGATGTTAGTCTTTGTTCTGAGGTTAGTCCTTCTTGCACTTAGGTAACAATGTAGGCCAGTTGTCTTCCAGGGTCTTCTGCATTATTTCTAATGTTAGCTTAAGTTAACAGTCCCTAAGATAAATTTACAGATCTACTCTTCTAAGATGCTTTACCACCTAAGTCCGAAGCTGCTTGTAAAGCATTCTTGATGTATGTGCACAGCGTTGTTTCAGCTTTCTAATCACTGACCAGCTGGCTTGTTAGTGAATAGAGCTGTGGGCCCCTTGCCACATTTCATGTGAGGTCTTGGCTGGGTGGCCAAGCAGGCAGCCTGCAGCCAGTGTCAAAGCAATTCAAGAGGTATTGGCACAGCAGTGTCCCCATTAATTTCTGCTTGTCACATGCTGTCATGCAAGTTACACCAGAGAGGAAATGACCGTTAAAAAAAAAAGTACGCTTGTGGCACTTGGTCCCCTCCAGACGTTATCCCCGAGGTTAAACAAGTGGATACAATTAGCTGCTGTCCACAGACAGCTGCAGGGAAGGAGAAGCCGAGATCTGGGCCCCACAGCAACGTGTCCTTCCTGTTAGCAAGGAGTGTTGTCTGTCAGCATATGCCATATTATAACCCTTCCTGGAGTTTGAGGAAATTGGGAAGAGCTGCGATGGCCAATGGCATTAGGAGGGTGCTGGTAAAGAGCTGTAGTCCTGCTGGAGTAGCATTCTTCCTAGAGAAGAGGGTTTGTTTGTTGATATCTTTCCTCATAAGGACTGCGTAAGAGGCGCAGGAGGACAATCAACTCATCACTGATTGATAATTTACTGTAGTTTATTGATTGTGGCCGGGAGTGTGACAGTGATTTCTGTGCGCTCCTCCCCAAAGCATACTGAAGTAGTTTAAGGAAGTCACATCCAGCTTTGTGGATCGTTGGGGTGGACTGATTTTTCTGATTATATCAGGAGAGCTTCCACAAGGATTGCAAGTGGCGATGTCCCAAAATACAAATGGATAGTAATGCAAAAACAAAGACTCTGAAGAGGAAGGGCAGTGAGAGAAGGAGATATGTACAATTAGGAGCAATTTCAAATCTGTTTTTAAAAACTGAAAGCATTAAGGTGATAGAGATAGGGGTGCTATCACAGTCCTCCAGAACACAATGCTCCAGAACAGATTGATTTAGTCAAGCTAAAGTCTGGATTTTATCTCAGAAGAAAGAGGCTCACAGCATCAGCTGAAGGAAAGATGTGACTTACCCTGTTGAGAAACATAATTAAAGAAGTAATTATATTAAAAGTGTCCTCCAGAATTCAAACTGCGCTGTGATGTGCTCTGGTGCTTATGTACCAAATATGTGCTGGTGTCAATCCCTAGGCATGCTAGAAGAATATTTACAGCCAATGCATACAAATCACAGGTGCTATTTCAAATCATTTGTATGGAACTTTATCAACTGGGTGAGGCAGTAAAGAATTTGGGGGATTTCATGATACATTTTAGTCCTCATCTCTTTTTCAGATTGTATGAGAAATAAAAGAACAGAGTAGTAGCAACTTGTCAAACCAGGAAGCTCTGTGAGAAACTGCTGTTTCCAATACAGTTATAAAAAGCTTGTAATAAAAGAAAGGAAGTTTCCCAGAAGGTATTTGGGGATGTATAAAACTGTGATATCATCATCCAGAGATACAAGAAAGGAACATGAATGTTTTGCTTATCTAGGCTCAGATCCATAAAATCTGTTAAAAGCTGTGCCTTGTGGGGTTTTTTTGCAGGGCACAAAGAGTGGAAGGGTTTGAGCACTGAAAAAGACTGTTAATCACAAAGTTACATTTACCTGTTGTGAAATATTCCCATATGGGATAAGCCTTACTAACAGTGCCAGTTTCTGTCAGAATGTTAAAACAAACTTCCTCTCTGTTCAATTCTCATGTATTTTATCTGACAAATACCAGTAGCCACGTGGGGAATGCTGTGTATTTCATTTGCATATCTGGTAATTCCACTTTGACAGGAATTTTTGGTACACTGAATAACTGAACATAAGTAGAACAATAATTATGTAGGTTTCTTTTCAGTCATGCATGTTCTTCTCATCAAATATGAAAAATAGCAGATGAAAAAGTAAAACTTGAAAGATATAGATTGCAAACTGATTTGACAGGTGTTGAACTATAAAATCAGAAATTGATGTGGAATGACTATATCAACTTAAGTAAAATGCATCCACGTGTCTGCCTAAGCATGTGTATGTACATATGTCCCCCAGAGATGTGAAGTAGACATGTTAAATACTGAATTTGGTTTTCGGTTCACAGCTACTGAAAACAGCATGGGAATCTGTCGTCATTAAGGTTCTGGTAAAACAGACATCTACTGAGATTGAAACTTTTACCAACCCATAAAATATGAATCCAGGTGCTTATTTTAAGGAGAGTAAACAGAAGGTTACTCAGAGCAGTTCCTTCAACAGTCAGGGGCATCACTTGTTGTGGTCCAGTCCTACTTATGTTGCCTTTGCTGCTGCTGAGCTCTGGTGTTTGAGGAGTGTTTGGAGCGCTCCAAAATATGTTTGGTCAGGTTCTCCTGTGGCAGATGTTTTCTAAGTCAGAAGGAACAGTTGGCAAGTTTAAGCAAAAGGACTAGAACATGTTAAGCCTGCTGTAGTGGCTGTGGATTGAGTTCAGTCTATGTATAGGTGCACAGCAAGGGAAAACAGTGTGCTGAAAGCTATGATACACATTCATGGAATTCAGTCATAAGCTTGCAGCAGTGCAGTAGCATTAGTGAGCCTCAAAGCTTTTCAAATATTAACATGGACCTTTGCAATTCAGTTAAAATTTTGCATTTTTCCTGAATCTTGTGCACAGTTGCAGTACTTTTGATTGGGACTGACATATAATGGTCATAATATACAGGCAGCTCTATGCATAATAGTGACATTTGCTATTTTTACTAGGCTGTCTCTGAACTAATTGATCAATTATTGTATTTCAAAGTAATTTATTTAGGACTTTCTAATCTTGATTACCTTGCTACTTCCAATAGCAACCAAAGCAGTCTTCAAAACAGTAGTTCTATAGACTCCACTCCTTCAGGTATTTTATGTTTTGAATTGCTACACAAATAATTCTAGCCATTAAAAAAAACAAAACAGAAAACCAAACAACACAACTATATTCATGTCAGTGTTTATTGCAGTGGACTACTATATGCTATCACATTGTCTTCAGTGGGATTATTCAAAACATTATAATGTGTGTATACATACATGCATACTTCTGTGAGTGTGCATGTCTGTAGGGTTTTTCATCCTAACAATTGGATAATCCGAAATCCCTTTATGAGCTGTGCCTTCTTTCTTACAAAAGCAGTTTAAAATAGATTAGAGGCTGATAATCGGAATATATTTTAACGTATCTTTAAATCTATTCTTAAGTGCATTAAAGTACCTTTTGTATTATTAAGATAGTTTTACAATTCAAAGATAATTACACAAGTATTGTACTTCATGTTTAAAATATATGTAACTTAATAATTTTTCAACAAATTATTTACCTTTAGGGTATCAGCAGAGAAAACACTACCAATTATTAGACCAATTCCTTGCATGTGTTTATCAGACATAAACAATACACTAAATAAATTGAGAGTATCTTTCTCTGTACAGTATTTTACTCTATGAACAGAAAATGAATATGTTATCTTCTATAGTAAGGTTGATTAATAGGGCTAAGTGAATAGATTATTTGAATTTATTGTTCTCTTATCAAAACAGTAAACATATTTAAATTGAACATGCTGTGAAGTTCACATTCTCTTGGTACTTCTCAGTTAATTGACAGGAGTATCACAGCAGTGTTCTCTTCTGAGGAATGACCCTTACCCTGTGAATACTTTTATGGAAAGCAATAGGATTACTCTGAGATAAATAGTTACCCAGTGTAAGGAGGATGAAGAGCTCTACATCCCGTATATATTTGGTTGTATCATGGCTGAGTCCTGAGAAGCTATGATGTGGCTAGGAGAAGGCAAAGACAGCCTCCTCATCCCCTTTCTGAATGCCCTGCAGGGAGACTGATCAGAATAGCTTTCTTCTGAGAAAAGGAACAGGGCACAAGGGCAGGGATCTGTCTGCCTCTGACTGTGCCCCAGCCACTGCATCGAGCCAGCTGCATGAAGAGTATCCTGCAGCTCCACAGACAGTGGCAAATTGCATCTGGCCCCACCATCACGGTCATGGCATTCTAGATAGGTTGAGGTGATGGGTTCCCAGCCCAGTGCGAGGACAAAAATGAAAAAAGAGAATCACTGCATTTAACAGGGGATCACTACATTATTGCTAATGCCTTTGGGATTCAGTGTAACAACATTAATCATGTCCTTTGCTATTCATGTATCTGTACTGTGTAATTCCTCAGGAATGCCATTGTTTTTTTGGCATTAATTAATGTTGACTATTTGTTACAAAGTATCACCATAGAAGGGCTGTAATTATTCTGCTTCAAAAATAGGCTTCAGAGAATGGGACAGCACTTTAAACTTCCATTCCCGCATGTGTAAAATCACCCTTTAAATTGGAAGCAATTCAGTGATTGGGGATTCTGTATAACTGAGTAGGATATGAAAGAAGCCTCATCTTCTCCCCTTCTGCTCTGAGAAGGTCCTATTCCAGTGAGAGGCAGTGAGCCTTTTAATGAAACTACCGTGACTGATTCATCACACATTGCTTTCTAAAACTCATCCCCTTTGTTTACACTTGTGGTTGCCTTTTATGCAAACACTCCTACAGGAAATGTTCAGGATGAGTATTCCAACACCTGCCATGTAAAATAGGGACATTCCATTCTACTCAGCAAAAAGAAAAATGAGTTGCAGATAGACAGAAATTTTGGGTGAAGGATGCAACTTGTGAAGGGGCATGAGATACTCCACAGAAGAGTAGAAGTGTTAGGAGATGCCAAAGGATTGTTGTGCTTTACAGAATGTTAGCATGGAAATAGAGCAGGAAGAGGAAAATAGGCAGGTTAAAAAAAAACCCCACCAAAATGTGTAAAACTTGTGTGTTAGTACAAATTTAGGGTCTATTGTAGTCTATTGTAGTTTGCAAGGCTCTGTACTCTGTTGTTTTTATTTGATGACACAACTGAGTATATCTGTGGGCTTCTACTGAATTACTCTCTTTTGTATTAGGAGCTCCTGTCACTCTAATGAAGGGCAACCTGCTTAAAGGTTTTTCTTTCTTCACATTGTAGCCAGTGGAGGAAAAACATGAGCTTCACATAACGAGCAGCTAGTCATAAATGTATGTTACCTCAGGGTGCACATGTTCTCTGAAGATACATTACTCTTGGTGTTTGCCTTCAGGTTGCATCTCACTGTGTTCCCTTTTACCAAGACAGAACCTGGCATCCGTACTTCACCATGGTGGTGGGTTAGCCTAGTCCAGCAGGCAAACTCTCATCCAGGCACTTACTGGCTTCTTCCACCTCAGCTACAGAAAGTAGAGAACACCAAGGAGCAAGAAAGCTCATAAGCTGAGATAAGACAGAAAGATTGCTTACCAAGTACCATCATGGGCAAAATAGATTTATCCTGTGGAAAATCAACTGAGTCTAATGCCAGTCAAAGTAGATACTTGCTAGTTCAAGCGGTGGGCAAAAAAAGAACAGGTATTCAAATAGCACCTTCTCATGCCTTTTTCCAGGCTGTATATCACTTCTGAATCTCCCCAGCCTAAGCAGCACAGGAGCAGCTCCTCTCTCCTTCTCCTTCCTTCTCACTCTTTGTGCCTGCTGTACCCTAGGTCGTCTCCACAGGCTGCAGTTCCCTCAGGAGTATCTGCCTGCTCCATGGGCTGCAGTGTGGGTAACTGCTCCGCCGTGGATGGCTTTCTCCTCTCACTTCTCTTCCTCTCTCACCTGTTGTTTCCTGTGCAGTTTCTCACTCCTTTTGTTCTCTTCTCCTCTTTCCCTGCAGCCTTTTCTGCCCTTGGATCTGTCTTCATGGAGGCACCACGGTCGTGGCTGGCGGGCCCAGCCGTCACTGCGGTGGGTCCATCGGAGCTGGCTGGAGCTCAGCGTGTCTGGCAGGGCAGAGCCCCTGGTGTCCCCTGGCTGAGGCCCCTGCAGTCCTGACTGCTGGTGCCTAGGCACTGACACTGAAACCTGCTCTGTAGTTTCTTTTGTCTTTGAGTAGATACTCAAATGTTTTGGTTGACAGCCATGCCATTCTCTTTTGAGTTAAGCAGGCAGAGTCCTCCAGAGAATCTGGTAGGTCTCAAACAAGCTGTAAGTTGCTGCAGATAATTGACAGATTATTTTTCTTGGGAGTCAAGATGGTGGGTGACTCTTAAAGGATCAGAGTGGTATTTGAAAGCCAATGGCTTGGAAAGGATTTGTGGATCAGATGCTGGAGGAGGGTTAAGAGGGGTCAGTGAAGCATATAGTGAAGAGGAGACAGGACAAGGTGGAGACGAAAATGTGTAGGAAATCAGGGTTTCTGTTCCTGCTGCCTAAGTCGGGAAATACGAGCCATGATTATTGCCTTTGGCAGAGGCAGCAGAAGCAGCTGCTCAGCCTAGCCCGAGCCCAGCCCCATCCTCACTGATGACAGAGGAAGAGTATGCAGGATATTTTTCTGAGTATTATTGAGACTCATGACATAATATGGTGTAGCTTGAAAAGTTCATCAGAAAATTCCGATGATCCTGACAATCAGAGCTGATAAATTCAGTAAATGTCAGAATGAGCAATCATTGTCAATACAGTATATGGTGGAACAGGCAGAGATGCAGCATTTCCATAACAAATTTAACTCCTGTTTTCATTATGTGACTTTTACAAAATTAAAGCCCCATATTTTCCTCTAAACAAGTTGTACTTGTTCGTTGCAGCACAAAATAGTTTTCAGTTGATTTACAGGTAAATATTTTATATTTGCACATAGATGGCATGGAAAATATAACCTGAAAAAGAAAAAAAAATAAACCTGTGATTGAAAGTAGTTACAGTGGGATAATGTGTGCATGTATCTTCAACTCGAGCAATAGCCAACTATCATAGGTTTTGTGATGGCAGAAATCTCTAATCTGAAACAACAGGCACATTCTGTGTCTTTGTTTGCAAACATACAATATCCAAAGAGCACTGATAAACATCAGTAGAGGTTTGATCATGACTCATTAGAGCTTGTTCCTTCGGTCTCTTAAGACACAAAGGTTCTTGTTTGTTGCATAGAATTGGTTGCTTTTCAATTAGCTTTTGAAATATGATTGCCCCTGTATTTCCAAAATGTGGTATGCCTGTCTACCACAGAAAATGTCTCAGGGGAAAACAGACATGGAAAAAGCTAATCCTTGAGGCACATGAAGACTGTCCTGCAGTTATTTCTAGAACTTGGTAATTGAGATAATACTGGGTATTCGTCACTAATAAAAATGGATGCATTTCCGTTAGATGAGTGAAATTATCCTGATTTAATTAGGTAGTGATCTGGCTGGTGCATGTTTACAGCCTTTATCCAATTTGCTAGCAAAGGTTAGTATCTTCTGATATTAGTTACAGTGTCAAAGAAAGCACAGATCCCAGACCCTGCCTTATGTTTCTTGCAAGTGCCTGACCAAGTCAATGAAATAATTCTCCAAAAGTAAGGACTAATGGTTTTGAACTAAGCTTGCATGCAGCACAAAATTTTAAGCTGCTGCATTTGTTATTCTTTATTTGAAGTTCATAATAATAAGCCTATGTTGTGATTTTGGCTTCTGCTCTAACTTGCTGAGAATCTAAAAACAGGGAATCACAAATAGCAAACAGTCTTTTTACATCCAAGTGCCCTTCTTTACACACATAAAACTCTGGGCTGTTCTTCCAGATAGTATTGAACGAAATCTGTTACAGAAAGTAATAAGTGTAATGAACAGTCTAACCTAAATAGTGGAAAACAGCTTATATGGACCAACCCTGAATTTCCTGGAAGAGGAGATATGGCACTTTTCCCCCTCCTGTTGCTCTTCTTCTTTCTAACACCTTTTAAATTTACACTTTCCCAGTTCACTCTTCTGCAGCATGTTTTATTTCTTGTGTGTGAAGAGAACTTCTGTAAATGATATTCATCTTTTGAGTCCGATGGATAGAGGGGATGATATACCAGTTTCCATTTTCAAATACTTTCCTTTTTTACCTGTGGCTGGAAGAAGACTCTGAATTTAGAACCTGAAGATATCGCTTGTATCTTGAAATGAGCAGAGCAGAATTGTGTTATGCTGAGCTTGAGGAAGAAAATTGAAACAAAACCAGCATCAGTTGTTGGAAAAAAAATATTCTTGATATGTTTGGTAACTGCCTGCCTGAATGAGTTTACAGAGTTGACAAATGAATAGGATACATAAACGTCACCAGAAAGGGACTTGCCAGGGTGTACTGACTAATACTTCAGTTCTTTAAATAATTTTCTTATTTGATACTATGTCATCTTGGAATAAAAAAGAAAAAAATTGGCCCAAATTCAGTGAAACAGCTAAGTACATATTTAAAATAACCATATGCCTAAATGTTGTTGGCATGTTCTTCATGTCTGCAAGACTGATCCAAAGCCTTTTGGGATTTGGTAAAAGTTAAAATGGTACAGAATGACCAGATATTACATACATTAATTCTATTGATGACTGAAACCTGCAGAGCTGTAGCCCAAGTTCTTACAAATTTCTGAACTGCAAAAAAAAATCCGTGTATAAATACAGGAGGATTCAATATAGTTTGTATATTTCTTTTGAAATCCTAACCATATTATACTGGTTGTCAAAATTATCAGTTCCCAGTTTTTTTCTTGGGAAGCAAAGGAAATAAAAGGCGTCAGCTAGCAGGAAATGGAGTTCTCAGTTCACCACCTTCCTTCAGAGGTGGTAATAATTTAATACTGTCACAGCATCCATAATTTAATGGTAAAATCTCCGTAATTGGAGTCTTCAAATAAAAGCTGATTGCTTTATGAGCTGGCTGTATACAGAAATGGCCTTGTTTTATCAGAGGTCAGGTGAAAGCTTCCAAATTTAATATCTGTATGTTATGTAATATTTTCTCTATTAATGATCAGGAAACATTACAAGAAAGGAATAGCATTGTATTAAATTACTTAGCAATGTCTCTAAAGCCTACCTTAAAAATGCATCCAACTTAACCAATATTACCAAGCTGAATGTTTTGAGTTATTTTTACACCCATGCTCAGATAGAATTCCTTTCAGTAGTGTGCTTTGAATATTTACTTGCAACATGCCCAAGTCCATAGAGAAGAACAAAAGCAACCAACCTCAAGTTATCCTTCTTCTCTTTTTTTTTACATGCCATGCCTTTCTCCAAGATCGTTTTGGTTGCTAACAACAGGACACCCTGCTGCATGGTTTATGGAAAAGGCATATGACACCAGCATATACAGAACTGCAGTTTCATGAGCTCAAGTCAGTTGCATGCAGAAAATAAACTTCTTTGTCCATTTCTTTTTCTTTCTTATTGCAGCATCTTCTTGTAACTGTCTGTTCTGCAAATATAATTTTCAAGTTGACAGTATCCTTCTAATTTGGAATGCAGGGGATTTCTAGTATTTGGTTTTGAGTCTGCTGGTTCATTCTTTTCACATTACTAAGATTGTCAAAACATGAGTACAGATAAAAAAGTTGCTTCAGCTGTGAAAATGTCATGGAAGATTGTATCACTATAACAAAACAGAAAGAAGAATCAGAATTATGATTATTACACTGTTTTAGTGCTAAACTTTCATCTAAAGGTAATTTCTGTCCTAGTCAGTAAATTCTATACAGCAGGTTTTGCCAAGTGAAGCTTTTCCCTCTATAATATTAAATCAAATTAAATTTGCCATTTAAACAGTTTTTCTGTTTGAAACAGGTCCTTGTGCCTGTTAAAATGAGTGATAAAATTTCACTTCACCATGGCAGGGCAAAGCATAAGCTGGTGAGAATACAAAGTGGCATGTGGTTTAAAGTTAAGTGCAGAAAAACTGCTATGTATTTTTCTTACTTGGACAGCATTCTCTTGAAGTTGTCCAGGGATTTAGAAACATACTTTTGCTATTTGTTAAGTATATTGATTAATCTTTATACTACTGTTAATCAGCCTCAGATAATTCAACTAGAAACCATACATTAACTCAATGAGGGCATTGGTTCAATTCCATTCATTCTAGCAACATCCTGTCCATTTTATATTAATAGTTGGTTTTATCTCCTGTGCACATATTTAAGTCAATATTTATTAAATTAGTTTTTCAGGTTATAACAAGTGATTTACTTGCTTGCCTGCCACCTTGTCTTGATAACTGCATATTGATTTCTTCTTTGTATATAGGATATGATGCTTCAGCTGTTTCGGGGACTGGATTTTCTGCATTCACATCGAGTGGTGCATCGGGATCTGAAACCCCAAAATATCCTTGTAACCAGCAACGGGCAGATAAAGCTAGCTGACTTTGGCCTTGCACGAATCTACAGTTTTCAGATGGCTCTTACCTCAGTGGTAAGTTTCTGAAGGCTTTTATTTTTCTGTTAGTGTAGCAGTGTGCACCATGTCTGCAGCAGAAGTTACTGGTGTCTCTGAAAACAATTGCTTTCCAGCCAGGACTGAACTTGCAGTGATTACGTTGTAATCAATAATCACTTGTTGACTACTGGCTTTAATTCCATCGTGACTAATTACAGAGTAATAAGTATGTGTTAGTTTTCTGAAACTCCCATCTGTTAAGCTTCTGTAGTGATACTGACTTCCTGTGTAAATTAAGTCAGACAGGTTGATTAAAGTTTCTGAAGTATCCATTTTAACATAAAGCTCTTGCTGAATCCCAGGTATTTTGTCTGAAAGAACTCCACAATAGTTGTGAAAATGCCACACCATCGTGCTCTGATTTTCCACCTCTGTGAATATGCATTCAATGCTCCCTTCCATATGTTATTGAATGATTCTAAATAAGATTGTGGTGGAGGAAGCTCAAGTGGTCCTGGCAGCCAAAATCACAGCTGTTTCCAAAGCCAGATGTTAAAGAGGATCCCCAGTATCATCAGGTCTCCTGCCACTGTTGCCCCTCTCCCACCAGCTCTCCTGGATGTCCTTGGCTCAGACATGAGCTCACTTGCAGATTTAGCTCTCTCCTCCATTAATGCTGGAGAAACCCTGCCAGCTCCTTGCTTTTTGACCCCATTTCCACGCTTGCTGGCCCTGCCCCCAGAATCAGCTGCTGTAGCTTGGCACAGCATCTCTGGAGCATATTGAGCTGCCATGCTGTGTGCATGTTGGGTATCTTTCAGGTTTGTTGCCTGCTCATGATTTTTTTTTGTTTCCTTTTTCTATTCTGAGTATCCCAACTGCCATGGCAGTGACTCTGACTATAAAGACAGAAAAGGCAAAACTGCTGAAAAGAGAAACTGAAAGGATCCACTTTGCATTTTACACCATACTGTAAAAAATACCTGGCTCATGTTGATGAGAAGCAATCCGTTCTCATTGTTAGTTTGTGCAAGGGTCTCCCATTGTCATGTGATGTAACTGTGGACATCTAGCTTCAGAGTGAACGAAGGCAGGAAGCAACAGAAAATTACATCATCTTGCTAAACATAGGAAAGTATCCTGGTCACATAAAACGTATGTAAACCTGTGGTTTAGGGCTAGGTTTTTTTCATTGCCTGTAGGATGTAGTCTAATCCAAAGATGAAAGAATCTGGATACTGGGAAGATTGGTCATGTAACTCAAAGCAGAAGAAAAGGAGAGAAAGGTTCTTCCTGAATTGCTCTTATTTTGTTTCCCAGCTACCAGTCAGTAGCAGCTTTAATGAGTGTTTCTGTTGATGCATGAAATCATTTAAGCTAAAACTGCAGAATGCTACAAGGTTTTCAGCCAGACATTTTTGAAAAGTTCTGCATTGAAATGAAGAAAAAATACATACAAAACTGAGCAGGAGTTTTTCCATGACCATGTAGCCTTCTTAGGAAGGAAGTTTAAAACACTCAGAAATCTACCACAACAAAAGAGAACGCTGTCAGGATTACTTTGTAAAGTATGCACATTTGCTCAAATATCTTAATACTTGAATGCTAGAAATCGTGTTAAAACCCATGGGCTGGTACTCTTGATGCTGCTGTGAACAAGAGATGTTCAGCCTAAGGGATTATCCACATGCAATTTTGTACTGTGTTCAGATAAGCATCCAAGTGTCATTGCAGCTAAGCTAAAGAATATTGAAATAGTTTAATTATTCTGTGATCAGGGATAAATCAAGTATATGGGCATAGATGTAAGTAAAAAAAAGACAAAACCAGCTATGACATTGGTCTTCTTAAATTAAAAAATTAATAGTTTAAAAGGTTAGTTAAAAGTTAATAAGTATTTTAAAACAGTTTCCAACATCTTGGAAATAAACTTGTATCTGAGTATGTAGGAAACTATAGAGGTGTGTTGCTTAGAATGTGATAAATGTGTTATGGTTTTAAATGTCAATCTTCACTGCTCCTCTGCAAAGTGATTGCCGGTAAGAAACTTTTATTAAATGTGTTTTAGCTGCCAGTTTTCCTTTTCTGGTTTTAACTTCCTCCTTTGGCTAGTAGCTTAGGTGTGCAAATGCTGCTTTGTTTTTACCTCCATTGAAACTTAGTACAGGAAACACAGCTAAACAAAACAGCTCCAAACCCCTAAACTTCTGGTTTTTAAACATAAAGACATTTTTGTCTTTGCTATCCCAAAAATGGTCTAAATTGCAGTTATTCACCAGGGAGGCAGTGAACGTTCATGGACTTCAGCAAGACCAGCTTGTTTTGAAGCATTTGCAGAAAAAAAAAGTGTGTTGTATTATAAAAGACAGAATATACCTATGCATATTTCAATTAATAAAAGTCACAGCTTGCAAAGATTTGCTTTAGATAGTGATAGTGCAGACAGCCCAGTGATAAAAGACTATCATTGTGATCAATACAAGGGCTCTACAGCGTTTCCTTCAGAGGAGAAGCTTACTGCAAGATAAACTACAAGAATCATCTTTTGAAGTATCAGACCATTCCCAAGATGCATCCTCATTCATTGCTCACAAAGAAACTCTTTAGATGAGACAAAAAGAGCTTGCCATGAAAGTAGCTCAGTAAAACCTGATCCAGCCCAAGTGCTGTGGGTGCAGCAAATGGTAACTTCAAAGTAGTCTCTCTCTCTAACAGCTGGTTGTTTACACAATGCTGAAGAATCCTTCTGGCAGATCGGTAGTCCAAGCATATTGCTGTCATTTAAAGAAACCTCTTGATATTTTTGTCAGTGAATGAATGAATGAATGAATAAAAGATTGAAACTAAGGTTACACAGGCTGGGGAGGCAGGGTGGAGATCACTGCTCCCAGCTGTGTTCAGACTGAGACCTGATAGGAGTCTGAAATAACAGCACTAGGAAGAATGAGGTTGGGCGGGGGTGTCTGAGCTGGTGGGTTACAGGGCACACTTTTGGTTTCGTGCAATTACACTCTTTTCCAAGTGTTGGTCTTGGCCCTTGGGGAAATTCTGAATGGCCTTGTGATAACAGAGAAGCTCCATAGGACAGAGGAGGTAGATTGATGTGTCTGCAATTTTAGAGTTGGATAGCAAAAGCTAATGAACTGTCACATTTTTCCTGGTGCAGAAAAATGGATCTAACGTCTAACTTCTCTGAGCAAAGGAGCAGTTGGGTGTCTGGGAAATCTGAAGTTGTCTTATCAAAAAGGAATAATCCATTTATCTATTTCTGATGACTTTTGACTGAATTAAAGGAAGGAAATGAAGCTGAATCATGGTATATAGGAATGTTAAGTGAGATAAGTGCATGCAGTTGTGACCAGAGCATCTAGGTGGAGCTGAGGCTATCCAGCTCTTAAAACCTGCTCTGTATCAGGATCTTGAGTGAAACTGGCAAAATGTTAGTGTTTGTAACACACTTACAATACTTTCTTTGAAAACATGCATGCTTTACCTTAGATGTCAGCACACTGGGGTTTTTTTTCCCCATAAAATGCCAAGAAAATTGGTTTATGTCTTCTTTTTAAAGAAACCCACTTGTTTTCAGACTTACCCAACACAGAAGGGAAAACACATCACTTTTTCTGCTGATGCTGTAGGTTGTTGCATACTAGACCCAACTAAATAGATTTTCTGAAAAGAGAGGACACAAAATATTCTTCAGTTCTTTTCAGTAAATAATTTTAGACTATGCTAGCATTTTATTTGAGTATTTCTTCAGGATAAAAACTTTCCATCCATTTCTGGCAGTCACTTCAGTGCAAATGGTTTACATGTCACATCATGCAAGAACTTGGATTTAATTTTGTTGGTATAGTAGCAAGGGAGCATAAAATAATTTTCACTAACGGGGCTTACTTTGTAAAAACAAATATATAAGTTAGTTACAGCAACAAACCCAAAAAATGACAGAATAACTCTCTTCCAAAGAGGAATGAGTACTTCTGTGTTTCCTGCCCACTGTTGCATTGTAATTTTCCAGTAAATGCTCTCCGTTAGTAAATAATGTAAATGTAAATGGTTGTCTGAGGCAATATGATTGATGAGAACCCAGACAATTTTTTTTTTGTTTTGCCTTGTATTTTGTCATTTTTTCCCTCTTTTTTTATGGCCACCTCTTTTGAGTCTCTTGCAGTGCAGCTTTAACCTGAGATCCATTGAGGATCCCTAAATGGACCTGATTCACCAATCTATTTAAAGCTCCCAGTTACCATCAGGCATCATAGGAGACCTATGGAAATTAAGCAACCCCCTGCCACTGGTTAAACTAAGCGTTAAAGAGTGTCCTAATGAAATCAGTACAAATCAGTACAGTGATACTTGATTTTACCTCATGCATGATTTAAGAAGATCATAACTCTTCCCCCTCTGACTGGTGGAAGTTGCACTGTTTTGGTTTGCCCTTCACTGCTGTGAGGAAGCACATCACCTAAGTTCTGGGCCAGTTCTCATCTCGAGGTCTCATCTCCAATTCTTTCATTATGGTGCATTTGTGTAGTCCACCTAAACATCTCTGAAAAGGGAAATGAGACACAGGTGGCCATCCAGTGGATCAAAATAAGTGGGTTCGAGCTTGAGAGTGCTGTTGCTGAGAGTTTATGGCTATTTTAGAAGTGTAGTAAGATCAAAGTCATTGTCTTATTTAAGGAAAATCTCTGTTCCCTACTAATACACAGTTCTGCATGAAAAGTCTATGTGTCTAGCTTTGTGAAAAAATTAGTGAATTTTTCTGATATTTTAACATCTGGGCAGGATCTTTATTTCATCCTCCCAACACCCTCTAGGAAGGTTATTTCCATCACATAAAATGAGTCATTTATCTCTGGAGTCACCTTAAGAACAAAAATCATTATCAGCACGTTGACTGTAAGGTCTGCAGATAACTAAAAATATTTTAAGATATATTTATGATGCCTTTACTCTGATGACATTTTCACTTAGAAGACTCAGATTTATATGAAAATAATGATGGTAAAACAGATCGTTCAATGTCACAATATTAATCAAAGGGCAGTATAGAAAGATACATTAACAAAGTTAGGAAATTAGAAGCTTCTTATTCATCTACATCATAATCATATAAGATAATTTGCAAAACCAGCTTAATTTTTGTTGCCCATCAGAAGAACCTTTAAATTTTTAAGGTTCGTCTGGAAGAGTTGTACTAGCTGCTCTCACAAAGACAGAATTTATGACAAGGTTGTTACTTCTAGAGACGTGATATAGAAATAAACTGCAAGTGCTGTTTCACAGTGTAAGTAGATGTAACATTTCTACTGCTGCTGAAAGGGTGGCCCTGCTTTTGACTGCACGCTTTCATCACTTCCCTTTCTTTGCCATTACTGCTTGTCCCTTGCAGTCTGACTGAAAATGAACCCTGTATAAAGTAGTTACTAATTTCCAGGTGGCTTAGTAGATGCAAATCACTGCATGGCCACAAGACTGAAAGCACTGACACACAGGGGAGTGCGAGCAGAAAAATGGGGTCATCCACTCCCTAGACATCACCATCTTAAGTTTTTTGAAGTCAGTTATGAAACCACACCTGAAGTGTTCAGCTGAGGCCTTGAATAACTAAAGCAATTCAAAGGCAGAAATGTTTTTCAAAACCTTGCAGCTCATGCTGATTTACACTGTTCTGAAGGGGTTAGATGAACCAGCCAGCTGGTTCATTTAAGGCTATTATTGTATCTGACTGTAACAAAACTTCTAAGGGCATCTGTATCAGTGTTTGAAGTATTTTTTACCCCCACGGTGCCAAGACCTTCATTGAGCGCTCTGTGCTGTTCTTCTGCAGCTGATGCCAGGACTCACCCCTGAGACCTGTCAGGAATGCAGGGAATGCAGCCCTCTGCTCTGATTCAGACCCAGGTTTATCATGAACCACAAAAAGCCTATCTTTTAATCTTTCAAAGAAAGTAAATTATTTCACAGTAAACAAGCAAATTGGCTTCACATGGGAATATTTTCTGTGCCCTTTTCCAGAAAACCCCTTTCCAGAGCTGCAGAGATTAGAATATATGATATGTGAGGGCAGAAGTTGTCCACACTGAGCTGAGCATGTTTTGCAACCCTGCAGCTGCACCAGTGCAAGCCTGCAGAATAAATGTACCTCATATTGGTGGAAAAAAAAAAAAAAAAAAAAAGGAAAATAAGTACAACCTTGAGCACAGTTTATATCAGAACAAAGGAAGTTTCTGCTGGGCTGGACCAAAGTTTGACCATGTGCTCTATGAAATGTTTAAGAGAGGATGCTCAGGAGGAAGAGAACATAAAGCTCTCAGCAGGCAGAAATGTAGCAATTTCCAATGCTAGAGCTTGTATCTAGATCATTGTCTATAAAAATTACTGAAGTACCCATCTTTCTTAAACTATTCTGCTTACATGTTAATGTGGAGATAAAATAGCAGGCTCTTCTCTTCTCTTCTCTTCTCTTCTCTTCTCTTCTCTTCTCTTCTCTTCTCTTCTCTTCTCTTCTCTTCTCTTCTCTTCTCTTCTCTTCTCTTTTCTCTTCTCCTTCACTTAATAAGATATAGTAGATGTTACTAATGGTGCAGTACTGCATTAGAAGTTTCAAAAAAATATCTGGTGAACAGACTGTAGGATGTAGAACTGACTTCATAAGGAACAGGCCATGCTCAGTCTGCTAAAAAAATCATGGCAGAAGTTGTAAAAGAGAGAAAGGAAGGGAGAAAATTCCTACTGTGTATTTTCTCTATATTATAAAAGAGCATCCTGCTTTTGTGTGACCATACTTCTGTCTCCTGTTTTCAGATGTAAAAATATGTGGTGCATTTCCCCCACCCAGTGATTTACATTTTCTTTGTACTATTTTTCCGTTGATTTAAGTGGCTCTGTTTCTACATCTACTCCCAGAGATAATTGAGTGGGTTGGATTGTAAAAACAACTTGATTGTTTGACAAGGTCTCTCCCTGTGTATTTACAAAACTGTTCCCACATAATTTCAAACCATCCTGAAACACTAAAATACAGCCTCAGGTTATGTTCTTATCGGAGCACATAGAATGAGCAGGTATGGGCCTGTTTGGTACTTGAATGTGAGACATCCAAAGCAAGAGGAGCAGACCAAGTAGCAAACTGTCCTTGGAACTCCTGCTACTCCAGAGTGAAGGCAGGTGTCCCTACAGTGCTGAGAGAAATGCTCTTAGGGCTTAATGTGTAATAAAAATGAGTTCTTGGCACTTTCTTGCTATGGCAGGGAAGTAACTGTAAATATTCTCTTCACACTGGCCGAAGTCCTGCTGTAGGAGGTTTTTCTAAATGGGAATTCCCTTGTACAGGTATAGCCTTGGAAATGTCTCTTAGCCTAACAATATTTAGTACTTGTTCAGCATTGCTGGTGTGGAATTCTTGAGCTCAAAAGGAAAAGAGCTGAGAAATCACCTAGTCCAGTGAAACAAGTAAAATTGTTCTCTGTTTTCTAATGTTTTGCCCATAACTTTAATGTGCCCAGAAATACTGTTTTCATCACTTTCCATTGGAGCCTGATCAAAAACTTCTATATAATCACTTTCGGAAAGTTTCCTTGATGTCTAGCCTTCAATGTCCCATTCTTCATGTAACTCCATTATATTCCTTGTTATTGTAGGCTAAATGGTAGCAGATCACCAGTGCCTTGTATTTGCATTAAAGAGGTCAGTTACCTATAGCTGTAATACATTCATCCTTGCAAAATGTGGTGAGATAAATAATTTGATAAATAGTAGAAGTGTATTAGCCTTCAATTTTTCCAGATTTCAGTAAACTTCAGGGCACCAAAGAATTCAACTAGACTTCTCTAGATTCCTAATTTTCAACATTTCAGTGGATAAATCCAGATGAAGATATGTTACACTAAAAGATTTACTGAGCTACAAGATTAATTCCTCAAGTTTTGGGACCCTGCAAATGGCTTGGTAGTAAGCTGCAGAGATCACATATGGACTATGAGTTACCATTTAGATGCATGAAAAGAGCATATGAAAATGTAGACTGTTACACGTAGGATAATTTATAAGAAATAATAAAATACTGATGCCACAACACAAATTAGTTGATCAGATCTTATCTAGAATACTGTAAGCTGCTTAGTTTCTCTGTGGCTGAGAGATGTTTTTCGACAGGACCAGTCATGGGGGAGGACAGATTTCTGTGTAACAATCAGAGAACTAGGGACACTCTTTCTGTGAGGAAAGAAGAATCTGAATTACTTTAACAAAATGAATCATAACAGTAAATACAATTGATGCCTAAAAACATCATCAAGGAACCAGATAGGGAGAACACATTAAAAAAAGTGATGGCATGAGAACTAGTTCATTTAAAGTAAGTTATATAACTTCAAATAAATAACTTGTCAGGGAGTTCGAAAACAAGTAGTGAGATTCTGAAACATCCTACAGTAGGGCCACTGCAGGCAAGAAATATAAATAACTTAGAAAGGGAGCATGGCGAATTTCTGTGATGCAAGTTGGCAAATTTTGATAACTGTGATGGTCTGTTCGAGTTCCATATCTCAGTATTTGCCCCTTCAAGATTTGATGTGCATTATATAGTCAGCTTTTTCGGAAATGCACTTCATGAGCTCCACTCGTCATGGAAACAGCCGTCAGCAGACCAGAGGAATTGGCAAAAATGTCAAAGCCAAATTCGTTTTCCAAAGAAAGAACTCATGAAACTTTGTTAAGATGAGACAGAGCAAATAATGGACATGGTCTTCAAAACCAGAAGTGGCTACAATTCAAATAAGGGCTATGAAAGAACAAAAAATTAAAATGAGATGTAAAAGAGAGACCCTTCAGTAAAGAAGCAAAAATACAACCTGAAAGTTTCACAGGTAGGGAAGAAAGATTATCTGAAAGCAAGAATTGAACAGAGTTGGGACAGCAAGTTGAAAAAATTCCAGACGGAGTGGGAAGTCTGGTTACAATGTTGCCCATCTGGAAATGGGATGATCCTGGCAAGTCACATCAATAAATGACAACCAGCCTGGTCACACCTTCCATGAAACGGGGGATGCCAGAAAAGCTTAGATAGTCTTGGTAGTCATGAACAAAAATAACATTCAAAAATTACTTGAGCAGAAAAATCAGCGTGCACAAGTAAGCAGGAACATGGACTACTGTGGAAGTAAACACCTGGACTTAAAAATGAACTCATTAGGAAACCCTTTATAATTTTGTTACTTTTTGTGCATCCTGTAGACTTATATTTTCCCAGCTCAAATAATAGAAATGCCTAGTGAAGGTCCCAGCTTATTTCAGCATTGTACACTATATGTATGGTGAGGAGAAGGAACAGAAAGGAGACTTCTGGTAACCTTTCTAAAAAACCCAGATTTGTCAACATTTGAGCATTTATACTTGGCCTCTGCTGCTCAGGTCCACTATAAGGCCATGATATAATATGTCAAGGACAGCCATCAGTTCAAGCAGGATTGGGTACTGAAAGCTTCAGAGAGGAAGAAGAGAGAGACACCCAAGGACACTTGCATTCTTACGACACACAGATACCACAGAGGCTGACAGTGGTGGGGGTTTGTAGTCAAGGTAAAGCATAGAAGCCAGAAGGACTCTGGTGATTTGTAGGATTTGCCATGGAGATGGAATGTTTTCTTATTGAAAGGAATCAGAAGATGATACAGTTAGAATCTGCTTCTCTGAAACTCCAGAAAAGTTAAATGTTTAAAAAAAAATGGAAAAAGATATTCTGATCAGATAAACTACATTTATTTGTAAGTGGTAAAAATACTAGGGTTTATAAAAAAGGAAAAAGTCATATAAGTGCCAATATTAAGAAATAATTCAGTGGAATATAAGTGTCATGAAAGATGACTGCTGAATGCTTTTCACAAGTACAAAACCAGCCAGGACATCTTAGTATATATAAAAACTCCCAATATAGTTCAGTAAATTGCACCTGACTGGAAGTCAGAACTTGGAGGTACAAGCAGGGGCTTGAGTTTTTGTTTAAGTTCTGCCAGAGGAGTGGCAATAGTTGAAATTGGTCTAATAAAATGCATAACTGCTTCTATGAAATGCACAAAACTGTTATAGGTTACTGAATGAGACATGCTAAAAAATTAAGTCTGAGATTTGTTAAAGAAGATTTGAATAAACAAGAAGATTTGAAGATAAAACTTACGAGGGTTCTTAAATTCACATAGTTCACTACTGCAGAAGTCTGTAGAATTCAAGTGGGAATCAGAACAGCTAAAGGAGCAGATAAATTAACCGTTTCATTGGATTTTGCTCTTTCTGCAATGAGTGCAAGGAAAACTTGTTCTACAGATGCAGTCTATGAAAATACCCATTAACTTGTGATCAGCATGGAAGAGCTGATCTGTGGATAATTCGTTTGCAGTCAGCAAGCTGTTCTGCTCTCCAGGGCAACTATCGTAATGACATCGGCATCTTGGTAGTAGCTTTCCAGTAAAGAAGAAAAAAATAATTAAAAAATGGAATGACTGCATACTATTTGAAGACTCAGTACATTTTTGCTTTTAAAGTTAAGAGTGATTTGAAACAGGCTCAGAGTTTTCATCATTTACTGGGCCTGAGTGACAAAGAACAGATAATAAAAAATCAAAACAAACTAGCATTAAGAAACATGAACAATTAATCTACTAAGCACAGAAACAGGAGAAAACTGAGGCAAAAAAAAGGAGGGAAAACAACCACCTGCAAGTTCATGCTGATTGAGTTCTGAGGTCATGTTGTGGATTAAACGAGGAATAACGAGAATAGGGACTTTCTGCTTAGGAAGCAGGAGATATTTTTTGATGTAACAGTGATATAGGTTGTACCATGTGGGCCCCAAATGCAAGATTGTAACCATGGAAACCTGCCATGTAAACAGCTAGTTCATTGTTCACAGGCAGGAAAGAAGAAATAAGTTTTGAATAAATATGTAGAGAAAGAGATTTCGGCTAGTTCTTGGGTTTTACCCTTAGCTATGATTCAGAAATGATTGCACCATATTATTATGGCTGATATCATCCAAAATTATTAACACCCTTACCTTATGAGAATTGTTTATTACAGTGAATAAATAGTACCCTTAATGCTGTACTACTTGCTTTTCACCTGAACTCTTATAAGTATATAGTGTCAAGCAAGTCCAAAGGATGGGGAAAAAAGTGCACTGTCAGAAAAACTCAGGAGCCAATTCAGAGCAAGAGTTCTTTGGCTGGGACAGGACAGTTGAGTAGCTAGTGGAAAAGACAGTCCACAGTATTTCTTTCTCCTGTACTGTTCAGATTCTTCTGCTATACTTAGGGTAAATTACCTGGGTTTGGAAGCGTTGTTATTATTATTGTTATTTTTAACAGGGTTATTCCTAGCACAAAGGGTCTGAAAAAGCATATATTCTGTTTTGTGGAACAGGAGGAAAAATGCTTAGTGGACAGTGAAATGCTTCCAAAAGAGATCTTTTACTTTGCACACAGAGTCTGTGGCTGGGGGAGTTTCCACTGAAGACATGAAACTTGCAGCTCTACAGAACTGTTAACTCCACAGCCACTTACCCATACTGGACATTAGAGAACATTTATTTATGCATTTCAGCATTGAAAAATTATTTGAGCTGAAAAGCTGAATAAGTTAACAACAGTCAGAGTTTTTAATTTTCAGTGTTGGAAATAGATCTTCTCCCTTTACCTATCACTTTTCAAAACCTTTTCAGAACTGTTTGTATTCATACTGGGAACAAATCTTAGAGTTCCATGGAAATATTGCCTCAGAAATGCCACAAGTTTGGATGATGACCATATCTTACACCACTCAACAAAATCCAGACATTTAATTAGTGTTGTGTAAATCTCTACAGTATCTTCCCTGTCATTTGTATAAGAGAAAGTTTAAGGACAGATTGAACACCCTGGTGAAGTTCTGATTGCAAGTGCAACATTAAGTGGAACCATGAAAAATACATTGGCAAAAATACATCCTCAGAAGATTTTTATATTCTCTTTTCATGTCGTTTACAGAAGGATAGATGTATATGGGTTACCCACTGGGGCAGCTGGAATGATCCTCTTCTCTATGTGGAGCTTCTAGACAAGAGCATTATGATGCATGAGATGAAAAGTTTTCTGGCATTTGGAATTTAAAACTGTCTTTGGATAGCACAGTGATGATAGCAGATAGTAGTAACTACAGGTATCAGTGAAAGAAGGATTCAGCTATGCTTCTTAAACTGTTTCACATTTTTGGACTGGGAAATCCCTTCTTAACCTAGAGGAAGAATTGTATTCAGTGGCTGGCACAGAGAAAATGGAAAACAAGTGCAGAATATGTACACCATGGTTGTACAGCCACTAAGCAGCTTCCCAAAAGACAGATCCAACTTGCTACTGTATCGCTGAGAGCCACAGTGAAGCACACAGCTGTTGATGTGATGGGAGCTCAGAGGGGGGAAGCCCATCAGGCAGTGCTAGATGTGGTAGTGGTAGAAAATTTTTTGAGACAGCTGAAGGTACACAAAGCAAGGAACCAAGAGTCCTGACAGTAGCAGACACTGTAATGAGTTAATTCTTCACTAGTTACGGGATCCCAGGCAAGCTGCACTCAAACGTAGGGGAAAACTGAAGTCAAGAATCTGCAGTTTTGAAGCTTTTCATACAAAACAAGAGTTTAGCTGTGTTTCTTTGTAGATCAGCACAAAAGGATTTGGAATCAGCATCTAATATTCATTCTGATAGCATATAGAAGTCATTGAACCGGTAGTGTGCCTCAGCATTAATTTTGTATAGGTATGAGCTAATAATCTACATTTACATCATACACACAGCATGGATCTGCAGGGACCACGATTCGCCTTACAGGAATCAGATGATGAGTTTTCCTCTTTCTGAGAAAATACTGATGGGAGAAGCATTGGGAAGCAGTGCACAAATGCAGCCACTAAAGTCACAGACATCAACAGGAAAATATACAGCAAAATGCTGAGAAAGCTGAGAGCTTCTGGGTGGAGTACTTAAAATAAGCCCTAGAGGAAAACTATATCCTCGTATTTGATTTTTTCTGGAAAACAGTACTTTCTACACCTTTTTTATTAAATGAAGCAAATGCATGACTTCCATCATCATTTCATGTCTTCTTGCCCCTCCTCATCTATATTGTAAAAATGAATAAGTTCCCTATTCTGATTAAATTTTCAGGCAAAATATACTATAAAACAGCCTGAGGATGTTGTGTCTTTGAAAAACAGGGAAGGTTTTGTATATGTATACATTGTGAAAAGACATATAGGAGAGATTTTGAATTTGTTTTGATTGGTCGGGGGGAGAGGGGTATGAGTATTTAAACATGTTTTTAAACATCTTCAGTGTGAATATGTGAGTTCATTTCTTCTAATACTCTATAAGAATAATATCTACTTCTTAGGTCCACTTGAGGCAGAGGAGTTTTGGCTATCTTGCAAGTGTGTTACTGATCACTTCAAAGAATGTGTTCCACCACTGGTGCTGTACATTGACAGTACCTCTCAGAAAAAAAAGATGTAGCTGATGCCTTTTAACCCCGTTTTATTTATATGTACATCTTTCCATGCACTTCTTCAAAGTTCTGCTTCATACTGTATTTGCAAGGACCGAAACAATCAATTAATTCTTAAAATGCAAAAGAAGATTACTGGAAAATTTTGAAAATTCTTGCTGTGAATTTTAGTATGCTGGGATGATCTGGGTGCCATGATATGTTAAGAAAAAACATATCTCAGAACATGCTCACTGTAGCATCTAAACGGAAAGGATCAGAGGTAGATATGTATCTTCTTAATGAAGTGGTGTTTTCCGTAATCTTGTTTACGTATTTGTATTCTTGCTGCATAAAATGAAAACCAGCTTGCAAACACAGCTTAAAAGTTGAAAACGCTTTATTGGTTTATATTTTCTTACGTTATTGCAGTAGGTCACATATTTCAGCTGATGTAAATCAGCAAGGCTTCAATGAACTAAGCCAATTTATAAGGCAAATAAGAAGGCCTGTCTTTAAATCAACAGTGAATTTTGCATTTGGTTAATTTTTTTTATATTTTGAATTTTTGCTTACATGTCTTTTAGTTTCTTTTACTGTCTGATGGTGCTCAGACACTGTTGCTTTGAAATAAGTAAAACTATTAAAGTTAATAAAAGCACAGCTGGCACTGTAGATTGATAGATTTAAATGATTTGGGACACTGAAGATATCGTGCACCTTATGTAATTTAATCACTAGAATAATTAAATAAGGAGGGGCCTGTGCATGGTATCAGTTCTTGTGGGAAAATATGCTTCATTGACTTACTGGCACTGTTTTGGAATGTGGCATTTAAAAGTACCTTTTTACAGTGGGAAAGAATTTGGTCAAGAATAAACAGTCTGACCTTGTTAAATGGACCAAAGTCACTGCATAACCTAGTTTCGGAAAGCTAGTTTTCACCAGTCCATGAAAAAAAAAATCAGTGTATGAAAAAATGCAACTAGATTTTATAGAGAAAAAATTGCATTGAACAGAGTGGGCAAAATCCCCCGTTTTTCCAATATGGACTTCCCTGATTTGTTGGATGTTGGCCTTGATGTTTAAACATGGTTTGAACTGTGATTTCAGAGGACATTAAAAGCACTTTACATTGAAAAATATCATACAATGAAGCCAGATGAATTCAAGTCATTAAGGGGATAAATGAATAAATTTCAACAGAAATCAAGGCCATTTGTATTACTCTCAGTCTCCAAAAATGTAAAAACTTTGCATTTGTAGGAAAACGTGTTTATATTATGAACTAAGTCTTAAACACAAAGCTTGGTATTTGCAGATACAGTAATTTGACTACCAAGGACCTTTTGATAGAAATGAAGAAGAAAATTTGCCAGTTTGGTTTTAGCTTCAAATTTTGCTGATGGGAAACTGGCATGATAAACCAGTACAATAATCCTGAATCTCCATGCTGTGAAATCCTAGCTTCCATGCAGTTGATGGAAAACATCCTTTTAACTTCACTGTGGCCAGAAGCTCATTCCGGGTTTTCATATTCTGTTTGAAAGCTACAAAAACATTCTGTGAACAAATATTCAAGCTGCTTTGGAGGAGTGGAGTATACAAAGAGCAACAAGGACTTTGGAAAATGGTATTGATATAAGTGTGCTTATCCAGTCCGTGGTTTTGGCCACAGAATTCTCATTGGTACTTTGTAGGACACAGCCCCCTTTTTCTATTTGACATGACAGTGACAAGTTAACATATTAAGACTCTTAAAGCCTGGCCAGTGATCCGTGTTTTAATGCAAAAGAGAATGAAAAATCTTACAATGGCTCAAGAATGGGAAATAACGTTGAATAATACTTTTGAGTGCATCATTTAAAATTGTAGTAGCCAGTTGAGAGTTATTGCTGCATAAAAGTGAAAATGTATCCATAACTTCAGTTATTAGCAAAACTACTGAGAGCTATATTTCTGTGCTATAAAATAAAATTTGATGCAAGCAAAAATAGATGCAACTGTTAAAAAGCAGGTTACATAAAATGAATGACTTTAAGGGGGGAAAAATGTGTTTGCATCAGGTAAATTCACATTAAAAATCAAAATGTGCATACATTAGGTTTTGACAAGTTTGAATAAAGAATCTGTATTAATCCAGAAAAGAAGGAAGCCTGTCTCAATGTAAAGACCATTTTCAGTTTTTATAGTCAATGTAAACATCTTCTGAAGTTAGCCTGAGTTTCCTGAATTCTGTCTCGCTCTACTTTGTGTTTACAACATCAGCTATATATTTGCCCTGCAGAGATTTTTTGAGGCCCTCGAGGGGGTGGAGTTCCCACCCTGCTGTGAGGAGGCTCTGTGTATTTTCTATGTATAGTCACATGTGACATCGCCTTCTGCACTGCCTCACTATCGAACTATCAGATTCTGAAAATGGAATTCATACACAGCTGAATGTGTGCACAGATTATCCTGTTCTGTAGTTTTGGACATTAACTCGGAAAAGCATGGACAAAAACTACAGCTGTTCTTAGAATTTATAGGCAGTGATAGATACTTTTGTCCCCCAACTTGGATTTTTTTTTTCTTTATGTGTACATGTTCTTGTTTCCCTTCTGTTCTCAGTGCTGTTTGTCGTCCAGATTGGTCTGATAGCTCCAGCCTTTTTAAAGAAATGTGGTTCTTGGGAATGGATTCACCAGGAAAGGATTAAGGAGCTATTTTTTACTCTTATCTGTGTCATTAATGTGCAGCATAATGTGCAAAAACCAGGCTGTCTGAGAGGAGAACTGTTGTGCTTATATAGAACTTACTTTTCCTCCAGCTGATACTGGAGGAAATACTGCAACTGTACTCTGACCCTCACACTATTAGCAAGTAAAATGCGTAAATCCTTCCAAAACTCTTAGATTCATACTGAACTGAGGAAGCTATTAGACTGCCTAGAAATAAAAATGTTAATGATAAATGGATGTTAATTCTTTGTATTGAGTGTAACCTTTGTGTACTGTTAAGCCTTCATGTTGGGTACTCATTAGTAATTTTTTCTTACTATTTTTCATGCCAAGGGATGAAATAAATTCTTTTGTAAGAGGACTGTTAACATCTTCCCCTATCATAAGCAGTCAAAAATGTACAAAATGCCTGAGGCTTTCTAAGTCATATTAAAAATCAAAGAGTTTTTATTTTCCTCTGTGCCTTCAGTAGCTTCACAAGCAATGGTAGTAGGCTACAGTATAAGGTAATAGAATTAAAAAGTGGAAAGTGTTTCATACTTTGTCTTGAACAGCTGAAAGTGAAGGGATGGAACTGTATATTTTGTACTTCATATGCATTGAAATAGACTCTATGATCACTTGCTGCTTTCTTTGAAGTAAGTAGTGATTTTTATACAGTTGGTATTGAGGTCTTATTTTTCTTTTTCCGTGTTGCTAGTCAAATCATCATGACAGAGAAGCTTCCACCTTGTACCTTGAGAAGATGTCCACATTAGATTTTGTTTTGATGCTCTGCTCTGCACTGGTGTGACCTCACTTTGAGTCCTGTGTGCAGTTTTGGATGGCACAATATGAAAAAGACAGTAAGCTATTAAAGAGAGCCTCAGGGGTGGTGAAGGGTCTGGAGGGGCATTTTAATGAGATGTGACAGGGGTCATTTGGTCTGTTCATCCTGGAGGAGAGGAGACTGAGAGAGACCTCATTGTGGTCTTCAACATCCTCACAAGGGAAAGCAGCAGGGCAGGTTCTGGTAGAGATGATCTCACTCGTGAGACCAGTGACAGAACTCAAGTAAATTGCATGAAACTGAGTTAGGAGAGATCTAGGCTGGATATTACAAAAAGGTTTTTCTCCCAGAGAGTGGTTGAGCACTGAATCAGGTTCCCCAGGGACGTGGTTGAAGCACCAAGCTTGACAGAGTTCAAGAAGGGTTTGCACAGTGCTCTCAGGGACTTGGTGACTCTTTGGGTGTCCTGCACAGTCCCAGGATCTCGGGATGATGATCATCTTTACTCGATGATCCTGATGGGTCCCTTCCAACTGAGCATATTCTGCGATTCTGTGATAAACATGAAACTCCATTGCAGGTAAGCTCAGAAATCTGAAAAAACAGCACAAGTGTTAAATAGACAAACCTCATTTTCTTCTGAGGATTCCCAAGATATCCCTTAGTCTCTAAACCCATTCGGAGATATAATTATTGACACAAACATGTCAGTAATTCCTGGTGAGGAGCATGCTAAAATAGGGAAGCCCTTTCATCCTGATTGAACATTCATTTCAGGACTGAAATAATCCTTCTCTGAACACTGCTTCGGGTATTTCCAAGAATTAGCGGGTCTGTATAAGCACCTTGTCCAGGTGAGAAGCTCAGCAGAACTCTTCCTACTTCCTTCCACCACAGTTTTCAGGTAGAACAGGATTTTTTTTTTAGTTTTACAGTTTTTACACTGTAAGGGATTTCAGATTTGGTCAGTGGAATGGGAAGTTACAGCACTGTCCTATCAGGCTGTGGTCTGAGAGTAGGAAAGAACTTGTCTGCATTTAAGCTTTTGCATCATAATCCCCTCAGCAGAGATGATTCCTTTGAAACTCTGTTATCATGGAACAGAATATCATTATGTTACTAGCTGTACAAATTTGAATCAAGATCTGGTTTTCTGTTTGAATCAAGACTTGTTTTCTTTTTTTGAAGACATTTTGCCATATTATGTATTTACAGCCAAGCATTAAATTTTTCCATTGTGATAAATTCCTAGTTAATAGGTTATGTTTTTCAATTAGTCAATGTAATTATTTTAATCAAGGATTTTAACATTATCTCTTATTCTTCAGATGAAAGAATATTTCTTTAAGGGAGTGTATTACTCCCCTTTGATATTTGTAAGCATCCAGGTGTGGTTGTGCATATTGCTTTTCATTCTTATGGTTTTACCCTCTGAGAAATGCCATTAAAATTCATGTAGATTTAATTACTGAGTTTTTACATTACTATTTACGCTTATTTGCTCAGGAAGTGAAAATGGGGAAGAATCTGAAGGACTTTGACCTCTGTTACATCTAAAAAGACTTGTCATAAGTATACTGCAATTTTTTTTTAATTGTAGAGTTCTAGCTGTAATACAGTCTATCCTAACTCTTCCTTTAAATCCAACGTCCTGCTTCTTTCTTTGATTTTGGATTAGCACAGTTCCTAACATCTTTCTTTCCCACAAAAAATGTATATTTTGTGGCACACCCGTAAGAGTCTGTACAATACACGGAGGGAATTAGGAGAAAAGAAAGAAAAAAGAAATAGAGGAAACATGAAAAGACAGTCAATGCATTGACAGGAAAAATTAGGCCATACTAAGTACAATGACAAGGATTTTTTTGTTCCATTATACTTGGTTGGGTTTTTTTAATTTCTTGTTGCTTTAGGCCAAGGAGTGTTTGAATTCACTTTTATTTCCAGTTGCTGCTTTGCCTTCTGGACAGAAGATGCTACTTTTTTATATGCAAGTAGTTTAATTTGACACATAACTGGAATTCTTTCATAGTGAATATATCAAATATTATACCCTGAATATGCAATTAGTATGAAAAATGTCATCTTTTTGTTATATTCATATATTTGTTATATTCTACTAAAGGTACTGAACAGGCAGAATTGTTCCAACACAATTAAGTGCTATTTTATTACTAAGTGAAGGACTTTTCATTTTTAAGTCTTGCCCTCGTCTAAAACATTTTGACTTGTTGCATTATTTTTCGCTAAAGTGACCACAACAGAAAATCTCTTGTGCTGCTTTCTATTCCTATGATGCATGAACTAATCAAACCACTAGCATATATGTTGATCACTTGCAGACCTAACATGGCAGTATACCTATTTAATAAAAGAAAAATGAATGAAGTTCAGTAACAGTTCCTCAGTTGTCATAGAAACCATTGCATCTTACACAGGATACTTGAGTGTGTTTGGGCCCCCATCCTTTGATATGCCAAGTGGCTGTGAATCCTTAATGTCCTCATCATCTATTTAAACTGCAATCAAAATTAGGCAATAAGAACTTAAATGCTGCCTTAGGGACAGGCAGTTTCTACCTTAGCTTCATTTACTCGAATTATAACCTACTACAACTGGATTCCTTTGAATGGGCTGTAGCAACTAAAAGATGGACTGCCCACATGGAATTTAAGGCCCCAGTTCAGTGTGCTGAAATTAACTCATATGATGAGACCTTAAAGCATCAGATGCACTTGCAATCAAATGCACTTTTTGAATTGTAGTGGACAGACTTTTGCATCATGTTGGCCAGTTCAACATTGGTCTAACCTAAGATAAAAAATGCCACTATTTTCCAGCAAAGCAGAACTGACAAAACACTGCCTGTACACCTAACCTTGCACAGCCAAAATCCCAGCTGATGCAGTATTTTGAGTCATATGCTGACCTTACTGTGAAAGGGAACTTCAATTAGATGTCTATTGTGTTTTCAAATACAGAAGAATGGCTTTGTGTTCAATGGATTACCCCACTGATTAAGACAAGGAAGCAGATGCTGCAAGGGCGTACAGAGGAAAGAATTTAATTTCTTCCATTTTATTACAATTCAGAATCTATTCCATGTACCAGACCAATTAATACATAAACTAAAAGCCTGCCAACATGTTGCGGCCATGCAAATTTCCCAATAGACAGAAGTACTGGTACCTATGTGTAATGAAACCAGCACCTTCCATGTCCCAGAAAGCAGATAGAAAGGATGGGGGAGGGAGGAGAATCATGAAGGGAAGTCTTTTTATTTTCTTCTTTTCACGTGAAGGTTTATAATTAAAGGGGAAAGTAAATTAATTACATGAATATTAAAAGGTTACTCTTCTATTCTAACATTTGGTCACAAGTTGTCTAATGAAAAGGAATGCAGGCTGGAGGGCTGCCATGCCTTTGCTTCTTTCTGCAGAGGGCCACAGGCTGAAGCAGTGATTGTGCGTGACAGATTCTGGGAACAATGAGCCTGCGCACAGATCATCCAGATGGAGCTTGCTTTTCTAAATTACACCAACAACAGGGTGGCCCACAGGCAAACAAAATAGTTAAACAATACATAATAAAGTTTTTATTTGGTATTTCCTGTGAGCCTCTGCCAGTTGCCAGGGAGTGTACTGTATTTTTCTTTTGCTGTATTAATTGTTGACCACAACTGGCAAAGACCCAAACTAGCAGGGACAGATAAGGGGGGGAAAATGGCATCTGGACACTAAAGCCTCAAGTGTACTGGGAAAAAAAAGCACAAAAAATTACAGCATATATCTGGAATTTTCCAACTAACGATGTGCGGATGTGGTAGCGCTAGGGAAAAAGAGCCAAACTGAGCCTGCTTTGTTCACTAAGAGAGGCCCCCCTGTAACATTCCTTTTAGCTGTGCATATTTTGGCTTCAGTTCTGCAGTTTTAACTATATACTGTGTATGGAGCAGTTCAGTTGTTGCTTCATGAATCTAATGATTTTGTTACACGAAATAAAACTACATCAATGCATATGCATTGTTATTGTTTTGAGGTGTTTGAACAGAAGCTGGGTTTTAAATGTTAAATCATAGGTGTTAAGTTTTCAGAGGGAGGAGGGAGAAAATTTCATTAAATACAACCCATCACAGCAACAGCTGCAAGAAGGAGACCCTCAGTAGCAGTGAATGCTGCCTTTTTAATCTCATCAATGAAATCAGACCTTACAGTTATCTGGTTTAGGGAAAAGCCCACAGTATAGCATTAACACTTGGATAAAAACAGAAGGCTGCATAAACATGTTACTTTGATACCATTTTTATGTTTTCTTTGTCCTTATAAACGGTTAAGGTGTTGGCATCTTTTTAAGGAAGTTTTATATTCCTGATTTACTATATGCAATGTCGTAAGTAATTTTGCTGTACTAGTACATAGCAGAGAAAAGAAACAAGAACAGGCATTAGGCCACCTCTCCAAAGAAGATGCAAGTTGATGTGAAGACTGTCAGTTTGTATGGAGAGGAGAACCATCTGCACTAGGCAGTGACAGGATCTTTTGCTACAACAGGTTCAACTGATGAGAAATAAGTTATTATTATGAGCTTAAGTTGTCATACATTTGTACAGCATTTTTAGGTGTACTTGGACCGTCTTCTAGTGACCAGTGGCCCTTGATGCAAAAATTACTGGTTTTTTTACTGATAATTGTGCTGTTTCCTATGCATGGATACCTTCTTCATACCCTTATAACCAATGATTGTGTATCCTGTCACATGTGGAAACAAATTGTTGCTCTCTTTAACGACCCTCCACGCATTATAGTCCCTAGTGAAATCTATATATGTAATTTATTCACAGTTAGGGATGTCAGTTGGAAACAAGCTGTCAAAGTGTGGTATAGAAGCAGTAAATGAAAAAAAAGGGTCAGATCTATGGGAGAGATAAGTACAGCTTGCTCCTGATCACTGGCAGGCATGAGACTCTCTTAAGTCCCCTAATCAGCAGAGTTCAAGAGCAGGCCCATGCTTAGCAACGTAAATGTACTGATAACAAAATCACCTTACAAATTACAGATTTGCCTTTTTTTCCTCATAAAATTTTTAAAAATCATATATTTGCATGTACTGAGCTGCTACTCATTACAAAATACTTAAAACTTCACAGGAAGTTAAATATATTAGAATAGGCTTCATTTCTCATAAGTAGACTGGTTCCTTCTGCAGTCAAGGACAATGAAAGTCTTTCAAACTGTGAAAAATAAGCTGACTTAAAGATCTCTTATTATGGGAGTGGTATGTAATCTATTTTGTACTTGCCTAGATGTAATTGATTAAAATTACACTTGTGCCTGACATGTGAGATACAACACATAGATGGCATTCTTGTGTACAGCATTTCCCAGTCAACTGTTGTTCATCCCAGGCCCTACATATGGAAATGGCAAGATGGTTCAGAGAGGTCATCTCCAGTCCTCTACATTATTTTTCAGCCTGAAGATTACACCCAGACTTGTATTAAGAAATGCTGTTAGTCTCCACATAAGTGATTTCAAGGCATGTTGCTGGACTAACACTTCAGTTGTTCAGAAGCACTAAAAGCCTCTTTTATTGATCCAAATAACACCTTTGCTGTAACTAAAAATCCATTCTTTTTCTTTTATTAGTTGTGCTGTTCACTTCTGTTTTCCTTCTCCTGGATTGTGCTCATGGGTTATTTTGGTCTTGTTCCTACTTCTTTTCAAAGAAGTTTCATTTTCAGATTTTCTGCAGCAGCCCAAAACAAAACAAAGTTTATCTGTTGTTTAAAGATGCTTTGTAAATAAAAAAGCTTAAGGAGGGGTCATTCAGACCCATGTTTTGTAAAAGCTTCATATTACAAAAACTAACTTGCTCTAAATTCAGCCTGAGTGTATCCTTCTAAAAACAATAATAATGGAAGCTCTTGAAAACTTAGTTTCTGATCCCAGGATCATTAATGATTTTAAATACCAGTAACAAAACCTCATGTTAACAGAAAAAAAAATATTCCAATCTAAATAAGTTCTTCGTTTGATATCATTAAAAATTCTTTTCCTTGCAGACTGCAATTTTCCTTCAAAAAAAATTATTAGCTGGAATTATATACTCTTTAGAAAACATAGAGTATTCCTAATTTTTTGTTTCTAAGACTACTTTCTAAAGTACTAACAATTAAAAACACACATGGATCTAAATATCAATGATTTCACAGTCTGCAGATGTCTTCCTCTAACCACCCAAAGCATAGACTGAAATCGCTAGGAATTACGCGTGTATTTGGAGTTACCTTGAAGCTTTTTATGAGATGTCCAGTTGTGTTTTTTGACACAGCCTAACAACATTACCCTTCTCATGCAAAATATTTTTTGCCTCAGAAGAACAGCTGAGGTCCTACTGGCTTGTCTGTTCCTCTTTAAGTTTAGAACCTTAGACAATGCAACAGCTTTAGAGGCTGATGATCTGTGTCAGTCTCAGAGCTGCTGATACTTGGGCTTGGTGGCTCTGCAGAAGCTCTGGCTTCTGGTACTGCTTCTCTCTTCTCTCCTCCTCAACATCCATGGGGCCACACATGGATGTTACACAATTATTTCCTGACCACATGAGGATGTTATTTACAGGACTTCCTCTAAAAGTTCAAGGAGGGGATAGATGTTGCTGTCTCTGTATGGCTGTTAATACTGTGAACGTCTTCTGGAAATGGCAAGCACTCTTATTCCCTTTCAGGGAATATGTAGAGAATTTTTGCATGCAGTGGTTATTTCTGGGAATGGACCTTTGTGGGGAAAAGGCTTAAGACAAGGGAAAGGCTTAAGATGATGGGAAAACATATTTCGAGGTTAACTGGCAGTAAGGTTGATGTTTTCACAAGAGCACTTAACTCTACCTGTGAGAACATTAAAGCGTCTACACTAGTGCTTGAATATTAGTTTCCATTGGATTTATTCTCTTATTTTCAAAAATGGGTATATATTGCAATAAGCATTTTAGAAGGCCTTTTTTAATAAGGACTCTTTCTGAACTGTTAGAAGCCATGAGTGATTTACAGAGCAGCAAAAGGAATGTGACACAAGAAGAGATCTCCTAAATATTGTATTTTACATTGTCAGGCAGGAGAGGGGCAAACGTTTTAAAGCAATACATCTCCTTTCCACAGTGAGTGCTCTGTTATGCACTCCACTGCACAATGGCAGTCTGTGGTTCAGTCTGTCTTCAATTTTTTAGCATCATTCCTCTTTCAAGGAGATGCCAAGAGAAGGTATTGCCACTACCAGCAAACAACACTGCTACTGACTGGCCAGAGAGAATTAAAACATATCTCTATAAATTGGATTTTTCCTTCTGTCCTGGAGACTCATTATGCTCAGTGTTTGGCAAACCCCTGTGCCTGTAAACTGATGTACTTTCCCTGAAGCTGAGAACATTCACTTTGTACCATGCAGAACACGGCTAAGCCCAGTTCTGGACTACTAAATTGCATCTCAGTGCCACAGTCCAACAACAGATGCAGAGTACACATCTTAGTCCACATTCCCTTAACCACTGCTGAAATTGGAGTCTGTCAAACAGATGCCTCAAAGTGGGTTTGGACTCTCAGGGAAAGTGTTTCCTCTCTAAGGCCTCTCTGCACACAGTGTTCAAGGAGTTAACAGGGGAGCTACTTTGAAAATAGAGGCAGAAGGTCATTGTCGGCAACAGCAAAGACTCCTACAGCCTGCCATGGAGAGCCTTTCACCCGTCATTTCCCACCCAGGGGATTGTAAACATTGGCTCACAGCCATGGAGTCCTACAGGACTTCTCTTTATTTGCAGCATATACATTTATATGTCCTAATGGAAACTGAAGCACGGCGAGTTATTCCTGCGTGTCCAGAAGGAGAGAGGGAGCTTCTGTTCAAGTTAAAGAGATGGGAGAAAGAGCCATTACTCACACTGGAATTTGAAAACATAGAGATACGCTTGTTTAGTGGTGCTTCACATGTAACATAGCTGCTGTTCTCAGGCAAACTTTCTCAACTCACAGGAATGTGTAGAATGCTGTCACTTAATCAGAATCCAGAAGAGGTCTTTTATCTGCCATTTGTTAGTAACTAGCAATATTGCTCTTATCTCACTGTCCTTTAGCTTGATGCAGTGCCCTCAGACTTGAGAACTTGTAACATGAAAGCACTCATTACCTTGAACATTCTTGTTTGTATTGTCTTAAGCTATTATCTCTTTGGCTTAAATAATTGATGCTTTGTATCAATTTTGAGAGTGTTATCTATAGAAGTCTGATCTACAACATTATTTTCACAAATAAAACATTTTATATTTTCGTAAGTCTGTCACCACTCTGGAGTAGAGTCTTCAGTGATCTAGAGTAATTCAGGTCTTGTTTATCCAGTTAACACAATATGTTATCTAAATAATTTTCCTTAGAATGTGGCTTCTTGAAAATAACATAATCATACAATCTTTAATGTTAAAATTGGGAAATAATGTCTATGAAGGTCTAGTATTGGACCAACTGTAACATTCTGGTTTTCTGCTAAGTCTTCAGCTAGTTAATATCAATTCAGAAAGTCCTATAACATTTATAAGTGGAAGAAATTTTCTTTTGGTTTCTTTCAAAATCTTGGGCTTCTCTTAGTGCTGTGAACCCTAGTTTTGACTACTGAGTATATCAAGTACCAAGGGAGGAGATGGTGCTTCTTTCTCCACAGATGAAAGCAGGGTGCTGTCTTCTAGAATTTTTGTGACTTCCATCCATTAGAAGCAGAGAGGTGGAGTACAGTCTAGATACAAAGTAGAATCCAGCCTGGTTAATGTAATTAATGCCTGCTTTTATTTTTATCCAGTGATGGTCTAATGTAAAATGCATACACATTCCAGGGCAGTATCCAGAAACTCGGCTCCTTGCCCCTTCCAGCTGATTGTTCTTAAGCATTCAGCTGCTTTCAGACACAGTCTTGCCCCATGACTCATATACTCCTGGCAGGATAGTGATTTGGCTTCAGCAAAAGCAAGGAAAGAGCTGTCACCCAAAAAACCCCTAGCCTAGCGGTCAAAGAATGTGCTTGGGTGTAGGAGGTACCAGTTAAATCCCCTTTGGCTGAGTTTCCACTTTGAAATGAACCTAATAACATTTGCACAAGATGTTAATGTAGATGCAAACATACATTGCTTCTACCACCAGTCTTGGTTATACGGTTCACCAGGTAAGGCTCCATATGGACTTTTGTTGAAAACATCCATTTACCCGGGATATCAGTCTACCAAAAGTGCCTCACTCACAGTAGTGCTTTAGCTCAAACACAGCTGCTTGTTTCTGCAGCACAGGTCTTTCTGATGTCTGTAGCCACTTTCAGAGTCTGAAGAAGAATTTGATAACTAAAGATGCCTACAAGGAGCTTGAGAACTTCAGTGGCTTGTGGCTGGCATTTTACTGGTCTTAAGCTCACAAAGCTACTTAAATGCAAGATTCAGACAGCCTGAAGACCGCTCTTGCTGTTTTTGCCCTTTCTCTCCAGTCCTTGCTTTTGGCTGTAAATTACATGTCTTTGTCCTGGTGGTGTTTATTTCAAGACTCAACTAATTTCTAATGATCTGTGGCATATTTAAGTATATATGAATGCATACACCTATGCATGTATTGCCTATGTATATGGAAAGGTCAACTTTTTCTTATTTTGTGTGTATTTACAAATCTCTTTTCACTTTTTTTTTCTTTTTTTAAGAAAGAAGGATGTTTCATGAGAGTTTTGTATTCCAAATGTAATTTCAAGGAATTCTTGAAAGGTATTTAATAGGAGTTTCATCTCTATGGTAGCATTTACAATTTTGCTTACTTCAGTTTAAAGCCATAATTTATGTAAGGTCATAGCACAGTCTACTGCATTCAGCTTCAAATGTGGAGCAGATTTGCAGTATTCAGAGCTGCTTTATGCCATAGGTAGGAAGGCCCAGCTCTGTGATGGTTGTCATGATGATGAGCCAGTTGAACTGTACACCTAGTGAGGGCAGGTACATGCCAAGTATAGCTTCTACTGCAGAGAAGCTGACTAGTTTTCAGCCCTGGGTTATTAAAAACTCCCAGACCCTGGGAGTTTTTACTCTTAAGCTATTGCTTCACATGATCATCTCTGACAGATGTTGCTCCACCAGCCTTTTATCTACTATACCAGGCTCTCAGTGAAATTGGTACTTTGTCTTCAGACACAACATTAGTTTCTAAGTTTCATTCTCAACTGAATGAAAATAGTATCTTGTAGAATTTGTTTGCACCAAGTTTCTGCTATCTAGACTCCCAAGCTGCCTGCAGTAAAGCCTCTCACCTAGAGAACTGGCCCAGTTTAATCTATTCTTTGTGGCTTCTCTGTGCATATCCTCCTTTTGTTCAAGATGGCTTGACAGAAGTGGGCTGAAGTTCTGTGGGAGAGAGGGCTGTGGTGGCCTTTGTGGTTTTTGCTTCATTTAGGCTTTTTCTGTTCAGGACTGGAGTCCAACACAGCACCCCAGGAAGTGGGAACACTTTTTCTGTCAACCAGACTCTGGTTTTCTGGTAGCAGTGAAAAGCTGGTCATCGCTATTAAGTCCAGCTGTGGGTGGTAAGGCTCAGATTGTCTAGACTGATGGACTCAAGAAAAGGCCAAGCAGTCACAAGGGCAGCTTTGGGGGATCTTGGCATGGAAACATCCATGGTTTGGTCCTTGGCACAAGTTAGAGCTGTGTGTTCTCCTGCTCCCAGGGACAGGGCATCAGTGATGTGAGAGACTGTAAAAGAGGTGGATGCCATCCAATGGGAATATGCAGGACACTAGATGATTTGATTTTGTGGCTTAAAGATGTAGAGGAGAGCAGAGCAACTGAAACAAAGCCCAAGATGTACTTCTAGAAGTTAGGACTGTTCCCTGAGCCAGCTAATGCCAACAGGTGATTGAGCAAGTGAAAATGTGCCAAATTGCTGCTGCCAGACCCAGAACAAGGTCTGTATTCCAAGGTATAGTCTCAGACTGCAACCTTTAAGAATTTTTTAGGGTTTTTTCGCTTTAGTTTCATTTGGAATTGTGAAAGGAAGTGTCTTCTTCCTTACAGTAGGTGTTTGACTTGATCTGCATAAGAAGACAGTGATGTTTCTTTCTGTCTGCCTTTGTGGGTCTTTTTAGTTCTGAGATAGATTATTAGAATTTGCTGTTTCAGTGTACAGATTTGATTATGAGTCTTGAAGTGAAGAATGGCTATTTCTATTTAATGTCTGTCACTCTCAGTGTTAAGTATCTCTATCTGTAAATACATTGCAATATAAGCACGTCTCATTGCATGCAAAGCTGACCATTTCTGCAAATAATTGAGTCGTCCCATATTCCACAGAAGACTGCACTGCAGCTCAGAGAATAGAGGATCATGATGTTGATTTCAATACACAGCAAGGCCTGGCAAGTCTGACTTTCATGGGATCTGGATGAGGTAGAGCAGTGTTGCTGATACTAATTTTGCTCCTTTCTTCTTTGTATAAAGATAAAACACTCTTCACTTGAAGTCTCAGGTAGTCTTTCAGAAATGTTCTCTATATTGTCTCTGTAGAGAATTCTGTGAAATAGTCTGCTTAGTAGAAATATATTTCCTTGTATGAATTTTGAGGTGATGTCTGAATCACTAGTGGTTGAAATATTACCTCAGGTTAAGAGCCAGGTTTCCTTTCTAGTAGTTGTTCCACACAGATGTGTAGTGCACAGAGACTTTTAAGGTAAAACCACTGAATGCAGGCAAAGTATCTTCAGCTACGCACACGATGTGCAAACACACACGCACACACATTCATGCCTCCTGACAACGGATGTACCTAGAAATGTTCTTCAGCAGCACTGTCACACTGGGTGATGTGGTTCTTCCTAGAAATTGAAAAGGGAGAATTCTGGTTAGCTTTGTGTGTATAGAACATCTAAGAAATGAATGGCTTCTTTATTTGTCATGTTATCTTACAGCAGATGCTAAACCATGTTTCCTTCAAATCACAAATGTTTTAGCATCAAAACCAGGAGATCCCGTTCTGAAACGGCAACTTGATAGTGGGTGGTACATGTGATCAGGATTTGTGTCTTCTATAAATAAATAATCTGTTTGATGATCTAACTCTTGGAATGATAACAACATTCATTCCAGTTTTCATAAAGCAATTCATCAAGCTTGTGCCCAAAATGGAGATAAATGTGAATAAAGAGATAAAATTGGTATTGCCATGTTGCACTTCATGAGACCCAGAGCACTAGAAGGGATTTCATGTTCTGTATGCTAAATCTTTTGTCAAGAAGTGAAGTGCTTTTTAAATGCCACTAGAGTAGTTTGATACACACTTACTTTAAAAGGGAAACTATTTTAATGTTTCTATAAACAGACAAACTATGGTCATCTTTCTCTAAGAAAGAAACATTCTCTCCCGTCATACCTATCTCTGTGATGGAACTGAAAACACTTAAATAACAATGGAAGAACCACTGCTCAAAAGCGAGATAAAACAAATGTAATTGTTCAGATACTATCCCTGGAAACTAAAGTACATCATATAATGTAGCAATTACTACCTTTTCTGTCACAGTTAGCAATAATAATAGGTCTTCAGAGCTATGTTAAAGAATGTCCTAGATTTGCTTTATAAATGCAGAATGCTCAGTGAATGCTCTAAGGATAGTGATAGGAAAACAGTAAGACAGTTGCCAGCAAGTAAAGAAGACACACCCTTGTTCCAAACCAGAGATGAAAAATACATCACTGTACAAAGGCTAAAATTTAGCACGTGCTAAAATCCCCTATCTTGGCCTCATTACACCTGTGGGACAGGTGGGTTTTGAACATGCTGTAATTGTTGTGCATGGTGCTGCAGGGTTGAATGAGGCATTGTCTCTCTTCCCTTCCTCACCTCTTTTCCCCTTGCTCCTGCCTCCAGCACACCCCAGACTACCTCCTCCCTTATTTCCCAGCACTCATGCACACAAAAACACACACAAAATCATTTCCCTGTGCGGCGTAGGTGTGATGCACTTCCAAAGGTCTTTGGATCTTCCTAGGGGCCACGTAGGAGGAGGTGGGGAATATCATCATTGCTGGAGCAGAGCAGGGCATGCTGAGGGGGTGGTGGTGGATCTGTTACACCAGAGGATTGGGAAGTGGGGCCACCTTGGGCTGCCAGGAGGACTCAGAGCAGCACACAGGACAGGTGTAGGGCCCATGATCCTGCAGAAATGCCATCATGCCACAACCTAGTGTCACCAGCCCTCCAGATTGCCACTTCTTCCCTGCTCAGTCCTGGCTCTTGGTCCATACTCCACACTGAAGGCAGTGAAACACTATTAAACAAATCCTTTTTACTAAGCAATTTTTACATTGACTTCATTTTAAGCAATGTTATACTGTTAGACTAGCAAGCCATTTTAGCATTTTCATTTCAGAAACTGCATTTCTTCTTTTCAGTCTCTGTGGAGTCTTTTCAACTGTGTTTCTACCAAGTGAGAGGGAGGTGGATTGGGCAGAGACAGCCTCTCTCTGCAGTAGGGATTGAAGCCAGGCTTCAGTCAATATGCTTGTCTGTAATTCTGTCCTCTCCAGTTAGTCTGTGGCAAATGTGTCAAGCTTAGTCATAAAGCTGAGAAGACATTTTTTACAAAGCTTCAAGAAAATTCTTCAAGTTGTTTTACAGTCTCAGATCTGAAGAATAAGCCATGAAGTAGCAGGTTCATAGTGAATTTGCTAAGATTCCACTTTCAATCCTTGTGAACAGTTTGAAGCAAAAGATTTTTTGTGGAATTAGAAGACCATGAAGCTACACTAGAGCTTGACTGCATACTGTACCATATATTCTGTAGCTATGCTCCCTTATTTTACTCAAAAAGGAAGGACAAAAATAAATGAAAAACAGTCAAAAAGATGTCCTGAAGATCATGTGAAAGCCTTGCTAGGGAGAACTGAACAAAAAAACTAAGTTCTTAAACTGAGTTTAAGAACTGTAGTAGGGATCATTAAAAAAATTAATTTGCAAGTAATCTTTCATGAGATTTAAATACTTTAAGTAACAAAATGAGCCAGCATCTAATGGCCAATATAATTAACAAAATCAGTACAAAAGAAGCACAGAAGAAACCACAATCACAAAAGCAAAATATTTACAAAAAGAATTTTCCTTGGATTCAAAGACACTTTATGTGAACTTAAGCATCCTGCTAATTTCTTTTGTGGCATGATTTCTGTGAAAGTTAGTGTTTTAAAAGGTTTTACAGGCCTCTTCCAAGCCCTTTCAGAACTAAGTAGTATAGAATTAGTCTCATCTGGCTTTGGCTGTCTAAAAGGAAGATGTCTACATATGGGCCAGTCAGATTCTCCCCATGGATGGTAATCAAATGCAGTGTATGTTCATCTGACCTGTGCAACACATTTAGGATAAAGTAAGACCAGTTGCACAGGTCAGATGAACACACACGTTTAGGATAAAGTGAGACCAGTTGCTGGGTGAGATGAGGAGTAGGCCATGCCTCCCCCACCCCATCACTCTTATGGAGCCACCTCTGAATCAGAGGAGATGAGGGAAGCATAGCAAAATGCCTTCTTTTTGGAGTGAAAGGAAGACCCAGGGCCACAGTGTGACTCACTGGCTGGTAGATTAAACAGTGCCAGAAAACATTCGTGGGTACTGGAGCTCAATTGTCTATACTGTTAAATTATTAGAATGGTTCCTGGCATGAGTTATTCCAACCAGCCCTTCCCCACACAGTTCCTAGGTGCTGGCAGTTAAGCATGGACCGAAGACCATTCCCAATAAGCAGTTTGCATGCGGTCACCTTTTTTTGGGAGGCTGAGAATTTAATAATATGGACATAGGCCACTCTGTACTTTTTGGTCTCAGTGCCAAAGGAACATTTCCTGTCCCATTTAATTTCCTAGCACAGACATAGCTGCTGTGTTACAGTCTGATCCCTGCTTTGTTCGTGTAGCTGTGCAACTGGGCATTGGTCTGTACTTAAAGTCTGTGGCAAACTGAAATGTAGTCTTTTGTGTCTGTGTTACTCAACCCCATCCCTAAACCACTGTTTGTCTTTGTCTTTTTTTAACTGAATGCTATTCAGACAGCAACTATATTTGGAAAGGGCTGTATATTGTGCAGATCCATTTAAATTAAGCAGTTATGTAAAAATGGAAATCTGTTCTGTAAAGTAAATGGAAACTATATGAGACTGACACAGTGCCTAGATCTTCTGTTCTGTTGCTAGTGAGTAGATACTTCCCACTGATTTGATTTTTCATCAGAAACAGGTAACATGAGGTGAAGGATTGAAACTCCTTGGGCTAGGTGGTGCCCGATAGCCACATCTGTCAGGTGTAGTAAGGCAGAAAGCTTTATTTCAAAATGAAGTTCTCTTTCTTCATCTGACTAAATGCAGCTCTGCCCTTGCTTCTCACTGAGCACATTTCCTTCTTCAGAGAGTCAGACACAGCCTCAGTAGACTTTTGCAGATGTTGTTTTCCTCTCTACTGCGTCTCAAACACGCGTCATTTATTTTCATCATGAAGTGCTGCCTAAATCTATTAACTTTAAAATGTAGTGATCTGCAGGTACTTCTTACCTGATACCATCCAGTCTTATCTGGATAGTAGAAACAAAGAACATGCACTAGAAAAGGAACTTATTTAGGTACCTATTTCTTCCAGTGTGTGAATATTCTCAGTCTTTTCATATGTAGCTGGATCTATTAATTACAAATCTTATAGGGTATCTTCAGGACAGGCAGAGTGGGCTAACAGGCTAAAGGGGGAAATGGAGATAATTTTGCCCAGGAGCATTTGGATGCAGTTGGAAGAAGAGAGAACAGGGTGTGAAATTTGAGGGAACTTGGAGGATGAGGAATGTGAGGGATGGCAGAGTCCTCTCCTCACAGGGAAGGACAGGGCAGCAGGCTGTCTCCACCCGGGTGTTTGTCCAGGAGCAGCAGGAAATTAGGCATGTTTGGTGATGCTGTCGGGGACCACTGGTGTGTGAGACAGGAAGGCAGCAGAAGGAAGTCAGGAGATCATGGGGTGTGGTAGAAACCTGGCTGGAGTAAGAGAGGAGCTGAAGAGACCAGCCAGGGTGAGCAGAAGCAAGGAGAAGGCAGTGGAGAAAAGCTGCTTAGGAGAGAGAACTAAAATGCAACATGGTCACTGAAGTCTACAACCTCCAGAGTATTTTGGAGTCTTGCACAATTTAGGATTTCCATCAGCACAGGAACATGAATCCTTTTCCTACAGAACAATCATCATGTGCTTCATTTCATGTGTGTCAGGTTTTCAGGAGAGGCAGAATTTAAGTGAGATGTACTGATGTAGGTACTGATGCTTTTTTCTTCCTAAAAATGGGACTTAATCGAGCAACTCTGTTAAGTGCGCTGTCGCTCAGGGAGACCTTGTTTCCCTGGTAGTGTGACTTACCTAAGCAAAGCATTTGTTCACTCATAAGCATGCTGAAGAGGAAGTGATGACCTGCTTGTTCAGCCTCACCATATCCTGTGTTCAGAATAATTTTCATTTCTACTTCTCTGCAAATGTTAATGGAATGTCCACAAATATTTTCTTGGTTTCTATGGTAAGAGAGAGTGTGAAACTTTCAAAACCACTGCATCATACTCATCATCCTGTGCTTTTCAGGAGAAGACCTTGACCACAAAAGGAGTCATCCTTTTGTGGCATTACTTATGTGTGAACTGACATTTAGTACATTTTGATCCCTTTCAGGTTCACATTTTGAAATACAGACTTGCATGTTACAAACCATAAAGGTCATTTGATCACTTTTATAGTGACACATTAATGACAGAGCATATCAAAACAGCTCAACACAGATTTCTTCTCCTCTGACTATAATGCAGTCAGGCATTAGCTGAAATTTAACTGTTAGTCTTTTGGAAATCTTATGTTTTACAGGTTTAACTTTCCAAATTACTCAAGTAAAATCTCCAATGCCCTGTGTATGCATGCATGGAGCATAGCAGGGTGCAAATGCTTGGGGAACTTGCCAGTAAGGGGTCACATGGGAGAAGCAGCCATTGTGCTGCACACTTCTGCAGCTGTCTGAAAGTAGCACTCTTCCCCTGGAGAAGCATGGGCAGGGGCAAGAGCTGTGGTGCAACTCTGAGGAAAGGAGCAGCTGTCCTGTGCCACACTCATCTGGAAGGGACTTCAGTTTGGGGCATATGGTCCACAACCATGCATCCCCTGGTTCTTTGCCTATGAGAGTGCAGAGCCCTAATGTTGCAGGGCTTGTGGGTTTGGGGAAAATAAATCATCCTTATTATAAATCATCTTATCTCTGTGTGAGAAGAGCCATGTGGACCTTAAACGGGGAATCATGAGGTTTGGTTGTATTCCCACAGATGAGAGATCACACAGCTCTTCCTCCTGACACTACACCCAGCCATTCACAAACAGTAATGGGTTGAAATTGCTATATCTAATTTCTAAAAGCAATATTACTTCAGTAAGCTTTTCCACAAATGTACTGTGAGAATAAAAGCGTAGTTCAGTTTGAGAGATACATCTGCATTAGGAAAAATAAGATGTTTTAGGAGAAATTATATCCGATTCAGACAGGGCATCTCTAGAGAGAATCCCTGATCTCCAGATATATTTGTCTTCTTTCCTGGAAGTGAATCTCTGAAGAAACTTCTCTGGTTTTTATAGAGATAAGTGTTTCATAAAAGCATCACTGGTATGGTAGCAAATCAGGAACAAGACAAATGGAGCTAAGTAGAGCCCACCTTCCACACGGGAATCTGTTTCTGTGGATCACTATCTGGAAATATAGCTTGCCAGCACAGTGCTTTGTACTGTTTTATTGACAATATGTCTGTTTCATAGACAAATTTTATAAAAAAACATCAAAGTGTTTAGAAGAGCTGTTAGCAAATATGACTGCTCCTGCAAATATCCATGAACCTCCCTTCAATAGCCATTCAGTGGTTCCAAAGGCTGTCAGGGCATTTAACGATTGTAATAAATGTTGTATTTGCTTTTGTTTCATCTGGCTTTGACCAGCAAATTCGGCTGATTACTTCTATTGTTATTTTTCTTTAGAAGACAATTACATTATCATCATTAAAAAACTCACTATTCTTACACATTCCTTTGTGTTGGTCTTGAAATTCAGAACTCACTATCCTAGTTAACATAATTTTAAAATTTATTTTCATTCTTATACTTTTCTTTGTTTTTATCCTTTTTTTCAGAGGCTTGGTTTGGTTCATGCTCCTCCTGAATGTTACATCTCCGATTTTCATGTTTGTTGAAGAAAACAGCAGTAATTTTAGAGGCCCTGCCAACTCCCATATTAATAGTCAGAGGTTTAAATTATAGCACAGAGTAAGAAAATATTGGCACTTAGCTAATGGTCATATGTTGTTATGGCTGGATTATAACTGTATTCAGGATGAATATTCCTGTGTCTCTGAGATTGTATTCTAGCAAGATAGTAGCTCAGACAGGACTGTGCAGAAGCTCATTGCATTCTTCTGAAAATATCCTGAAGAGACAGTCAGCCTCATCTGTATTTGGTCTACTTGTGGGATACAAAAGGATAAATATAAACTGGTCCATCTCTGTTGTGGGTCCAGTGAGGAGGAATTACGAAAGTACATTGATGGAGCAGTGCCAGAAAAATTACCACTGGGTCCCTACAATGTGTTGTGGCATAACCACCAGGACAAGGACAGCCTAAAAGCAGGCACTTTACATGGCATATGTCCATGGGAAGGAGTGTGTCATTTGAACATTCAGTGTGAGAGAAGTTACTGCTGGTCTGACCAGCAGCACATGGACAGAGACAGTCACACAGGTGTAAAGGAATCCTTGTACTGTGTTGCTTGGTTGAAAACTGACAGTTTAGGGTTCCTTTGTATCCAGGGAAATCACACTAGACAGCACTGATGCCTTTGGCAAGGGACAGCTTTGAGAAGAGTTTGATTTAATCTGTATCTAACCAATAAAAAAAAAGTTATGTTTTCGTCAGTTTCTTCAGAGACAACTTTTGAGGCAGGTCAAACATCTTTACCATTATTGGCCCATGCACCTGAGTTAACTCAATTTCTCTTGTAGAAAATAAAAGGCTGAGAACAGATGTGCTAGATTCTGATTTGTCCTATGGGTAAACCTACAGTATTCCCTGGTTTGTTTGTTTCTACTTTGGCTCTGGTGACTACATCTACATCCACAAAAGTTAGGAAGAAACGCCTTGTTCAATTGTCTAACATTAGCCCTATGGAGAATCAAAATCTCCACTGGAAAGTGGTTGGGGTCTGTAAGCTGCAAAAGCTTCAAAGAGTTGCTGATAGTGTGTTGTGGTATTATGATTATCACACCAGTGCTGTACTCTGAAACTATTTTTGTTGTACCCTGAATTGCAATGTTCTTGACAAGAAATGGTCTCATATCCTGAGTCATCATCACTGCAGTTATCCATACAGGACCCTTTTCTCTGTGGTGGCTAAACCGCTTTTCCCTAATATTTGAGTTTTTACAATATAGATCAAACTAAGTGGAAGCTGTACATAGAGCACTTAGGAGGTTGTAATTCTGCAGCTAATCACTCTCTTTTCTGTTCCTTTTTGTTTTGCAGGTTGTTACTTTGTGGTATAGAGCTCCTGAAGTCTTGCTTCAGTCCAGTTATGCAACAGCAGTTGATCTTTGGAGTGTTGGCTGCATATTTGCAGAAATGTTCCGTCGAAAGTAAGAAATACAGTTTTATTTTCTTCATGCTTTCATTTGAAACAATGTGCAGTAATGCCTGTTACAATACACCGAATCATGTTTATATTGGAAAGGCCTAAAAGGATGTTTTATTTGCAGTGCAAAATATAAATGTCCATTGCAGATTCATACTTACTGCTATCTTGAGGTCTGTTTTGATGGGAGTCTCAGCTCTTGGTAAAACTTGCATGAGCATCGTGGTGTTCTGGTTGAATGTGAATCCAAATGCAGCTAAAACTGGCTGAGAGAGGCTGATCAATTTGAGTAAAGCTGGATTCTGGAAGGGATTTACCCTGAGGAAGGCAGGACACTGTGGTCAGCAGAGTCTTCTTCCTCTGCAGTTTGTGCACTGAAGCATCAGGTGTTTGCTTGTAGCCTGCTCTTGGGATATTTGAGATTTAAGAAGTCACTATAAAGTTGTTTTCTAGAGCTGGGATTTTTTAAGAATAACTTATGTAGCCTGAGGGTAGGGTAACAGAGATTATAAGGGTAGTCAAATCCATCCTCCAAGATATGACTTTTTTTGGCTGATTGTATGAAATCAGAACTATCTCACTACAAAATATTACTGCTGGATGCAGGTGAGCTGTGAATTCAAGAGTTCCTCTTATGTTCTGGTCTTTGTCTGTGGAAAGACACTGATGTGCAGGTTGTACCATGTAGGGTGTGGAGAGGAACAAACCTGCAAGAGTTTTAACAGGGTAAATCTGTCTTGATACTAAGCCAATCACTTTCATTTTGGTTGAGCTAAAGGCAAAAAGTGCATGTTGTCATCACCTGGGTGATCTTCAGGTAGAAACTGTATAGCATTTTTTAACACCCATGGTGAAGCCAAAGGATATACGGAATGAAAATGTGAAATAAAAACATATATTGGGTCAAACCTAAAACCCAAAGTCAGTAAAATTTAGAAGGGAATGCAGTGCTATAAGGGCCTTGAGAAACAACTATGTAATTTATACAGTAAGTTCAAATACTAATTGAAGTCTTGCAAAATAATTTTGGGATTTTACTAGTTATTAATGTTATATGGAAAAATAATTTTTCTTGGGCTTCTTGCCTGGTCAAATGACCTGGGTAGAGTATCCTCCACCCTCTCTGTCTCTGACTCAGAAATGAAGTCAGAAAATGAGAGAAAAAAAGAATGAGGATTTTAAGACTATCACATTGCAAACTTCTAAAGATTCAGTCTTGGCCCAACATATTCACAATAGTATTAAGCTGCTGCTAGTTTTTCTGATTCAAATAGGAGAATAAAGAGCTTCATTTTACCATTTGCAATAAGAGTGATACAGGCCAAAAAATGAATGCAGAACTTCATTACATGCTCAAAACTTTATTTTTCCTCTCATTTAATTTGAAGCATTTTGACAGATAAGAAATACTGCCATATACAAACTCCACCAAATTAATTTTATTTTTTCTTGTAATGGTGTATGAGCTTTTCTGAATCTCCATATTCACATGGTAAATTAAATTTTCTACTTATATATAAATGCAAATATTACATTAATACTACAAAACCAGTATTTTTTTCTTATAGAAATGAATCTGATTTGAACCAGAGTTCAATAAAACCAGGACTTCTATTTTTCTTGCCAGATAGGGTCAGTCTGACATTCTCAGTCTTATATTTGGGAGACTGTCAAAAACTGTAGAGGTCAGGAATCTGCCAAGTCTGTATGTACTGTGTTCTTTCATCACAAACAATATGACTGCTACATGCTTCAGTGTACAAGGATGATTTGGAAGACTCTTCTCAAGGTTCTTTGCCATAAAGCCACAGCAAACAGCCCTCATGGTGGCTCTGTGGGTTAACATTGCAATACTCTGCATGATCTGTGTTGTCTTTTAGATTCTTCTGCTGGATTGCAAAAGAAATCCCATGTTACTGTGACCTTGGTAGCAATAAAATGTAAAGTTTTGCAAACTCTGTGGAGTATAGCCAAAAGATTGAATAAATGCAATAGCAGTTTTACTGGGAAGTGGTAGTGCCCTTGGGTGATCACCAATCTGTATTTCCACTGGTGTTGGTAGGATAAGTGTATGAGAATGCAGCTAAAACTTCTTGCATGATAGACACAGGTTTGATATTCAAACAACCTTTTTGTTCTGCTGTTTGCTAGGTACTTTTGTCTTCTTTTCCTACTCTCTTTTGCTTTTTCTTTCAAAGATCTTAAAGGTCTGTCATTTTTAAGAAACATATTGAGACTTCTGTGGGCAATTTTGTATCCCAGGGACTTCACTGGAATGGGTTTCATAATAAAACACTATACAGCATCACAAAACATACCAGAAGCCTGTTTATGTCAAGGAGACGTTGGACAGTCTGAGTTTGATTGAATAGAATTTTGTAGGCTGCCACAAACACAGTAAGGGTGCTTTAAACCTGGATAAGTGCAGGAGAAAAGTGAGTTCTGTATGAGTGGTCCAGTCTGTATGTTACAGGTTACTATGTGTTTTAAGTGGATGGCACTTTTGTTTAAATCACCCTTAATCTAAAACAATTTATGACAAATGCAAGCCAAGTATTTATTTAAGAAGTAGATGGAAGTACACAGAAGTGTGTAAAGGACTTGGACAGAAAAAAAAAATATATCTCTGTCTAGACACACCTAGAGTAAATTTGAACATTCCTCTCATCTTGGCTGATTCAGATAAACAAATGACACTTCTCAGCTCTTTTTCTCCCACAGTCTGAGGTTTGGATAAAATCATAGCTATTTTAAAACGGCACATTTTAATTTTGGTACAGATTTATAGGTTTCTGCAGAGGTCAGTGCATAGAGTTTGTATCCTAAAATCCCTTAGATTCCCAAGGATCCTATTCTATTCACAGATCAGCAATAAACTGCTCAGTACTCAGGTGTATGTGTTATGTACACAGAAGCTCTTCTGCTAAATGTGTCTTTTCTATCCATGGCCACTGCTGATGACAGCACCCCTGAAATAAAGCATTACTTCAAAAATTCCTTGTATGACAGCTCTTTCCTGTTTAGTTAAGCAGTTTGCAGTGACTTCTAGATATTTGGATGGAATGTCATTATGTAATGAAAGAGTAAATGTATTTGTCATAGTGCCTGTTTTCTTTGTGTTTTAAAAGCTCTGGTGCATGGATAGTAAAAATCAGTAGGGGAAATTGTAAGCTATGCTACCATATCAGAGAGTCCTTCAGAGATACAGCTGGCAGGATTGACAGGGGCCTTGAGGGCATGGGGACATAAATTGGCTTTTTTTAATGTTCAGATAAAGATTTGAATCACTTATACTACACTTTGAGGCTGAGCATTTTCCAGGCCAGTAGGAAAGGGCTTTGTACCTTCTACTTGGTGAACACCTCATTAAAGAGAAAGGCAAAAATGGGAGTAGCATGCACTTCTGTCTGGATAGATGAAACTCTTCCAGCTGGCTCAAGGAGTGTGGGCGGCTCCTAAGCAGGAAGCCATGACCAGTGCTTTAGGGAAGAAGAGAATCTGTCTTCTTGCTTCAGTTACATGATACTTAATCCAGGTGAATGAGGGTGAAAGGGGGAAAAGACTGGAATCCCAGGTTCAGGTATGGGTGAAATGCACTATGAAAGAAAACTCAGATCACCAATCATAGATTCTCTTCTGAGTAGTCAGTCTTGAGAAAATACGTCAAAATATGTTGGTACTTCGTTCTTACTTCATCTATACCTGCCCAGTTTTCTGTAGGGTTTCAATGCTTCACTGACTAGGAGTTTGGTATGTGTGCATTTGGGACTCAGGAGTCAGGCTATCTATGTAACAATTACAGCTGGGCACATTTAACTATAAAATATTAAACAATCAACTGTGTTTGTCTCCCTTTGGAGAAAATACAGAGCTAAAAATCATCAGAAGAGACTTAGTTTTTGTATCTTCTGTTGTATTCACAGCCTAGTCAAGCTGAAGTCATACACTAGAGGGTGGCCATGTGACTGCATGTTTACAGGCACCAATTCAAACCCAAAACTGGAAAGACATTACTCCCCAAAACCCTTTTCCACCTCCCCAAACCAAAAGTAAAACAGTATTATCTCAGTGCAACAAGCTTCATCTATCCAGGAGGGAATTAACTCTGTTCACATGGGTTTTTTACTGAGACTGTTCATGCACCAGCTCCATCGTGTTTTAATCGGCCTGCTTTTGGTAAAATCATCAGTCACAGAAATTCGTAAGCCACAAGATTGGCATGAATAGTATGAGGTTATTATTTATTAGTTTTTAAATATTAAATCATGTTTTAGCAGTTGTGTCATTTTTCAGCCCACTCTGTCAACGCCTAATATATGTGAGACAGTTATTGCATTACCAACTGTGCAATTGGTAATACGTAAATTGTGCAAATTGTAATAGCAGATAAGAGATGTGTGATTCTACTGAAATACCTGTGGTGGGCCAAGATCCCTGGTGGCACAAATAGCAGACACGGGGAAACAAGTTATTGGCATATAAGTCATCTTTCAGTGGTGTAAATTTGTCCAGTTTAGAAGAGTTACATCATCATATGTAGAAAAAGCATGAGCTTGGGACTTTGTTGTTGTAGATAATGTACTCAGATGTGATGATATCAAAATTTTGGTGATGTGAACACTGTGTTTGGGACCTACAGGCTGCCTAGAGTCACAAAACATCAGGTTTTAAAAAACTAGCAGTACTCATATTCATTCTTAGCTATAATGTCTTAGGTTATTGAGTAGTTGTAGATAATCTATAGCACTAAAATGTAGTAAATATTTATTCCCCTTTCCAAACAAGCCATAAGTTATTAGTACAGTTTGAAGTGCAGTCATCAGATCCATTGCGTGTACTTTCCTGGGTCAGCTGCAGAACCAGGTGGTAGAATGGGTTTGTGCAAGGAGTCCATAAGAGTAGAGTGGCCAGCAGGACTGGGAAAGTGATTGTCCCTCTGTACTCAGCACTGGTGAGGTCACACCTTAAGTGCTGTGTTCCGTTCTGGATCCCTCACTTCAAAAAGGACATTGAGGTGCTGGAGGGTGTCCAGAAAAGGGAAGTGGAGCTGGTGAAGAGTCTGGAAAACATGCCCTATGAGAAGCAGCTGAGGGAACTGGGGTTGTTGCAGAGAAAAGGAGACTTGGGACAGGACCTCACTGCTCTCTACAACTGCCTGAAGGGAGATTGTAGTGAGGTAGTGGCCGGTCTTGTCTGCCATGTCTCAAGTGAAAGAACAAGAGGAAATGGCTGTAGGCTGAGCCAGGGAAAGTTCAAATTAGGTGTTAGGAAAAAAAATTCAGTCTAGGAGCGGTCAGACATTGGAATAAGTTGTCCAGAAACATACTGGAGTCACTGTCTCTGCAAGTGTTCAAGAGATGGATGTGGCGCTTGGGGCTGTGGCTCAGGAGTGATTATGGTGCTGCTGGATTGGTGGTTGGACTGGATGACCTTCAAGGTCTCCTCCAACCCCAACATTCTGTGATTCTAAGAAGGAGGACCCACTCAGATGTGCCCCTCACTTCCACCTCTCCCTGACTTGAGAGAAAAGGAAGAGCAGCAGAGTCAGCTCTGCAGTTGAAGTTTCAGTTAATGCTTTTGGGATGAAGATGATGGAGTGGTTGCAGAAAGAAATAGCCAAATGTAACAAGAACACCTTTTTTTAAGCTGTCTCCAAAACCTGAAGCTGGATAGAGAAGTTTGAACTTCTGCCACTGGGTGAAAAGACTAACTTTTTTAGCGGGATCATGCGGTAAAATCTTGGCTTCACTGAAATTATTGTTGCAATTAACCCTGGCTTCAAAGGGGATTGTAACCTCTTTAAAAACAATTCAGTGTGATAGGGTTGCACAAAGAGTGGCAAAGCTATTCTCTGTTAATGTGCACAGTACAGCACTTGAAGCAGTCGCTGTAAAAGAGTGCTGCAAACTGGTAAGGCAGGAGAGAGTGTTGTGTAGTGGTGTCCCCAGCTTCCATGCCTTGCACTTCTTTCAGTGATGCTGTATAAGCTTTCAGCTGCCTCATCTGTGATACAAACCCAGGGCTGAGACTTTGTTCAAAGTAAGGGTTGCAATATATGTAGGAGTTATGAAGAACTATCAGCTGAGAGTTGAGGCTAAGGGTGGAATTCACAGTCTGTCTTCTGGGCTTCATGAGGCTGCATGGCACAAGCGAAAGAGAGTGTGTAAGTTAAATTTGTCTGAATTTAAGCCACTCTAGGACTATGATTATTGTTACCTGTCTGCTAAAATACCACACACACACACACACATGCGCACACACGTGCACACAAAAAGGTATCTACAAAGGAAGTCAAGCCATGAGTATGTGAGCTACTGTATGCATGTCCTTATCCAAAGAAAGATGTTCAATTCCCGTTTGTTACCAGAGGCAACAAAGTGATAACTTGTAACAGAGCCTGCAGTTCCCTGCTGCTCTGAATGGGACAGGCAGCTCTTCTCTCGGAAGAGACCTGCAGTCTGGTTCTTCCTTGAGTCTGTCTTCCTAGCATCAGTTTCGTCATGCTCTCATTTGGTCTGAATTAACTGTTCTGTAGGTGCTAATCTCTCACAGATACAGGCTTTTAAGCTTGCACTTTCAAAGAAAAAGAAAAAAAAAGATGTATACGTCTGGCAGCATGCTCAGCAGAGAGCCACAGGTTATCAGTGGCCTAAGCGTGTTCTTCATCTGAAGATTGAAGTAAAGAGGACAGTGGGCTTTGGGGAAAATTTTTCACAGAAATGCTGCTATTGCACATAATTGCTTAGAAATTTAAAAGTACTGTGTCCTCTCCTCCTGACATAATCTGGGTTAGTCATTCCTTGTGATGAGTTATTTTGCTGTTGAATGGTCTTGTGGAATAATCAGTCTGTAACTTTGCAAATGCATGCCCAATGGGGGGGTTGTTTATATGTGCTAAATGGCCCTCACTTCATATTAAGTAACAGTATGTCATTACTTGAATTTTTATTTTGATTAATATTATTCAATTATCCAAACCTTTATGAAAGCAGAAACATTTGTTTAAAGCCTGTAATCAACAATATACTGAAACATTATCAACAAAGTACTGTGCAATTGAATTGAGCTTGTTTTTCTAAGTATAGGACGTATTCCTGCAGCAGCCCAGGTGCATCAGTGATGTGGCTGCAGATACTTGGGTTTGGACGGGAGCAGAGCAGAGAGTCTGCATATTCATATAAACCACCACAAACAGAACTGTCCCAAACTGAAATCAGTTGATGTATTTAGCCTGATTTCTTTAGGAAAGGATTATTTTCCTTGTCTTTCTAAAATTATATTTATTTGCACACCATTGTGAATTGTCAGCAGACTGATATTTTAACTTCTTGCTGTGTGTATGGATATTGCAGATGAAATCCTGTAATTACTGAATGTGAGAAAGAAGGACAACTCTGATTGATAGTAGTGAAGACTTCAGTTTTATTTTACCTTTCTGCACATACAAAAACAATACTAATAACACAGTCTGAAAAGAGTCTCTGAAGATGATAAGGAGACTCTAAAATATGAATACTGCCATGCAACAAATTGTGAGGCATATTTCTATGACACAGTATCATTTCAGATGCATCTTAATTCCTTGTCAGTTATTTTCCTCTGCTTCAGCATATCTGATAATTTAGTCCTCACTGTTTTAAGTGGGCACAGTAGCTATGCAGCAGTAGGAATATTTGGCTTTGCCTACTAGATCCTGTATTCCTCCATATGGAAAATTTCTACTTCTTTTCAGTTCTTAGTTTAACTTTTCTTTCTCATGCTGTGTTCTCTTATTTTCAGCACATTTCTGAAATGTATTTCAGAAGCAGAGAAAAGATCTGTAATATATTTTCAATCTTCTTTAGGTTGGAAAGAAGAGAGAACTAGAGAGAGAAGCAGAGGAATCTCTTCACAAAAGAAAAAATAGGATGTATAACTGGATGTTGGGAGGGAAGGTATAATAAAACCAAGACAGCAGAGCCATGGCAAAAAGCAACTAAGTACACCCATGAATGCTGCTTATAAGTTAGGTTTTCCATATAAACTGCCAAACATTTTAAATATGGTTTAAGAGAGAACTGGTCTATTTATCACACAGCAATTTAAACACAGACTTTGCAATCATATTATCTGGTGTTTTCCAGTGAACCTTAAACCAACATATCTAGTGGACCAAGAGCTCCAAAGTGTAATCATTCGCTTGTGTGCTTGCTTACAGTTAGATCTTGGTAGCAGAAAGAACTAAAATAACAACTTATTTTTTCTGTTTTGTCTTTTGTTCTAACAAGCAATGGTGGATGTTGCAGCTTAGAACTATAAAAGCTACACAGCTTAATTTTGCAACCTTTAACCAAAGTAAAATTCTGGCCTGGATTTGTTTCTGCCATTTTTGGAAAATATCTTGTTTTGTTACAAGAATGATTTAAGTTGCAAGTGCCGTAAAAGTTCACCACAGTCCAGACCAACTGTACTGGGAGAAGGTTTATTCCTTAGATAGATCTTGTCAGCATTCAAAATTCTGTGCTTTGCTCTTTTTTCCTTTATACTTCTGCCATTCATGTGCATAGGGGTGAGTGGGAGGCTAATCATCATTTTTCCAAACTAGACCTAATAAACTGGGATTTTTTTCTTCCTCCCCAGATAAGTGGCCAGCCTATTACGAAAATTTTTTTCATGTATTTTTAAAGTTGAATGGACACAAGCCACAGTTTAACTTAGTGATCTGATAGAACAACAATGACATTCTGCTTCACACTTAAGGAAACGTAATATAAAAGGAAGCACAAGACTGCACTTGTTCATGTTATTCCAGTTTTTTGGATAATGAGGATTGTTTTCTGTTTTACCTGACCTCCAAGGCAGAACTTGCATTGTCTTTATGCAAAGGACAAACACACCTTAGTAGAGAGAAGGTCAGAATAATGCCATAAGTATCAAGTAAGAAATAAATGTGTTTACAAGACAGCATCACCTCATTAAAAGTAAAATACCATGTTGGTTTTTAGCTCACATTTTCCCTCAGGCCTTTTCTAGTTGATATTTGTTTGTCTGCAGTTGGGGTGATTGATAGCCGTTAGGCAAATCCAGTAACTGTATGGGTTTGTGGTTGGAGATGGGTGGTAAGTGCCAGGCCATTCACTTGTGGTTTTGCTTCTAGTTTCCAGCTGTGCCAGACTTTCAGTCAGAGGAATAGATCTGTTGGTAAGGGAAACCGTTGATAAACCATAGAAACCAAAAACTGCCACTGCCCATGACAAAAAGCCAGAAGAGAACCCTGAAGCAGTGGCACAAAGCCCCGGAGAAATGGTGCTAGCTGACCAAGTTTAATTTGACTGTTCGGTTCAGGTGTGGGGTCAGGCAAGGCAGTGGCCCAGGGACCAGGACCAGGACTGGGTGGCTCTGGGCTGGCAGCCAGTGGCTGCACACAGCCCAGACAGCACCTCATGAGAGAGATCTCCTCCTGGAGAGCTCCCCATAGCTTCTTCATTGCAGGTGGCACAACACTGTTCTGAAATCCCCCTTGAACACATAGTCTTAAAATTATATGCATTCCTTAGAGGTTCAATATTCCAGTCTGTGAAAATCTGAATTAGTCTCACCAGAGGTCAAAGAGCTTGTGGTTAAGACCACAACATGTCAGTCATGATGTAGGTATTTGTAAGTCCTTGTTATTAACATCATAGTGTTTGCAATGGATATTTGGAAATGCAGCTGGCAGCAGAAACATCTGGATCTGAGCTGTGCTGGGCACAGCTGCTCGTCAGTCACTGTGAACGTGCACCACCTTTGTGTCCTCTGGAGCATCTCAAAGACAAGTTCATACCTGTGATAAGCCAGAGCAGCCTGAGGGCTGCTTTGGAGGGATCCCCACCTGCAGATTGTTTTCAGCAGTCCCTCCACTAGCCAGAGAACAGGAGAGAAGCAGAGCAATGTCATCCATGCCCCTTGCTCTCTAGCCTGTTGAGGGATAGCCAGCTGTACACTGCCCAAAGACTTTCTGTTTGAAAGGGTCTCCTGGCTCTTTCACACAGCTTCCCTCTGCAGGAACTTGGCTGGGAGAGACTTTGCTTTCTGCCTAGAGTTTGGCCAGGGGAACCTCTGTGTACTTTCATTTGACTCGTAATACAACTAAACATTGTTTTTATTTACTTTTCTCTTTCATAGGAAAATGGCTACAAAATGGTATTTAAATTCCTGGGATCCTTTCCTGGACACTGGTGCACTCTAGAAAGGAGAAAAAAAGACTAGACTTTAACTGTGATTCATGTTGCTGAGCTCCCAAGTGTGGGAGTTTTTTTCCAAATTGTTAGACATTTTGATCTGGGCAGCCTTTACTGAATTTTCTGTGTTTGTGCAGAAAAGAAGTCTGAAAATAAGCTACCATTGGTCAGTCATAAAGACAATATGTACTAGTTGAGAAGTATATAGGACTAATCTGTCTCATAATTGAGTTTTTCAACAACTTCAGACTAGCACTTCTCCATATGTATTGGTCACCAAGGCTGTCAAATGTTCTTTGTATCTGATAAAACCCCATAAATGTACATGAGGGAAGTGAAAAGCAGACCTAAAGGAACAGACAATGTGTGGAGTTTGAAAACAGCTAAGGATAGCAGAGCAAAACATAACAGCTTTCTGAGACGTTGCACTGTTTTGTACCAAGTAAATAATTGACTGTGAAAGGAGACCTCAAAACGTCAGTGTGAAAGCAAGTTTGATATTTAGATTTCTAGAAAACAATTTCTCCAAGGAAATCATGGTGCCCAGAGGCAGTTCCCCACTGTCTCTGTGGAAAAGCTTACCTATATTGCAGGGTTGAGGCAACTGGGGAGAACTCGCCAGTCTGTGCATTGCAGATGTCAAAGACCTAGATAGAGTCCTAACTTGGTGAGGAAGGGAGGTGGCCACAGCCTCTCCTGCATGTATGTGCCACCTGCCACAGAGCAGCACGTGTTGCCCACGTGTAGCTGGAGCTGCCTTTGCCATCAGGAGCCTGGTGTTGGCAGGATACAGCTCACCCTAAGTCACAGCAATTCCTGTCGCTTCTTCCTTTGAAGCCATAGTTTGCCTTGTGATATGAAAGCACGTGTTGTTGCCTTGCTTTTGATTTTTGTTTGCACACAGCCTGTGGCACTGCCATTACATTTGCTTGCTTGCTCTGCCTGACCTGCTGGCCCTGTACAAATGAGTCCATGTGAGACAGAGCCACCATGGTGTACCGACTGCTAGAGGCAGAGCCAGGGTTTGACAAGCTCTTGGTGTCAGCATGTGACCTGCCTGGCTGTTCTCTTGTGCTTGTGGCATGCTTCGTTTTGCAGTCTTTTAGGAAGCATCCGTCTGGCATGGTCAAACCATGTGACTTCTTCCAGAAACTCATATATAATGTGCTCTGCTTTCCTTTTATAGATGCACTGAATGAATTCCATCCAGATGCAACTCTTAAGACAAACTCTGAGAAAGTATTTCTTCTTTTACTTAAATATTCTCTATATTCGTAGCTTTTCTCCTAACATATTGAAGTTTGCCAGTAGTAAGTGCTTTTGGAATATAGACATTTGTCAAATACGAATTTCATCCAAGAGATTACTTCATTTCCACTCATTTATTCAACTGAACTGGAGTAAATTGGCATGAAGATTCAGTTACTATTGATTTTCACTGAGTCTGAATCAGTTACCTAAAGGTACATGGCTCAATGAGCTATATCATCCAGAATTTCACCAACTACCGTGAATTATCAGATCTTTTTTATTAGATTATGTCCATGAACAGGTTTTATTATTATGTCAGTACAGCATACACACTGTTCTATACAATTTAATAATTTTTTAAGTGCTCTTTATATCCAAATAATTTGGGAGCAAGCTTTCAGCATCTAAAGAAGTATACATAGCAGGAGATCTTTCTGTAACGTTTCTATCCATAGCTGTTAATTTAAGCCTGTTTGGCAGTGATGAATCATACTGTGCTGCTGTAAGAATGAAGGTACTCAGTTAGACCTAGATCTCATCAGACCATTAGCAGTGAAAGACTACATGTACAGAGTCAGAACCGTATTCTACGTGGGTGTCCTACCCACTCAAGCACAGAAACAGACATGCTTGCTTCTCTCCTGCCTTGGAATCATTTTTCCATTCCTGTGAAGTAATTGTAAAAGGAGAGGTAGGTGTTGCTCATCTCCTGGATCTTTTAAGAGTTTGATTTTGAGGGCATTTTGCTGGAAAGTATGAGCGGAGTTTAAAGCGGGCCTAGACCATTTAGCAAACCCTTTATTTCTGGCAAACATGCCCACCACAACTGTGTGAAAAGCAAGGCATAAAATGGCTCACCACAGGAGGATGTTTTTACTTGATTATTTACTTGCTCCAGAAGAGGATTCTGTTTTTCTCTTTAATTCTGAACAAATTAGGTTGAGTTTTTTTCAGAAATGACAGGCCATCTCCATCTGGATATTGAGGAACTCCTTGTGGTGGACATGAAGGTGATGAACACTGTGGTAATGTGGGGACAAAATAGTTCAAGATATGGGGTGATTCAAGGAGCTGCATGTGCTCAATGTTTCAGAGACTGAGGGAAGGTTCATTTTGTAAAGATGGAGTTGTGTGCTTTTCCCATTAAAATGATGTCAAAAACCAATAGAGCTGTGCCACAGACACCACAAATGGCTTATGGTTCAGTAACGGCAAAGCAGAGATAATAGCATAAAAATTGTTGCAAAAAAATTTGGGGAGCCTGGTAACACAGAAATCTACAGCACAAAATGTACTGCAGTTGCATAGGGGAGGCTGATGAGCAGTGTCATCACCTGGGAGTTAGGTTGTCAGTTTTCTCTTTAATATATAAACTAACTCTTTCTTTTGATCAGGATTCAAGTGGGGAACAAAATTTTATGTGAAATCACTAGAAGCTGAACAGGATAAATAACCAGAGAGCTCCTAATAGGTGAACTCAGATTATTGTGCACTGTCATGGGCCAGTGAATAGAAATTTCACAGCTTCTCTGGCCTGAGTAGACTCTATTCCATGGGACAAAGTATTGCTTAGGGCAAAGTTGTATCTAGTTTAACTGGCCTTTGAAAACTGTATCAGTTTTCCTTGCATGGTTGCTGTGCATAACGTCTACCTTAAATATTTATCTCAAGCTTTTCTGCAGGTGTTTATTAATTCACTGTAAACCAGCACAGCTGCTAAAAATTAAAGTATTTTCTTCACACCATCCTTCTATTCCACTTTCATGTCTTTTGACACTCAGACTCAGCAGCTGGGGAAAAAGGTTGAAATTGAAATTTAACCTCTGCTCACATAACAGTTTGCCATTTAGTACTGAAATGTTTTCCCTGCCTTTCTTGTCTGAAGAGTTATAATCCATTTACAGAATTTTTTTCTGACCAAGGGTGTTTTATTACCGCTGAGGGTGATGCGACATATTAGTTGTGGGTGGGCACAGTTCTGGTGTTTCAGGTTTATCTGAACATTTAGAGAGGCTTAGAGAAACAGGTGCCATTAACACCTAGTATGGGGGCAAATGAAGTGATCACAGATCAAAACATGTACTTGACACTACACAGGAGCAGCTGAAGCCCAGATGGAGAGAAAAACAGGATTCTGTATCTTAGCCTTTAATGTTTTTCCAGAAGGGGAAAAAAATCACTTTTCCTTAGATTTTATTCTGTATTGAGAATTTCATGTTTTAGATTGTGAGAACATCTTTTGAATTATATATTTCCCTTCAAACATGGACATTTGCCACCTCCTGAAACTCCCTTTCTGAAGTCTCACAGAGTGCCCATGTGCAGCCTCCATTACCTCATTGTCACTGTGTCACTGTACTACTGCAGCTGACAGAAAAAATTGACTTACAGAATTTTTCTGATGCTCTTATAGTCAGATACTTGCTTTTTTGCCTTACTCTTCCCAGTTCTAGAGTCTGTTGGTGGGGTTTTTTCAAAGTTAGGCTAGTAATTGAATCACATAGATGTACCATTTTCTGTGTTGCCCATAATGGTGAAAATAAATCATCATTTATGACATTATCCTTTCACAGTGTTTTGTATTAAGTGTATTAAGAGTATAAGGTCTTTATCCATTGAGTAAACTTTCATCTGTGAAGCTCGTTGCTTAGCATTACTAAGATAGTGATAAAGCCCAAGAAAATCTGGGAAAACATACTTGGATGTTAATTTACTCATTATCTTTGGGGAGATCAGATGAACCAGTGTGTAGACTGTATGTGTTCATAACTTTCTTTTCCCTTTGGTAAGGAAGAATCACAGGTAGGTAAGAGTTATTTTCCTTTGGGTAATAGTTATGTGTGCATAGTCTTTCACCTGATACAAGAATGGTAACAAGGTTAGACATTTGGTTTAAAAGAATTTGTTGCAAGAGAAGTCAACCTAATGGCACAAAACCTTTTAGCCTAAAGCTGTACCGTGAAAGCAATCTGAATGAAAATATATCCAGTTTGTGGAACATTATTGAGTTTTAATGAGGGGGCCTCAGACTTTAAAACCTGTTCTGTATCCATCCCTTTGATTAAAACTAGTTGAGCATTAGAGTCACTCTTGAGCAAAGCCCATTTTAAAAGGGGTTTTTGCACTAGTAGATGTGGTAAATGTCAATGGATGAGCTTTCTTGAAGTCATCTTTGCATTGCAAGAAAAATTCTGTATTTCTGAAAACTGATTTGAAAATATTTTCACAGTGAAATTTCATACAGGATAAAGGACTAGATACTTCGTGTAGAAGACTGCTTTCATTTCATTTACGTAATTGATAAAGACTAGGAACAGACTGAAACTCCTCTTGCTTACCTTGAAGTTTGGTCTTTTGCTGTGATATAGGTGTTCTAAAATAATTTCTTCAAAATACAGGATTTAAAGAGCATCTGGCTAAAATGTGTCATTTTGGACTGCTGTCTACTACATTTACTCCTACAAGTGAGGAATAAATTATGAATTAAATTAAAGAAGTGGTGAAAAAAGCTCTGACATGCTCTGGAGGGAGGATATAGATCTGTTCAAGGGAAATACGGGCAAATTTGTTCACGGGCGTGAGGTTCTCTGCACAAACACACATACACACACTGCCTGCACACTGATTTGCACCATTACTTGTTTGAATGAACAGGAGAGTGAGGAGCCCTCTTGGCTCCTACCCTTCCACATAGGACAATCTTTACCTAATCCATATCTCAATTATTGCCTTCAAACCCCACAACTGAATTGCACAAGAAGGGCAAAGCTCTGTGACAATTTTAAAGAGTGCACGTTTAAAATGGGGATATGAAGTAAATTCATGAAAGAGAACGCATCAAACTAAATAAGTGATTGTGGGAAGATCATGACCATATTGTATGTGCCATATCGGTATTTCCTTCAGGCTGCTTTCAAAAGGCAGAAGCCTCCAGTTTAGTTATGTCATTAAATTTCAAACTGCTGATGGACAAGTAGATGTAATTTAACTGTTCACAGTGATGAGATGGGTGTTTAATACACAGTTCACTTATTGCTGGTAGAACTGTCAGTAAAAACAAAAGGAATTCTTTTTCCACTCTGAGCAGAGACCGCGCTTTTTTTTCCCTTCCCTTTTCCCAAGGTCAGTTGTGTATGTATTTACAGAATTTGCTTCAAACGTTGCCACAGTTTTCAAGGTGCCACTATAATATCATGCTTCCTGAGCTGAGATAACAACCCTTAAAGCCCTAGTGAAATAAACCTACAAATCTTGCAGGGAAACAAATGTCCACAGATAAGAGAACTGTGACGTGCGTGATGAGAGAGTAAGTGAAGGACGTTCAACCTATCAAGGCTCTTCTATTTCAAAAAATAATGTTCAGTGATGAATTCTGAAGCCGTTCTGCCCAGAAACAGATGAGATCTGCCTGTGTTACAGCATATTCTGGTCAAAGATCATATCTACACTTATCTTGCTTTTAGGAACTTTATATGTGTGGGTATGTATTGATGTATACACATATATGTAATCCATGTATCCTTCTCTTGAAGCATTGATTTTCATTTCTTAATAAAGGTTTGAAAGCAAATCTCAGTTGGCTTGAACCTGGGGTCACTGATGTCTGTGGAAAAGCTCTCTTTTATGTCAGTGGTGGGGGCCAAGGCCCATCATTCTGTTCCAAGGCCAGCTGGGACTATGCTTACCTTAAAGGTATCAAGCAAATTTTAAGCACCCAGAAGAATGTCTCCTTTGACATTTCTTAAGGAAGCTTCAAAGATGGTTATATTTTCTCTTACTTAGGGAGATCATTATGTATATTGGATGAACTTCACTCTACACAGTAGGCTGGCCCTGCTTTGGTCATAAAGCTGTACACAGTGCCTCTGTTTGGTTTCCCTTTCACTAACATGGCCCTTTCAGTTATGCATGCAAAGAGAACATCTGAAATTGGATCCTTCCTAGCTGGCTTGTGTCTGCACCCAGCTCTGAAAGCTCTTTGTTTGCTTCTTCAAGAAAGAGACCCTGTATGTTTCTTACGAACTAGACCAGATATGCATTTGGGGGTCAGAATATTATCTTTATTCCTAGAATTAATTTGCTTCATTTTGAATAGCAATAGGGAGCAAATTCAACGCACCTACAGAATTGGAAGTTTGCAAAACTACCTCTTTTTTTATCTGCTTCTGTCTACTGGGTGACATGAGAAACTCCAGGGAAAATAATAATTGTTGTCGGTTTTGGTGCATTAGATCTGGTTCTAATAATAGTTCAGTACTGACATAGCCCCATCTTAGAGCTCTTATTCATAACTGTGATACTCTCATACTTGAAGAATTATAGATTTTTGAATGAAAGAAATTGGGCTTTTAAAGACTAAAATGAGAAACTCAAGATGGTTGATCTGGTTTCTGTCAGATTGTAGCTGAAGAGTTTTTCCTCAGTCATCATGTTTATCTGTGTCATCTTTCTTCTTACATATTGAAGGAGAGAAGATAAGTTTTGTAAAAGTTTTGAGCAATTTATGATCAAGTATAATAACCTTTACATGAAGTAACTCCTTCCTGTGCAGTGTCTGGCACCCACCCACACAGAGATACTATTAAAGGGAAAGGAGAGAGAGAAGTACTAGAAAATGTTAAGTTTAAAATGAGAACTCTGAATTACACAACAGCTGAGCAAGTCACTTTTGACTGGAAATGGGTAACTGTCCAGAGTGTGAAATCTTGTCAGTATGGGCCTGTTTTCAGACTAGAGTTTCATATTGCACCTTATTCATCTTACATACCAGAAGGCCAATGATCTTCATCTTTAAAAGGTGATACTTTTGTTTTGTTTAGTTTTACTTTCTCTTTTCATACCTGTAGTACAGATTTGTGCAGGCAATTTGTCAAATAGAAACAGTGGTAGCAACAAGAGTGGTTAGGAATCAGCTCAGAAATAATCCCTCTGAATAAAGGTTTCCACAGGACAGTCCAGATCATGTTATTTCTAGTCATCTCATAATTTCAGTTTTAGGTCATGTATGGCTTTAATCCTTAAAATGAAAATATTTTCTTCATAACGAGTAACTAAGAATCTGACAAAATTATTTACTAGCTATTCACATTTTGTAATATGAAAAGAAAAAACCCATCCCATCCTTTTAATATATCTCTGACTATATAGTTTGGCAGGTTTCCCATGGCATGATGCAGGATTCCTTGGCAAATGTTACTTGGCTTTAGCATTTTTAGATTCTTCACCATCTTTTTATTGCTCTTACACACGCAGACATACAAACTCCTTAGACTTAACTGCTACAACACAATCAGATTCAAAAATTTCATGTACAACTTCCATGTACCCTCATTATACAATTTCTCTTTACATTTTTTTTCTTCATTATGTCAAATAACCCTGGACTGTCAACACTTTCCTCATTTTGTATAATGCATTCAAAGCTGCAGTTAGGTATCCTGAATTCACTGCTCTTCTTCCCTAAATAACTTCTCAGCATCTTCTCAACCAGAAGCCCCACTTGCCCAAAAATCAAGTTATACCCTTCCCACCCATGATGTTCTTCTCATTTAGAGAGTTCTTGTAGGACTTCACTGAGTACACATGGCTCACCAATATACAGTCAAAAGCCTGTATACTGGTGAGCCATGTGTACTCAGGGAAGTGCACTGTATATATATATACAATGTGTAATATTGTGTATATATAGACAATTGTGTATATATATAAAACCAATATATATATACACATATATATATATATATATACTGTATATATTCAAGTTGGTAATTAAGAGATTATCCTTATCATTTTTCTGTGCTATCAAGGAAGGGGATGGAATTCCTAACCTGTTTTCACAATGAGCAAATGGACTAGCAGGAAGAATCTAAGTAGTTATTTTGTATGTTATTTCTTATGTATCTGAAAAGATACTAGGCTTGTCTAGCTTTGGAAGCACTTGTATTGGCAATTCCAGAACTGTCACGGGAGCTCAGTAATATGTTTTCGTTAGAAAGTGAATTTCTTACCTTTTTTTTCACACATCAGTACATTTTTTCTTCACGTGACCTTTTTTCCATGTGCCCATTTTACCAATGTCAGAAATGGAAAGATAGTTTCCAATCAGAATGTCACTAATTAGTTAAAAATGTCAGTCACTATCAAGAATCCTGCAGAAGTCTTTTCCTGTGCTGCAATGCATATGGGTTTTTTTTGTTTTTTTCCTTGTGTCTGCATTATAGTTTGACTAGATCAGTGCTTATCAGTGTCTTTATTTCCAATCTTTATGAAAATTCTAACTTTCTTTATGAAAAGCTTTAGATTCTCTTTGCTTTGTAGACCAAAGACTGAAAATAAAATCTAGAAGTAGTCTGGCCAGTTTACAGTTAAAACTCATTTATTTCTTGCATGTCATTGCATTGTCATTGTATATAATACTTTAAAAATTGCTTTGGCATGTCTACAGAGTTGCACCAGGGAAAATTCTTTCGTGGAGACTCGCTTAGGAAATGTTTATATATCAGTTTTTACTGAGTAGTGCAGCCATGAAACACAATGTCTATGAAATAAAATATTCAACTTTTCAGACACTGATATTCAGTTCAGGTGAAAAGAATATTCATTGAAGGTGAAAGTTGGCATGAGCATGAGCAAAAGCATGCGTAAGGCATGGAAAAGAGAAAAAGAGCCTACAGTTGGTGAATGGTTACATCTAGTTTGTTCAGCTATATATAGGCATGAGATCCTTTTGGCCAGAAAACTAATGTGCAAGCCCTTTTAAACTATAAGCATATGGTAACATTTCAGGATTGGTAGGTTTTCCATTGCAACCTTACGTTGTGATGTGTATTTTTATTTCTGTACTATTACAGAATCACAGACTGGTTGAGACTGGAAGGGCCTCTGGGTATCATGTGGTCCAAGCCCGGGCAGGACAACCTACGACTGGTTGCCCAGGACAATCTCCAGATGGCTTTTGAATATCTCCAAGGTGGGAGGGTCCACAACCTCTTTGAGCCAGTGCTTGGTCACCCCCACAGCAAAAAACTGTTTCTTTATGTTCAGAGGGTGTTCCTGTGCTTCTGCTTTCACAATGCAGACTCGTAGCTAATATCCATTTAATTGTGCAGCTGCACATTTTGTACCTCAGTAGCTAAGGTACTTGCTCATTGCCTCAGGAGGGGTTTCTTTCAGCCGGACAGCATAAGCAGTACAATGCCTCTGTCATGTCTTCTTATCTGTAGGCTAAGGGCATTCTGGTCCTAGAGCAGACATGAAAAGGCTTTTCCTCCATACAATGGGCATCATTCCAGAGGCAGTGGATAATGGCCTAGCTCCAAAGCCAGGAGGAGGAGTAGCCAGACAAGATGGACACTTGCATATTCCCTGTAACATTTTCCTTGTTCTGTTGCCCTGAAGAATCAAAGAAGGAACAACCAACAAACATGGGAACCATCTGAGACCATCTTGAGCGAACAGGGAAGTTAAATGTCACAAGTGCACTCCAAGTCTTCTTGTCCCATCTTCCCTTCTTGGTATGTGTTCAGTAACAACAATGGTGTTGGAGCCTTCAGAGCATGGATTTTGTAGCAAGCAAAGTCAGGGATTTTTGAGAGAATTGAGGAACCACACAGAAGTCAAGTACCTCCCCATGGATAGTTCTTTCATCTATGGGAATGTCCCTCTTTCCTGAGATACATGTACTCACAGATTTTAAGTGTTTTTTGAAGCCAGAGGGCACACTCACATCTGCTGCCACAGGACACAAACCCAGCTCCATGCCTTTTCTGAAGGAAAAAAAAAAAGGAATTCTACAAAATCAGGCTCCAGAGTTTAACCAGTCTTACACAGATTATGATCGCAGAGAGGAGAACATACGCACAAGAAAGAACTTCTGGATCAAGCTGGCATAAATACACCTCAGGGAGTGAGTGGGTGTATGAGTCAAGTGAAAGATACCAAGAACAAAGGTGAAATTTTCTTTTCTGTGGCTGCTGAGTGTTCTCAGTTCAAAGGTGGTGGGAGAGCTGATGTCCACCTTTATGAATCTTTAAAAGTCTTGATATGAAAGTTTTGATGTGACTTGCAGAGCTGTCAGGTCATTAGAAAAGAGTAACTAGTACCAAAATGTGAAATGAGAGCTTCGCGCAGCTGCTGATTAGGTGAATCTATTTCCCCAATCATCCATCCAATATTCCAATTAAACCTCGAGCCAAAATTCATGAGGCAAGTTTCATTATACTGGTGATGCCTAACTTGGAATTGGCATCCTGTTGTAGTCATGATGGTGGGATGGGTAGGAGGCTGAAAGATGAGCTAATAACACTTCATTTTGATGAAATATCAAAGTATGTTGGAAGGTCACCTTGTGTTGTATAATTATACTTTCAGAAGAATTTAAATTCTTGCTTCAGCCCTTAGTGAGACAGCAGCAATGATGGGAAAAACCTTCCTTAAAAATCCCAAGAATTGTACTTGTTCTGGCATGACACTGCCTAAGGTGATTTGCAAACAAGGCTGCCATTGCCAGGCTTTCACATTAATGCAAGGTTCAGCATACATTTTAAAACATTAAATCAGCTTTCCATTTGCATAGATATGATTATTTGAATGTGTAGATTTTATTAGTTTAAAGGGCCCCAATAATCTAATGCTGGAGCTGAAATTAAATATTCAAAGTAACTGTATGTTAATAATTTCAAGCAGTAGTTCCAAAAAATGTGTTAGGTTGCTGTACTGCTTGACTTTGGAAGATATGGAGTGTGTCTGCTGCCACAAGCAATGCTAGGATTGTAGCTATTGAATGTTCTGAAAGTCAGGCTCAAAGCTTAGGGCAGAAGTAGATGCTCTTGCCTAAGTGTGTTAAGCTTTGGGTTTTTGTAGAAGCTAATATTGCTATGTACCTTAAAGATTAAACCCAGAAATCCCAAAGTATGAGTTACAGTTGCAGTTGTCAAAGTGGCTACAGTTAGTGAATACCATGTGTACCTGGGAAGCAAAACATCCCATTATTTATGATTTATTCACAATCAAAATAAATAAAGACCTTTAAGGACAAGTAACAGGCTACCACATTTTATATCATCAGATCAAATCTCACGTCAGATGGTTTCAAATCAGATTTGATTAAATTGTTCTCTCAATGTCCCTGCACAAAGCAGTTTGGTGTATAAGTTGATATGACATGACCTGAATGGCAGCACACAAGAAGGAGGCAAAATGCATGTTTAGTTCATCAAAGAACAGCATGTCTGCCAGTTCACTGCTTTTTCTTGATGGCCCAGATTTCTGCAGAGATTGTTATGTCTAAGAAATGTCACAGTGCTCTGTGTCCACTTACTGTATTTGGAATGGCCCCACAAGACACGTGGTGACATGGAGCTCTGGTGCCTTTGTGAGAGTGTCAAGATGGAAAGTGCCACTTCTCAGTTTTAACTCACGGTTAGCAAAAGGACATCCAGATCCTACACCTGCTCCTGCATATGGGCAGTGAGATGGGAAGGACCATAGCTGACTACTCCTTGTTCTCCCGTCTAGATGGGAGATATCTATGAAAAGCAGCAGTGAAATGATGCCTTTGGCTGTCACAGGTGTCAAGGACTTGTATCAGACAGAGGAGGAGTATGTGGAGAGAGACCGGACAATGGGTGTTCCTCCATAACCAAAGGCTGCCAGTGAAAGCAGGGGGTTATGCACTGTTTGTCAAGTCACTGTGTTTCAGCTGAACAGTTCTAAAAACTGTAACCATGAGTTTACAACATGCTCTGTACTTAGAGATCCAGAGGAGAGGGCAGCCTGGCCATCAGTCAACCCAAGATATTACCTCAGTTTGCAGTGTGTGTGAGTCGTGTTTCTTGGAGTAATCTATCATTTGTTGTACCAAAGTGGTACACGACATCTGTGGCCTGATCTTCATAGGTCCTTCATTCTTGGCTGGATCCTTATTAATCTGTCAGTAAAATGTTGGAATATCTTGGGAGTTTCAACATAAAATCGCACTGTTTTTCAGCACAAAGCTGGCAGTACAGCCATACTGCTGTACAAATCAGGATTTCATATTTTACATTGGCATTGTGGGGTGATAGCATCTTATACATGAAAATATTTTAAATTGCACTTTGAAAAGAAAAAGTGTGTCTGAAAGTATTTTTAGTCATTGTTTTGGGTTTTTTTTCTTGAAAACCTTTGGACATTCAGCCTAACAATTTGTTTCTTTCCTGAATGTATCTTTATTTATGCAGCAGAAGTATTCCTCTACTTCAAGGTAAATTCTGTACCGTTTCACACCCCATTGTTACAGACCTTCATGAATCCATTGTCATTTATTTGACTCCTTAAACGTAGGAGCACATTTCCAATATACAGTACGCAAGAAATTTAATTTTCAGTTTATATTCATAATAATTAATCTCTAATGTTATTATGTTTTAATGAATTGCATGACATTCACTGTTCTTGTCTCTCTTAGCAGCTATTTTAGTGTTCTTTGTAATGAAAACTATTTTGTTAATGATAAAATTCATAAGACAGTATTAGGGAAAATTATGTCATTCATGCAAAAAGGCACAATTAAATTTCCAAAAGTAGTGTATTCAAAAATACGTCTAATCTGTCCCCTTTTTGTTATCAGTTTTAGTACAAAGTTGAAAGGTTCACTTGCAGAATGGATAAAGCCTGGAAGCAGAAGATATGAAGTCTCAAAAAACCCCCACGTTTTCACCCTACATTGGCAACTGTCAACGATATATATAAATTTACATTAATTAAAGCAAGTCATATCCTAAAAACGTTTCTTTATTTTTTCAGACCACTCTTCCGTGGAAATTCAGATGTTGATCAACTAGGAAAAATCTTTGAGTAAGTAATAACTAATTGCCTTATGTCAGTATCTGTTTAACATTGAAACCCTATGAGATTTCTTTGCCATGTCTTTATGCAATAATGTGACTACAGCAAAGTATTCCTAGGACATATTTCCTATTGTTATGGCATGTAACATGATATTTCTGTGTATTCTGTGTCAGAGTGGAAGGAGGAAGCAACATGGAATATAGTTCTGCGAAACTGATAGCTATCATCAGGAAGTTAGGAGACTTCTGGGTTTGGGCATCTTGAGTCTCTTAAACATACTGTGCATGTATCATTCATACATATTCATAAACAGTTAAGTCCAAGAGAATCTCTTCATGTAAACAAGCACAGAGGGGGTTTTTTGTTGTTGTTTTCTTTGTGCATTGCAGAAAACAACTTTAGAATATATTAAAAGCTGAAATCTCTAAGATCATTACCCACATCATTTTTGCAGGAATGACTTCTAAACATAAAAAATATGTTAGCTTTTAAAATATATTGTGTAGGCTGTTAGCAGTCCATGTTTTGGTCTGGAAGGTGACTGTGAGAACTGAGAGAATATCAGCATTTTAACATGTGTTTTCTCAAAGATGATATTGCTTTATTTTAAAACCATTTTACAGTTCTAGGAGTTTGTGTTTTTCAGATACATCAAATATGTTAAAGAGGCAGGTAGACTCTAGACTCTTTGAGGTGGAATATTTCTCATCCAAAATTCAGTTATTGATATTACCAATATGATATTTAAGCAAAATTATATTATTTTCTTGTAAAAGCTCTTCAGACTAAGGAACATTTTTGTCTTTTTAAGACAATGATGTACATATAATGTAGTTAGGAGATCAAAACCTCGCAGAGCTGGTACCAATTCAGAGAACAAATGCCTCTTTGCCTCCACATCTCTGTCTTCCCTTTCTGTGTGGAGGGGCTGCAGGGATCCAGGGATCTGGATGAAATAAGAAGTAGATACTGCAGAGAGAGAGTGAAAAGTATTATTCCAGAATGTTATTTTCTTGAAGATATTCCAAAGAGAAGATAGTAAAATTTCTAAGAAAAGCTTAAACTGAACAAATAATGAATTTCTCTGCTTAACCATTTTTCCAGTCCTCAAATCATAACAGATCTGTTTCTAAACATTTTCATTATTCAGTGTGGGGTTTCTAAATTGCAGGTCTTGATTTCACAGAGTTGACTTCCCTTTCCTGCATACCATACCATGAGTATGTGACTCACTTGTGTGGTTAATTTGTCATGCGCTAAATAGCTCTTCCTGCCCAATCCAGAAAAATCAGTCCTTAAAGTTTACTTTTTTTTTCCTTCTGCCAAAACTACTACTTTAGTCCTACAATATTCTGCTTTGTTAAATGAAGACAGTTTTGATACATACAACATACTTTACAATTTAAAAAGACATAGCTGTGATTTCTTTCATTTGTGATATTTAAGGAGAAAATGAAAATTAACTGGGCTAGGATTAAATGCATAGCAGCTAGTGGCAGCCTCCAACAGGGATCTTTCCATCCCTAGGGGCTGAGATTACCTGTGCAGAAAAGAATTCACTCAGAAAAGAAAATGCTGTGCTAAATTTAGAAGAAATTCCTTATTGCACATCTACTTAAAGAGAAAGTTTGAGTTTGCTTCTTTTTCACAGTTCTTCCTAAATAGTTGTGAAGTTTCTGTCTTGGATTCTGAGGGGTTATGCCAAATAGTGTTTATTTCTTGTTTTGACAGCTGGAGAACCCCCTACAGTTAGGCCTAGCTCTTCTTGTAGGAGGGTTGTTTCTTTCTACAGTAGTGACTCATTCTAGAGATCAATTTGGACAGAAGGAAGTTTTCAGGATTTTCCTGCAGTCTGGACTGATGTATTCATTCAGATGATGGGGCTGTGGTCTGCTTTTGCTTTGCATGTGCATTGTGATTTGTGTCAGTAAAATTCCACTGTGTATGAGGGTAAATCCCTCATACATGGCTCGAAACATTTTCTTGCTTTTCCGGGACACCACCAGCTTGTGGCATATCCTCACAGATTTCAGGCTGAACTGCGATGGTTTGAACAGGCTTGTCTCCCATTGTGATCAATGGGAGTGGAAAGTACTCAGCATTTCTCAAGACCAGGCCTGAACCTTTGGCAGGAGGTGAAACTTCCCCAAGCTACTCCCAAACTTAGTCACTGAAATGGTGATGCTACCAGACCATTACAGCGGGAGCAGATCCTCAGGCATTCATTATTAAGGGGTTTTGAGTACTACATGTGTGTAACTAAAAGTATCTCTCCTTTGCACTCTGTCTTGTCCAGCCCACCCCTCTCTGGCAGGCTGCCTCCTGGTTTCTTGTCATTAGCTTTGCCTGTGCCTGTGTTTATTCTGTCCCATTCCTGCTCTGCCATGCAATCTTACAAAACAGTAGGACTAATCAAACATATTTGAATGACAGGTTAAATGTCATTGCTATTTAAAATACTTAACTCTCCCATCCTTGACTCTATTTGTATTATATTTAATATGGGGCCAGATCCTGAAATATCTAATCAAAAGGCTTGAACTGCCATGGCCAAGGAGGCTGTCCCATAGCCACCCTGCACCTGATAAATGGCAAGTGTGGTTTCTCACACAGATTCAGCTTAGCATTTCCCAAGAGCTGTGATATGTCCAGGTCTAGAAGGATTTAATTGTCCTTAGGTTGCAATTGTTTGCCCTTCCAACCATGCTGTTATTTTGAGGACATACTAATTTTGAGAGGTATTTTAGGTGAGCCAAATTACAAGTCAAAATTCCCATAGGTAGAGGTAGGGTAATTCCATTGTGTTCGCAGAGGTAACCTATGATTTACCTCCATGTGGCTGGCCCACAGCCTCACCCAGTCTTGTGACAAACTCAGTGAGAAAAAAGGTCAATGCTGCTCCCTAGTGGCACTGGCCTTTGTGCAAGCCCAAGTATTCAGTGACATTGTTTCTCTGTTCTTTCTTGTCTTACCCTGTCAGTGTTTCCACTGAAAATACCAATTTTACAGGTTATAAAATTTATATTCCCTGAAATCAAACAAGTAATGTATGATCTTTTCCAGAATTTCCGTCAGAAACTGGTTTTCAACCCCATGACTATCAACATCAGACTAAAATGTGAAATGTATGAGACATAATTCATTGTTGGTGGTTTACCTATTTAATTTATTTAAGTTTTAGAACTCAGCATGATTATTTCATAAGTATAAATATCTTCTATAATTAAAGACTAAAGAAATAAAATACTTAAATAAATGAAAATATTCTTTTAAAGAGTACAGAAAAACTAAACTACAATTTAAAGCAAAACCACAAAGACACTCAAGTGCCTTTCCACTTCTAAATTGAGACTTTAAAACCTGTATTGTGAAGCAAATAAATTGTTTAAATTTGGGCAACAATTACTGCACACAGCTTTGAAGCATTATGAAACATCCCTTTTATTGCCTTACCCTCATCTTGACCCACACTTTTCTCTCAGTCCCTATTCTTGTGAAAAAAGATCCTTGCACGCAATTCCCCTTTGAAACTTACTGCTTTTAATCATCCTGGAGTGACATATGTTGCACCATCCAGTCAAAAGCTAAGCAACTTTTTTCTAAAGCACTCATCCTTTTTTTTCAATAAAAAGACTCAGAAAACTGAGGCTTAGGCCAGAAAATTGTGCTACCCACAAAATTATTTCAGTCAAGCACTTTGAGGGCCTATATTTATCAGCTTCTATTCACAGACATTATTGCTCTGCTACTAATTGTAAAGTTAAACATTTAAGCTCATTTAAACTGAAATACTTATAAAATGCCACTCGTAATCAATATGAAGGGAAAACTGCATAAATGTTCAGACCTAACATTATGTTTTTCATTTCACAGTGTAATTGGACTCCCAGAAGAAGAGGACTGGCCTAATGATGTTGCCCTTCCAAGAAATGCTTTTACTTCCAGACCCGCACAACCTATTGAGAAATTTGTACCAGATATTGATGAAGTAGGCAAAGACTTGCTTCTTGTGAGTTTCCATCTGTTGTTCCCTACCTCACATGACCAATGGCTCCCACTGTGCATGCAACTTAAATGAAGTTTCCATTTAATGGAGTTAGTAAAAAAAGGTCAAAAATAGATAAGACAATTTGTGTTAATCTGTGAAACAACAGCACAAAGACACTGCCTTTGGCTCTCAGAATAGCTCAAGATTAGGAAACTAGGTCAGGGACGTATCTGTTGGACCTGGTGTTAGACCTGATGATTAGATCCTCATTACTGAACTTTGCAGTGCCACTGATGCAGCCATCCTTACAATATTGGCCTGATGTGAGAACAGAAATGGATCTACCATTTTTGTGCCACAGTGGACCCAGTATAAAATGGGAAGTAGACTGCAGTGGCAGATTACATCTGCTAGCCTTCTACTCAATGCTTAAAACTTCACACTTGGAATTCACCAATTATTGCCTCTTGCAAAAGGCAAGGCTGAACAGAAGCAAAAGAATTGGGCTGGTACAGCTGTTTCCATCATTGTTATAGATACATTAGAAATCCCAGTCCTGAAATTCAATCTTGAAATGGAATATAGGGAATGACCTTGCATCAGTTTGCTTCATGCTGTGCTTGTTGAAATCTAGTTAGATTTGTTCTCTGGAAGTCTTCTAAAGATCTTGATTCATGTGAGCTAGGTAGAGTGCAATTCTTGACAGACTTGGTGCATCTCTTCCGGAGCTGCTGTCTCTGGCCAAGGTTATCTCAGCACCAGATAGTCCTGCAGTGTCCTCATGATGGCAGCTCCCAGCTGCAGAGAGCTGGACTGCATCTGGCCATTTGAAATGACAAGGGAGAAACACTGCTGTCAGAAAAATCTCTTGTGCTTGCAGACAGCCTGGAAGTGGAAGCTAGATATGGGACAAGAATTAGGTTCTAGGAACAAGAAGGAATAATATATATGGCTGAGAGCTCAGTGAGTGTGAGGCATGATGGGGGGAAGAAGATTAATATCTGTGCCTAGAAGGTGAGGTAGGAAAGAGATCTGTTCCTGCTAGGCAAAGAGATGATAATTGGGAGTCACAGATGAAAGGGGAGAGTAGAACTGGAAGTCACTGAATTACATTTCAGGAGTGAAATGATAGAAGTTCTGATACAAGAAAAGAAAGTAGGGCTAGGAATTGGTTAGACAAGAGCAGTAGGAAGAATAATACATTCTTCATGAATGTCATAAAGAACAAGGTATAAATGCAAGGTTTGGGGTAGAGATTTCAGTGCTGGCTGGACAAAGACTGGGATACAGATCAGGAAGGAGGGCCATCAAAGTGCAGCTAGGAAGATGAGGGAGAAACTGAACACACAACATAAGCAGATGAAGGCTGTCCTCTGCATGTGAGTTCAAGAAAACATGTATTCTGGGATTTCATAAACTGTGACTACTTGAATTTTCTAGCATGTAATTTTTGAGCTGGTCATACTCTTATACTGTGAGCCCACTGCTTGTTTTAATATGGATGGTCATTGTGCACCACCTTCTGAGACCCTGTTGTGTCTCATATTGATCATAAACTGAAGGTGGTATGCATTAATGTATGTATGCAATGATAGCACTGTTAACTGTACATTGTAGTTAAAACTAACTTCTTTTCATACTTTCAGAAATGCTTAGCGTTCAACCCAGCCAAAAGAATATCTGCATATGTTGCCCTCTCTCACCCATATTTCCATGATCTGGAGAAGTTAAAGGAGAATCTGGACTGTCATGTGTCATCCAGCCAAAACTCCAGTGAGGTGAATGCATCATAAGTGCTGACTGAAGATGAACCATAAATGAACAAGACATGTAGCTGACAAGGCCACTGTCCCATGCAAACCACATAGCTGTCCTAGCAAGATCATTATTTGGAGGTTTTATGCACTTATCTTTTATTTTGGGATTGTGATGTGCTTATCCATGGAAATCAATCTAGTTTACTTTTATCAGAGCAATGCAAGGGCCAGGGCTTCGACCTGCTCCTGTTGCAGCTTTATGTTTGTTTTGGTTTTGTTTTGTTTATCTACCTGGGAAAACTCCAGACGAAGAGAAGCTGCTGACCAGTTTTGCTGCCATTTTATCCTTCTAATATTGAATGCTGCCAGTGTTTGATGATCGAGTCACTGCCAAAATATGATGCAACCTCTCTCTCTCTCTAGCTGCTGAAGCATGATTTGGTACTTTATTATTGTTATTCTGTGATCTTTAAAGAATGGCATTGAAATACCAGATCTCTGCAACCTGCAGTTAACTGATACATGCATTAATACATCCAGCTACTGTTCACTCATAGCAGATATGCAGGTGCTTCCCCACTTGAAAACCTGGATGAATTAATTTATCATTTTGTTGCTCTATAAAAATAACAGTGATGATGATGATCATAATAAATGTCTCAGCTTTTAGGTTTTTTCATACACAAACGAGTTATTATCTAGCTATGTTTGTGTGCATGTTTCAAAAAACTGTCCTGTTCTTACTATTTCAGTTTCCAAATGGTCTTTCTGTGTTGAAATGCAGACACGTTTAGTCCATCATCTAACCCATCATTCCCCTCTGGAAACAGCTGCAAGCATATTTTCTTCATCTCATTCCAAATAATTTTCTGATGTCCAGCTCAAAGACATGAGCAGAGCCAATGAAAATCAATACAGATTTTCACCTTCAACCTGTTCTCATTGTCAGCCAAAAACAAAAATAGAAGATATATTTCTAGTTCAGAAGCAAGAGAATCCTATACCTGTAATAAGCGCAGAGAAGTTTTTGTGCTTCTGTACTTTGTATACTGTGCTGCCTTACCTGCAATACCCCCCAATGCATCACAAGTGCATGAACATTAATGCTCAAAATCCCTCACATGTCACTTACTAAGCAGGCTTGTTTTCTATGCAGAAATGCATGACCTTGTCTCCTAAACCACCATGTGGGGATACTAGCACATGCCTCTCCACTAAGGTTAATGTGCCATTATTGAATGTCAAAATAACTAAGCAATTTACTTGTCTTTATAGCACAGTTATTTTAAATATTACCTGAAATTTTTATATTTAGTGTTTTTACCTTAACTAAAATATATTTTCAGTATTTTGAAAAGAAGCTTTTATTTTTTTAATACTGTACTGGGGAAAAAGAAATATTTTAAATCCACAAAAGCTGTTCTCTAGCTGTTCAGTGCATTTACTTGGGCGTGACTTGGGGGAAAATATTGGTCCAATGAGTATAACTGATGCTAAGTGAGGCAGCCAGCTTTGCTTACTCCTGTGACAGTCCCTTAGGCTTCTCTCTTCGTCATGTCTATTTCATCTTGTCTAGGTGGTGAGCCAGCATTATATCCTTGTGCATGGCATGCTTGGCAGAAGCAGGTCCTTAGCAGTGAGTTGGGCAATGTAACTTTTCCAGCTGTGACAGGGAACTTGCAGCCATCTCACGGGCAGGTCTCTCACTCCTGTGGCAAACTTCACTGTTAACTCCGTTTCAGGTATCTGTGCTCTCTGGGTCATGGTCCACTGCTAGGGTAGTACATGGGTCTTATCTGTCTCCTGGATAAAGCTTTTTGTTACTGTTAGACATTTCAGTGTGTGATACATGGTTAAATTAGGTTTACTTTAAACAAGCCAGATTTTAAAAGGACCACTTGCATGCTTGCATGCAGTGGCCTGTGCTTTTCTTTAAGCCCAAAATGAGCCTATGCAAAACTTAACCAGCATGCACAGGCAAGTTGCAAATTAGGCCTGGAAAGAGCATGCACAAAGCATCTGCACACAGAGATATCACAGATCTGTAACGTCAGAATTTCGGAAGCTCTGTGAGCAGGAAGCTGAAGGCCAGAAAGCTGTCACAGCAGCAAACCTTCTAATCTTGGCCTTGCCTTTGTCATTCTCTTTGTTCCTACACCCAAGGGGAACTGCAGACCTACTGCACTGGTGTTGTCCAAACCCTATTCCTGTATGGGTTGGTGGACCCAAGTGTGAATAATTTTTAAAATTCACAGAGAAGGATAGGCCAGAGTGAATTTTTTGCTAGAGGTTTTTAAACACTAAGTAGAACAAAAAACAGAGCAAAAAGTCTGGAGACTCTTGCAACATAGTAATTAGAAAAGTGTTTTGCAGAGTTTAGCACTTTTGAAAACATTCCACATTTTAAGTAGCATGGAGCTATCTGTCACACATACCTTATCAGGGCATTCAGCTGGTGTGCCTTCCCAGCAGCTGCTCAGGGAACTCTCCCAGAGCTCTCCACCAACTAATACAGGGTGAAAATGTAGAGGAGGAGATGATATTTTCCAAATTAGGCTTAAAACTCTCAGATAGAAATGTGCATCTGTTCCATGTAAGAATCTGTTCTATTAAGCTTAGCAAAGCTAAAGAATAGAGGATATGGTTGCTGAATGTAGATACATTATTAGGGTAAAAACAGAAAGGAGCAGAGAGAATACCTAAAGCCAAAGGTTAGTGTTGGCCCAAAAACTAATGAGAATGTGGAAATCACCAGGAATTTAACTACTGGAGCAGTATTTCCCAATCATAGTATCAAAGAGCTAAGCAGCAGAGAAAAACAGGGGCTGGCTTATGGAGTCAGAGGCAGAGCTTCTGCAACATGGTGCTGTATGTTGTCTAATATAGTAGGATCAGGTTATAAATGAGAGTATTCAGGAGAACAGTTTGCAAAGGGCTGCATTAATGGTCACATTCTGGAACATCTTTCCAGTGGGAATGGCAGGAACAAAACCAAGAAATCTAAGAATCTTGGCAGGGTTAGGGAAAATATTTCTCTAATGGGGTCCTTGTGGTAGCAAGGGCCTGGATTCAAAGGACCAACAATTTTTCAAATTACCTCCTTTTCCAAATCTCTTCAGGAAGAAATTCCATTTCACATGCCATAGGCTTAATCATATTCCAGTCTTCCCTGCCAAACCATGTGGGGCTTCACTTACACTAGTAAACTGAGAAAGCCTGTTCTCTGGCTGGGCAAAGCACTGTCGTTGGCTAATACCATGCCAGGAATCATATTTATAATTAGACAGCACAGACAGCTATGGGACTGTGCTCAAACCCATGCCCTTGCTCTTCTTATGTTACTGGTATAGCTCTAATATTTTAGTACCTTTACTCATTACTGCCATATGTGTAGGATGTAGGAATTGTGTAAGTGAAAAAGAAAGTGCTGTGTTGAAAACTCTTTGTACACCTTTAAAGAAGACTTCAGAGTGCAATTCTTCTTAGTGATATCTAAACCTGTATGTGTTCTCTTCTGCAGGAGTGGTTCAACAGCAGCTAAAAAATGCTGAATAACAAAAGATGTGTTAAATACAGCTCCTAGAACACCCACAGCCAGGCACTGTGCTCTTCTTAGCAGAGAACAGGGTGTTCTAAGTAATGGAAGGAGAAATTTCTATCTCACACCAACCTTTTTTTTTTTCTTTTCAATCACTACTACATAACTGCAGAAAAAAACAGACCCAATAGCCAAGGGAAAAAATCACCACAAGCAGCTAGTGAAGTGCTAATTGCTGAACCATCTGGTGCAGCCCTTTTCCCCCTGTCCACACTCACACCAGCCTTCCCGTTCACCTCCTTCAGCTCCCTTATGTAAACAGGTTTCAGTGATGCTCACAGGTGCTATTTCCAGCAAGGTTCTTCCAAATTTTCCATAGCTAATGTCAATGTCCCCTCCATTCCTATTACTAAGTGTTGCTTCTTTTAGTCTCACAGCCTAAACCAGTGATGAGACAAGAAGTTTGTGCACCTCCTTGCTTAGGCTTAGTTTCATGTACCCTTCATGTACTAAGCTTAGGCTTAGTTTCATGTACACATTGCCTTCTGTGTGGTTAGTGTAATTCTAAAAATAGGATTTGTGCATATTTCTGTGTAGGCTGTGTCCACACTCCAGGTTTCTTTCAGCGTATTAGTCCACAGTGATGAATAAAAGAGCATCTTTCCCTGTTGTTTCTGTCCTAAAACATCAAAAAATGAGGGTGTCATGTTTGCAGAAAGAAAAAAGAAATGTAGGGCTATGTGTACAGAGCATTTTTAAAGAAAGGAATCACCAAATTGTAGCATTTGAACATCTTCTGCATGGGGGAGGGTTTCCAGCATGGTAACTCTTATTTGGTTTTTATACTCAGTGCTTACTTTGGTGAATAAGAAGAAAATATTGTGCCTTGCTGCTTTTCACAGGTTCACTCACTGTCTTTGAGAAGCATGTTTTATTATACATATAATTCTTTCTGCTGTTAGGTATTAAACCAACTTTAATGTGGAAAATAAAGTGAAAACATGCTGGTTTGGTCTTTCAGCCAGCAAACTAGGAGCACTTACCTGACTCAACTGAAAACACATCAGTTGTCAAATACATACATGAGTCAGAAACCACACAGTTCGGTTTAAAAGGCCACATAAATTAATTATGTTCCATGTATAAGACACATTTGAATAATGAGGAAGTTTATTCTAAGAACTGTTTTATAGAACCACTTGGCTAGTATTTTTCATATGCAGTAGGTTCAGGAATAGATTGACTTTTATATACAATGTGAATTAGAAGTTACTAGGCTATTTGAGTGATTTTGTTGTTTTGTGCTTGAAGCTTGAATTGATTGCAAGCTTAGGAACCTAACATATTTATTTTATTGCTTCAAAACTGCTTCTAAATATCAAGATCTATTCTGATGTTAACAGGATTTCACACTTTTTTTTTATGTGTAAATTATGTTCTTGAAATTAGTATGTTAGAAAAGGCATTTTTCCAAACTGCATTAGTGGGGGAAAATTTAAGAAATTTATTTTTACTTTCACAGAGAGGTGAACTCTTCAGTAACTGACTATCAATAAGCTATACTTTTACTTCCTTTTAATTACTAAGCCTTGAGTATACAGGTTACTTTCAATGAAGAAAAAAATCAGACTCTCTAGAAAATTAAACGAGATTTTGTATGTTTAAGCTTCCAAGTTATATTTTCATATCCATTTTTTGTGCAAGTACAGTTCAGATGTACAAAAAGCATGACTACAGTTTTAGTAGTAACAGGCTGTACAACTCAAATTGAGGTTTTATTTGTGAGATGTTTATTTTACTTTATTATCTATCTGTGTCTTGCAAATTATTAGATAATGGCTGTAATACAATTCTAGTTTCTGGACTAGACTCTGTAACCATCAAATCTCAATAATTTGTGTAAAACAGAAAGAAGCTTTCTCATCGATTCTAATTAACTAGGCCATTAAAAGAAGAAAGATGTAGACATACAAACTGACAAATATACATTTGCCAAGTGTTGCTTCTTCCCTTTAGTTTGAAGCTTAGCAAGTATTGCATACTGATCTGCAATACGTATACAATGTAAGAACCATAAAGACCACTTAAGAGTAGTGTGCACAAATAATATGAAAAATGGCTCATTAGACTCTTTGAGAAACCAGCTGAAAATCATTACTTTAGCTGTAACACTCAAAATCTTGAAACTCATACATTTTTCCATTAAAAAGTATTCCTGAAAAATTATGTGTATGTTTTTAATTCAGTGATAGGCACCCAAACAGAACTGAATCAAGTGGGAGCTTGTTCTCAAAAGTGATTTTTCCAGGCTGAGTAGATACCATCAGTTCTTCATGTACTCATCAGAAACTAAAATTAACCAGCACCATTCTTAGATGAGCCTTTTGCTTTCTGGGCAGAAAAACCCAAGGCTGCTGTTAGTAAAGTTAGTAGAAAATTGTCTTTTGAGTTAAAAGTCCTGTGGAAGCTTCTGCAATATTCAGTTTTCCAGCTTTCATCAAAAGACTGTGCAAAACAGCAAATCAAAAAAAATCAAAACTCCTTAACCATATGGTCTTTTCACCTTCACATTACATATTTTGTCTGTTTTGGGATATATTGATGGGTTTTATCCAGCCCAATGTTAATGAGACTTTTGCAAGGCTAGAGAAAGTAAAAAGAACTTCTACTATTGTATTTTGATTGTTGGTGGTTGTGGTAGAGCAGATTATTTTTGTTTCCAGAAAGGGCCAGACAAAATATACTACCTTCTTTGAAAAAGAAGAAAAAAAAAAATAAAGGTGCCCACAAACAGCTGACACTTGGTAAAGATTAGAAAGGAGATTTTTAAGAAAGTGTGAGAGATGTAAATGCAAACAATGTGTATTAAATACACATTGAAACTGATACTTTTTCACTGACTTTGCAAAGTTGATAGGGTTTTATAGAAGAAAAGCATCCAAGTATGACTTTATTTGAACTACCACTTAAATGTTCATTTGCACTAAAGCAACCTGTACTGTTTGAAAGGAGATGGAAAAACACATCATGTTAAACTTGTGATTTACTTTGGTGCCTACAAGGATGTGTTGTAAAGCTCTCAAGCTCACTGTCCATTTTTGAGCAAGCCAAATTCTCATTCACACTATTTACTTTCTGCAAATACATCCACATGCCTGAAGAAACTACATTTTGTAGTGTTTACATGGATACTTGCTCACATTGACATGCTCATGTTAAATCCAGACAGGGGACAGTCTCTGCCACTGAATGGAAAATGAATTTTCACAGACTGACAGATTCCTTTGTACAATTACTCTTAAGGGTTTGAAATCAATGTTCAGTGATATGGAGCCCTTCATTTTATTCCATGTTTCACATGTGCATCATGTTATGCTAATTCTCAGCCTTTAAAAAAAAAGTAAAACCCTATTTCTTTTATGTTAGGATTGATTTTGAGTAGCTAGGTGAAGGAAGAACATCGTGATGTGATGGAAAGAGAAAAAAACGGGCAGAGAGCAGGAGAGTTGGCAAGTGAGTTTGACTACATGGAAAAGTTATTTATAAACATAATATAAACATAACGGAAAGACTTTGTTCCAGTTGTTTTGTTTTCTCCTGTCATACAAGATGATAAAGCAAGACTCGTGAACGGGATTTTGGTTTCAGATACTTATGCCAACTCAAGTCGTGAGTTACAGTGTACTTCTTCAACATAGCAACAGCTTTATTTTTTTCATTTTGCATAAGCTAGAGCTTTTTCTGGGTAGATATAAAAAAAAGTCTTGTGAGGGAGCTTGACAGCAGATTAAGCTGTCCACAGAGACAGTGCCTGTAGTTCAGCTGCAGACACTGGAGAATGTACAGCTCTGCCACAGGAGAACCACTGACAGTGTCTATTAGTGTGAAGTGTTCTGCATTAGAAGTTGACTCCTGCTGCAGAGTGAAAATCCTTTGGTCATCCAAAATGGCATGGCTTTGTACACTTGGATTTTGATGAGGTTATCCACATGCAAGTTTTTCTGCATCAGTTCAGGTGGTTCACCATCTTACAGGAGCAAGTCTGAGGGCTTAGCAAGTGTGTCTGACACCCAGTGTAAATAATAATGCAAAATCATCTGCCGTGGGAAAAGAAAAGACTTTTTGTACGTTGTAGACTAGAAATGAGCTTTCTGAGCTGCTCTGCCAACTGGAGAGCTACTGTTAACTATTATTATGCCAGCTCCAAAAATGCAGAATAGGAAGCCTGCATGACACTTTGTTGTGTTCAGTCTGTGTGCATGGGTGGCAGGGTAAGTGCTGGCACAGAGTGACTAATTTTGGTCCTTCCATTAAGCATGAACAACTGGGCTTGGCACAGAGACAAACTTCACAGTTCCAGGGATGGGAAACCTCTAATTCTCCACAGTCGTTCTCTGGCTCTTGTTAAATACATATACTGGTAGACCACTCAGCCATTCAAGCAGTCCTTTCCTTATCCCAGATCATCCTTCTGTGACACTGTGAAGGAAGCCTTGAGGAGTCCATTCCTCAGCAGTTTTCCAGCTTTCCTGTTTCCTCTCACTGCAGCAGCAATTACCTCTCATTTGTATTTGACCCTGATGGTGCTTTCACTACCACTGAAGTAGCTGTGAGCTCAGTTACTGCCTTGTGACTCCAAGCTTCCAGTCTTGGCCAGCCAGTGATTTGTACTCTAGTTTTTCCTTGCTTCTCATTAGAAGCAGGGAAGTAGTACAGTAGAATATGGCAAAATGTGTGCTACTTTCACACTTTTTCATTCAAGCAAAGCAATGAGCTGGAATAGATTAGATTGAACATAATGTTCAGTTGATCAGCAAAACCAATTTTGGATTCAGAAGATCATTTACTAAGTACAGAAGATCTCTGAACAACTGTCTGTGATGCACATTTGTACAAGAACACACAATGATGCTCCTCTTATACAGAAGCTTTTGATGGATACAAGACTAGAAGTGCCAGCCTCCAAGTGCCTGCTTACCCTGCTTCCCCTCACCTTCCCCAAGATCACTATTCCCAGGAAGAGAATTCCTCCCAGCATTGGGTGGAGCAACTGTGAAACAGTCCCCAGCTCTCGGGATAGGTTGTGTTCATGCAAGCTCATTCCTTCCCTTTTGGCTGTGGCAGTGTAAAGTACAGAGCTCTGCCACAAGTACTAGGCACAAAGAGACCTTAAACAACAAAATAGTCTCCTGAGGAAAAGTCTTCCCTGGATCTTAAGGGGATAGTATCTTTACTGTTTCTATGACAGTTGACTTCTACTTTCTGCATTTTAAACAGCAGTGATATAAGAACTCCCCTAAGGAAACTCCCACTACACAAAAGGGACGATACTGAATTGTGGACATTCTGTGGGAAAAGACAAAATGTTGTATTCTGGGTAGATTATATGTATATCAAACAATCATCCTTCATCTGTGATAGAGAATAATCCACCAAAGTGGGATTAAAATGTAGCCTGACTCTGCAGCATGCTAGTTAAATATGTGTTTTTCTAGCAAGGCCAAAACCCACCATGATTTCTTGCAGGGACTTGGAGTCCCTTTCAAGAAAGATGGCTGTAACCATAGGTTGCACCTATAACAAAATGTACTTCAGAAATTGGATGCTGGGAAGACGTTTGTGAATGTGAGGCTGTAGAAGGTGGCTTATGTAAGCTCAGGGGGGATGTGCTTGTGTGAAAGTATTGGTTGTCATGCACATTTTGAACTGAAGTTATCTATCAGAACATAATCATGAGTGCACTGTCATGAGATTAGAGGTTTTTTCTCTTTAGATGTGTAGAAACCCTGTGGTGTTCCAGCTCTGTTTTGTTTTGATTTGATTTATTTCACCTCCCCACTGCCATTCCCCTTTCTGTTGTGTGTAGTAAATTGAAAAGCAAAGCATTACCTTATAGTTTACCATTTCAAAAAGAGAGAAGGCCAGCAGTTGGAAAATCTTGATCACTGTGGTTGCAATATTAAGGGAATCATAATGCTGAGTTGGAAGGGACCTGTCAGGATCATTGAGTCCAACTCCAAGAATCACACCATGGGCCTAAGAGTGTTGTCCAAATGTCTCTTGATCTCTGTCTGAACCAGGCTTGGTGCTGTGACCACTTCCCTGGGGAGTCTTCCAGTGCCCAGTCACCCTCTGGGTGAAAAACCTCTTTTTGATATCCAACTTAACCCTCCCTAGCTTAACTTTGAGTCCTGTCACTGGTCATGAGAGTGAAGTTGTTTAGTTCCAACAAACAGAATTCAACATCCACGGCATGTGCCTTTCATTAAGCGCTGTTAAAAACCTGTCATTCTCCATAGTGTTCAAAATCTCTTTGCCAGGAGTTTGAACTCCCTTCCTACAGCCCATTTGGAGTCACAGCAATGTGAGCAAACAAAGTTTACATTATGATGGTGCTTTTCAGTAAGAAGTGAGAGCCAGTTCCAGTTGACACATGGACTGAAAGAGTCTCAAGGACTCTTAGCCAGGCACCATTCATAGGCAAGGCAGTCCGTTCTGCTAGGGCAAGAAACAGATTTTAAAACACGTAAGATAGGGAAAATATGAAGATGCCATTTATTTTTCCAATAGAATCTGTTTTCTGCACAATGCTGTATCATTTTGGCACTGAAACCAAGACCACAGATGAACATTGATTTGTTCCTTGCAGTCTTTTAATTTCCTTATAAATTCTTTACAAGCATTCAGATTAGTGTATTTATGGTCCATTTCATTCCAATTAATTTAAGTGGTCTATATCTGCCCTTGAATCTCATATGAATTGTATTGTTAATACAATATTTTGCTGCATTACTTTGAACAGCTTTAAAAGTATAATGTCTTTGAATGCTCTAGTTAAAGAAAAATTACACCTTCAAAATGCTGTGTTACAAGTTGGAACTGTATACTTGGGAAGTGATGTTTATATTATAACGCCCAAAGGCATCATAGGGTGCTTTCGTCTGTATGTCTGTCTTCTACCTTCTGTGTTACAGTGTGTATTTGTACTTCCTCACTAACTTGATACTCTTCAGTCAAAGGCCTAAATCTGCAAAGACATGAATACTGTACCTCAACTGAGCAGTCTCACAGAGCAGAGGGGGCTTACTCATGTGAGTGTAGTTGCTCACAAAGAGTATTTGCAGAAAAAGGCTTTCCTTTAGGAACTGACTGTAATTGTGAGGACACATGGTTAATAACAGCACCACGACACCAGTAAATAGGGTCTGTGTTTATTGAAAATGTGGACACATTTATCTTCAAGTTATTTGATGTTATTCTAAATTATTGTTATTATGATTTAGTATATTATTTTGTATGAAAACACATTAGTCCTGTGAAAGGGTAGTTGCAAAAAAATGTGTTGAGTCTTGCTGCTTTATTGTTTATTTGCATTTAGTACACATTTTGGTTGTTGAAGTGAAGCTAGCTTCTTAGAGAGGCAGGAAGGTAGATCAGTCTGAAAAAATCATAAATAAGTGTCATACCGTGCATTGAGTTTTGCAATTAGAGTAGTATATGTGTTCAGATTTAGCAATTTTTATGCTTTACAGAATTTTTGTTTGTTTTAATATGTAAAGGAATAACCAGATTTCTTTGAAATGCTATTGTAGAGCTAATTTTACACATAGTGAGGAGATGTTGTCTGAAAAACTAAAATTAGAAAACATTACATAGGCTGCCTTTGGCTTTAGTTTGTTTGTAGAAGGCCCAGCAGGTATCTGTTGATTCCAGATGCTTAAGTCAGGGGTCAAGTTTGCGCAGCATCTCGTAACTGAAGAAAGTTTTCTGCAGTGATAAAGTTGCCCATCTGGGCTTGAAGTGAGATTGCTGCCTAAACAAAAGCATAGAGGCAGCAAATATAGGTGCTGGTTTGTTTGGGGTTTTTTTTGTGCATGGACAATTGCATGAATTAGGGTTGGAGACTCAAAGTATTTAAAATCATTTAGCATGATTTACTCTTGTTGTAATTCCACTGACTACAGTTAAATTAAACCAAGAATTTGGCCTTGTAAGTCTACAAATTTCAGTGTCAGGCAGCTCAGGTCTATATAAAGATACTTAAGCTTAAGTAAATCAGCAAGAATACTTTATAAATTGTAATGTATGATAAAAATCTTAACTCTAGTTACATTATTTGTCTAAAAATTTCTGTTCATTGCTTTTTTTATATAAAAGGTCAGAATTGCATTTCTTAGTGGCATTGAGATATATGGAGAAAAGCAGGATGCTGGTACAGAAATGTATCAGAAATAAGATTCAGTTCTTGCTGCTCCATGTGTGCCTATCTTACATGTGACAAATCCCACTGAAGTTAACAGAAGTCATATAAAGTTAAGCCTGTTTGTAACTCTCATGAGATACTGGTTTAAGAATCTTCAAGATAAGTTATGTTCTCAAAAGGCATTATTAAACTTGTGGTTTCAGGTTTACAGTATACTATGAACAGTGACAACAGCTTCTGAGACACATCCAGAGTAATTTTATTAATTGATATTACACCAGACCAACGTGCATTAGCAAATCAAAATCTCTCTCAGTACCTTCATTTCTCATTAAAAAAAAAAAAATCAGAAAGTTAAAATGGCCTCTGTGCTGTTTTGATTATTTCTTTTCTCTCTTTTTCCACCTTGTCACAAAATATCATTTTGCTCTGGAGTTGTCTAGGATTTGGTAATTCAAGGAAAGCATGCAAAGCAGTTTGGAAGATATTTCTTCATTCACCTTAGGGCATATATTCAGCTGGTGAAAATCAGCATAGTCCTGTTGACTTCTACAGCATTGTATCAGTCTATATCAGTGCAACAGTTGGCATGTCAGGTTTTAGCATTTCAAGTCACTTTACCTACATATGCAGTAGGATTCTGTTTTGCAAGATGGAAAGTTATACAGTGCAAACTGTACTACCTAGACTACCATTGATATCTATTCACAGGACATGATTTCACTGTATCATTTCATACTTGAAATTCATTATGTTCTTTTAATCAGGGTACAAACATGAAAAGGTGCGTGTGTTACTGTTTCTTTTAAAGGTGCATCATTTTTTTTTATTCTGTGTGCTTAATAGTTACTAGTCAGTGTTCTTTACATTCTTTGCATTCAGCATTTAAATCACCTATGTGTGAAATACAGCATCACCTGCAGAGGTACAGAAAAATGTAAGAGCGATTTCTTGAATTGTTAGTCAAATATACTGGTTTACCTTTTAGTCATCAATATGACATCAAGGGGCTACAGCATGTGAACTGTGGTATGTAGAAGTCTTGCACCATTGCTGTACAGGAAATCTTGCAGACTCTCTCCTCTTCTTGCACAGCTGCTGATTACCATATATGCATTGGGAAAAAGTATATTTCTGCTGTACAGAATGGCTGGGAAGTAACACAGACACTTTGGAAACTTTAGAGCTCCCTTTGCAAGCTTTCAAACAAAGCCCTTTGATCTAACTGCATGCCTGTTCTGTGTCCCAAATTTCACCCTATGGGGCTTTCTGCTTTAAGAACACCCTCAGCTGGGGCTACTTTATGTTGACTGCATTGAAGTTCATCGGAGCATGCACCTTACCGTATTAACATATTCTTTAGCTTTTACAAGTTTGTAAAGATGGTTGACTGCAAAACTAATGTGTCAATACAGCAGAATTAAATTAAGGCACACAGAAAGTTATCAATAATGTATTATATCAGAATTACAGTCCTTTGGAACTGAACGTTTTGCTGCTGGCAGTGCAAGAAAAGCAAAGATGTGTATTTATTGTTGGGTGCTGAGGGTTCAGTATGAAAATCAATATAATAAAAATTTTCACAGTGTCTAGTTCTCTATAGTTCCCAAACTATTGAAAAGTAAAAAGGCAAAAAATTAGTTTTGTATTTAAAACTGCTTCACCCTTCTAGTTATATTTTTCTTTTATCTAAAAAATGTAAAATGAATACAAATGCAGTAAGTATTGTATATTAAATACAGAAAATTAGCAGTGTTGGTTTCTAGTTTTTATGTTTCCAAGTGTTTTTCTCAACACCCTGTGTATTCTAGAAAATCAACAAACACACCACAACCAGACACAGAAACATAAGCACATGCACACCCTTTCCAGCACTATATACCAATTTTATAAAAACCTACCCCATTTTATCACAATTACTCATTCCTAGGTATTTTGCTTACCTACGATGAATTCCATTTTAAAAAATTATAATCTAAGAGTTTATTTTTTCTTTCAAAAGCAAAACATTGCTGCAGTTGCCGGGGTTGCTGTATGATTTAGCAGTGATCTGCTTTTTACTGAAATCTTTGTTTTGGTCTAGGGAAACTGTGCTTTAATTCAGCTATAATGGCTCTCATTTGACCATGAAATGCACTATTTTTCCCAAACGTTACTTGATCCAACTGTTGTGCTAAATATGCATGGTATTTTTGTATTCCTTAAGATTCAGCTATTTTCATCTTCATCTTTTAAAGAGCTGAGCACACTTTATCGATTGACTGTTTTTTCTTGATTGGTTATTGTCATGGTTTGACACTGGCCAAATGCCAGGCACCCACGAAAGCTGTTTGCTTACCCTCTTCTGCTACAGTTGGGCAGAGGAGAGGGAAAAAAATTGACTCAGGGTTCATGAGTTGAGATAATGACTGGCAGAAAACACTCCAAGGGCAAAACAGGTTCATATTTCAAGGTATAAGGTAGATTTATTATTAACAGAATCAGAGGATGATAATGGGAAGCAAAATAAGCCTTTAAACCACCTTTTTTCTCCCCCATCCCTCCCTCCTTCCCACCGACAGCACAGGGAGACAGGGCCCGGGGGATTTTGTCAGTTTGTCACCAGAGATCTTTTTCTGTTCACTCAGGGAGAGAAGCCTTTCCTCTGCTGTGCCATCAGGTCCCTCCTGCTGATGCCTTGAGAGGCTGCCTAGAACAGAGGCTAGACAGTGTTAAAGGAATAAAGTAGGTATTTATTAAAAATAAAGGATACACCTTGGGCAGTACAAGTGTCCATCCAAGGCTACACTCAAGGTGGATGATGGATCACACATTTTCACACTTTTGTAAGTTTTGGTCCATTTACATATTGGGGTTAATTGTCCAATTACAGCTTCAAGTTACGAAGTCCCATCCTCCTAGACTGCTCTCCTCAATTTGCTGTTGTTTATACTTTTTAGGACTGAAGCTGCAACAGTGTCCTTGGTTCTCGGGCTAGAAAAGTATTGTTTTGTCCAAATAAACTGTAAAGAGAACTTTTTAACACATTATATGAAGTTCAGAATTATATACTAAGGCAGTATAGAATCTGGAAAATATGAAAGCTAAAACTTAAGGCATCACCATGGGAGACAGTTCTCCATGAACATCTCCAGCATGGCTTCAGTCTCACAAGCAGCAGTCTTCCCAAAACTGTTGCAATGTGAGTCCTTCCCACAGACAAACAGTCTTTTTGAAACTGTTGTGGCATGGGTCACACATCCACAGGGTGCAGTCCTCTAAGGGTAGGCTGTTCTAGTTTGGAAGCAAGAGCCCTCTCTCTCTATCTCTGGAAGCAGGGGCGCCCTCTCCATTCGAGTCTCCCACTGGATCACACCTTTCTCTGGCATCCACCCACTCCGGTGTGAGTGCTTTTTTCATGGGCTGAGTGGATTTCTGCATCCTCCATGGACCTCATGGGATGCAGGGGGACAGCCTGTGTCACCATGGTCCTCACCACGGCCTGCAGAGGAATCTCAGCTCCAGCACTTGGAGCACCTCCTGCCCTTCTTTCCCCACTGACCATGCTGCCATGTTGTTTTCCCTCACTTCCTCGTCTTCTCTGCTCAGAGGAACAACTGCTGCCTGTAGGTACCATTGTCAACAAGTTCTACCAGCTGAAAGATTCCTGCAGCATCCTGCAGCTCTGAGAGGTCGATCTCACCCAGGTTCCGTGCCAGAGAGTTCCTCACTATGTTTTCACTGCCAGCCAGGCAGCCCTGCCACAGCGCTGGCACCATTTGAGGTCTCCCTTTGTGCCCTTCTGTCTGCAGCACAGCTGGCCAGGGGTGACCAGGCAGGCAGGGCTCACTGTGGGCCACCCTGAGATGGCCCCAGCAGCAGACTTCACCACCCCTGGGAAAAAACTACCCAGCCCTGTTTTGATTTTCTTCTTAAATATGTCATCACAGAGGCGTTACCAACCTCTCTAATTGGGCCAGCAGCATGTCCATCTTCAGCGCCATCACAGACTGACTCTCAGACATAGTGGAAGCTTCTAGCAGCTTCTGAGAGAAGCCACTTCAGTGGCCCTTCCCACCAAAAACCAGTCTGTGCCAAATCAACACAGCTATAAATATGACTAGTAACACTTCTGGGTATATAGAAATTATAAAAGTGGATGTTTTGAGTCAAACACAAAATGACTTAGGCTCCAAAACAAGCTGCATTTTTTCTGGTTTTACTTCAACCAAAAAATCCTCATCAAAACACCTCAAATACAGCTTCAGCTGATTGTGACGTTCATTAAGTTCTCTTCAGAGCAGGATACAAGTATCTTCTACTAATGCGGCCTCCAATGAGCCATGAGATCCAGGAATCTAAAAACTCTCAGCTCAAGCATTCAATGAGATGACAGCTTCTGGATGAAAGCTGACACAGGGACAGAAATGACTGCAAAGCTAATCAAAGGATTTTCAACTTAGAATCAAAACTTTGTGCTGCCCTTAGAAACCCGAAGGAACTATGGAAGTCTTTACAAGCATCAGTTTCATAAACAGCAGGCACAACACAGACAAATAAAAAGCTACCTTTACATTATGTGACTCTCCAAATTAGTCTTTAAGCACATTATAAGATTATGAGCAGAAGTCCAGCCAGGGACAGACACAACGTGAACTGCAGTGAGGCCAGAGTCACAAATGTCTACATTAGCCATAGCTAATTGTGGGGAAAAAAGGGGAAAATAAGGGAAATACATAGCATCACATAAAAGCTTCTATAGGCATTTGGATACTGTCTGGTGCTTCATCACTGATAGTGCTCACAGCAAGACACCACAGAAGAAAATCCAACAGTCTATTAACAATTATGGAACAAATTCTTCACATGCAAATTTTCTTCCTGGCCTTCATCTGTGAGAAGGTGAGTTCCTAAGACCCAATTACGGAAAAGAAAATTATAGTAAAAAAAAAATCCTCTAAGCAAAATAATAAGGAAGGAAAGTATTCGAAGGTGGGAAAAAGCACAAATGTTACTTTTCCCATTACCCACATAGAAGTTATTTTACTCTGCCTCAAAATCATCTAATGTCACTAGGTATCACATCTGATAGCGCCACAGAAAAAAATGTTAACTTAAAAATAATTTTAAATGTATTGTCTTTGTCTATCATTTGCCTGGCATTTGCTGAAAAAGGAAAGTAAGATTTTTACATTATCTGTATGAATTCTCATTTTGAACTCATCAGTTGTGTTGCTCCTCCCCCTCCCTCCCATCCCTTTGATAAACAAGGTCATCTTTTAGTCTCCTAGCACACAGAAGTCTTTTCCCTAAGTATTTTCATCCATTTTTAGAAATCTGGCTTGTCTGGCTAGACTTTCAAGCCTTCCCAGCCCAGGGAGGAAAAGCTAATTGGGGTCTAATTAAAATACTGTGGAGTGCCTAGCAGAGGACTCCCTCCTCCCCAGTGCCTGCATAGGGAGGGACCCTGCACCCCTCCTTTCCTGTCGTTCTATTTCCAGGCACCAGGCTCAAAGCCTCGCAGCACAAAGTGTGGCATGAATAAACACTTTTAGCTCAACTTTGGTCAAAACATTTCTGAAGAGTCATTCTGTCTGGGCAGATTTGACACAGCCCGGGCATTACCTCTGCTGCTTCAGCTGAGCCGGAGCCCCCGGAGCCCCGCAAGCTGTGCCAGCACGGGGACACACAGACAGCTCTGGGGACACACAGACAGCTCTGGGGACACAGCACGGGGACACGACACACAGACAGCTCTGCTCCAACTTGGGCCACCCTTGAGCCTCCCAGGGCTGCCACAGCACTGGGGACACGTGTGCAGTGCCATGGGGCAGCCACCTGAAACGGGGGTAACTCCAGAATGGTCCAAATCTGAACATGCATTTGGGGCAAGGACTTCTCCATGCATCACAAAAAGGATATTATAATAGACTTAATAATACTCCTAATCTCATTTTGTATGTATTTTAATGCAATTTATTTCTTTAGCTTTCAATGTATTTCTCCAGCGTTGCAAGGCAGCTCAGGGAGAACTTCTGCCTGGTGTATTTCCAAAGTAGCCATCCTTGTTTTAGAACAGACCAGCTGTTTTCTGAGGAATAAAATTTCCCTTTTGCACTATCTTGCAATTTTAAGCACTAAATTTAATTTGCAACTGAACAAATTTTACTTGCAAATCTAGTATAGTCACTTTCTTAGTTTTCTTCTAGTTCCTCACAGGCTGCTCTTGGTTTTACTAAGCAATTTGGTATCACAAATTCCTGTGGGCTCACCAATTTTTCCAGCTCTTCCCAAGTATGAAGACAGCAAAGCTATTTCAGTAACAAAACTCATTTGTGCTTGCTATGATTAACGTATTAACATGTGATTACCTTTCTCCATTTTTACAAAGCTGTGACTAATATGCTGTAATTTTTAATGGTAATGCTTTGAGAAAAGGACATTTGAAATTCTGAGTTAATAGATCCCAATAACTCCCGGGCTTGTCTTAGCACTTCCATTAACCTCATGTACTATTAACCCTGCCGATATTACAACGCTTTATTTTGCAGTGTAGATGGCTAACGAGGGACGAGTACACACCTTTTTTTCCCCCTCTCTTTTTCTTATCTCCCCCTCCCGCCGAAATAGGGTCCAATTCTATGGCAGGATAGGCTGCTGTTTCATAATACCTCAGTCTGTGCTTCTACCGAAGGCAAAAGGAGAAGCGAACGCTGCGGTTCCCTCTGTGACTGACCACCAGATGGATCAAGAGGAGACAAACCTCTCACTGCGAAATCCTGCCCTCTCCTGGGAGGCAGATTCCAGACGAGAGCCCCAGGACACAAGTGAGCGTTTACATCTCAGGGCTCCCCTCAGGGCTCCCCCTTCCAAGGCTGTCCCGGCGCTCGCCCCGCCAGCGGCTCCTCGGCAGACGGGAGACGTGGAGCTCCTGGAGCGGCTCCAGCGAAGGGCCACAAAGAGCATCTCTCTTAGGAGAAAAGGCTGAGGGAGCTGGGCCTATTCAGCCTCAAGGAGATACTGAGAGGGGACCCCATTAATGTGTATAAATATCTGAAACGGGGGTGCCAAGAGGATGAATCCAGGCTCTCCTCAGTGGTTCCAAGCAATAGGACAAGAGGGAACGGACAGAAGCTGATGCACAGGAAGTTTCTCCTGAATATCAGCAAGAACTTCTTTCCTGTGCAGGTGACCGAGCGCTGGAACAGATTGTCCAGAGAGGGTGTGTGGAGTCTCCCTCATTGGAGATATTCAAGAACCTGGACACAATCCTCTGTCATGTGCTCTAAGACGACCCTGCTTAATGAGGGAGGTTGGGCCAGAGGACCCACTGTGGCCCTTCCCATACTGTGTGTCTGTCCCATACTGTGATTCCGTGTCTCCCCGCCGCCCCACCCGAAGTCCTGCAGTAACACTCCCCTGCCCGGCCCTGCCCTGCCCGGTCCCCGCGCTGCCCTGCCCTGCCCGGCCCGGCCCTGCCCGGCCCGGTCCCCGCGCTGCCGGGGCCGCTCTGGGCGGAGCGGGGCGGAGCGGAGCCGCGCGGCCCCGGCAGGCGGCGCTGTGTGCCCGCCGCCATCGCCGCTCCCGGCGCTCCGCAGCTCCGCGGCCGAGCGGGGCCGAGCGCGGCCGAGCGGGGCCGCGGCTTCCCGGGCGCGGGGAAGGGCCCTGGGCTGGGCCGAGGCGGCGGCGGGCGGCGGCGCGGGGTCACGGCGGCGCCATGGGGAAGCGGGATAACCGTGTGGTGAGTACCGCGGCAGTCCGGCTGGGCTCCGTCGCAGCCGCGCTGCCTCCGGGCGGGCCCCGGCGTGGAGGCCGTGGGGAGCGGGCGCTGCCTCGGCCCGGGCGGGCCCGTCCGGCCGCCGCCGCGCTCCGACCGCCAGGACGGGCAGAAGGGGCCGCCGCGGGGACAAGAGCGGCCCGGTGCCGGCGGGGCAGCCCGCGGCGGGCCGGAGGCTGCCGAGGGCCGGGACTGGGGTCCGGCCGCGCCTGGGGCGACAAAGGCGGGCCGTGCCCTGCGCCTCGGCCCGGGGCCCCGGGACCTGCCGGAGCCCCCTGTGGGTGGGTTGTCCCTCCCTCGGCACGTGTTGGAGGCTCCCTGGCAGGACCTCTGATTGCCTTGTCAAATCCTGCAGCATCGTGACTGACGCCTGCTTTGTGATCTGTCGAGGGAAGGTGGTTAAGATGCTGGCCTGGTCCGTACAAAAATAAAATGTTCCCAATGGGAGTTGATGCAGTCTTTGAAGTAGCTCTGATCCTAGCTAAGCTGCATTTCCTTAAACTTGGCGTTCAGCTGTACCTGAGAGATCTGAAATTGAGCTTTACGCAGCGGGCACAAAATGCTTCTACACACCTGACTGCAGAGCCTGAGCTCATGCACAACTGAAACACATTCGTCCTTCCTCCTACTTTTCTTTAAATGTTTTTGTACCAGTTAGCCTTTCACCTTCTACTCGTAACCACTTAAACATTGTTTGCTGCTGAATTTTAAGACTAAACACAAATCATAATACTTTAATTATTTCCCTTTCTCTGTTTCTTTCTTGTATATGCTATGAGTTCATAGTCAGATCCATTCACACTTTGCAAACCGTGGTGGAATAGTATAGTAATAGATTTGAAGGACTCAGATACCATAAACATAGATGGCAAAGTCCCTTTTATTGCTTTGTTGACCTATCAAAAGAAATCTGAGTCTACTCAGAGCTGACAGTGTATTAGACTTCAAGACTGGTTCTGTGGTTGAAATGTCCTGTAGGGTTTTCAGGTTTCTTATTTATTTATTCTTAATTTTCTTTTAATGGGACAGCTGGGATGTACCTGCCGGTGCCAGCAAATCTTTATGTCCCTGTATAAGGTTTATTATGCCATCATGGTTATAATACAGGACCCTTTGCTCCTCGTGTATGATCATAGGGATTTCTACTGTTATTCTCTGCCATGTCCCTGCTTAAATACACCATTGTTTTTGACTTTCTGGAGATGGAAAATAAACATGCTTTTTGCACATCTGCAGGGTACTTGCAAGGCAGCAATAGTATTGCTTGCCCAGAGAGCCCTGCCTGACAGAAGGTGCCTTACACTTCTCATGAGCAAGGAATCTATACAGCAAATACCTTGATTAATACCTGCCTGAGCAAACTACCAAAAGAAGAAAATGAAGGTGCAGACAATCACTTTCTTTATTGAGGGTGCATTTCCATGCTCCTTTTGGCTGGTGACATGAAGTTTGGCAAAGTAGTGTAAATACTTTTCAGAAATGTTTATTGGTGAGGTAATTCTTCATAAACAAACCTGGTTGAAATTATAAGAACATGTCTTAAGACATAAATTTCCTAAGCCTGGAATATAGAGCAGTACACAGTCATTAAGTACTTGCTGTGGTAAAGTTAAAGCCAATGAAAGGAGGATGCTTCCTAGCCAGTTATCCAGGGGCAGTTTGGGCAAGTAGAAAATAAGCATTTGATAGCTGTAGCTTCTTCAACAGGTAAAGAGTTTTGTTGGGAAGTGGTGAGGTGTTCATGACTTGTTAGCTCAGGTAGGAAAGTAGCTTATTTTCATTTAAGAGCAGCAAGAGACCTCTTTTCTTTTTTTTTTTGTTTTTAATTGCATAAGAAGAGCTTTCAGATAGAAATTTTTGAATGGTAACCAAAAGTCAGTTTGCTCACTGGAGTAACCCAAGTTTCTAGTGGATTTAATGCATTGAAACTTTCACTTTCTTTAGTGAAAACAGTTCAGATAGCGTTGTCCTGCATTCCTAAAGGAGCTCCTTTTCCACTCAAAGCTGAACTCAACTATTCATTTTTAGATTTGTCATGTGAATGCCAAAGTGTTGTAACACGTGAAATATCTACTTGAGTGCATACTTCCATCTGCTGCTTGTTTCAATTGGCACACCTCCTTGTTTATTTGCCATGTTAGTTAGCCTTTTTGTGTGAATTAAAGCAACAAAGCAAAGCCCCAAGAAGTGGCAGTAAATGTCCCCTTAGAGTTGGAAAGTCAACTTGAGTCTCAAAATGCTCTGCTTGAAAGAGCTCTTGGATTGCTTTAGCGTGGTCCAGCTGGTGAATCTGAGCTAAACTTGTGTGGGCAGCGCTTCTTCCAGCCAGATGCCTCATCCCAGGCAGAGCCTGGCGTGCCTCTTCCAGGACCAAATGTGTCCCCAGGAGCTGAAGGCCACCAGCCTGCTTGCAGTCCAGAAACCCAGCACTGCTGTGGTCACTGCTTCTGCAGTGGGAGCAACAGGAGGGGAGGCAGCAGCTGCTGCTTCTGACAGCTTTCACAAATGCTCACTTACGGTGCATGGTGGTTTCTGAATGCCTGATAAAAAGCAGCGTTGGACATGTGGGAGCTACACAGATGGCCAGATCTTTGCTTTGGATCTACAAAATGTACTCTTAAAAATTGTCTCAGATTAGGCAACCAAAGCAAGTCTTCTTTTTGGATGTTTGATCTTTTTCCTCGTTTCCAAACTGAACAGTAAGAACAGTGTGTGTTATGTTCTGCAGAAGTAAAGTGTTGGGATGACGCAGTGATAAAATAAATGAGATAAGGGGGTATATGTACCTGCTTTTCACATGAAAAAAATATTGCTGGCATAAAAAAATATAGAAGAGTTTTTCCATTAACTGGTGAGGTGGATTATGAATTATAAATTTTAATTTAATCTTTTGTAACACAAAGAGGATGCATAGGTTTGAAAGATGGAATACCTCATAACATTGGGATTATGTATGTTTGGGTTTTGTGAGTTTTTTCCTCCTTTAAATAGCCCTAAGTCACAGCATTTTGATACATGTATAATTGTAGCAAAGTACCACTGCTTGCTTGTTTTGGTGCAAGAATTTTTATGCAGAATTTAGTGACTCCTGTCAGCAATTTTGAACAGAACTTTAAAGGCATAGGATCAGTGGGGGAGAGCTGAAATTTAATTACATTTTCTATATCCCAAGGAAGAATATTTCAGAAAACACGGTACTATTCTCATTTACAAAATCATTGCTTAAGGAAGGGAATTGTTGGAAGGAACGTTGTTGGTCTTTTTGTGGATCAGTTCTTTCTGCCACAGTATGACTCCAACTGAAAGCACTCACCTGAGTCTTTCTGCCAGACTGAATAAACTTAGTTTAGCTAAATCTTCTATATTCTTAGAAACAAGTCAGAATTATTTTTTCAGGGAGTGATAAAAAGTTTATGTGAAAAACAAACAAGATATTTTGGTATCATAGTGTAACTGATGAATTTGGTATTTCTTTTTGTTGCTTCATATTCAAGGCTTATATGAATCCCATAGCTATGGCCAGGGCACGAGGTCCTGCCCCAAATTCAGGACCAACAATACAGGACTATTTGAACAGGCCAAGACCAACATGGTAAGTGGCACTGCCTGTCTGTCTTTTTGACTTCTTCAGCAAAAGATTTGTTCCCTCTTATTAAAATGTCACTGGTGCTTACCTCATTTTGAAATGTATATTTCTCATTAGTCTGTATTTTTTTGGCAACAGTTCCTCTGAAGAGGAAAATATCATTTTACCTCTTGCTCAAATTGTAATACCTAAACCTTGCAGATAGATTTAATTTGTAAACAAATTAATCTCTAAAAGAACCATTTTGCTAGTATCTTCTTAGAATCCCGTTTACCCTACCCAACAAAACCATTACGTGGAGATACTATCAACAACTTACTTTATGTTCAATCCCTTTGCCTACCCTCATGAGACATTAGAGAACAATTTACCTAATTGCAAAGTTAGCTTTAGATCTTTTGGAGGGATTTAACAACCGTACTTAAGTTATTAGGGTTAGGTTACCATATGTGTAACATCTAAGATGCTTTCATTCTTCTCTTGGAAGTTCAACCAAGGCTAAACTTCAAAAAAAAAAAACTGCAGAAAAGTTAGACATTGACAAAGGTATTTTTCATTGTAAAATTGTGATCTGTCATCCTTTTCATACAGGGAAGAAGTGAAAGAGCAACTAGAAAAGAAAAAGAAAGGATCCAGGGCTTTGGCTGAGTTTGAAGAAAAGATGAATGAGGTTGGTAGTGTTATTAGCTGTTAATACATGATTCTTTTAATCTAACAAGCTACTTCTATTACCATTTACAATATCAATTAGTCATAATATTTCACTTCACTTGAACTTTTAATGAGTAACTATTTTGTTTCATTTATGTTGAGTTTACAATTTAACCAGTGAAGAGCTACTTTCAGTTTGGAGAAAAAACCTATATAAAACATTTTTTAGATTGCTGTGAATCAAATCTGACCTTGTCACAAATGTAAATGCATTTATACAAATGCATGTGCTTAAATCAATAAATTAAACAGTGCATTTTCAGGTATGATAAATCAAAGTCTGCTGTTCTAATATTCACTTGTTAAGGTCACGGAATCCAAGTAAAGTGAAAAAAAGTGCATTACTGGAAACAGATGTCTTTGGCAAGGAATATACATGTAATATTATTATGGGAGAAAGCACAAAGAATGGCTTTCAGTCAGATAGGACTATGAAGCACTTGTTTTTCTCTCATCCTAAGCTGACTACAGCATGTGCTGGTTTCCTGATATAAATGCAGCTGTTCTGATGTTTATGTTCTTTACCTACTGAAGATCAGCGCAGTATTAGAAAGTTTCACATGTAACTCCTGTTGTATACAAGGGAGAAATTAGTATACAATGAATTTATTTTGTTTCTGTTCCTTCTTGGGTCCTGGTATCTTGAGATAAACTTCAGTAATCTTTATCATTGTGTGTAAGTTTCTGGTTGGAGTAGATTATGCTCCTCTGTTATTGGGAGGGCATAGTACCCATAGTACTCTTGTTGTACCTTTTTGCTTGAAAGTTGTACCAGGATGTGGAGAGCCATGGGGTGCTGTTCTGAGAGGATCAGTTGTTTTGTGCTCTGAGTTTTAGCTGGGTGAGTTTGGTTTAGTATTCTATAATATTCCTTACCTGATTTTATCTTGGCTTAATGTGAAATAAGTGAAATTGGCATGCATGGAAGCTACCAAACTTTGAGTATGGTAGCAGGGTAGGAAGGGATGCAGGTAATCGTGAAATGGCCATGAGTTATTCCTGAAGCTCCTAAGAACAAATCTCTGAATGCCTGAAAAGATCACAAGTCTCTGAATGGGTGTTGTATTTTACTGACAGTTGTTGGACATTTCTGTTTAAAATGTAACACTAGCACAGTCTTCAAAATAATGACACGGGCTGTTGTGAGAGACCTGTCAGAGAGCTCAGGGTACCTGGTATATCAAAGTGCACAGCCCACAGATGCTGCCTTGGTCCATGGAAGCACATCACACACAGCACTGCTTCCTGGCTCATCTGCCATGTCCCTCAGCAGCTCCGTTCAGCTAATTCTCAGTGTGCTGATGTGGGGATCTGTGTATCATCCTGCACTGCACAGGTTATTTGACTCCTGGTACTTCTGTCCCCTCAGCACAACATGTGGATCATCATTGTTTTGCCAATACAGTACCAATACAGCTGCATTGTGAGGATCAGAATGGTAGAGAAGGGAGCACATGATTTGTCTGACAGTGAGATTGAACGTAGCAGCCTTTAAGTTTCATGGGGGCAGGTTGGATATTTCAGAGCTCTTTAAGAGGGCATTTTAGGTAAACCTAGAGACCAGGTGGGGAATTGAAAAGGAGGAATGAGAGGAGATTTTTATTCATTCATTTGGTGTGCTTGGCCTAACAAAATAAGAGTGTTTCTATGAAGATGTGTGTAGTGATATTGCTGACACCAACAAGGTCCAGAATACACACTAGAGACACCTATGTTGAAGAAGGGCCAGGAGAAGTTGTCTTGAAGTTTTGTTTCAGGTGATTTTTAGACTAAGATAAAGTCACAGTTTTTCTGGTAAGGTACCCTAGTTTTCTAAAGTGCTCTAGCAAGAAGACTGTGATAGAAAAGCAAAAATACCATAATTGATGATCTTCAAGATAAATGGCAATCTCTTAAAGCCAAATAACTTGAACATTAACATTATCATTAACACTGTATTTGCTAAATAATAATCTTCTGTAAAATCAATTGTATTACACAGCTTTAGTTAAATTATATATTGTTTATTTTCTTTTTGTTAAGAAATGGGTTTTGTTAAAATTATAATGTCAGGTAGAGGTGAGCTTAAAAAATACTGCTCAGGAATGACCCTCGTGTTACTGTTTCTGTTTTGTTTTCAGAATTGGAGGAAAGAGCTGGAAAAACACAGGGAGAAATTACTGGGTGGAAATGAGAGCTCCTCCAAAAAAAAAGAGGTAAGTTGTTTTCAGTTGTATACATTCTGTGTTTGGAACTGGATTTATCATCAATGCTGCCAACGAGAATTTTGTGAATACATTTTAAAAGCCAGCATCAAAGTTAATAAACCTAAATGCATGCCAAAAGAAAATTATGCTAATGTAATTTGTTTTGTTCTATTTTTAAGAAAAAGAAAAAGGAAAAGAAGAAATCTAATAGGGTGAGCAAAATTTTCAGTTTTCGGAGCTTTTCTGCTTTGGGGTTGTACCTGTTTGTCATTTAAGTTCTCCTGGAAAGAGAAAGTATAGCTGTAATTTTGATTTTAGATGATAAATTAACTTTTATTTAGAAAGGGTTTGCATATATGTGGTACAAGGAAAATTAAAGGGAGGAAAAGAGCATTAAATAAATATTATTAAAAGAAAACCATTAGAAGTGGTTTAGAAGTTTATTTAAGAAAAATATATCTAAGACCAGCTTCTCAGAAGTAAAATTGTATTCTTATGCTTTGAAAATGAAGACATTTTAAAGGGAGTGTTTGAATAGGCTTTTGAGTATTTGCCAGACAAAATGCTGCATCTCACAAGCTTCACTTTTTGTTGTATTTGGTCAAGTTGTCTTCATCTTCCTCTTCTTCATCAAGCTCTGATTCTTCCAGCAGTTCATCTGATTCAGAAGATGAGGTAAGAGCTAACCTACTGGAATCTGTCATGCTTTGTTCATGAGGTTTATTTAACACAGATTTTGATAATATGTTTTAGAATATTTTGAGGGGCTGGTTTGGATAAAACTATTTAGTTTTTATTAATTTGCTGGATATAATAAAGTCATGAATTTTAGACATTTGTATCTAGTTAATAGTTTCTGTATAAACACTACAGATTTTGGCATCCTGGCTTGTAAACTGGATCCATTTTAACACTGAATTGTTTTTCTAATAGAGTCCCCTATCTAATCATAAAAATGCAAAAATACCACTTTTACTTTCTAGCAAAAATCTCTGTTACAGATAATCAGATCCTATAGCATACATCTAAATAATAAACAGAATCTAGAGAACCTGGATTTTTCACCAGTTTATGTTTTTTCAATGCAGAAGAGTTATAGAGGTCCTCCAATAAAAGAATCAATTGTAGTGTACTTTATTCCTCATGAGAACATTGTAACATGTAGGAATTTGATGTTTCCTTTTCTTTACATTTAATGTAAATCTTTGATTCTAGTGAGAATAAATTCAAGTTTGTGTTTTTCCTTCTTTTTTTACAATATTTATGGATAGGATAAAAAGCAAGGGAAGAAAAGAAGGAAGAAGAAGTATCGCTCCTCACGGAAATCTTCAGCAAGCACAACTTCAGAGTCTGAGTCAGACAGCAAGGTAAATATGCAGATATGTTTGCTCTTGGAAAGTTTTCTTGGTTGGTGTTACAAAACCATAAAGATTTCTGACTTGAACATATTAATATGGTTTTCATCTTCCACATTTAAAGCCATGTATTCTCACTGGGCCTGAGCTGCACTTGTATCTTCCACATGCAGTGTGGAATCTGCCTCCACTGGCCACATGCCTAGTGGAAGTAATTGGATCTTTAAAATTGAACGTGCTTTAATTCCAGCAATTTGTAGTCATTTTTCTGAATCCAGACATATGCAGCTTTTTTGTTGCTCTAATAATTAGTTTTTATACTTCATTAATACTTAAAATGTCTTCTGAATATTCAATTCACCATATCTGAAAATGCAGGTATTGCTGGATAGCAGTGGCCAGAACATTGCCTTTCTAAATATTTGAGTAGTTTCCTGTTGGACAGCTGAGCCTTTCCCAAATGCATATTAAATTGAAGTTGTCTTTTTCCTTTTCTGAAGTATAGCAATGTAGATACGTGGGCTTACCAAATGAACAAAAAAGTAAAGATACACAAGGCAGCTTGTTCTGTTATGTTAGTATTTTTCTGTCTTACAGTGTATAGTTACTGTACTTCTTGCTTAAGTATTAATAATACAGTGAGTTTTTAAGATTCTCTGTGTAGACTTTATCACAGGCTTTCACTGCAATACCTCATTTGGTGGTATGTAAATTGTAATGAATAATGCAGACACCTGAATGGATTTGTGCTAATGGGAGGTTAAAAACTTCTGCTACATAAAGGGACCCAGAGATACCCTTACTGCAAAAAACTCTGGGAAAACATCTGCTTAACCTGGTCTGATCAGCAGAGACGCACATGAATAATGAAGAAAGATTCCCAACTGTTACATGTTATATATGGTTACAGCAGTGATAGCTGGTATCCTTCCCAGAGATTTCTCTAAGTGTCCTGCAAAGATGCTGTCACCTCATTCCATACAAACCTTCTCATGCTGCTGGATCAGGAGATTAGCAGCTGCATCAAAATTACAGCTTTTTGTATTATTCTTCAGTCAACTGCAAGGTAGAAAAGAAAATCTTGAAGAATTACCTTCAACAGACATAAAAAGACTATAGGTCAGACTACTTGGAGATTTCTTCCTTTTCCATGACATGATTTTGTTGTGATTTGTTTTCCTTTCTGTTTAGGATAGCACAAAAAAGAAGAGGTCAAAGGAGGACTGTGAAAAAGAGAAGGTATTTTTATTCTTTGAATCCTTTGATCAGAACTGCATGTTGCATACATAATGGATATTTCTTTTTTTAATATTGAATGCCTCACTTTACATCTGTGAAAATTTTCTGTCCAAACCCACACAGTCAAAAGGTATTCAGTGCACCCAGTTTGAAGTAGAGGTTTAGTTGGATTCAGCTCCTGGTTTAATAATTATTGTAGTGAAAACCACTGGATCTGTTCTTGTTACAAAGGTAAATAAAAACTGTATCTAATCTGCTACAGCAGTTCAGCTGCATCCCTAGTGTTTTGGGGCTTACCTTTAGCTGTTACATTGAGCTGAAAATGCGTGTGATGATATTTTCAGTGGCACACTTGGTAGGTTATTGACTTGCTACTGTAAATTAAAAAACATGAGCAGAGGATCTCTTTATCTAAATGTAGTCATAATTATAGATACTTCTGACAGCTTTGAAGAATTGGGGAGAAAAATATATTAGCTTAAGGAAAATCACCTTATTCTGTCATTTCTCTAAGCATGAAAATCCTCTCTCCTGCCCACCACCACGCCATTTTGTACACTCATCCATTATCTTTAACATAATCTAATTGACTTAAATTTTAGTTGTTCATACATTGTGGATATGTAAACTAAAAATGCTTTCAGAGTCCACCCTAGTCTTTCTCTCCAGTTACCTTTCTTATCATGTTGGCCTCTCCTGCTCTGGTCAGTAGTATTGATGTTGATGTACAAACTCTCCATTGCCTAAGGCAAATGTACTGATTTTTCTCCCCTTGCTCCTGCTTCTGTGTCCATTTCCCATCTCATCTTTTTGAATGGCTTCTCTTTGAAGACCAAGTATCTACCACTGTCCCTTGTTGTAGTCCTACTTTTACACATCCTCCGAAGCAAAGGGTACTTGGGGACTAGAGGTCTTTCTTCCCCTACCTGCAGATCCCCCATGTGTCAGATGGGCTGCATCCTGTACTTGGTCATGAGATCTTTTCAGAAGTTTCTTGTCTTAGAAACTGATTGAGAGAAAGTACCTTCAGTCCTAGGAACACATTGCCTTGTCTACAGCAAAGGAAGTGCAGGGAGCAGAAAAGGATCTCATCAGAACAATCTTACACAGCATCAGGATTTTAAAAAACCTGTCTTTTAAATGCACTAGAGTGAAATATAATGCGTCGAAAGTACAGCTGACAGGGACAGCTTGTTCTGGTTCAACACAAATACAGAGGGAGATTTTTCTTTCATGAACAAAGCAAGAGTCTGAAACTAAAGTGTTTGTATGTATATATTGAGACACCTTCAGTTACTAGTTACTTAAAAGTGGTGAAATATTTTATTTTCCAATGCTTACTCCTCCATGTGTTATTTAAAAGAAGAGAATGTTATTATTCCTCTCGCTTTTAGACAGTTGCTGTATCTTGGTAACAAGAAAAAGGAATATACAGGAAATTATTATTTTCACTAAAAGTTGATTGTAACAGTTTGGTAGGGTAATTTGATGATGATGATGGAATTAGTTTAATGTCAATAATATTTTAAAATATTTCACAACTTAGAAGTGATATTTCAGTCTTAAATTTTAAGCAGAAGTTTTATAAAATGTGAAAGATCTGACTTTACTCACAAATGTATTACTTTGTGTAGGAAGGTAAAAATCACCACAGGAAAAGGAAGAAAGCAGATCGTGGTGATGGACCTTTATCGTCAGAATCTGTGTCTGAATCGGATCAGACAGAAGAGGTCAGTGTGAATCCTCAGTTTCAGATGTTACAGTGCTTGTACTTTAGTGATTCATGAGTGAATCAATCAATCATTAGCTTAGATTTAATACACTGTTGAAACTGTTCAGCACTGTATAAGTGAATCGAAGAGCGCAGTGCACTCAAAGTTGTTTGTATTTTTCCTTTTAAAATAAACTTTTAAGGATTGTTTAGTCTAGCTTCTATCACCTACAAGTAATTTTGAATTAATTTTCTTGAGAATCAACTTTTTATGGATACTACATTTGGTTTCATTTTCTTTAGGTGCAAGCAAAAAAGAAGAAAAGCAATGAGGAAAAAGAGAAAACTGCAAGTATCCCTCTTACTCATACTGTAGTTTTAGGATATAATACTCTGTACTTGGTTAATTTCCAGTTTCACATTTTTCACTAATACAAATGTTTCATAGCAGTAGTCTACTGTTACATCTAAATTAAGTTTCTCTATTTACTTGCTGAAGTCACTTTTTCAATAGTTGAATTAAAGAAGAATTTGTCACTCTTTTGCCTATATGTGATTTGAGATTTATACAAATTTAACACTGTAGAACATATTTTCTTCTGTATTAGTGTCCTAGAACTACTAATACCTCTGTGATATTAAGTAGGGGAGCAGTTTGCCACACAGACAGACATCAGGGCTTTTCCTTCATTAGCATTGTGTGTAATTCCTTGCTAAGCCTTCTCTGCCACCATGGAAAGGGCCTTAGGACAAAATTGCTGCAGCATCTTTGCCATTATAATTCTTCTCCCAACCAGATAAAAAGCTGCCAGCAACCTGCTACTTTTCTCAATATTTTTTTCTTTGTATCTGTTGGTGAAAGTGAGAGGAAGGTTCAGCAGTGATTTATGTGGAATCCAGATTTACCACATGTACCTGAGGTTCCTCAGTGAGGAGTACAGTGGGTTTGGGATCCTAAACGCCCACCTGAGATGTCTTTGTATCTGTGTCCCCTGTCAGCAGCAGTGTTCCTTACCAGGCATCTCAGTTGTCCACATGAGGTAGGGCAAACAGAAGGTCTGCATTAGTCATCTAAAAATACAGGCATAGGATTATCAGTGATACTCAGTACACATTTCTCCATGGAACTTGCTTGTTTTTTCAGACTCATATGAACCATTTGCCATATCATTTCTAGTGATTGCTTATGGTCTTTTTCATAAAATATTTGCATGTGTAAGGAATATGTATAAAACAAAGCTTTAATACTGATTGTTTCATTTATGCAATACCACACCTATTTGAGAATTTCAGTTGAAATTCTGCTTTCAAAAAGACAAGATTGCATCTCTGAGCTTCTGTATTACAGTGATCAGAGTACTACCTTTAGGACTGAGTCCAGTAGGGTTAATTTGATTGTATGTATATATACAGCTGAGATCACAATTGTTTTATGTTAAACAAGGTACACGTGATAGTCTAGCCAAGTGTAGTTGAGCTGTTTAATTTTACACAGTAAATTTAAGTGCTTACTTTAAAAGCTGTAAAGATCCTAGCTATTCCCAAATCTGTCACTACTGGTCAGCACTTCCTTATTACTTTCTCAGTAATCTAATGCTCTGAAAATAATATAAAATATTAGGAAATGTCATAGTGACAGTGATCAGAGGTGTAAAATAGCCATACCATGGTGGAGATAAATTTAAATTGAAGACTGCTCATAATAGTGCAAATTGCCAAGTAAAGTATTTCTTTTTCTGATTTCTCAATAGGCCTCTGTAGAAATCTCTTTTGAAATGTCTTTCAAAAGATATCCTTTCTGGGCTCTCATTTTGCATTAGCAGAATGTAATAGACAACAATTTTATTATACAATAACTTTGGTTTTTTGGGGTTTTTTTGTTTCTTTTTAGGATAAAACAAAAAAGAGAAAGAAGCACAAGAAACATGGTAAAAAGAAGAAAAAGAAGACTGCTGGTTCAAATTCAGATTCAGAATAATATTTTAAAACAACCGGAGACTATCAACAGAAGTGCAATGACTAAAGGAAACTTAAACTGTGAAATGACAGCAAACTTTACCAAACTGCATGAGTTTTCCTGTGTTTTAGAAATGTTCCTAATCTTTCAGTAGCCAGCCAGATGCAGCTGTGCTGGGAAAGGCCGTTGTTATTGCCTGCTGCTTAATACACGAGGTACAACTTTGATAAGATTCCAGTAAGCAGTGTTAGATGTTTGAGACAATATGAGATGGTAGGCCACCTGAGGTGTAAAATATTGGAAAATAAGAGTTAAACCTTTTAGATAGTAAAAATAGTCTTTTAAAGCATTAGTAAAAGTCTTTATTTGTAAATCAGGACAAATTAAATCCCAAGTTCATCCTGCAGGTTAACATTATGCATAAACTACAAGCTGGTGTCTGCTAATGGAAAATTACTGATAACATTTAAAAGGCTGCCTTTGTAGAAATGTGTATCATCTGCCCCATTACCGTCTCCATGCTTATGAGAAAGGGAATGCTACCATTCTGGCTACCTGAATAGGGTGCCTTTTGCCTTTGATTCTTGCAAATCTTTGCTACTTTTAATCCATGCATCTCTGCATTCCTGGGAAGCTAGAGCTATTGCCAGCAGACTTTTCTGAATGAGCAGTTTTGAGCTTCCAAGCATGTGCTTCTGCATTAAGCAAGAGCAATGACATTTTGCAGTATAACTGACAGTCAAAACCTGAAGATTTTACCTCTGCTTTTTCAAAATAGTGATAGACCTTTGCTAGTAAATATGCGCATTTCATTTAATGTAATTTTGGTTTAATTGAAAACTTCTTGCAAACACTGGTAGCTTTCTTTGCATTATCTTTAGAATTGTTTTGCATGATTTGTACCATTTTTAAATTAACAAAATGCAGGTTATCATTTGTTGTAACCAGTTCTATGAATTACGTTTCACATGAAGATTTTCATGTATGTATTTAGTTATAGTTAAGTTCATTGCTGTGTTTAAGTGCACACTTGCTGAAGTTATTTAGCATGTAAAAAGCAAGGTTTTGATACCTTAACAGCTTCATATTGAAGCTGATTTTACTCTGAGCAAGTTCAGTGGCAGATCTGTTATGTGATGTGTCTTGTTAGATAAAAAAACTACTGCCAGAATCTCATTAAAGATACTGTTTAAACAGTTTGTATTTATATTTTTGTACTTGAGGGCTACAGAATGTTGACCTAACTCATAAAGCTGTTTTACTTTAGTTTAGTTGCTTTAGATAACTGAAAAAAAAGCTTTTTTTAATTAAATGTGCCCACAAGAAAACATGAGCAACCATTTGATTTTAGTTTACATTAAATTCTCACTACATCTTCCATTGAAATACTGATTGCTGGACCTTCTGTTAGCCTTTAACAAATGCCCATCCATCCCAGGTAGTCAAATATAGATTGTATTTTTGATCTACCCCTTTTTTCCATTGCACAGGTGCTAACTTAGAACTTACCTCTATTGCATATGGATGTTTCAAATGTTGTGTTGCCAAGAATTTCAGGACTTTCAAGACATTGATTATTAGTCTGCAAACCATAACTAAAATCTGTGGGAGAAAGGTAATTTCATATTGCCATTGTAAAGAGAAATTGTCTTCAAGTTCTTGGGAGAATACAACCATTGAGTTGCAGCAATGTGCATCTAAACAATAGTAATATTTTCATCAACTATTTTATACTCTTGGGCTTGATGTTACCAATTCTAGACACTCTTGTCAGTGAGGTTAAAATAAAGGTGATATGCAGTGAACAGAGGGGTTTGATTTGGGGTTTGTGTTAAGTTTTGTTGGGGTTGTTTTCTTTTTAAATTGTGGTGTTGCAGTTTTGGTAAAAGAACCTGTAATGAACCATAGCATAAATGCTCTGTCCTATGTGATATCTTATTTGACTTTTACTCAACCACCTGCCACAGAAAGAAATAAAAATGGAAATGAGACCCAGTCTTCCAAATACCTAAGCTGGTTTGGAATTTTAATTGTGTGACTGTAATTGTCTGTTGTGCTCAGCTGTAGGATTGGAGTGCTGCTGTCATGCTTGGGAAGGGGTGTAGCTGCTTAAGGGGCTTATGGGCTTTGTCAGTTCTCAACAAAGCTGCTTTAGTACTGAAAGGGAGCTGCTTCAGTTTGCAATACATTAACAAATGTCTGCTCTTGCATGCCCTTTTTCCTGAAGGAAAGGTGGAGCCTGGTCTCAGCCTTTCAGCTTTCCCGATGTGCCCGCACCGAGGTCATGAGATGGTGATGGGGGTTTGGGGTGGCACCTACACCCATGTTCCAAGTTTCACCAGAGGGACAAAGAAAACGAGCAATGTCAGAATAAGAGTGGTTTAATATATTTGTGCCTTCTGACAGCAGATGAACAAGTACTCTTTTCTGTTGTAACTTTTAGCTTTTTCCCCCCACAAACATTTTTACAAATTTAAAATGCAGTTATTTTATTTTTTACGCCTGCAGTTTTTTTGACTGCGTGTTAACACGATCTCTGCTCTGCCTGTGTGTGTTTCTGTCCGGCCCGCCCGTGCGGCCCCGCGGCCCCGCCAGGCCGCGGCCCCCCCGCGTTGCCAGGGCAGCGGCGGCGGGAGCGGCTCTCGGCCGCCATGAGCAGGAAGGGGAAAAAGCTCCTGGTGGACTCGCTGACCCGGTCTGCCAAGCACTGTGAGTCCCCCCCGGGCTGCAGGGGCCGCGCCGCTGCCCGGCCGCCCCCCGTTGTTCCCCTGCTCATGCCGCGTGGCCCCGTTCGCCTCCCATGGGAGGCACTTCACCGGCGCCCCCTCAGGAACAGCGCTTGGGGCCGGGGGTGGTATTGGTGTCATGGCCCCGGCCTGTTTTGCCAGCTTAACTTACAGCCTGTGTTTGCTTGTGTTTGGACCGGGCAGTTACCAAAAGCGAAGTGGAATGTCTGGTCAAGCTCTTCGACACGCTGGTGGCCAAAGCCAGCAGCCAGTTTGCTGGGGCCGGCTTCGACCGCACGGTGTTCCGAGACACCCTGTACAACGCCTTCGGCATGACGGATGACGTGGTGTTGGACCGAGGTGAGCTGGGCACGCAGCTCGGAGCGCTCTGGAGGGGCTGGGGTGACGCTGCCGGCCCGACGAGTGTCCGTACCAAACAGCGCCGTCTGGTCCCGGCCAGGACAGCAGGGGAGCTGTTGAGAAAATGGCATTTTTTCTTTCTTTATGCGTTACAGTTTTCCCTTAGATCTGGAGAGCTCACGCTCTAGCTCGAACCACAGCAGCCAGAGGCCGTGGTGCTGCCCTGTGGCTGTTTCTCTCTCAGTCTCTGTAGTGCCGTGATGGAAGAGGGCAGCGTCACTTTCCTCTTTTCTCCGGTGCTTCCACCGGGAGCTGCGGGCGCTGCTGGGCAGCAGCTCTAGCTCAGGCCTGGAAGTGCCAGGAAGGCATTCTGATACAGTGGGTAACTCTGGGAATAGGGGCTCTGTGAACAGCTCTGAAGGGCCTGGGCAGATAGTACAAGGAGGGGAGAGTAATGAGCCAAATAACCCCTCGAAGATACAGTGATTTCACAGGTTGGTAACAAGGGACATGTTTGCAGTCACTGTGAAAGCTGAAGGAGTGATCTCTGATGTAGAGGTGTCTAGAGGAGTATGCAGAGCAGGCATGAGTCTGCTCTTCTTTCAGTCTCAGGCTGCCAAGAGCCACCCCTTGGTTCAACTTTCTCCATGTCTCTAGCAGGAGAGCTACTTACATGCCATAAAATAAAAACTTGTTGCAATTTTGTTCAGCAAATCAAGTGTGTCATGGAAGATACCTCACATTACCTTACACATTCTTAAAAATTATTTTAATGCTTACATGCAAAGGGTGTGATTTCAGTTCGCAAAAGCTATTGTCTTCTAAGTCAAAAATGCTTGGCTCTGCATGGAGAGATGTTCCTTCAGCCAACTTACTAATTAATATTTGAAAATACAAATTATTACAGATGTTAGTGGATGCTTTCAACTCCTTGATTATGAATTACTGTATTACAGTTTGTATGAATAGTGAAGCTGTGAGATTGAAAGTTGCTTAGGGAAGGGAAAAGAAAAATATTTTGTTACATGACAGAAAAGAGGTTATTTTTCTTTGTAGATTTAATATATATTGTTTCTAGGATTACTGTGTCCAAGATTTTCCAAGACAAAACCTAGTAATTTAAATCTCAATCTGTATGCAGAATTATCCCTCATTTTAAGGGATATTGGTTTATTTGCTTTATATCTACATGGAAGCATAGTTTCTGTAGTTGTTTAAGTCAGGAAGGCAACAGATCAGACAAAACCTTACCAGGCAGGATTCTGGAGTGTAAGACAGTAAACTGAGGGGCAGAATCCCTTTCATTGTTACATCTTAGAGTCAAGAATGGTAATCTTACCTTGGTGAAAGCAGACAAACATCTTAAGAAGAAAGATAATTCGCAATTTTACTGAATTTAAGAAAACATTGCTTTTTTTGTGTTTCTCTATCATATAAATTTGAAATGTGTCTAATACAATTCCTAGTGTTCAGCACTTTTGATAAAGACAACACTGGCTGCATCACTGTGGAGGAATGGGTGGAAGGCTTAGCAGTGTTACTTCGAGGGACACTGGAAGAGAAGATGAAATGTAAGATTGATCTGTATGCTAATATTTAGTAGTAATGATTGAATTCATAACAAATAACACATTGCTTTTGTTATAATTTAGTAGTTACTCTTATAAAGTATTTGTTAATTGAAAATTTTTCTTCTGTGTTGTTTAATGCAATGAAACTGAGTTCTGAAATGGCTTCTCTGAGAAAGTTTTTTTTCTGTGTAAACAGCTGTTACCACAGCCACCACCTTTTTTTGTTGCTTACAAAATCTTGCATTTAAACTGAAGTTTATTCTGCAGCATACACTTTAAACAAAATACATGTTTTTGTATTCAGACACAAAATTAGAAAGAAGCAGATGAATCTCTAGCATGGTTTTGGCTAATTAACAGTCTCAAGCCAAGCAAGACCAGTGCCAATATTCATTTACTGGCACAGTGGGGACACAGCAGCAGTTGCATTAGCTCCAGCAATTCTTCAGGTTGGAAACACAGATGGACAAACTGTAAGATGGTAATGAGCCTCCACAGTAATGATAGAGAAAGATGGAGAAGAAAAAATGGCAAGAACTCTAGAATTTTAAGCAGCAGGGGAAAAAAATAGGGCATGTAGAGTGAAAAAAGAACCAAAAAACAATAGAAAAAGGAGTTCCTAGGCTGCAGCATTAGCAATCCCTACTGCATTACATAAATTCATCTGGAAGTGGTCAGGGGTGTCACAGCATTAGGATGTGTGCCCAGGTTGTGATTCAGTGTGTCAGTACAACCACAGACAGTAAAATATGCATTCCTGCTGTGAGCACCATAGAAGATACTAATGCTTTGTGATGAAGTGCTGTCTGTCACAAGTGTTTGCCAGGAGTGTTTCAGCATATATATGATAAACTTGGCTCAACTGATAATGTACAGCTCAGATTTTCTGTCTACAGGTAGCAGCTTGAATGGTATGTGATTCTAGTTTGTAATCAATTTGAAATTTATTTGTATTTCAAAAGACTGTTTTGCCGTTTATGACCTGAATGGTGATGGATACATTTCGAAAGAGGAAATGTTTCAAATGCTGAAACAGAGCCTTCTCATACAACCAGCAGATGAAGAGCCCGATGAGGGAGTTAAGGACTTGGTAGAGATAGCACTGAAGAAAATGGCAAGTACTTAACTTATCGTGATACTTGAGGGTCTTTCAAACATTCACTAACTGATACTTTAAACCTTTCTATGAGGTAACAAAATAAGTATCTAATTTGCAGTGGGATTCTGCAAGTCTCCTGAGGAAAGCCAGAAATATAATCCAGATCTAATGAGTCCCAGTCCAGTATTCTCATATGAAATCCTTAATTTAGTATGTGAATGTACTATAAACTTTATGTATAAACTAGCATGTGTGTATGTGCATGTACATCTGTGCATGCCCAGTCAAAGCAAAAGGCCAGTCAGAAGTGGAAAACTCAAAAGTGTAAGCTGCATTTATTCCATCAGTACAGGCATCTGCAGTAGTTTCATTTTTAAGTACATTTATGTTTTACCAACCTATCATCAAATGTCTTTATCCAATTTATTTGTATGCATTCTATTAGAATACTAAACTCAAGGTTATTAATGTGAAGCTTGTCTTACAGTGCTTAATCCAGAATATCAGAGCAGCCGGAGACTGTCAATATTTTAATCAAAGCAAGATATATATACTCTCCCCTTCAATGGTGGTGGTCAAAAATTTTCACTTCAAACCAGGTCTTGCATCCCAACTCCTTTTATTTAAGCCCATCTTTTCAATTTTTCAATCCCACCCTTTTTACCTTAGGTAGAGGGAAGTCACACTAATCTTTCCTGAGCATAAACTGATGACCTCCAATTTGGAAATCTAACTAAAAATAGAATCCATGTTCTTTAAATATCTGTTAAACAAAACTACAAGTAATAATCCTTTGCTGAAGTGTTCCCTTCCTTTTGCAGGACTATGATCATGATGGCAAGCTTTCTTTTACGGACTTTGAAAAAGCAGTCACAGATGAAAACCTTCTCTTAGAAGCCTTTGGACCATGTTTGCCAGACATAAAGGTACCTTAACCTTGAGTTTAAAAAAAAAAATGGCACAAGCCATTTCCTTACAGACACTTGCACCAATCCTGTGAATGTCAGGGTATCTTAGGCCACTGTTGGCTTCATCCTCTCAGTGCCAGTTCTGCTATCCAAAGGTGGCCCCCGAGTGCTCCCACTCCAGGGTTGTTGCAAAACAGTACTGCAGATATTAATCTCATCACTAAGGGAAATTTCAGTCCTGTACACTGTCATCCCAGGCTCTAGCATTTCTGTTTTCATCCAGTTTATCACATTCTGCAGCTGGGCCTTCTTGCCCTCCATGCCAGATCATTCCTTGGTGACATACCCCTACCACTGAGCAGTTAAAATTTTAATTTCTCCTTCAGCTAGAACATTGAATGTTCTGGCTGGGCTGCCAGTGATGACACCATTCATGTTATGAATTTACTTTTTCTAAGCTAAAAAGCAAGTCTTCGCTGCATACATATTTCAGTTCAGTACCTTTTTGTTTGGACTAAATAGAAATCTTTTAGTTAACTGAAAATTAACTTTTTTTTTTTTAACAGAGAATTATGTCATTTGAACAGAAAATTTTCCGAGAAATTCCTAAATAATAATTCCAAGTTGTAACTCCACTGCTGAATACTGTTAAAAGGGGTCTTCATCTTCACCATTCTTTGTGATCTAGTAAAAAGTCGTATTTCAAGTTGCTCCTAAGCTTCAGTATTCCTTTGCTGTTAAAGTTGTCAAATAAATGAATTTACTTCTATAACTCTACCTAAATAGAGTTCTTCTGTGAGTTATAAAATATGTAACAATATGAGGTACACAGGACAACACTGCAGCAATAATACAGTATATTGGTTTCTTCATTCCAAGCCATTGGAATAACACCATTTTAAATAGGGAATCACTGGGAAATGCAATATAAAGAAAGTTTTTTTTTACATAAAAAAATACATATTTTAAACTATATTCTTTACAAAAGGACTATTGGAAGATGCTGCCAGCAGTATCTATATTCTTCTTCTCTGCTTTACAGCTGGTTTGGCTGAGCTGCTCTCTGGCTTTTCCACAGACGTTGAAACTGAATCTGCTACCTAAATTGGAGGGAAAAAAAATTTAGTAACCTGTAACCATTACTTTTTTAATGCTCATTTTAGAGTAAGGCTGTATCTCTAAGATTTGAGTATTGGGAGCCATTTATTACTATCATCACACTTGTGTTGAATTTTCCTGCTAACTAGAGGAAGAAAGTAACATCAAAAGGCAGCATTAAACACAAGAGAGGTGAAACTTAGAAGATTCAGCACTACCATTTTTGTATTTACCTACACAAACTGATTTCAGATAGTCAGTGATACAGTATCCCATGTGTCATCTCCCTTCTTCCTAACAGGTGTTTTTGAGTAAGGTTTGATGTGCTTTATAAACTCAGGTATTTCAGGAAATGAAGGGAAAGCAGAAACATGCATTTTGACATGTATTTTAGACAGGTATTTAATACAAAGAGTGCATATTTGTAAGATATGCACTTTCAAATCAATCTAGTTAGTCAAGGGAGCTTTTTCATATCTTACTGTAAGTGATATGTTCTATCAGGAATGTCTGACCTGCTAATTGATTAATATCCTCCATAAAAGGATACATAGCTTAACACATCCTTCCCAGCATGGAATTAATGATTCTGTACAGCTCTTAATGGCATAAGAAACGTTGGAGCAAAATTACATTGAGCTCTGACTTCCATTATTTTCCTTTCAGAAACCAGATACAAGTAGCACACTGGAGTCAGCAGGACTGCCTGCAAAATTATCATGCCTTTACATGTGTAGAAAATAAAAGTGGTTTATGAAAAATCATGTAAGAACATGCACTGACATTTACACTTTCTCAAATGTAGTGTAAGAGGTCTGGAGTAGAATTACCTGCAATATTCTAGACTGTGGAAAAGTTAAATAGTAAGAGCACTAGCTTTAAGTGGCAGATAATGAGTGAATGCTGAATAAAGCGATCAGACAGTCACTATTTTTATGTATAACAAGCACCTATGTTTGAACTATCAGAACTTTAGGAACCCATACCTCTTTCAGTTTATTTCGAATTAATGTAGCTGAAGTATTCAAAGACTCATCGTCCATATCCACTTTAGGTATTTCTGGTAGTTGTGGACCAATAACAACTTCAGTACTGTCCTCGCTTGTTCCAATGAGGGAAAACTTGTTACCTTCTTCTCTTTTCCTCTTACGTTCTTGAAGGTGAGTTGTACGAGGCATAAACCTGTCAATTCCATTGCAAGCTGGAACCATTCTTGGCTGCATTAAGGAAGCTGGTGGAGTATGTCCTCCTGGATGTACACTTGGAGTTAAAGATGTGTTTTGACCAAAGTACCCAGAAATTTCAGCACAATTGTTATCATAGGGTGGAGATGTTAACAGGCTCTGATTCTGATTCCCAGATGGAGATGCTGTGCTGTGGGATAGCCCAGGAGAACTTGTAAAGCAGGACAGATCCCAGTTACTGGCTATACTTGATCCTGATGTACTCCATGGACAATCATGCTCAGAGTTCTTTGAGGTTGTCTTCTTAGGGCCTTCTACTCTTCTTAACACAAAGCAATCTTTAAAATAACAACAAAGAACCACCTTCACTATTTCATGTCATTATTAGTTCTAACAGCCAAGAACAAAACTTTTGATATAAATGCAGAAACAATACCAGATACCCAGTACCTTTCTGTGATTATTTTTAAGCTTAAAATACAAAATATTCAACTTTCAAACCAGTTGAAATTTTCCAGTCTAGTGCCTTTGCTGGTTTATAACACTGAAAAAACCACAGATGTTTTGATGTTAAAAATCAGTGGGTTTACTCCCTTTAGAAATCCTCACACAGAGACTAATTATACCCAAGTATGTGAGCACAAGAGGAGAAGCTAGTGCTCAGCAATTTGCTTATTCTTCAGCTTGCCCAGCCTTCAGCACTGCCTGGGAACTCTGTGGTACAGGAGCCTTTGTAAACACAGTCCATTCTTAACATTCCCCCAATGCAAAGATGTGGGCTGGAGAAATTTTTTTGACGGTTCTGGTATGGTCATATTCCTTCCAAAACTGTCCCTTTGTCATGCCTGAGGAGGCTGGAACAAGGGTAAAAGTGTGATCCCAAATTTACTGCCAGTGCTTTAAATTTCTGGTAACATTTTGAAAGAAAACAAAAAGTGAAGGAAATACTTCATTATTAAAGCTTAATAACTTCATTATTTTAGTCAAAAAATTACTTTGAAAAGGATATAGCTCTCTACATACGGAGAGATGTCTCCCTGTAAGCATACTTAAAATGCATCTGTATTGGGTTTGCATGGCCTGGTTTTTTGTAGCAGGGGGCGCTACAAGGTTGGCTTTTGTGAGATGCTGCCAGAATCTTTCACCATGTCTGGCAGAGCCAATCCCTGGTGCCTCCAGAGATGGATGTGCTGCTGGGCAAGGCCAGGCCGATTAGAAATGGTGGTAACACCTCTGTGGTAGCAGATTAACAAAGGACAATAAACAAGAAGTGGTTGCACAGCTGTAACTATGGCCAGAGAAGAGCAGAGTGAGAAGGTGAGAGGAGCAGCCCTGCAGACACCACGGGCAGCACAGGAGGGGCAGGAGGTGCTCCAGGCCTGGGGCTGAGATTCCCCTCAGGCCGTGGAGCAGCTGTGGCCCTGCAGCCCATGGAGGCCATGGGGATGCAGGGATCCACCACAGCCCGTGCAGGAGCCCCAGGCCGGAGCACGTGGATGCCTGGCAGGAGGCTGTGATCCTGTGGGAGACCCGAGGAGAGGGGCCCTGCTCCCAGGCTGGAGCTGCCTGTCCTTGAAGGACTGCACCCCGAGGAGGAGTGACCCACACCGCAGCAGTGTGGGGAGGACTGTTCCCCATGGCATGGACTCACATGGCAGCAGGTCACAGGGAGCTGCTGCTCCTGAGATGAGCTCACGTTGGAGAGGTTCACAGAGAACTGTCTCCTGTGCCACCCCACGGTGCAGCAGGGGAATGACTCCTCTCCTTGAGCAGCAGGAGAAGCCACGGGTGATGGACTGACCACAACCCCCATTCCTTGTCCCCTTGCACTGCTGGGGTAGGGGGTAGAGCTGAGAAGGGAGGAAGGTGTTTATAAAGGGCTTGTTTTACTTCTCATTATCCTGCTCTGATTTTATTAGTATTAAATTAACTTTATGTCTCCAAGTAGAGCCTGTTTTGCCTTGTTGGTATTTGATGAGCAATCTCTGTCCTGGTCCTTATCTGAACCCATGAACCATTTGTTAAATTTTCTCTCCTCTGTCCAGTTTGTGGAGGGCAGTGAGTGAGTGGCTTTTGGCATCTGGCCACCACCAACACACTACAGTACCTTTAAAAGAGGTAGGTAAAGTGTTTTCTTTAACGCTTTAGCCAAAACCCCACCCAGTACTGAAGAACATTAAAGCCTTACAGGAAATTTAGTCAGGATTCTATAGGAAATTTAACCACAAACCTCTTTGATTTGTTGCTTTTGCTATATACTTTCTTCTATCCTGCAACTTCTCTCTAGTTTCTTGGACTGTTTCAAATTCTGGAGCATAGCACACGTGCAGCAAACTACCAAAGAAACTTCGTTCATCCATTTTTTTCTTGGCCACCCTGAAGGGAATTAAAGTCTGTCAGCAAAACTGAGGATTTTACTCCAACTGTTTAGAAACTTAACACATTGCCAAGTACAGAAGGTGTAAAAGATTAAGATAACAAGAGGCAGATATTGCCCTGTCCAATACCTTGCACACTGCAGCTTCTGGAATTTTATAAGGTACACTTCAGTAAACTGCTCTGCTGGATATTCATCTAGAGCATGATATTCCTCAATGGCACCATATAATGCAAATTGTTCAACTAATTCCTTCATAACACCTAATGCAGGAACTCCTTGTATCAGTAAATAGCGAGATTCCAAGTTGATAGTGTAAACCTGAAAAAAACAAAACCAAAGACTATTCAAAAACATTCCCAGTCTTGCTTTATTGCAAAAGGCACGCATTTTCTCCATGTTTTCTGTTTTTCTCCAAATCCTCTCAGGATGCTGAAAACCCCTATGTACTCTCTTTCACAGGACAGTAAGTGCATGGTTATTTGGGACCTCTTCATCACTGAGCAAGAGCTGAACTCATGCCTCTCATGCACAGTAAAACTCAAATGAGACTTGACTTTTCTGCACAAGGTCAGAGTACTGCTGCCAGTTGCTGAGTAAAATCTCTGATGTCTCTGGCCAACTTCCATGCAAGATGGACTAGTAACCAGTTCATAGGAGGTACTGTCAAAATACAGAAAAAACACTGAAAAATCAGTCTTCTTCATTGGCAAAGAAGTCATGCAGGTGAGGAAAACTGCTTTTTTCCACATAGGGAGTTAAAAAACAATTTCCACAATTCCCTGGGGCAAATCCTGTGTGTACAGAGCTGTCTACTTCCCATGGTGATCCAACAGCATACATTTTTAAGACACAGATAAAATCTGGATGCTAAAATCTGGATGCTGAGAGAAACAAGGTCTTCTCCCAGCAGGTTAAAAACTAAACCACCCATTCTCTTCTGCTTTGTGTAGTGACTGCCACAGAACAGACTCTAAGCAAAGCTTTTCGATGGCTCCCTGTGTACAGTAGGCAGCTAGGAAACTCATCCCTGAGATCAAAGGAAATTTATTCAGAGTTTGTTAAAAAAAACCAACCCAAACCACAAACATTTAGACTGCATAAATTATACATATTTCTTAAAAAAAAACATCTTCTGGACAAAGTGGGAACTGCTTGGGAAATCAACTCTCAAACTTCCACTATAAAAGTCTCCACAGGCAGGTCACACAAGTTTTCTTGTGGCAGCAGCACACTCCCACCTACATTCTTTTGGGAGTACAGGACATCGCTTTCACTATGCGATTTTTTTTTTTTTGGAAGGTTTGTACTTCTACCTCTTTCTTGTCCAGGAAGAACAGATTCAAATAAGATTTTTTCCACACCTGGGACACCCATACTGTTTCTCCTGCGTGTATTCTCCAGTGCCCAGTGCTGGCTGGATGCCTGTGCTGGCCAGAGCTCTGTGGATGCACAAGGCTCTCTGTCCTCTACCCCACCGTGTAAACTTGGAAGAACAAAAGAACTTAATAGCTTTGAGACTTCATGAGGTATGGGAGGATTGAAATTTTACAGGAAGGTGGTGATAGTGAAAGAGATGTGCCCTATGAGCGTGGGCACGGAGCCACTGTGAGACCACACCTCAGATCCCGGGCCCAGGGCTCTCTCCCCAAGGCACTGAGGTGCCGGAGCACGTCCAGAGAGGGGCAGCGGGTCTGCATCACAGGTCGGATGAGGAGCAGCTCAGCGAGCTGCCAGGGGCTCAGGTTGGAAAGAAGGTGGTTCAGGGAGCCCTTATGGCTCTCTACAACTCTCTGACAGAGGCTGGAAACAGATTGGGTTGGACTTCATGATCTTAAAGGTCTTTTCCAAACTAAGCGCCTCCTTTCTCACGCCAGCCCTTTAAGGTGCCGCTACAGCTCGCTGTACACTGAGCGCACCCAGAGATACCCAAATCTCGCAGTTCTGCTGCAGTAACGAGACGCTCCTGCCGCGCAGCAGGCGAGGCCCAGAGCCTCTCTCTCTCCCTCCCGGGGAGCCGCGGGACTCCAGCGCAGGCCCGGCCGCCCCCAGCCCCGTCACCCGAAGCGGCCCGGCCCCTCCCGGCCCCTCCCGGCCCCTCCCGGCACCTCCCGGCACCTTCACGGCGCGCGGCCGCCACCCCTCGCGGTACTTGGCGCGCGACTCGCAGGCTCCCAGCTGCGCGTGGTGCCGGCACGGAGCGCCCGGGCCCCCGCTGCTGCCGGCCGCCATCTTCCCGTCGGCCCCGCGACGCGCAGCCCCCATTGGCTCCCTCCGAGCGGCGGGGAGGAGGAGCCGCGGCCGGCAGAGAAGGAGCCAATCGGGGGCGGGCAGCGGGGAAATGCCGCGCCCGCATTGGCCGGCGGTGGGTGGGTTGTACCACTGCCCCGGGGGTGGCAGGGAGCATCGCCCCCCGCGGCGCCGCGGTAGGCGGGCCGTGCCCGGGCGCGCAGGGCCGGCCGGCAGCGGCCATGTGGGGCTGTGGCGACCCCGGTGGAGCCGCCGCCGCCGCCGCCGCCGCCACCGTCGTGCTGAGCGGGACCCGCGACTGCTTCCTGCACCTGCCGCCCGCGCTGGCCTCGCTCCTCCGCCTGCAGCAGGTACCGGGGCGGCGCCGCTCGGGGCCCGGGCGCAGGGGCACTCTGCAGGCAGGGAGGATTCTGTGAGCGCACCCCGCCTCCTGTTACCATGGCGATACGGAGCCGCCTCCCCTCCCCGCCGCCGGGACCCCTGGCGGGGAGACCTCGGGGAGCCCCTCCTTCCTGCGTGGCCAGTATCGTCACCAATTCCTAATAAAACGCGGGAATTTTTCTTCCCCAGCGCGGTCTGGCACAGCGGGCATCTGCGTCTCTGTCATCACTCCCTATTTCATACCAGTTTTCCCCGTAACCTGCTGGCATTAAGCGAATAATGTGCAAATGTTGAATTCAGGTGGGAGAAGAGGTGACAAATCCATGCAGAAGCCTCATTGTTGGTGTACACAAATGAAATGTGTCACTGCAGAAAGGCACTCCCGTCATGCAGAGCCCTGCTGAAGACGCGGGGTCAGCTCTGTGGAGGGCAGCGTTCACAATAAATAACATTTCACACGTGGAAAAGGGAGGAGAGCCACTGTGTGCCTCTTGGGCCATGAGCACAGAGCTGAGTGCCTGCAGAACAGGGTGGAAAGTGGCAGGAATGAGCCGAGGAGGATGCGGGCAAACCCGGGAGTGCTGGCACAGCCCCGGGCCGAGCAGGCCTCCCTCGGCACGGGTCACCTCCTGCTCTCAAGGCCAAAAAGGGCATTTCGCAACAGGAAAACAACACAGGCGTGTAAAAACCTGCTCCTTCACCTTTGGGGTGGAAGTAGGAGGTTGGTGGAATTGGAAGAGGGGCGGTACTAAATGTGAGCTTCGTTTCAGCTGCAGTTTCTGGGTGTTTTACAGATCTGATGTCAAGAGAGAGGAGAATGGAGTGCACTTGCTTTGAAGTCTTGTAATGTCATTGTGTTTGTTACGTGGACTCCTGCTTGTGTTTAACCTGAGCTGCTAAATGCAAAGATTGACTCTCAGAATACTGGATAGAAATAGTGTCTTAAATACATCTAATGAATGAAAATGTTTAAAAGTGGATAAATGGAATCAAAAGCTGGATCTAATTGCAGAAGATATTAGATAAGTTCTTCAGTTTGACATCAAAGTATCTGGGCAGTTCTGAAACAGATTGATAAAATCATTTTGGTCTGAGTTAATGTGATTTTTGACTTACTCTATATGTATCACAGAAGCACTCTTGGAGACCATGTAAATGTTATAATTTTTGTGACATCAAAGTGTGTTTATTTATTTTCCTCATTTGGGAAATACAAATGTGCAGTTACACATTTCTGTAAAATATTTTTTTATACCACATCATGCAGAAGAAAGAAAAAATAATTAATTTTCTTACTTAAAAATAGTCCATAAAAATAGAAAGCTGTTTAAGAATTGAAACCAGCACTCATGTTGGGAGTTGTACAAGCAAGGTGTAAAATCCAGATAATATCTTTAATTCCTTTGATCTCTCTAATCATATACAGTTTAGGTTGTCTAATAGTCATCTCACTTAGCTGGTTTTGTATCAATTTGTTTTCTTTCTCTGTAACTCATAGGGCCAAGCTGTGAAAGTATCCTGTGGTCATCAGCCGGTATTTTTGAGCTGGATGGAAACCAGGCATCGAGGTCACCAGGGTGAAAATATTGCAGAGATTAACAGACATTTGGCAGAGAAACTTGGCATCACAGATGGAGAACAGGTTTGAAATACTACCTTTGTTTTCTGTTTAAATAAAGAGTATATTGGAAGATAAGTGAAAAGGTAATACTTCATGAGTTAGCTATGACTTTGTTTCATGTATTTAGACAGTTTCTTTTTTAACATCTGCTCATGAGAAAAGTTAACTATCATTAAATGTCTTGAACATGAAAAGATTTGCTCATTAAACCACCAATTGCCTAAACAATGCTAGGCTAGGCTTCTGGGTAGGTCTTTGCAGGGCTGTACCAGCTCATCAATGACACTGATTTTAAGAAAATACACTTTTAAGCAATTGAAAAATTTGGAATGGGAATATTTGGTTAGGAGTTCCTGTTGTTTTACAGTAGCTATTGACTTTCTGCATATTCTTATTTAACTTACTTGGAGTTTAAATTTTCATCCCTTTTTCACCCCTTCACCATATATCCCTTTCTCTTTGAATATTTGTTTTCACCTCATATCTTCAGATAAATATCTGTCTATCTCTCTATCTGTCTATCTCTATCTAGCTGCTCTTTGTACATTTACTCTTGAACACTCTGTTAAACTTTTCATAAATGACTGTCATTGAGCAGAAGTTAGAGGTACCCAAGAGGCAGACAGAGATTTCTGACATGGGACTACTAAAATCTCAAAATCAAAGGATTTTTTTTCTATTGCTAGGTAGACATTTAACCAAACAAGAATAAAAAAGTACTGCTTTACACAGTGTCATTGTGTAGTATATTCATATTTGCCTATTCTCTTATATACAGAATTTTGTTCAACATCATAGAAGACATCAGAGTGTGACTCAAAGCAGTATATTATGTTACTTTGTTTACTTTTTAAACTTATTTTCTCTAGAAATTGTATGTCTGTTTGCAGAAATTTCCAATTTAGTAGTTGAGCAGCCAGGCATCTACCCTTTCTATTTCTAGAAACTAATAGTCTTCAACAGGAAAGCAATTGACAAAGGAGACCTAAGAAAACCTCACCCAGGAGTTGCTGGGAATAATCAAATGAATACATGATTAATTAGTTTCACCATCGTTTTGGATTCAGGAGTTACATGTTTGCTGTATGATCTTCTTTTTGCTGTGCTGGGGAAAAGATATTCCTCTCAATTATTGCTTCAAACTAAGGACATGGAGAATTTCAAAACTGATTGTTGCTTTTGTAAAAGGTGGCCTAACATAATTCTCTCAGAGGACAGGCAACTAGTTTTATCTCAGGAAAGAAATTAGTGACGTTCCTTTGAAAATTAATTGCAAGATGTTGTTTGCAAATTGTTTGTGGATTTTTTTTTTTTTTTTTTTGTCAAATGAAACCTTTGTCAAAAATTGACTTTTGAAGTCTGTATTTAATGCATTCTGAAAAACCTAAGCCACAACATCTTTTACCATTTTTCCTGATTCACATGATATTAAAACTGTTCTGTGGAGGTGGGGCTGCTACCTATGAAACCATTCATTGAGGAGCTGGGCTTGCTTTTCTATTGTACTTTTTTCCTTGTTTCTCAGCTGGTTCTAAATTGATGCACAAGTGAATTAATTTTTCAACTTTCTAAAATCCTGGGGACTGAAAAATAAAGATTTGAAAATGGAAAGATGGTGATGTGATCAAGATGTATTAAAAATGGATTGTTTGTTACCACCTGGTAAACTTCTAATTCTTTTAATATTCACTGCTTATTGACATCCCTGAGCCTAATGGGATCCATTTCCCATCCATTGAATATTCATCTGCTTATGAATTACCTAGTGCCATTAGGATGGTGTGTGCTCCAAGTTGTGAAGACATACAGTGAAGGAGATGGCAGTTTTCTAATTGAAATAAAGATAGAGCTTTTATATAAAAAATAAGGAGTTAAATATTTTCGTGTTACTTTTGCCAGGTGTTTCTTGAACCCTGTTCCCATGTGTCCTCCTGTCAGCAAGTAGAAGTGGAACCACTCACAGCAGATGATTGGGAAATTCTGGTAATAAAACCCCTTCATTGTTCATGTTCTTGTCTCACAGATGATAGTGATTCTGACTCAAGCAGTTTTTTGCACAATGCCCCATTCCTTTCAGTCTCTAACGAAATATTAAATGTGACGGAGTTTAGTTGTATTTTATATTTCAAATCGTTTATTAGAAAGAGACATACTTTTTTTCCTTCAAACAAATGTTAAAAAGGTATGCAATATTTAATTTATAATGGTATCCCATTTCCCCAGGAACTGCATGCTTCCTCCCTTGAAAGACATCTTCTTGACCAGATTCGCGTGGTGTTTCCAAGAGCCATCTTTCCTGTGTGGGTTGAGCAGCACACCCATGTTTACATCAGAATTGGTAAGCAGCGTGAGCTCATGGCTCTCGGGGCACCTCCAGTAAGCTGCGTTGCAGGGGTAGCTGCATTCATTGGCATCTTCTGCTCATACTTAGGTACACTTGTGCCAGCAGCCCCATATGGGAGATTAGAGCCATGCACGGAGCTTCTGATATGCCCCAAAACACACGGTCCTGAGGAGAATATCACCAGCACACCTGCCACAGAAAGTGACATCTTGCTCAAAAATTTTGTGAAAAATAACATGGAACAAGAAGAAACATTAAAGGATCCTTTTGCCAAACAACCTTACTTAAAGCCTGGAGTCCTTCAAGAGAGTAAGACTGATGCAAACACGACGTTTGGCTCAAATGTTCTCCCAAATATATGGAATTTCATAGGGAACATTTTCTCTAATACATCTGAGCAGAAACAAAAGACTTCAAGTGATAACGATGAAATGAGCATCTTCAAAGACAAGCTGCTGAACTTAATTCACATGGATTCCATTTTTAGAGTATGTCAATCCCAGCCTCCCAGCGTACAGAACGTATCCACCAATCATGAATTTCTGAAAAGCAATGCTGTTCACATTTTTCCATGGAATTTAGAATATATTGATTTGGATCCAAATCCTGTAGTATCATACGGGAAAATTAATGAGCTGCTTTCCCCAAGACAACGTCATCAAGAAGCAAAACAAAATCTACCCCTTGAAAAGCAAAATCATTTGACTAGTACAGAAGACAAAAACACTTCTAATTCTAATAGCGGTCAAGCATCCAGTGGGGGATCTGTTGTTCAAATCGTTTGGAATGGATTTGAAGACCTAAAGAGTGTCATAGAGTATGGCCATGATGGGGGAGCCCTGCATGTTGGAAGAGTTTGGGTCAGTTTGAGCACACCATATTTTGGGCTTTCTATTTTATAGTATTTTCTATGGGATAGTTGTGAACTGGCTACTTAACGTGCAGTTTTGGGCTGCAGATTTTGTGTTAATCTCTTGAGTTTGCTAGAACCAAATACTGTTTGCTAGAGCTGTGCTTTGTACTCATTCTAGACTGCATGGCTTACCATCATTCTCCAAGATGTACAGTGTACTCTGGGTTTCTGCACACTTAGCATTTTTACACCAAATGAGGAAATGCTTCAGTGTTTTTGAAGGGAATATATGCTTTCTTCACAATCTGTAGGTAGCCATTGTATTAATGAGAAAGTGAAAGTACCCATTCACAAACATTCAGTACTGCATTATAAGACTCTTCATCAGTTAACTCTTTGAAACGTGCCTTGACCTAGGGGTCATCAAACTGTAAAGTAATGGGATGGTGTATCCTAATGCCACATAATGTTTGTGAGTCCTTTTATACACTCTTTAAAATACATCTTGAAGGTTGATAATCCAATAACCAGCTTGTTTAATTTAAACTGTTCTAGTTTTCTTATGCCATTTTGCCAGGTGGCACAAGTCCTGGTATGGAGATACTGATGTTTCAGCTGGTGTGATAGAGCTACTGCCTGATTATGTTCTTTCTTTTCTGGAAGCACATGTGGGATCCACAACAACAAACAAAATGTGCTCCAAATCACCATTTGCCTATTTGGACATAATACAATTCTCACCATTCACTCATTGCTGTGTTAAGAATGAGAACAAGAGCCTGCAGTGGTGTTTGCTATGAAATCTTTTGACAGACATAAGAAATTTCCAAATGGCAGCAATCATAAAGTCTCTCACAGTTAAGAAATATTTATGACATGTTTTCAAATTGGTGTAAGTTTTAAAATAACATAGATTGAAAAAGAGTTTCCTTAAAAGGGCAAACTGACTAGTATGATTTGGGGAGGTATTTTCTGTCCCTCTGCTGCAGGGGTGCTTAGTTTTGGTCTTTGTAATTGTCTGTGTATATTTACCTACCCATGTAAAATTAATTTTATTCAGAAAATTAAATTAAATTGTTGTTTTTCTCCTATACTAAGAGCATTCTTGCAACATTCTAAGAATTTCTTCTACTTATTTTTTGAGCTTTTGAGTTTATTAAGTTGGTAGAAGGTCAGCTGTATTGAGCACTTTCACAAATCAGATAACAGGTAACTAGAAGTGTGCATGTAAGAGTAAGATTTGGATATCATTGTCAATGTTATAAATTCCTTCTTAATTCTCTTGAGGTTCCATTAGTGAAGAAATTGATGTAGTATTATATATGCAATGTTGTAACTAGTTTACTTTCTAATGCTTTTTTTTTCTTTTATTTTAAATTTTTCAGATTGCAGATGATCTGAGAAAAAAACTACATATCGAAATACATTCCACAGTCCGAATTAAGTCAGTTGAATCTATTCCTAAAGTTCCTGTATCTCTTACACTGCAACCCAAACAGAACTTAGTGAGTTGATATTACTGGTCACATACTTGTTCATATGCTGGGAAACTGATAATGTTGCTCTGGTCAAACTGGGGGCGGGGAGGGGATGGGAAGGAGGGCATTGTTGTTTATTTGTTTTAATTTGTTAGATAATGATCTGGAAGTTGTCTATAGAAACAATTCCAAAGGATTTTTTGGGGGGTATAATTTCTTGTTTTTTCTTTTGACTATGTAAATTTAAGTTAATAGGTTGCCATGATCAACTTAAACAGAGCTTATCTAGTATTTTTATTTTGATTAATGTGCTGTAAACATCAAGCCATTAAATTTTGGGTTACTCTTGGTAGATAACTCCAGATAGTTACACTGCTAATTGGAACAGTTTTCTATTTAAAGGAACTGGTAGGTATCACAGAGAGAGAGAGAATTGAATTGCTGAATTTTTACTTGTTGTTTTCCTGAAGCTATTAAAGGATATAGCACTTTCATCTCATAAAACATTTAAAATCATAGGGTTTTCCATTATTCTAATAGCTTCCTTATTAAAAGGGATATTGACGTGAAGGAGACATGGCACTTGTCAGGAAAATACACAGTTTTTTTAAGTTAGGTTCTCAGGTATAAAAAAATCACTGTCAAAATAGCAACAATAATTGATAATAGTTTTGCATCAGACCGTCATTTGAAGTACATTAATATGGGTTCGAATCTAGCAAATATTAAGTGTATGCCTTTAAACTTGTAAAAGAAACACAAAAAGGTAAAAGAGTCATAGAGTAAATATCCAGTTTAAGCCTTCAGGAGAAGACATGCCTAAATTTTTCCTACACTGCAATGCCCAGGCAATTGTAGTGAAAGTGTCATAGTTTGTATGTGCTGTTTAGTCTTTTGCTTTCTTTTTTCTTTTCCTCGTGGTTAATATTTAAATTTTTAAGTTATATTATTGAATTCATCAGTTTTCCTATAAGGGAGACATATTCTGAGTGAGCATCTGTGACAGTAGGAACATACTTAGTACCAGTTCTCACAGTCCATCCGATGTATCTCTGGAATTATGTATTTCCTCTAACTTGGGTGACACTGGCCTGGTTATTTCCAATGTTAACTTCCCCTCAAAGCTTTAAATGCAGCACTTGCCATCATGGTAAGGCTTAGGCAGGTTTGTTCTTAATCCCCAACAGTCTAACTTGATTTCTTACCTGCAGAAGAACTGCGGGTTTTTTTGTATTGGAGATAAAAGGATCATTGTTATTATGATCCTTGTGGATCCCTTCCAACTCAGGAAAAATTCTTTGATAATCTGACATTAATCTGCTAAAATCGTAAAAAAAAGTAGTTATGTATTCTCTTGTATATTTTAAATACAGATTTCTCCTTTTCCTTTCCAATTCAGTTAAAAAATTTTTAAGTTCTTGTAATAAAAAAAGCAGACAAATGCAGAAAGAATTGTTAAAATAACTTTCATTGATTCCCCCTTTTCTACGTGAGAATTATGCATCCGTGATTAGGACCTTAGCCAAGGGATGTGGGATCTGGACTCAATTACTTTTTTTTATTCCAGTTATCTGGGTGATCTGGGATAAGTTGCTTGGTCTTTGCCTGCCTGTTGAAGGTTGTTGGTGATGCCTCTGAACTGGATAAGCCCAGGGTTCTTTTTACAGGGGAAGGGTATATGAGAAAGAGAGGGGTGTAGTGAGCACCTGAGATAAGTCTCAGGTCAATATCAGTGAATATCTTCAAACTCAGGGTCTGAGCAGTGCCCTTGGATCTGGGAAGCCAGAGAAGCAAAACAAAAATAGAAGTTCTTTTGTCACCCTCATGTCAGTGTTCTGAGGGAAGAATCTTTGGAGGTGGTCTAGTACTCAGCTGTGGCCATAGCAGGGGCTGCACAGATATTTTCCCTAGAGCAGTTGATAGAAATGGTGTTTGTTGGCAAAAAGCTGTTTTCTAAATGAATAAAACTTACATCTTCTTCCATCTCTCTGCTGCCATAAGACAAACAAATGCCTCATGCATTGGAAGAAAACATTTTTACTTATGAACACCTGGTTTTGTTTTATTTACCTTCTTCCTTTTTCCTATTTAGCATAAAGATATCCATGAAGATGATGTTAAATGTGCATTCAGTTCTTGGCTGCAGGATTCCACTACTGATGATCACCCATGGATAATGACAAGCACAGACTGTGTACATCTGTCTGTTAAAGAAGGCAAGGATAATACTGTACTGTCTACTGTGGAATTTACTTAGCCAGTGTGCAAGTTAATTTCTGTATACGCCTTTTAACATAACTGATACCTCTTCACACTGAAAGCATAAGCTTGAGATACCCCTTAATAATTATTAACCTTTTTTAGTCTTTCATTTTGGATAATATTGTAGCAATATTTTAATGTCTTACCTTGTGAGGAGCAAAAACTGAATTTATTTGGAGTTTTAATAGTTGTTCATTGTGCTTTTACAGGAATAGAGGAGTTTGTCCTTACTGCAGCACGTCCCGTGCACATTGAAGAAAATAAGTCTGAGAATATTTTTATGCTGAGTCCCGGTTTGCTGCAAAAGACAAATATGCAAGTAAATATCACATAGTATCAGGTATCAAGTAATTTAAATTGTTATACTTGCATTTTGTATATATTTCAGTTTCGCTTTTTAAGTAAATAACATCAGTCTATTCATAAAGTTATATCTTCATCCTCTGTGTCATTTTGTAGCTTGAGGGCCTGCTGAAGTTCCAGGCATGCCATGCTTGTCATTGAATGTCGTAGATTTTGCACATCAAACTCTCAGAAAAATCAGTTAGAAGAGAGGAGAGTCAGTACTGTCCAAGTTTGAACATCCTTACTCTTATTTGTATATGTACCATCCTTATACTTAATTGTTCTCTCCTTTGGTAGCTACCTACTACACTCACCCTGCCTTTTCTCTGACATAGTTTGTGTGCCTTCTGTTTCTTCCATATTTCATTTCTCAGGAGAATAAATATTTCTATTTAGTATGAGAATTACTGCTTCTGTTAGTAATTCCAGTTGATCCATTACTTCAGCATTATGGTTATAGGAGTGAGATAATGTTTTCTTCATTTTTAAATATACAGTGAATTTTAGTGGAGAATTAAAGGTGGTTTTTTTGGCTGTTTAGAATAGAACTTGCCTGCAAAATTTAGAATTGCTGTTAAAAAATAATAGAATGACCTTTCTTTTACTAGTAGTAAACTATATGAAGGCTTCTAGAAATTGTTCAAGTGACTGAAACTAAGATGAAAGAGCAAAATGCATTTCTTAATAGCTGTGTCAACACCTCCTACTAGCCTGTTCTGACCTGTAAACCTCTGCAACCCCTGTTTGCCTGCCCAGCTTTCCATACTAGCTCCCTGGTGAACAAGATGGAAAAATTCATGCCAGATGTTTTGTCAAGTTACTTTTCACCCAGTCAGATTCCTGATCAGTTTCATTATTCTGCCTCATGAACTCTCCTGCCAGCAGGACAGGGGGAGAGCTGCAGGTAGGGGAAGAGATAGTGGGCTGCCCAGTCTGTTATAAACAGCACTTGGCCCAAAATCTAATCTTACATTATTAAATTACTGTCAACACTAGATTGGATTTTGAAAGTAGTTGTATCTCTTTCATTTCAACAATGCACCTTTCTTTGAAGCACAGCAAAGCATACATGCAGTGTTGTCTTTGCATAAGTCCAGAAATGGCTGGTCACTCCATAGCCTTCTTCTGTAGTTATATTTCGTCTAAAGTCCTAACTCTCCTTTATTGCAGGTTCTTTTACATCCTCTAAGTAAAAAAACTGATGATGACAACCAGCCACCTATGCCTGATAGAGACAAGAACCTTCCATACCACAAACTAAGCGATTTAGGGTGAGACATTTTTGTAGGAAAAAATGTGGGAGGGAATGGGAATGAGAATTATAAAAAAATAACATTGGTGGAAATGCAGACTTTTTGGAAACCATACCACATCTAAGCAAAACTGTGCATCTTTCACCTTGTGTCAGTTTTTGCTGTTCTAAGTAATATGAACAGACTTCTACATAGCAGCAAGGGACAGTGGGGTGGTTTTAGCTGGAGTGCTCAAATATACAAAATTTATAAGCTGCAGTCTGCCAATGCATGTCCTCCAGTAACTTCCACCTGTTTACTTGTTCAGCTACATTTAATAGTAAGGATCTCAAAGAACTGTAGCTCCTAAAAGTTTTGTTGCAATCATCAGCTGAGGAGAGAAATACAGAGTGCTGTGGTCATAAGTACAAGGGAAAACAGCAGTACTGTGTAGCAAACGTGAAGGGATGAGGCAGGGGAGACATGAGAGGATTGGAGTGTTGTGATAGCATGCTGTCAGTGCTGGGAAAGGCAACTGAGAATACAGTCTGTCAGCATTCTAACTCCCCCAGAGCGCAAACTTTTACTGCCTACAGAGTGTGCAGTACCTACCCTAGGCCATTTAATGTTTCCTTTCCCCTACAGAGGAGTGGACAAATTAGGAACATCTTTATTTGAACACATAAGCCACAGTCTTCTGGGGCGTCCTTTATCTCAAAAGCTGGCTGCTAATGCTGTGGGGCTGCGAAGTGGAGGGGTGCTTCTCACAGGAGGAAAGGTACTCACTTCTGCTTTCACCTTGCATGTTGTTTTCCGTGGTTGCAAATTGGTTGACCTTAGTTTTCTTTGATACTTTGCACTGAGGATACTTTGTTCTGAAGAATAAAGAGCAAGCTGAAAAAAAAGAGCAGTTAACTGAACAGAGATAATTCAGTAAAGCATTATCTCACACACACACACAGACAGACATACACACACACACACAGTGTGTGTGTGTATATATATATATGTATATATATATTTATTAAAAAAATATATACACACACACACACGTTTTGAAGATGGCTACCAACATATATATTCTCTTGTGTTCTAACATAAAATGGCAGTGGTGTTGATACTGTTATTTTGCTGTTGCCTCTTACAGGGATCCATTTAATACCATATGCCACTGAACCTAGCAGATGTCTTAACACTGAACTCAGTGGAATCAGAACACTGTACTGCATGTACCCACTCTGAATTTATCTTTGTTTCACTCTAGGGCTTTGTCCCTACCAAGTGATACAGAGACAGAATACATATATATTTTAATGAGGAATAAACTCACTGTGTTTACAGCTTCCCCAGCTTGTTGACTGGTGCATACTGTGACAAAAACACAGAAACACATTGCCTCTGTCAATTTACTTTAGCTCACATTTATTTTTGTAGGGAAGTGGAAAGTCAACATTAGCAAAGGCCATCTGCAAAGAAGCTTTCACTAGACTGGATGCTCATGTAGAAGTAATTGATTGTAAAGCTTTAAGAGGTATGACAATAGTTAATCTCAAATTTTTGCTGTACAATAGAGCCACAGTTATGAAGTTACTGAATATCTGGTCTGAATAATTTTTTTAGCATTTTTGCTGTTTTCACAAGGATGTTTGATGACCCATATTAGTATATTCAAGAGTATGATGAAAATACAGCTACTGTAAGTTTATTTCACACTTCTATCAGTTTCTGTCCCGCATACCACCACCAATTCAAACCATGCTTGCCATGTTAATTTCTTAGTGTTACAAAAATGGAAGAAGTTGCAAAAATTGAACTGTGTGTTTTTTCAGCTGTGCTAGCTGAAACAAATGTTTTTGTTAACCATAAGTGTTAAAGGATACCTATACTCACTGAAAGGATAACACAGGCACCAAAGAAGGATTGAATGACCATCTGAAACCTGATTTATGGTGGCATATTTACTAACCTAGTGTGTTTGGCAGTAGAATCTAACACTTGTGATTAGAGATGATGAGATGACCCCTCAGGCTTTGTGAGTTCAAAATAATTATTTTACGCAAAGATGGAAGAGCACAAAGGAGGCATTTTTCTGCTCTTGCATTTCACTGGCTTTTCTAAATAGTCTTGCTGTTGCAAGGGCAGAAAATACTCAACTGTTTTCTTACAGAACCCTTATATTTCCTCACTATATTCTTTTTGCTTAAATCAGTACTTAAGCTGGAGCTCCTTGCACCAGAGAAAAGGGGAAAAAATTGATGATGAGCTGGGTCCTTTGCTCTGGAAAATTCTTCCAATTGCAGGATTCTTTAGTAGCTATTTTAGAATGCTGCTGATATTTCTCTGGTTTTAACTGTCTGGAAATTAGACTTGTAGGCTTCTATAGTGGTTAGTAAAAGATGATTAATGTCATTTTAGAACATGTGGAACCTTCTACTTTTTTGATTGAAGGTGTGAACTCTCTTCTTTAGTGATTGTTGATTCTGGTTTAATCTTGTTATCTGGATTTATAGATGTGAAGTCAAAATAGACAAAACATTGTGAGCAAGATGTAGTCACTCTGATTTTTTCCTGATATTTTGTGTCATTCTAATAGTATTTTGTTTTAGGAAAAAGATTAGTAAACATAAGGAAACATGTGGAAGAAGCTTTTTTAGAGGCAGCATGGAGACAACCATCCGTTCTTCTGATGGATGATCTTGATCACATTGTTGGAGTACCTTCTACACCAGAGCATGAGAACAGCCCTGAAACTGTTCAAAGCAATAGACTTGCTTATGGTAAACTGTTCTATCTTTGTCTAAATAGAAATATAATGCAACTTAGAATTTCCTACCACGAGTTGTACTGTCCTACCTGAACAATTCTATCTGTGTCATTATTGCTTCTGGAGCATGTGATATTCAGGCAGAGACTCACAAATTATGGTATGTAGGCATTTGTTGATCCCTAGCTGAATCAAAATAATGCACTCTACATCTTGGAATATGTGCATCCACCACTGCTGCTGGTAGTGCCTATTGTCAGTACCACTGCCAGTGCTTGAGGCTTCTCTGTTCTTTTTTTTATTACTTATACAGCCAGATATGTTGCAATTGATTACAAATTGCAGATGAATCTTTTAACTGATAATTTCTGATGTATTAATTCTTTGTTTTCCATAATTATTATTTATAATTACAGTGATACATCAATTTGATACTTACTGATGTTGAGAATCAGCTTATTTTAGATGAATTCCAACTTCTTTATCATCCTACTTAGTATACATTGTAGAACTTCTGTTTTGTTTTACAATGTAACAAATCACAAATGTTAAAAACTAGAGGATCAGTTGTAGTTTGACATCCTGTATATGGTTCCCTTTTATTCCTGAAAGTCTAGGCAATGCTGAGTTGCAAAGTAAATCTAAACAACCAAGATTAATAAAGCCATAGCCTTCCATTTCTTAGGTCAGTTTGAGGAAGTAAGAGTAATTTTTCTGAAATTCAGAAAGTCTTACTGTAATTTCTTCCTTTAAAAAGTGCTAAGTTGCATGCAGAATTGTTTGGTTTTCTTATTACTTTTACTTAAAGGTATAATGCATACAACAGAGCTTTAGAGTTTTAAAGATTTTTTTCTTGATGATCTACCTTTCATCCTTTATTGCTTTTTACTTTCATGTAATACCTTCCTCCTGGAGTGCTTATTTTCTCGGCTTAAAATCTGGGGCTTTTTCCTGTAACTTTTTTATTTGCATGGAGGGAGTAATAGCATGCAAAAGTAGATGCCATCGGTGGCATTACAAAATCAGCTTTTAAAAAGCTCTTCTGATAGCATTTTCTTAATAGAATGTGCTGTCCTAGAAAGAATCACTATACCTTTTTTTTTGTTGTTTAAAACCAACTGTAAACGTGGGAATGAATATAATATGTTACAAAGCTGTTATATTTTGTGTGCACTAATGCTGCTCTCCGGGTTAGGGTTATTTTTGTTGTTTTGCAATTCATGGAGCAATATCTTCTGTGTTTAGTTTTGAAAGATCTGATGAAAGAAGTTATTGCCATGGGGAGTTTGATTGCATTAATTGCCACGAGTCAGTCTGAACATTCCCTTCATCCTTCCCTGGTTTCAGCACAAGGAACTCATGTATTTCAGTGCTTCAAATGTATCCGATCTCCAGATCAGGTAAATTCAAATAAAAATGGTTAAAATGTTGTTTGCCTTCCCAGCAGCCTCAAATATGATGCTGGAACAGCTGCAGAAATAGTAGATTACACCTGAAGATCAGAAAAAAATCTGGAAATCTTAGAAGTTCTTTCATAATGCTTAAGTACCTCAGAACTTATTTCTGTCATTATAAAGTTAAAAATAGTAAGAGTAATCCAGTGAAAACTCACAGTTGGCCCCACTCCTCAGTGATAAGAGAAGGTTGTATTCAGAGGATGATTCAGTTCAATATGAAAAGAGTCTAACATTCAACATGAGTTCAACACGAGGTTGTTAACACAGGTGAGATGTGCATGTCTCCTTCTTACCTCTAAGGGGATGCTGAAGGAGCAGCTTTGTAAAACATGTAAGTCATCAAGTTAGAGAAATTAAATTAAATGTGTGTTTTTCACAGCTCAATGAAATAATATGTCCCTAGAACATGCATTTAAAAATGTTATTAAAATTAAATGTTAATTTTATGGGACGGGTTTAGGTTTCTTTCCATATTAATACTATTCCTCTACTTTTGAACATAGTCCAGTTTGAAAAAAAAAAAAGATAAAGAGAAGAATGAACAGTATTAACTTTCATGCAGGAGAAAGCAGATACTTTGAAACCCTGGTCTTCTAATGACTCATTTGTATTTAGCATGAGTTGTTCCTGTCTGTGTGTCTTTAGTCACAGGCCAGCTGTTAAAAACCACTGAGGAGAGGATGCTGTGTTAGATGCAGTTTAACTTTGTCCTACTTCCTGCAAGTCTGCTTTTATTGTTTTTAATACCAATACTCAATTAAGGATGAGTAAAGATCTCAAAAGATACCATATTATTTGAAGTGTTTTTATCTAGTACAATATATTGCATCTCAAACATATTCTTTGCTCATGCTGACAAAAAGAAATGTGTTCTTCCTGTGAAACAGAGAAAAATGACGTAAAACAATAGAATCTGGGGAGGGAGGGATGTTTCATTATTAATGTTGAATTTAAAGTAGCTCTGGTGAGGTGAATTTAATGAAGTGCACCTGAAGCACTAGCATTTGTTTGTATTGCTTAGGTTTGGTTATTTAAAGGGTTGGTGTTATGCAGATATTTAAGGAAATTTTAGTAAGTCATACCTATTTACTCTTTGAATTCCTGAACTCCATGTAAATAGTAAACTCAATACACACTTGCTGCACAATTCTGTTTTTCAGAAGCAAAGATATGAAGTGCTGTATTCCATAATAAAGAAGAAACTGAATTCTGATCCAAAGGACTTCTCTGATCTTGACCTCCAGTGTATTGCGAAGGAAACAGAAGGTTTTGTTGCCAGAGATTTTACTATGCTGGTGGATCGTGCCATTCATACCTGTGCTTCTAACCAGAACGTATCAGATAATGGTGGTATGTTGACAACAAAATCTCTTATTTCATAGTCTTACTTCTGTTATCCAAAACTGGTGGAATGATACAGAAAGAAACTCCCAGGTTTTATATTTTATGTTTAAAGTCTCTTTGATTGTCTACATATTGTAAGGAGTTTGTTACTGGCAGTCTGTTTGTTTGGGTTTTTTTCAGGATTTTTTTTCTTTGTTTTTTTAAAGCAGATTTGAACCTGTCAACTGTGGATTTTCAAAAAGCTCTAAAAGATTTTACTCCATTAGCTCTGAGAAATGTCAGCCTTCATAAACCTAAAGACCTTGGCTGGGACAGGATTGGTGGCTTAAATGATGTGAAGCAAATACTCAGGGATACCATCATGTTACCTGCAAAGGTACTAAGTTCCTTTAAATTAGGTACTTGAATTTTGTACATAATGTTAGTAGGGAAGAATTATTTTTTAAAGTTTGGGGTGTAGATAGAAAGATGACAGGCATGATTTTGTAGCTTTCCAATCTTCAACTGTCTTCAGCTACTGGAAAACACTTTCTCCTTCCCCTTCTCTCTTCCAAATGCAAAAGGCAAAGGCTGAGCTTTACTACAGAGCTAGTGTTGCACTACAATATTGGAGTATTGCCATACTCTCTTGCAGGGCTTGTGATTAGGCTCTGTAAAGACATTTCCAGCTGGTTTCTGCAGTGCTTTTGCTAGAGGATTAATTTATTTCAGATGAATGCAAATCCATCAATTTCGCCTTATTTTACTTTGGTCATTCTGCCTTGCTTAAAACTTGAATGTTGAGATGAGCCATTGAACATTGACTCTTCAGAGAAACGGCTGAATTGTATATGTGATCATATCATTCAGTGATTAAAATAGGAATTTAGAGCTGCTAGTATGGAGAATATGAAGCTCTAGTCCATCCCTATTCTGGCCTGTTTCCTCTAGTAAAAAATCCCACTTGTTTGTATTTTAGGTACCTGTTATACCTAGAAACCTACTTCAGCACCAGGTAAACTAAAAGCAGTCCAGATAAGCTGTTGGGATAATACTGGGCATATAATAAGTCAGATGGATTCTGTTTAGACAAAAATCATCACTAGTCAGTGATGTTACAGTACATTACAGAACACTTGCTTATTTTAGAATATATCACATTGAAACTCTTTTCCAGTATCCAGAATTATTTGCCAACCTGCCCATTCGACAGAGATCAGGAGTTTTGCTGTACGGGGCACCTGGAACAGGAAAAACACTGTTGGCAGGAGTGATTGCAAGAGAGAGTGGAATGAATTTCATCAGCATCAAGGTAGCAACAGTTTAAGCTTAATTGATTCATTTTATTAACTGAATAAAATAACTTTACATGATAGCTGTAACTATGTGCTTGTGAGGGCAAAATACTACAGTAAGAAACTCACATGTAAGTGAGTTTCTGGATATCCCTTTGGATATCTGATTCCTGGAACTTCACAGTCTTATTACTGAGATTTTTTTTGTGTATTTATTCATTAGGCAGAATGACGAAATTTAATTAGGTGTTCTTAGTTTCTCATTTTTTGTAAAAAGACCCCAGATTTTGATTCCACTGGACAATGAAATTGAGCAATATATTTTAAACATTTTTAAAATACGGTGTAAACATTTGCCTTGAGATAATGTAACACATGTTCTGTTGTGGTACAAAAATGGAAATTACTACTTTTAAACAAGTTGAAATGCTTGAAAAATTCTTCTGGTTTATCTAGATTCCCTGGCTCTTCTGTTCAGAGATAACATTGTCTTGGTTGCAAGAAAATTCAGTCTAGTACACAAAATATATGCTGATGTTGAATTACACATTAAAACTAAGAAACATGTCATGAGTATTGTTTTCTGATTATATCTTTTTAGGGACCAGAGCTGCTCAGCAAATACATTGGAGCAAGTGAACAAGCTGTTCGAGACATATTTAACAGGTTTGTTTTGTAAAGATTTGTGATCAATAAATTTCACTGGTTGAAGCACAAATAAATAATTTTGTTGTCTGATGAGAGATACGACATCAGATCATAAAAGCATGTGAGATAATCAGTTGTGCTGAACCAGATGGGTGTATCTTGGCAGGTTCAACCTGGCCATCATTGTTAAAGAACTTCCCATTTTGGCTCCAACGAGGAATGTGCTTTTGGAGTTCAACTCTCAGTTCTCTCCAGCTGCAGTGCATCGGTTCACATCATGGAAACACTTTGGAAAACACATCCTGAATTCTTTTCAGATGTTTCCAGAAGACAGTACTCCAGTTGACTGTACTCCATGTAGTAATGCACACTCAATACCTATGGTCACGTTAAACTTGGTATTGAGGTCCTCAATGCCAGTAGTTCAATGCCAACATATCCTATGTAGCCTTTGCTTTTCAACTTACCATGTAGGCAGTCTTTTTGTTAGCTGTCTGTAAGCCAAGAACTCATCTGCAGTGATTGAATTTTAGAGCTTTCATGTATATTAATATGACAGTTGAGCACTTAGACATGATAACGTGAGTGCTAAGTATGTCATAAAGATGAGCAGTGATTCTATTGCAGCCCTGTTTTCAGAACATCCTAAATCTTACAGAAAGCAGATTTTCTATTCTGTCATTAAATACAACTGTTCTCTGAAGCAAAAAGCAATTACCTTCAATATTTCTAAGCAATTTTACCTGTAAATGAAACTTAAACAGAAAAATAAGTATTGCTCATTTTTTTTTTCCCTTTCAGAGCTCAGGCAGCTAAGCCTTGTATTGTTTTCTTTGATGAGTTTGATTCTATTGCTCCTCGCCGAGGTCACGACAACACAGGAGTCACCGACCGAGTGGTTAACCAGCTGTTGACTCAGTTAGATGGTGTGGAAGGACTGCAAGGTACCAATTCACCTTTGTGCTCCTTTTCATGCAGAAGTTTAGCAGATGTTAATGGCATTTTTCTGTGCCTTTATCCTAAGGAGTTTATGTGCTAGCTGCTACCAGTCGCCCGGATTTGATTGACCCTGCTTTGTTAAGGCCAGGTCGACTGGATAAATGCCTGTACTGTCCACTTCCTGATCAGGTGAGGAGACAAATACTGTCACACAAGAGGCAAGGAAAAAATCAGACTAATGGGTTTTATTTTCCTTTTCTTTGTATGTAGTGGCATTTCAAACTTGGAAAAAGTAGACTTGATTTCCCATTATACAACAGGATAAATTCACTGATTTTAATGTCAGTGTGTTCACATAAAAATAGGGAAAGAAAAAGCTGTTTACCACAGTCTTCTGGATCCAGTCATATCCTGTGGATCTAGCTGATTTAAAAAAAAAATTAAAACAGGGAAATAATTTGCAGAAAGAAACTGGATGCAGTGTAGTGTGTATAATGTTCTCTACCTTTCTTTGAGGTATGAATCCAGTGGATTTGCCATTTGTTTAAACCATAGCCAGTCCTTAGACACTGTACAATGTGTGCCCGATTCCCCATTTTATGAGAAGACATTAGCACCACTTATTTTCAGATTAGTTCATACATTTAATAAATTCCACCACATCATTTCATTCTGAAACAGCTATGATCAGCCTGTGCCGCCTTTTTTTTTTCTTTTTTTTTTTCTTTTTTCTTTTTTTTTCTTTTTTTTTCTTTTTTTTCTTTTTTTTTTCCTCCCCCCCCCCCCCCTTTTTTTTCTCTTTTAAAGTTCTGGTTTAGAGTAAGATCATTCAGATAAAAAGAAGAATTTCACTTTCATCATACTTTTCTTTACAAAAGGACATAGGAGGAGCAGAGCTCACCTTCATATTTTTATGTATTTCATATATAAAATCCCAGATATTGACTTGATATATTAGAGAAATATATTCTCTGTATACTGCATTTGGTTAAGGTAGTATCTTTCTAGTATTTGGGCAATATCTTCTTGAAAATGATCCTTCCTCCCTCAGAGAGGAAGTGGCTGGTGACAGGGCCAAAGCACCATCTAGCAGTAAGGACAAGGAAAATAACAGGTTGCTTTACTGACATTTTTTTGTTCCTTTTTTCCAGAATTCACGCTATGAAATCTTAAAAGCTCTCAGTCATTCCCTGTCCTTGGCAAATGATGTGGACTTTCAGGATTTGGCAGCAAAAACGGAACAGTTCACAGGGGCTGACCTAAAAGCTTTATTATACAATGCCCAATTAGAGGCAATCCATAGTAATTTAAATTTAGGTTTAACACAGGTAAATAAACCTAATATAAAAGAAGTCTCTCCTGTTTATGTTGAAAAAGTTAATTGTATCAATTGGACTTTTTAGCAAATTTATGTTTTCTTATATTTTTATACAGAGGATTAACATTTTAAAATGTTTGCAGAAGAATAGAAGAATAATGTAATGAATTGGTTTAAATACTTCTTAAACACAATGCTGTTCTCATTTAATGATAGGTATTTATTGTTAAATAGATATATGTCGGCCCAAATGTGTTCATTGCTGTTGTGAGGAGCAACTAACAGATTGACAGGAGGGATCCCACACGGAATTTTTTAGGAGCACATAGAAAATTCAGTTTTGAGATGGCGCATTTTAGATGATGGAGGAAATGAGAAATTGGTGGGTTTTGGGGAGTTGTTCCAGCAGATTGGGTTTGACTGAGATCAGGAGAGAAGTGTCAAGAGGATGGCAATACCTGAAATGGCCAGCTCTGCCTCATCTTCCAGGTACCAGCTAGTACTTGAACTTCCAAAGTACAGGATTCCACCATTGGTTTGTGCCCCTCCTGTGACTCAATGGCAGATCCTTCCTCTTTTAGCCTGTGTTCAGCCACCTCTGTTCACATTTTTAATGCCTGTCTTCTGGTTCTAGCTGGAAAGGAGCAGGCATGGCTTCCACTACTCAGCGGCCAAAGGGAAGGGTTGGGTCAGGGGTGCAGAATGAAGGAGACTCTCTTGAATTCTTTTTGCCCTAGCTGTTACCAGGAAGTTGGGCATCTGAGGATGTGACTCTTAGTATTGAGAGTGATCTCCAGCATGTATTCCCTAACACTCCCCTCACTTGTAGCATCAGTAAGTAGTTGATACCTCATGATTATCCATCATAGGAAGAGATTGTTGTCTCAAGCAGTGGTGTCCAGAGTGGGGTGCGCACACCCCAGAGAAAGCACAAGGCAGTCCATTGATGTGCAGGAGAAAAAGATTGGAACTTCAGTGATATGTGTATAATTTACAAATAATATCCATTTGCTTGGTAGAGTGCGCTCAGAAGTTTTTGACTGATAGAGACCATCAGAGAGGTTTGCAGACACCAGTTTAAAGCAGCAGTTCTGATTTCCACATCATTTAAAGTGTATTGGCTATAGACTAAAAACAAGTACAGCAGTTAGGCACTATAAGAGTAGACTCACTTCAGCCTCCCAGAGCATTTTACACAAGATAATAATTTGCTTGGCAGGTAAAGTTGAGACAGAAGTGGTACAGTTCTACAACACAGCATATGCATGAAGTTTTCCCGTGCTTGCTGTTATTGAGAGGGTGAGGCAGTGGAAACAATAAAACCTTAAAATTACCTCCTGAAACTATTTTTCTAGGATGAGGATAGAAAGTTCTTAAAGGTATTAGATTTTATTAGCAAAATATTTAGAAATGTACTCCTAGAGAAAGACAGATTACTACTAGAGTCAAATGTAAATTGATACTCTCATTTGCACTGTATATCAAATCTTTTCATGTATTTCCAATTGAGTTTGTTATGAGTTAACTCTTGTAATGTTCTGGTTTTTGTTACAGGATTTTGGATCTAGTTCTGATAGTGACTTCAGTCTCTCTTCCATGGTTTTTCTAAACCACAGCAGTGGCTCAGATGATTCAGTAACAGATGGAGAAGCAGTGCTAGAGCACTCTCTTATTTCTTTAGATATGTCTGACTTGCTTCCTGAAGATCCAAGGTCCAACATGTATCGTCTTTATTTTGGAAGCTCTTATGAATCAGAGCTGGGGAATGGAACTCCTTCAGAACTGGTAAATTACTCACTTAATGTTTTGAATTTTCTAAATATTATTAGTTGAGAAGCAGAAAAAAACATACCATTTGCCTGGTTCAGTTTATAAATACAGTTATGTCTGCTTGACCTTTATACTGTCTTCAGATTATACTTAGTAGTCCACAGTGAGGAAGGGGATGGAAGGATCTGATCTCAGAAAATACAATATGGACTTCTCTGCAACCTTGCAGGGTTTAAACTCAAAATTACAAAATACTGCTTAATACCCTATAATTAAGCAAATTGCATTCATATTAGATTTTACTCTCAGGTCAAATGACTTGTTCCCTTCCAAAGTTCTTCCAAACACTAAAACAGTTCTCAAATTTTTGGTTGTTGGTTTGTTTGTTGTTTTATTCTTTAACTTAGTTTTATTACTAAAGAGTGACAACCCAGCTTTCAAGAATTAAGTTACAGCCTTGAGAATCAATGAGGTTCTTCAGGTTCCCAATAAAATGTGCATGAATAGAATAGTCAGACCATGGAATTGTGAAAAAGAACAGAACTAAACCTTAACTTCTGTCATTGTCTTTAAGCAGAATTCCTGATGTTGCATCATGTTGCACATAAAGCAGCATGTTCTCTGGCCAGTTTATAGGTAGGGATGTGCAGGTTGGCTGCCCAGCACCTGCACAGTGATCAGCTCATCTCTCTTGGCTAGCAGGTCAGCAGAACGGGATATGCTGCCTCAGGCTCCTTACAGTGAGCACATGATTTCAGAGTTTTTGTGTGACCTGTGGGAAACTCATTTTCAAAATTAATTTCAATCTGTTGTTGAACTGTTACTACAAGTAGTAATCAAAGTTCTTAGACTCTTATTTTCAAAATTGTCTTGCATTGATTTTTAAAGCCAAAAATAACTTGCTTTGACATTAGAGAATTAACTACTGACTGCTAAGGTGCTTTGGTATATTTTGTCTTGCATTATAGGTGATAGTGTTCATTAATGTAACTTTAAAGACTTAGTTTTCCTCTGACTGTGAAAATTCTTCAGCAATGATTCTACAGGACTTTGATCTCTTGAAGTTGTTAAATTGGAAAGGTGCTTACTTATCAAGTGCACAGGAAATTTGAAGGTGATGAATGTTTAAATTCCAAAGCTAACTATATAAACTCATCCACTGATTTTCCTAAGTAATTAAAGCCGTGGACTTAGCAGAATTTTATTCTTTCTTAGATGGGCCATTACAAAAATAGTTACATATTTTCCAGACATGAAACACTTAATTTTCAAATTTGGCCTTTTGCCCAAACACTTTGGCATATTAACTTAAATCTTTCTGTTCAAAAAATTACATATGTAATATATTTCAAAGAGAAAGTACTCTTTTTTCCCAGTGGAGGCAAGCTTATATTGAATTGTAGGCTAATTCCTAATAATGGAGTTGCTCCTCTGGATGCATAATGAGTTAATGTCTTTCCTCTTGTGATCAATCTAGAGCTCTTTGTGTTTGTCCGGTCCAAACTCCATAACTTACGACTTCACCAGCATCACTCAGAGAGATGTTGCATCCTCACAACCTTCAATGCTTAGAACAGCTTCTCAAGAAGGCTCCCTGGAGAGCCAGGAGCAGCAAGCAGAGCACCTGAGTACAGAAATCAATGCTAACAAGGCCAGTTACAGAAGCAAGAATGGAGTATGGCACTTTTAAAAATTATTTAGTCTTAACACTTCTCTGTTGTCTTTCCACACTTCTTGGTATTTCAGTAAATAATTTCTGCAATAATATTAAATACTGTGAAATGAAAGTAGTGAAGATAAGTGATACTTAATTTGAGGAAAATAAGCCAGATATTAGCATTCATGTAATTCAACAGTTATTTCTGTTATTTATTCATATGGAGGGGGGAAAGTTGTGACTGATTTTTCAATACATTTGTCTGTATATGTAATGGGGAGGTTCCATAGTTAATGATATTGATGGCACTGTGTTTCTGTAGAAATTTTACATTGTCTGTTCATGGCTCTTTTCAAGGAGGACAGCACCCTTAATCAGTCAGTGCTTCCCAAGACCACTGTAACTATTACCCAGTCTCATCTGATGAGTGCTCTTCAGGGTATGAGACCATCCATTAGTCAGGATGACTGGAAGCATTTTACTGAACTGTAAGTATTTTTTTTGTAGTTTTGAATTCAGTGGAGATGTGGTCTTACCACATTCCTTGTATATCAGAAATATAATAGTTTTAAATAAATGTGGCGACTTCAGCAGATAGTTGATAGCTTTTGACAGCAGTTTTAAAAGAAATATTAAGTTATGTAGTGGGAAAGGGAAACTATTTTACCAGTAAATTGTCTTATTCATGTAGGGCCTAGAAATAACAGACCAGGACCCCCTGATATTATGTTAAGAGCTGTAACAGTACAAAGAGGCTCTTTAGGTTCCAGGTCTTTCCTGCTTCCACTTAGTACTAGCTCCTTGTATTTTCAAATGGCTGGAGTTTTGCTTCTGTAGTGGTCTTTGTAGGTGCTGTGTTTGGAAAAGGCAGTAATCTGTAGAAGTATAAACATACTGGAAAAGAGAATGTGTCTCCTTGAACTTGGAGACCAAAAGCTGGGAAAAAAACCAAAGGAAGCAGGGCAGAGAGCTCTCTGAGTTAGGTGTGTGAGTGATAACTCCTCCAGGTCCCCAGGTCTGATGAGACAGGTACTTTTCATTTGCATAAACATTTACTTAAACATCTGGAGTTCTGTGGTGCATTGATATGCATATGAAGAGGCAGACACAAAAAACACATTTCATAAGAATTTGCTAATGTCTTTTTTTGTTTGTTTGTTTCAGGTATGATAATTTTCAGAATCCCAAGAAGAGGAAAGTACAGATTGGTGCAACATTCAGACCAGGACAAAAAATTACTCTAGCTTAGGAATTTGTATTTGCTTGAAATTGCTAAACTGTAACTGGAATTTACAGATGTGATTAAATCAGATTATTTATATTCATATAGATTTATTAATGCAGCAGTTGGAGATAAGTTTCTTTTAAACTAATATGCTGTAAAATTATGTCACATTTTATTTTGAAGAAAATTGTCCTTCTTTAGATTGATATTAAATTTTTTGAGAGAACATTGGTTATGTTCTGTCCACTTGTTTATCATATAAACTTTTAAATTTTGTTTTTTATACATTTACTTGCCACAATCTGACAATGATTTCCTGTCCCTGCTTACTCCCTCACAACAAACAGATTCTGGCCAAAAAGACTGTATTAATTAATATATTAATAGGGATATGTTTTTAAAATATTCTATAAAACCATTCTCTAATGGCCTTTGGAGGGCTTCAGAGGGTGGTACTTCATATGTATATTACAAGGCAACTAGACTAATCTTTCCAGAATATCCTTTTCCAGCTATAGAAGGAAAAACCAGACCAAGATACTTGCATCTTGCTTTCTGCCACTGTTTGTTGATCAGAAAAATACCAAATTGCATTTCACAACACCTGCACCTTTACTTTTTTTCCCGGAGACTGCTAAAAAATATTTCAGATGCTTGGAAGCTTTCCGATGTTACATCTGAAATGATTCACAACTCTTGTCTCTCATGGAGATTGTTAGAGAGTTGTGTTCCTGAACTGATACATAGATCTTAACACAAAGAGGAAAAAAAATAGAGATGTTTCCCATGAATCTGTTTGACCTTTTCACAGCATTTTGCTTCCCCTTCAAAATAGTCTTTAAGCCAAGGAAGTACTCTATTATCATCAGTTCAAATACTTGCATTTGAAATTTCAGCCCAGTTAATTTATTGATTAGTTCCTTCAGTTTCTCAGGCACCAACAGGAGTTTTCGCTTATTTTTTCACCTACTGGCTTAGATTTTTCAGTCAATACTTCTTTCCTGCATCTAGAACCTCTATAAGAAGGTGGTCTTCCAGCTCTGTGTCAAAATTGTTTAAAGAACACTGGTTTATTACATCTTCTTCACTTGGTAAAGAAATCTTAAGATATTTCAAAAACAACCAGATTAGCCAAAATTAGCAGCAGTATCTGTTCTTTAGTTTAGGTCTAGATAATGGTTGTACAAAATTTCATTAGAAATGGAAATTATTTAATGTTCCTGATACTGGTGATCTCATAATGCACTGATACTTAACTCTGAAAAGACCAGTCACGGGCTAATTGTGATGGTAGCAAAGACAATTCCATGGATTATTGGACTGTCCTCACATTGGGAGTCATTTAATTGGAATACTGTACTTCAGTGCCAAGAATTATATTGCAGAGTTAAAAAGGAGGGTTTGCTGTATGGCAAGGTCTTATCAGTCCTCAACCAAAATTGCGTACTACACTGTCATGGAAAAATGTTCTTAAAACCCAGGAAGCCTGTATTCCAAATCTCTATTTTTCCTCCTTCCTCCATGCAAGGAATTTCACCAGTGAATGAACTCAGTGGTAGTTCAGACATTCCCCTGCATGCATAACCTGGATGATGCTGAGGGCAGGTTCATGTCATCCAAGAGGAGGTCACTGAATAACTGCCTGCTGTTAGGTGATCTTTGGTTACATCCTGAGTTACACTGACCTTGGAAGGTAGTAGAGAATGTAAATGAAGCCTAGCTAAGATCTGTTGTAAGTCTGATGTACAAGTAGCATTAAGCCTTTAGCTCAGAGGAGGATAATGCCTTCTCTTCAGCTGTTGTGCAATGAGGATCAGCTGGCCTGTAGACTTGCACAAGACCTGGGAGGGAGAAGCACTCCAAGAGAAAAGGACTGATGGCATTTGTTTCACATTCTGTAGGGCAGTAGGATTTAGCTGCAGTGGCTCACGATGATTGCATAGGCTGACAAGCAATGTGTGTCAAGTTTGAACCTGTTTTCTGGTCTCCTCCATCAAGTCAAGAACTAAACAAGCTCTGTGAAGCAGCAATCTAGAGATTAACAAATCCTATGCCTCCTCACTAGTTCTCTTGTCACTACCTCTCTTAAGGGATAATGATGTCTGTTTTTCTGGGTATATATTACGGCCCTTAGAAAGGTTTGATAACCTGGGGTAGCTTTTTTCTTCCACTTCTCTTGTGACCAACATTGTCAGCTGTCACTGATCTTTCCTCCACTGCCTACCAGTCTTTCTCTATAGTTGAGGGACTTCTGAAGAAACAAGTGTTAAACATAAATGATGTAAACAGTAACCCTGTTTCCAGTGTACAAGGCATTCTTCAAATTTGTTCATAGGAACTTTGTTTCCATGACTATTCAATAATAGTGTAATTTTTCTTAAAATGGATTTTATGTTTGGAGGTATCTTCTTTCAGCTGGTTAGCTGGTATTTTTTTGAAACAATGCTTTGGAAAAATGTACCTGTTTTGAAAGTGATCTGCCATTCTGGACTGAGTGTTGACTGGAAAGAGTTGCAGGGGGGAAAAGAAAGTGAGGTAGCAGGTCAATTCTGTTAAATCCTGGTTTAGTTGGTGCAATTAACTCTACTGAGAAGCTTAGATGTCTGAATGTTGAGAGAATCTGGTAATTCTTAACGACGAAAACCTGATGAAAATTTTCCAAGAATTGGGGGCATTGGGGCACATTAAATCTCATCCACTATGTTGGGTCCTTTTAATGGTATTCTGCCATAAATCACATTTATTCTTTGGGAAACAATATTTCTGGTGTATAGTAAAAGTTTCACAAGGTCATTGAATGTCTAATTTCTTAAGGAATCAAACTTTGTTCCATTTTCAAAGAGAAAAATGGAAAAGATTTCTTAGTCCATTTGAAATTAACTTAAAAGATAAGCAACATCTGTGGAGGCTTAAATTACTTAGCCTTATATTTCATAGATGATGTCACCAGCTAGAACTCTGCTTAACAATATTTTAAGCATGACAGTTAACAGCCTGGTTAAAACACATGAATTTTATCATTTATATTAGGTTTGAAATGTACTTTAGCTTTTAGTTCACCAAACAAGTCTAAATTTTGTGTGGATCAATGTGTGCATTTAATGTCATACGGGGAGTTTCTCCATCCCACTCTTGTGGCATTAAGGGAACATAGTCAATTTCTCCAGCCTAAAAGTAAATAAATGTTTTAAAACACAATTTCAAAGCAAGGCATTGCATAAATTTGATTTTTTCACAGGCTACTTTACTCAGGTTAACTCTGTGTGTGTGTATACATATATATATATATAAATTATTAAAATATATAATTGACTTATAAATTTTACTAATATAATTTATAATTTGATTTCTTGCCTAATTTATTTAATAACTCATTGTGAAAATAGTAAATTTCATGTGTGCTGTATCATTGAATGAGGATCTGACTCCTTGTTTATTATTTCATAGCTCCTAAGCTCAGGCAGTAGGGTGGGAGTGCAGCCTACTTTCCAAGAAGTTTTGGTAACAATCGTAAATCCATAAGCCATGGAGGAACTTTGAAGAGACCAGAAGCAAAACGGAGTTTCTTGCATGAGTTCAGCAGGTATTTGCAGAGTTAATCCTGTGGAACAAATTTGGGAGACTGGATTACAATTTGTCAATGTCAGTTGACAGGTAAGGGTTCTCTTGTCTCTCACAGGCATTATTTGGGAATGACCCATTTACTGCCACCCCCTGAGAATGCTGGCTTTAAGGTTCAATTCCTTGAGTTTTCTCATTTCTAAAATAGCCCAAACAGTATCAATCTGTCTCAGGCACAGTGAAGTGGAAATCTGTTGACTAAGGTTTATCCTGCTGTTGCAGTGATGCAGCAAAGAGGTCTAGGATTAAATACTTGCAGATGCTCAGGCAGTAGTAGAAATGCTAAATCAGTTTGCTGGTGTTTAGGTCACAAGTGTAAGTCAGATTAACAGAAAATAAGTGGGAAAAATCAATCCTCTCTATCCTCTAACAGCAGGCAGGGCTTTTTTAAGACTTTCATATATGTGGCCTTCCTGTAATGTCCTGCAGCAGTCATGTCAGCTGCTATTAGGTAGCCAGGGCAGATTTTGCATCTCTCAGCAGTGCTGTCCCCTGCCAGCCTCCAAAAGTCTTTAGTATCTTGAATGAGTTGAAATTATTTAGTGAAGACTGATATCTCAGGGACAAAGTCAGTCTGGGACTCCTGGGTACAGGAGGTGACCTCTTCATTCTTCCCTGTTTACATGAAACCAGTTCTGAGGATTCTGCAGGAATGATTACTGCCTCTGTAGGCACAGCTACAGCATAGTATGGAGTTTGTGGAGACCCAGTGTGGACACCGACACTGGATTTTGGTACATCAAAAATTACTAAAGTCATGCAGGTGTTGGGCAATTTCTCTTATTTCCAGAGATCAGCACCATTGTAGAATAAAAAGCAAAGAATAAAAACCAAAATGTTTGGAACCACCCACAAAATGCCATCAGTGCCTAGTTATATAATTCCAGCATTAGCACTGGGAGGATTAAAACCTTCCACATGGTTTTATGCCTGTTTCCTGTTGGGAAGGTATCTGGGTTCTTTCAGATGAACTAATTACAGATGCAGTGCTAATCCCCACTTCCATAATTATTGGCAAATTTCAGGAAATATTAGTAAAATTATTTCTTAATAATATGTATTACTTTAATGTAATGCTTGTTTATTGCCAAAGCACTGCTGGAGTTATTTTATAACCAGAGCATCATGACCTGGTTTAGATATTTAAAGGCTAAAACAGGAGCTATTTGGTGGTTTACTGTTCTAGTGTTTGCCAAGAGCTAAGTCTTATCCCTATTTTCTAATGGCCATTTTTCCAGTAGTTAAATCCTGCTCATTTTCTAAATGTCTAAAATACATTTTCTTCACTGTTAAAAGATCAAAATATCCTTCATTAAGGACAGGTATAAAACATAGATGTAGGAAAACCCCAGCATATTGAAACTTGTTTTTTCTACAGATCCTGGGGAGAAAAAGGTCTTGGCTTCCCTCACATCAGCATCTGCCTCTACACCGACCCCAGTCCTTCTTCCCATGTTTAGGTGATTGGATCTCTTTGTCATTCCCCAGCAGCTTTCCAGCACTGCAGGTCCTGCTGACTGAGCCATGTCTTGGTGAGGACAGTGGATCTAAAGCAGAATTCTTGCAGTGGGGAGCAGGCAGAGTGCTGGGGTGGCATGAGACACACGGGGTTGTTCCTCTCCGTAAGGGATGCAGTGCCCCTGTACCATGGAGCACAAGGAATAGTCAGTCTGTCTAAGGGCCATGGTTGGGAGCTACTGCAGAGCTTCCCAGGGTGCTCCTTCTTCCCCAAGCAGCTGAAGCAGGCAAGCAGGCGGAGGGAGAAATGCTTATGAGAAGTGTTAACTTCATTTCTTAGTGGTTTTAAGTGGATATCTTATCCCAGCTCCCTGCTATGGTGATATGAATTCCAGAGAATGCTATAGGGTGGAATACAGCCTCTTCACAGGCCCTCCTTTGGTGAGATGGAACTTGAGCCATTCACATACATTAACAGACATTTACAGGGAACAATCAGAAAACCCTGAAATTGCAACCTGATGCCAAGGGAAGAGATGGGACCCGTGTGGTGCTTTTTGAGACAGCCCATCATTTTCTCAGACTGCAGAGTGGCAGCAGGGGGGTGTCATAAGATGTGTAGGATTGCACTCATTCTGTGCAGGCACTGTTCTGCTCTGACATTTGTCAGCTCTCAGTTTGTCATACTACGAGTAAATTTGGTTTGCAAATGTTTCCCCTCAAGCACTGCAAGATGTATTTGCCACATAAGTTGTATAACATTAGTTACCTCTTTGAAAATTCAATCTTTTTATTCGTGCTGATATTTTTTTCTGTAAGTGACTGATGAAGAAAGTCACCCTTTCCAGTTAATAGCTGAAAAATTAAAAGCTGCATTACAGAAATTAAAAAGCAGGTATCAATAACACAGGTCTCAGATTTTCATGCTTTCCTTATTATTTTGCAAGCAGCATATGTTCTCACCATTGAATTACTTGTACAATTTCATCTCTGCAGATTTTCAGTCTTGTGACCCAGGTGGGTCCAACTATGGCAACAAGAGCTGATTTTATAATTTGGGCACTGTAACAAAATGCAGAGAAACTCCCTGTACTTTATGAAGAACTGTATTTTATGAAGAACAGTTCTTGTTTTTCAAGACCAAATTTCTTTCTCTGTAGACTGTAATGAATTCAAAGTGTTGTAAACAAGATACTGTTCTGACCCCGAGAAGAGAGACTATGGTACTGTAACAACCTACTCAGATAATTAAAGAAACGTGTAATGTGATTTTGTAGAGCTTTCTTCTCAGTTACAGCTAAGAAGAAAATGTCAAAAAAAAAAACCAAAAAAAAAAACCAAAAAAAAAAAAAAAAACCAACAAAAAACTAAAATGTAATTTTTCCAGAGTTTAGGAAACTTATTTGTTCAAAGCACTTAACATGATGAGTGATTCTATTCTGATTGGGACTGCATAACCAGGGACAATATTGCTTGACACATCCAATTTTTTCCACATTCTTCTCTGTACTTTAAACTGTTTTTCTTCCCAGTGGAAATGTTTGGTTTTGTGAATGTCCACAAAATAGTGCTTGCTAGTATTTCAGGATAAAATGTTTTCTAATTTTATTGTCTTGATATTCATGATCTGCACACTTGATGGAAAATTATAAATGCGCTCACAGATGTTTGTGAAAGATCTAGTAGTGGCAGCACAGGCAAAACAGTAAAACATTTTACCTAAGATGTGGTGATGATGGATGCTAGTAATGTTTCAAAACATGAAGCAAGACAGACTTCTTGTGTCCTCTTCCAAGACAGAAAACAAGGTTTAACAACAAACAGAGCATATTGTTACACGGAAGGACATTTACAAAGCTCAGTTTCAAAGTGACAAATAAAAAACTGGGTATTTTGGATACAGACAAATGTGTGCATAAGATTTTTTTTCTTAGCTATATTGAAGTTGTTCTAATTATCTAATTGCTTGATCAGTGTGGTGCCTGTGTTTAGACACAGTCTGTGCCTTTGTCAGACCGAGGGAGCCTGAGCATTCAGACCCTTCCCATTTGATCCTAGCAGACGGAAGCAGCTTGAATCCCTGCTGTCCCTTTGGCTGTCAGGATGGAACACGGACCAAATTAACTCTTTAGAGATCTCCACGTGTTTTTCAGCTTTCTGGAGCTGATAATGTTCTCATTAATAATATTACCAACTGGTTCTTTGGGTACATGTAATATCATAAATAGCTGGAGGAACTAGGCTAGAAAAGCAATTGAGAAACTGCCATCCCACAGCAGCTGATTCTGTGAAAAAGAAATAATGCCTCAGTCCCTATTTTCTGCTCAGGATACGTCAGTGGTCACATTGTCTAAATATGCTCTTATGCAAGGCATGCTGTGTTTGAGATGCCATCATTTTTTAATGTTATCTTTTTTCAGGTATTTTCTTCCTGTAGCCAGAATCAAAGGCAATACACTGAAAGTTCACTGCTTGAGAAGGTCTTGCACACAGTACCCATTAACACTCAAAGACATTGCACATGGCAGGGAAGGTAAATATCAGGGCCTGCTCATAAATGAACTTTTATTTCCTGGAGTTCCTTGGGAGTTATCTTTGCAAATAATGTCATTTGTGGGAATCTTGGGTGGAGTGAGAATTTGCAGTGGGTGAGGTTTTCTAAACATTAAACATGTGGAAACAAAACATGATTATTTAATTTCAAGTATATCCCAAGCATGAAGTAATACAGCAACTCCTCATGCTGCTAGGTTTAAAGTCTTGAAAGCTTGTGCTATAGTTGTGCATATTACAATGTATTATGGACTGTATATTTTAATCAGAATACTGAAAATACTGAATCATTTGCAAACCAAAATATTCAGATTTTGCTGAACTTTTGTAACTGGCAAATGTTTTTCTATATTCATGAACTCTGTCTAAACATATACATCTCTCAAACATTTGATACACCTTTTTGTATATGCATGCTGAGTGCTGAGGAGGCATTTAATTTTGGCTTCTGGGCTCCCTTTCAGATTATTTCTGTGTGCTTGTATTCATGGGATAGCATTTTCATACATTAGCTATTAAAAAACTCTTTGAGGTCTGTAATGTATACTCAATTGACAGCATTGTATGGGGACTTCTTTTGCTTTGTTTTTGACTTAAGTATTTGCAAAATTAATTCCCTGTTTGCTGCACTATTTAGGTTTGGTGAGAGGATACTGCAAATTTAACAGAATGCTGCTATAGAGGCTCCCATAGTAGGATTGTCTTGCTGAGGATCCTCTTAAAGCAGGATTGTCTTGTGGTGGATCTCTGTGCTTTTGATAAATATTTTTATCCTGTATTTAGACACATCAGTAAGTTTCCCTCCCCCACCAAGTCATCTTCATTGCATGCTGAACAGTCCCAGCTCTCACCCTCTCCTTGTACTTCCAGTCTCTCAGTCACTGGCCCTTTGCTGGATTGTTCAGGATGTCCGTGCCTTGTACTGGCCAGCCCAGAGCCTGTGCCCCAGCACTGCATGTGTATCACACCAGTGCTGTGGAGAGACACCCGTGGTGTTCAACATATTCATCTGACATGGCAGGGACTGAACAGTGAAACAGCACCAGCAGCAAAACACCCCGTTGAGTAAGCTTTTCAGGCCTGTGAAAAACAAAGGTTGGTAATAAAATGCTACAGAAAACCTTCACAAAACTTGACTGTACTTGGCAGATTAAATGTCTTGTTAAAAATGAAAAAATAATGTGATAGGGTCTAGTGCTTGTTACTCTTCAGTGATCATCCCCCCCCCCCCATTAAACACCAGCCTGTTGTTAAAAGGAGTTTGACTGTTAGAAATTATTAGAGAAGAAACAGAAGGAGAGACTTCAGAAAACATTCCTTCAAAAAAACCTCTTGCTGTTCCTGCATGTGTGCTGTCAAATGTTATGTGCTGTTTACATCCCACTGTATCAAAAAGGATAGAGCAGAAGTGGGGATGTCAGAAACAAACAGCCTATCGCACACGCCACTCCTTTATGGCAGGAATGTGGGTGGGTAAAACCAAATTGACAAGAGATTTTCTAAAATAGATTTTCCCCACATCTTGCACTGACTTTACCAATAATTTTCTAGAAGAGAGTTTACTTTCCTGTGTCTTTGACCTTGGTGTCAAAAATATTGCTTGTCACTAAAAGCTGAGGTGGATGCTTCTTTCCTGATGGTCTCAACTTATTCAGGAGCTGCTGGGTTAAGTTTGACTAGAAAGCCTACCAAGGAAGTACATTGCAATATGTGCCTTGGCATTGTCCCAGTATTTGTTCCTTTGTATAGCCTTATGTAGATATGTTAAGTTACAACATATCATTTCCACTTATCAGTGGAGCAACTAAGCCATAGTCAGGCTCTGCAAACTCTGCAGGCATGAAGTAGTTGCTTTTGGTTTTGTTTTGGCAAACAATAAATGCCAAAGCTGCTTCCATTTCCTTCAGTTTGCAATCAGCTTCTCGTAAAGAAGAGACAAGTCTTTTACTTTGCCTAGCAATGGTCTTTTATGACATAGTTTAGAAAAAGAGCCCTAAGAATGCTCCCAGAACCTCCTTAAGGAGAGGTAACTGGAAAATTCTGTATGTGGATTCCCACAGTTTGGGAAATAGATACATAAGAAGGGCACATGGATTAAAAGGACAAGTTACTCTTTGCTTTAATTTTTAATGACCTACTGAAATCTAGGCTTAGGAGAGAAGAGGTTCCCAAATTCTGCTTACATAATTCAGATTCAACACCACAAGCAGCCTTACAGTGTAATTTTATACAAAAGTAACTTAATTGGAGAGAAAGGGAACATCAATTATGTAGGATTCTACATACACTGAGAAGGATTATCAAGGGTTTGAGTATCTGAATACAAAACTGAACATTCGTCCTGAAGTTCTAGGGGAAGATTTGTGTTAAGAGGAAAGATATTGTGTGTGTTTCAAACCTGGATCAGTTGACAGAGCCAGTTTACAACAGGGTACTTTACACTGACCAAGGCACAGAGATGTGATGGTCTTCAGCAAGGAAGTGCCCATGGACACTGATGGAGTGTAGGAAGACAGGTGGAACTACTGAAAGCAACTTTGGCCCTAGACAGCTTCATGAGAAAAAGGGAGTACTCCTGCTCTGTTCTCCCTAAATGAAGGAGTTCAAAAGATGTCACAGGAGCCAAACTGCCATATGTAAGCAAGTGCCTGGGTTAACTGTTCTGAGTCTAAATGCTCTGCACAGGATAATCTTGATATGTTCAGGTTAAAACAACCTTCTATCAAAACTAGATTCCAGTAATACTTCTGTTTGATTAAACAGACATCCAAGCACTTGAAGCATTTCATAAAGAGGCATGAACCACCTGGAGATGTTGTCCATGAAATTGTTCTTGTGATTGAAGCTACCAAACCAGAAAAGAAAAATAATTCCACTGAAGCTGTAGGCTAAGTTCAAGAATAACAAATCACCAACTAGAAGGGCTGAGTTTAAAAAAAACTAATGTACTCTTCCTGAAGGTAAACGTGACTGTGTGGGTGAAAGAGAAACAATTGTCAAATACAAAATTCTGTTGTCAGTGATCACGAGATTGTGTAGTAGGGAGCACACAAAAAGAACTATTAAAACTACTAACTTTTGTAAAATTGTTTCTGCTTGGGCACATAATGCTCATCTTCCATAATTTTGGAGGGATGTAGTCTCCTATCTAACAGATGTACCAATTCTATCTCTGTGAAAATAGAATAAAATTATCATTTGTCTTTCTAATTCAGTAACTTAAAGAGCAGTTGAAACTTCAATACTACACCTATTAATATTTTTCTTCTATTCTGTAGGACTATTTAGGGCCTTTATTAATCATAATAGATAATATATCACCAACCACAATACATATATGCTTTGTTTCTTGCATAATATTAATGTTAAGGTTGAAGGCTGCATTACATGAAAGCAAAGCTATTGGATTGGCTTGGATACCAAGCTGTAGGGGCCTCATCCCGCCTCTGCCAGGATGACTGAGATGATTGTCATGTAGCACAGCACAGCAGCAAGAGAGGAACCCCAGCTTCATTTTAGGAGCTCAAGGAGCCACACACTTATTTATCCATTGTGTTTGCATCACATTTTCACAGAAAGTATTCTGCTCCCAGCAAAGCCATTGCCCAAATGGAAACCCTTCTCCAGTAAGTATTGTTTCAGTACAGTAAAGTTCATGTGAAAGTTAAGGGCTACTCCTCCCACAGATTTCCTACAATGTGTGCCTCAGGACACAGGCCACATGTCTACGTGGTAATCACTGTTTTATATGTGCTCTGTGACTTTTGGTTCTTAGCTACAAGTTCCATCTTTAGAACTAAAATGCCTCGATGAAAATTACTGTTGGCTGGTCACAACTCTGGAGCTCAACACAAGGCCATAAATTCAGCAGCAGCGTATCCACCTATAGTCCAGTGATACAAATATGAAACCTACCTACAATTTGTCATGGGGAATTGCCAAGCTAGAGGACAGAAATGGTTGAGCTCAGCTCCCTCAGCTGCAGGGCATCAAAGCCTGTCCCCACAGAATCCTCTGATATCCCTTCTGCTGTTGAGTCCATTTTGCAGGTCTTCATTTTGTCCTCCATTTTCTTAATATGAGAGAGATGAAGAATTTTCAGAGACGTTGCTCTAGGAGGTCCCACTCTTCAGCTATGTCCATCCATAAGAAGCTTTCTGGAGAATTAATCTTTTTCCCTGTGTTACTAGGTGATGTTCTGAACACAAGAAACACAGGACAGTGCAACCATTCAAATATGTATAAATGAAGTGTAACACTTTAGCAACAGTCATTGCCTGCAGATCCACTCTCTTTTGAGACCTTACACTCAGAATTCTTGTTCATCTGAATTATTTTTTAACATTTCCCAGTATAATAAAAAATGAACTAAAAGAAAAATACTTAGTGTTTACTAAAGGAAGTTGTTCCATAGCTCTCTGCAGGTGGAAGTATAGTACTTGAGTTGCCAGCAGCACTGAATTTTAGAAAGGTGTATTCTGATGTAAAATGAATTGTCCCTTTTATATTAAAATTTATTGACAAATAAGGGAAATGGCAAAAAATACTCTTCGTTTGATGTACCTTGTAGGAACTCAAAAAACCAAAACAATGTAAAGCATTGTTTCCCTCCTTATTCCTATAAGGATTTGACAAGGAACACAGCTAAGCTTCATTGGGCTCAATGACCATCAAGGCCTTTTCCAACCCTGGTAATTCAGATAAGGTAAAACAGCCCACAGAAGAGGACAGGTCCATGGATTATGCTGAGGCAGCACAGGGACTTGACAGTGAAAACCTTGCGGACTGCAGAGAAAGGAAGGAAAACATTTGATTTAAGGAAGTTACTCTGGTTACTGTAAATATAGGATTTGTTATTTTTATTTTCTTGGAATTGTTAATAAAGAAATAAGAAGAAAGAAACCCAGAGGAATTGAGAGAGTGGAGAGAAGCGAGATTAATCACTGCACTTGGGATTAATCACTGCAACGCACTGAACACAGACACACATCTCATCTTTGTGACTGAAGATTAAGATTTAACACTGTATTACCAATCTACTGCTAATTTCTGAGCATTTTGAATTATTGACAGTATCCCTTATCTTTAGCATCTACTCCCTTAAGGCTGATTGTTCTTCCTTGTATTTGAAGAGGGCAGAACAGAGGCTGCAGGCCACAACAAGTCTGTCTGGTTCCTGCCCTCACAGGTCCCACTGCATTAAAAGTTGTCAATACCTGAGACTTTCAAATCTGTTACATCTTAAATCAAAGCCTTTTATAAAGTTAGAATAGTGTGCCTAGTGCAACATTTTCATGCTTTCATACAGTATCTTAAAGGTGATTTGGGCCTTCTGGGTGCTGGGCATATATGTTCATACAAAGGACAAAGAAACTGAAAAGATCAGTACATTTAAATTTAAGGCCCCTTACAGCTCTCATCCTTCACAAGCAGCAGGAACCACTAAGCCCTAGAAATTCAGGCCATACAAGCACATCTCTCTGTGTTTGGAGCTGACTGGCTTGTAAAGTTTAGGGCAGAAAACTTCATTGGTATGTGGCATTTCTCCTGTTCTGCTATGTATACATATTCCTCATTATGCTGAGACTGTCAATACATAAAATAATTTTTATTTCCCTTACTGATTTTTCTTCATTTTATTTGCCTGACCATTTTTTTTTCTTACCATCATTAATTGTGAAGACTGAAAAAACAATTTAAAATAAATTTTATGAGTCCAAGCCAACAGGCAAACAAATATTAACAGTGTGAAACTCAAATCATATGTCAGTGTTGGCTTGCTCAGGAAATGCAGATATACTTCTGCAATGAGAATGCCAGGATGGCAAATAACATTAATTTTTGAATTTGCATCCAATTTTCCAGGAAATTTACACCCTTATATAAGTAAGTTTAGCAGAAATCTATACACATAGCCCACATTTCAGATTCAGATTAACAAAATTCCCATAAAAGGTGAGTGTTAAGAGTCCCTCTTTGTGGATGAGGGTTTAGTCTGGAGAAATCTATGTAGAACACTCCTCTCCATGTAACAGAAAACTGTTAAGTGCATCATTGACCATTTTAGTATTTAGGTGAAGCTAGTCTTAAATTAGTTAATAAGGAAATAAAACCAGCAGTCACAGTTAACTAAATTAAACAGTCATATAAAATGCTGGATGATTGTATCTTTTAAACTCCTCTTCTGGAAAATAACTTAAAAAATAAGAATGAATACTAAAGGCAACTTTCAGAAGCCAAAGATGACATGAAACTTGTGGTTTTGTCCCAAGATGAGCAATAATGTCTGAAGAGCAGAGCACCAAAATGATGCATCACACTGGAATGAAAACTTCCACTTCCAAGGTCTGATAGATCTAAAAAAAATAAATATCATAATCTGTAAAATAAACCGGCACATTTTACAATTTTTAAAACTTCTTGTAAGGGGTTTACAAACTCGAGGATACACACAAAATAACTAGTCCAAAGTATTCCTTAAAAATTATAAATTATTGGCTACAGTTTCTTTAATGGAGATTGCAGGAGTAGGTCCCACATGAGTCCATATATAGCCCTTCTCTGGCCTTGTAGGAACAGTAGGGAAGGGAGATGATCGAGATTTGAAATATTCAGAAGGTGCATGACAAACAAATTCTAAATATTCCATTTTTCTTGGGAGATCTTCTTCTGGTCCTAGAAAAAAAAAAATCAAAGACAAAACTTAAAGGCATAAAACTAAATATGTTGAATAAAAATATGCCACAACAGCCAACATTCCCTTACAGAATTTGCCTTTGCAATCCATGACTTTCCTAGGAAGGTAGCCTCCTGTATTAGGCAAGAAACCTCTGCCTTTGATTTTGCTGGGCTGAACTTCCCCCCCATCCCATTTGAAGCATTCTGGTATTTGAGTGAAATACTGTAGTTAATATATTTAAAATACATTCTATTTGTGTCCTGCCTGTTAGAAGGACTTTTCTGAATTACTAATGTTATCATCAGTAGCAGAACAGTCTCTATGCCAGTGCTTGCATGCTATGTATTTTAAATACCCAGGATAAAGATCAAGTAATTCAGGTCACTTTAGAACAAACAACTTGGACTGGTATATCAGAATCAAAGTTACTATGATATAAGCCTATCAATAATTTGATCTTTAAAGCTGCACAACTGTAATTGTACCCACAAACACTCAGATAATCATAGTACAAGATAATCACACACTGCAATAGTGGTAATCATATTATATACACAAGATAAATAAAAAGTGTTATTACAGTAAATTAGATGTTTACAAGATTAGAGTCTAAAATGCGGAACGTGCATAAAGTACCTGGAGAAGCTAAAATGTTCATTTAAAGAATACAACTCTGCATTAGCATAGGCACACCCAAGTAGCTGCATGAAGTGAAGGCTTAGAGATTACCTATGATATAGGATGCTGGGTCAAAGCAGTCTTTGGGGCTGGCTTGTGTAGGAATGAGCCAGGTTAGTGCAGCACTCTTTTCACAGTATTGGTCCTGAATAAACCCACGGATCTGAGCATAGTACGTTCTTCCATCCTGCTCATCAACCACTGAAACAACATCTCCAATCTGGTAGTATACACCCTAGAAGACATACAAATGACACTGAAATCAAACAACCTGGTTTTTGTCAGCTTCACTTCACATCCTGATTTATATATTAAGTATCACGACCCTAAATTATCCTAATTTATGCCAGTCTTGAAAGGTAGCTAGAATTCAGCCACAGGCAAAAGAATGGTGGCATATGAAAGAAAGGTGTTTGTTTTTGAAACAGACAAAAAGAACACTAGCAACCCCAAACAAGCCTATTCACAACAACACTGCAAAGTATCAAAGTAGCAACCTTCTACATAAGGAGGACAGAAGCTTTGACATAGTTCTTAGGAATTTCTGATAAAAACAAACACACAAGACAGTAATTATTTTCTGAACTGTCAACAGCAAACAAGAGATTCATCTGGAATACCAGACATGAAGCATCAGGTCCCTGGAGAGAATGGAATCTCAGGCCACCACTGGCTGTGCAGTCTCCCACTGCCTATTCTGACTTTTTTGGGGAGGAAAAGGGGGAAAAAAACATTCTGTTTGCTTGTACTGCTGGGAAACAAAAGCAAATTTCAGAACTTTAGAACACCAACACCTTGGCAGGCTGGTAAAGCTGCTCTCAAGCATGAATGTCAGAAGGCTCCCTCTTGCACCACTGCAAGTGCCAACAGATCTTGTTCCTAAGGCACTGCTTGCACCAGCTCTCAAATGGGAGCCAGCTGAAATACTGGGGCACTGCAACCCACCCCCTCTATGGGAAACATGTTCTGCACCTAAGGTAGGAAACATCACACAAATCTCATGACCTCTGCACAGCGCAAGTTAAGTTTAAAAATGCTGACAGCAATTAATTAAAAAAAAAGCCTGGGACAATGGTAACTATTTAAACTGCTTAGGTAAACTACCTTGCAAGACTTAACGGCAATAACTATGGTAAATCCGACACAGCTGATGGGCAAGGAAAAACAGTTTCTGTGACTGTATACCTAGTGCTTTCACTGTCCATGATAATTCTTGGCACTGGAAACAGAAACAGGATAATCATTTTTGCCGATAGATTTGCATAACCCATACCTTATAAAAGATTGATTCTGCTGTAATTATAGTTGATACGGACTCAGGAGCCTTGATGGGCTAAGAAAATAATATAGAAATAGAAAATCAAGAGCATTAAAACAAATCAACCGTAAAGTTCCAGAAATAGTTTCTCCTTTTAGACAACATACAGATACATTATCTTCTAAGAAAACCAGCAAACATTATTACTTTAAAGCTCAAAGCAGCAGAGCTAACGTTTTCACCGCCAGGATTTTATGTGCAGAAGGAGTGCCGAACTCCCATGACCGGCTTCTCTTCCACTCCTCCCGCGGGCTCCGTGTCCGCCCCAGCCCGGCCCAGGCTCCCGCCCCCGCCGCGGCCCCGGCGCTCCGCCTTACGTTTTTGAGCTTGAAGATGTGCCTCCTGCCCTTGCCCTTCGTGGAAACCTTCTTCTCCGCGGCGGGCGCAGACTTGTACTTGGTGTTCCTGAGCCGCGCGGAGCGGCGGTGGATCTCCTGCTTGCTCTGCGGGGAACGGCAGGATGAACACAAGGGGGACGGCCCCAACACCCCGGCCCCGGCCCCGGCCCCGCCCAGCCCCGCCCGGCCCCGGCGCTGCATTTCGGCCTCCTCACCTGCTTCCCGCCGCCGCCGCCTCCGCCGCCGCTGCTGCCGCCGTTGCTGTGCTGGGCGGCGGCCGCCGAGGTGGTGGCGAAGGCGGCGGGGGGCGGCGGCGCCGAGCGGGCCGTGCAGTTGTTGCACAGGATCTCGCCCTGCCCGCCCTTCTTCCACATGGAGGAGGACGTGCTGCGGCACACGCTGCAGGTGGGCTTCAGCCCCAGCGGCATCCTGAGGCCGGCGCGGGGCCCGCGGGCCCGACAGCGAGCGGCGGGAGCGCGGCGCCCACAGCGGCCCCGGCGCCGGCCCCTTCCCGGCGGCGGCGGATGTGGCGGCGGGGCCGGGAGCGGCGGGGCCGGGCCTGCCCTCTGCTGGCGGCGGCCGTGCCCCGGCCCCGGGACAAACGGAGCCCGGCCCCTCAGGGGCTGCTCTGGCCTCGGCCGGAGCCGCGGCTCAGAGAGCGGTGTCCCGGCGGTGCCGGCGAGGGACGGAGGCGGGCCGGGGCCCGACGGTGCCGCTGGGGCTGGTGAGCCTGGAGAAGGTCGTGTGGAGACCTCGCGGCACCTTCCAGTGTCTGAAGGGGACCTGCAGGGAAGCCAGAGGGACTCTTTGTCAGGAACAGCAGTGACAGAACAGGACAGGGTACAAATTGAAAGACGGAGCATTTATATTAGATATTAGGAAGAAATTTTCTACTGTGAATGTGGTAAGATACTGAAACTGATTGCCCAGGGAGGCCTCAAACCTGGCAGTGTTCAAAGCCGTGCTGGATAAGGCCTGGTCTAGTGGGAGGTGTCCCTGCTCATGGCTGGGGCCTGGGACTAGATGATCTTTAAGGCAGCGTCCAGCCCCTCACATTGTGTGATTCTGTGCAGCAGAAGCCATCTCTGGTGCTGCTCCTGTTTGCAGGGGATGCCATGTGCTGTCATTCAGGGATTTATAGCTGTCACTCTTCTAGCTCAACAGAAAATCAGGGGACAGGAGATGGGCTGCAATGATTGTCCTGATTCAGGAGAAAGTGTTGGTGGATGTTACCCTCGACATATGCCAGTTTTGGCCTTCATTTAGATAAAGTATTTAGAAAAAATCATTTGCTTTGAAGGCGGTGAGGCACTGGAACAGGCTGCCCAGAGAATTTGTGGATGCCCCATCCCTGGAAGCGTGCAAGGTTGTGTTGGGTGGGGCTGTGAACAACCTGGTCGAAAGGAAGGTGACCCTGCCCATGGCATGGGTGGTTAGAATTAGGTGATCTTCAAGGTCCCCTTCAAACACAAACCACTCTGTGATTCTCTGCCCCTCTTGCATGAAGCCTCAATCATGTATCAGTAGTTTAAAAGGCTAGGGAATGAACACATGCCTTTGTGAAGCTTTGAGAGCCAAATGTAGGAACCATGGATCTAACATGTGGTTCCTCACCTACTGCCACTCACATGGCTGTGGGCCATCCCCTGTAGATGTTTTTTTAGTGGGATGTTATGAAAGAAATGCTCAGTCATGCATGAGCATTTGCAGTCTCTTAGTTCTCATATTCAGTTTCTGTCCTTAGGGTTTATTTGAAGCTTCTTTGGTCCAAATGAAATTGATTTTTGTCTTGTCCTCAGTGGACACAAAGAGCCATAATTTGCAGGGATTGATTAATAGATGCTCCCCTCATGCAGCATGCAGTGGATACAGGGTGTGCCTGGGTTGCTACTGGCTCATGGACAGCTATGTTTAACCTCTTGCATGCCTCTTTCACACCAAATTTGACTTTCTTGTCTCAGGTGCCATATTTATTCCTCAGTTTTGATTTAAATCCTGATTTACCCTCATCTCTTTTCAAGCTGTTTATACTTACCAGGTGCATTTTTTTTGTATTCTCTTTCTTTAATGCATCTTTCTGTAGTTGTATTTTGCAGATCAGTGATCCCTCAGAGCCCTTAAGCTCTTCCCACCACTTTTTTTTGCAGCTTCTGCCTGCTTTTGTTCCTAACCTCAGCAGTCCCCCACTGCTGGGCCCCTCTCACTGCCGTCACGTTGGCATAGCTTCACTAGGCTGTGTAGAAACGGGCTAGAAATGCATGACAATGTCCATTTCTGTCAAGATAAGTACCTAATACTTTGTGAAGGTTTTTATTTTGTGAATTTTATAAGATTTATTGTTAATGGATAGCAAATAAAAATTGCAATAGTTGTTTTTCTCAGTTCCAGTTCTGCAGTCTTCCTGACTCCTGGCTTCTAACCCCTTGGGTCTTTCTGAAACCATGTGCAGGGTCTTTTCTGTGTGTGGTTTACATATATGTGTATACTCTTAATTAAATATGCTCCTGTATATTGTTGTTAAGTTATCCACTGTGGTTATTCTTTGTGCCTTTAAATAATAACTTGAATAAAAAACCCCAGATGAATAAAGCTTAAGCTGTAAGAACCCTAATCTGAGGTGGTAGTGTAAGATAATTAAAAAATGGTTCAGACAACCATTTTTATGTTGTCAAAAAGTTTTAGTTGAGTGTATCTTGACAAGTGTGGTTCTGTCATTTCAATGGAACCCCAGTAAAACACACCTTGAGATGACAGTGTTCTTGGTATGATTATTCTGTTGGCCTTGTGTAAGACCAGAGAGGCAGGGATTGCTGTCAGTGCAGTCTGATCATCCCTACCTCACCTGGAAGGTGACACAAAGAACAGTGGTTGTGATGTTTTGTCAGAAATTACACCCAGCATGTCTTTTATCGTGGGCAGTAGCTGAAATGTTCTGAGAGTTGCTGAATACCTGGTAGTTATGGGTAGGAGAGGTGGGGCTCAGGACTTTACTTAAGGTACCTTCGCTCCAGAGGATCTCAAGCCTTAAAATGTCAGTCCCAAATTTTGAGCATCCTCTTCAGTTTCCTGATTCTCCTTAACAGAACTAGCCTCTTTTTGGAGCTGGAGTGGGCTGACTCAGTCTGAGGCCTGACTGGAAGTGCCTGATGCAGCTGAGGCATTTTGCACTGTGTAAGCTCAGCTAAAGTTGCAGAGTAAATGCTTTCTTCCAGTTAATGTGTATTTTCAGTTTATTTTATTTTTACCCCAGTAAGAGAAAGGGCTGCCCTTGGAGTCATCAGAGCCCATATCAGCTCTGTGAAACTTCCAATGTAGACTCCACAAAGAAGTGGAGGAAATAAAATGTTGGCTCTGCCTGTGGAGGGGGACTGTGTTAGACACTCTGGCTGTCAGTACAGAACCATTTCTCCTCAGGAGCTCTCAGTGAGTAGTTTTAATTGAAAGTGATACAAATCAGCACACACTGCTCATTTCCTGCTTCAGTAGTTGAATTGTTCTGCAGTGGATTTAATTGCATTGCTTCCTTCTAACTTCTTACTGCTACCCTACAGTCAGCTGGCTCGCAGCTGAGGAATTCTTTACTCTTATGATGTGTGTGTCACTGTTCCACAGACAGCTGCAGAGGATGCACATGGACTGCTTCTCCAGAAATATTTGTGTTGTAAATGCATGAAATCTGGTATAAATCTGACGGACTGGTGCAGTCTGCATTTCCACACAGTTCTGTTCTAAGGTTCTGTACTTAACAGCTCTCCTGTGAGAAAAGCAGCTTGTATTCCCTTAATTCCCAGAGCCACAACTGATGCTATTCTTCAGATATGTTGCACAGTTATTACTTGCATAAGTAAAACGCATCTGTCTTTGCAGCTTTTGGGTCTTAATTACTCATTTGAACTTATGGTAGAGCCAGGAATTCACCCTGGATTTTGTGAGGTCTTTGGTTTTTGGCCCTCACGAGGGACATTGGTAGGTGAAGCAATGGCAGAGATGGCTTTACAATGACCATGAGTACTTGGTTCTTTCAAGGCATGTTAAAGCTGTCTCTTGAGCCAGACAATTGCTTGTAAAGAAACTGGCTCTCATTGTGTCCTTGTTTTGGCTTCCCTTGTCTCCACCCTCCCTGAGTATTACAGCGGGATGCCTTCTGTGCTGAGGCACTGGAACAGGCTGCCCAGAGAAGCTGGGAATGCTCCATCACTGGAAGTGTTCAGGGCTGGGCTGGATGGAGCTCTGAGCAGCTTGGTCTAACGAAAGGTGTCCCTGGGCATGGAAGGAGGATTGGAACAACATGGTCTTTAAGGTGCCTTCCAACCCAAACCAGTCTGTGATTCCATGATCTTGGCATGCTTGGTGGAGGAATCTGATGATGTTACAGTAACAATGAACAAAATTGTTTAGTGCTATTAATGTAACAGAGGCACTCCAGAATTTCCAGGTAACAATGGAAAGTGGATATTAAGTGGCACTTAAGTAACACTAATTAATTAGTGGTGCCCCTCTTTGGCACCACTACTCATAGTGACGAGGCATTACTCTAAAAAGAACAAGTGCACAATATGGCTGTAGCAATTAAGGCAAATTCTATTTTAGATTTCTTTTCAAAGCTTAATGATACTTAATGGTACTTTATATTTACAAATCAAAACATTCAGCTTACTATATGGTGTCCAACTGATCTGGCACAGTACTGAACATACCCTAAAAATGTCTGTCAGCAGTCTCAAGGACCTGCTACAGTAAGTCTTCAGATGTAATGAGACAGAACGGAATTAGTTTAAGTAATAAATGTTTAATCAAAGAATTTTACATATTATTAACAGCATTCATTTGGCCAAACATCTACATGGTTGTAGTATCCTACCTGTATATAAAGTGGGAATGTATCAAGTATAGACTATGAAAGTGCAAATAACAATTCAAGGTTAGAGTAATTTTTTTACATTATAAAATTAACAGGTTTACAAAATAGTCTTGCCAAACTTTTATTTTTGAATTGTAAAGTCAATGACTATGGTGTTAAAATAAGTACCAAGAAAATACAAATTTAATAGTCTAATTTCATGCTCATAAGAGTAACACGGAAACAATGGATATACTGCACAACCTAACCAAATTACATAAAACCAGAACCCACAAACTTCACTATCTTCACAGAGAGCACTCTTACATATCTTACTGCAACTTTGCAAGACATCTCAATGCAATACACAATCTTTTTGTGAGAATCTTTCTATTCAGAAATTACCATTCAAGGAAGCTATGTGAGTTAAACAACTTTCAGACCAATTCATGATGACAGTTCATGAAGGACCATTTTACTTGAAGGACTTTATACCTATAGGTATTTTTCAAAGGCTCAATATTATGTCAGGAGCAGGGTGGCTAGAGGAGAAGTTGGAAAATTATTTAGACTATTCTAATTCATTCTCTCTAAAGATCCTTGAAAATGGACAAGGTTTTTATTGGGTAAGGGTAAAATATTCTTATTTCATTTTTTACTAATATGAACCTTGTAACTGCAAGGTTCCAAAGCTGGATTTGCATGAATTAGTTACCAAAACACTCACTTGAACTCACAGTAATCAATACATAAACTTGGCTATCATGACACTTGCCTATACACACTCAGTAGTAATAAACTTTTATATCATATCAACAAATCTCTGGTAACAGTTAAGCAAAACTTAAAATGGAGTGTATGTACTTTGCTCATGTTATGAAAAGTTTTGATTATATGTAATTAAAACAGCCATTTGAACAACTTATTCTAGTTGTAATTACATACTGTACCATTGTATCTCACTAACTGTAGATTGATGCTTTTAAGCAAATCTAGAACCAGTATTTTTGTTTTTCACGGTACAACAACTAGGAAAAGGTTTTTTTTTGTGGTTTGTTTTTTTTTATTTTAATTTTTTTTTCTTACACTAAACAGTAATCACACAGCAAATGAATATTGTGCAATTGAACAAATACCTAGTAGTGTTTTGTATATGCAAAAACACTGACTGAACGTTTAGTTATTTACTGTAAAGGCAAGGCCATGGGTGGTTTTATGGAGGTCTTTGCAATTAATAGCATAGTTACTCCAGAACAAACACTGAATTTGAATTACTTGTTTAACTGTGGCAACTATTCAGTTGGGTTAGGCAAAGGCACCGTTACATGTTGAGCAGGATGTGTTATCTTTTAATTGTGGGACTGACTAATATATGAAAATTCTGTATTCCTATATTTTTATAAAATGTTATCATTAAAAGTAATTGCACTATTAGTGCATAAAATGCTTTGTAGAATTATGAAAACAAAGAACTATGATTGCACTTCCATTAAAGTGTCTCTTAAAATACAGCATAGCTGTTGCTAACTCACTGTATTTTAATATTTAAAATAACTGTTTAACAGCAGCATTAGGATTTATTAACTTAAGATATAGGCTACATTTAATTAAATGCAGTCACCATGGCAACATATGCCAGTTAAATTTGGAGAAGCAATGCTACCCAGTGGTTTCTTCCATTGCTAAGAATTATGGGATTAGTTGGATAGAGTAACACTGCACTGTTTCATTAGGCTACTGCCAGTTAACTTTTCACAGTTTGGCACATTTGGACTGTAAATAGACATGAAAAAATCTTTGATTTTAAAGGGAAAGAATATCCCCTAAAACTTGTTCCTGGAGCAGTACTACGGAGAAGCATTAAATACCTCCGTTCACACTGCTAACAAAAATGAAAAACGAGTAAGGAAAACTTATGGAAAACAAAACCAAAATGCAAATGAACTGCTAGATGTTATTTTGGTGAAATTATGAGTTCTAAAAAATGGAATAAACTATTTCTTAGGAAAACAAAACAAAACAATCAGTGTAAGCCTTTAATCTGTACTTTCAAGTTAAGGATCATCAACCTAAGGCTAAACAGATGCTGCATTGTATTAGGAATGTGGAATACAACCTACTTATTCCTTTCTCTTGAGAGCAAAAAGGCAAATACTACCTAATTAAATGCAAAGGATATTCCTTGAAAGGTTCACATCATTATGAAGAACTACAATTCAAGAGAACTCCTAAATATCCGTTGTTATGTCAGTGGTTACAACTGAGCTGCAATTATGTGGATCAAAGCCTCCATAATGCTTACTCCACATACTGTACCATCTGTCACTGCCATTCCTTTACTCCAGATTTAGTTTTTATTCATACCAGATGCACATGTTCAGTCCATTCCCTTGAGGTTTGAGGAGTCTGACTTGAACTGTCTCCTGAAGCATCTAGGGTGCTTGTTACCTCCCTGTTATTATCACCAATTTGTGATACTGTTTCACTTGGAATAATGTTTTCTTCAGAAGTGCTTTCCTCTGTTTGGGTTCCTCTGCCTTCATTTTTGAGTGCATCCTCAAACAGTGCATGCTCTTCCTGAGGCTCCAGCCTTGTGTCTGTAAGATTTGGTTGCCCTGCTGACCCATCTTCAGTGCTGGGTTGCTGTGACTCCTCATCTGTTTCTGTACTTGTTGAGGGTATCAGGGCAATACTCTGTGGGTTCATGTCATGAAACCAGGCCATAATGTTTCCAAGCAGATTTTCATTGGTATTGGGATCTTGACTGCTGGAATCAGCATCGCTTGAAGTTGAGTATAATCCACTTCTTGTCTCGCTGCAGGGGTGGGAATGAAGACGATCGGCTGAGAAGGGATCATTGCCTGCACCCAGTCTCATCAGACTGTCACCAAGTTCTAGCAGCTCAGAGCTGCTCAAAGCACCCCTGGGGTTGTCTATGCTTATGGGAGCAGAGTCCAGTCTTGTAGGCAAAGAGGTACCTATTGCTCCTAAAGACGCCTCATTATTTAGAAAGTCTCTAGTTTCTTCATCTATGGCCAAGCCAGATTCTTGTAATGACAGCTGAATAGCTAGCAGGATGTTTGGGTCATCTTCATCCAGAGAACTCAGAGCCTGTGGAAACACATAAGGTTGCTCTCAGAATATAACTTGTATCTTGCTACGTATTTTGGATGAAAAGTAATTTTTCAAATCTGAAATTCATTCATTATTCCTACATGTCCTTTATCAGAATCAATTTTTACCAACAGAGCTGACAACACAATTTAAAAGCTAACTATTGTTATGTCAGTGATTGTTTAGCAATTCTTACCATTGTGAATGTGTAATTTGTTGTCCTACATTCTCCCTTTCTCCTTGAAGAATTAAGAAAATTTGCAGAGAAAAAATGACACAGAAAGGCAGAGCAGAGGAGAGCAAGCAAAGCAGAGAGAATGGAAAAGAGATTAGGGGAGATACCTGAAGAGAATCCTGGTTTTCAGAGCGACTGACAGGGGTATAGTCATGAAGCGAAGAGCTGTGCAGAATACCCATAGAGGCTGAACTCACCATGGAGGTGCCATGTCTTCTACTGCTGCCACCTTCCTGAGTGTCTGTTTGGGCAACCAAAACAAAAGCGGTTGAAGAACCAGCAAGGAAGCCTCTACTATGACTTACTGACAGAATCTCTTCCTTCCTTCTGGATTCTAGTTGTGTAATTTTACTCCTTTATTCACTCTAAATGAAAGAGTCCAAACTACTCCTGCCACATCAGCTCTTACACAGTGGTGAAACACCAATCCCGCTGTTTTAGGAGTGACTGCCTGGCTCATTTGTCCTTTCTGCCCTCAATACCCTTCTCTGTGAAAGCTTGGGCTATGCCATTGGGAGCATGGGCAGCAGGGGCAAAGTGCTTCTGAGGCACATACATGATTTATGGAAAGCCCTGAAAATGACTGCATGTGGACACAAATACAGGATGCATTTACAGGTGGATTACAAATGACGTTTGCCCATTTCTCTGTTCTTTCAAAGACAAAACCTCAGCTATAATGCTAACATTATATTAATTTTTACTGTAACATTGCAGCACAATTAAGAGTAGAGTTGTTAGGGAATACTTCAGCAATTACTGACATTGCTGTTTTCTTAAAGCCAACAAAAAATAGAAGTAAGATGCTGTTTCCAGAAAAAAACTGCTCTGTAATAAAAATAAATGTAAATCTTTTGACTTTGGAAAATGGAATTTTCCACTCCAAAACTCAAAATGTGATAGACTGAAATAAAATAATATTCTCTTGCATGCTTTAACAGTGTGCACTTGGCCATCACTACTATATCCAAGCATTCAGTCAAAATCCAGTCCTTGAACTAACAAGATGGTTTTGCATTTTATTTGCAATAGGGAAGAACCAAAGTTCACAAAAATTTTGATTACTGTTTCTAAAATAAAGGATGCATGTGAAGCTTTCTCCTCAATCAAGGATCCTTCCTCTTGGTTTTAAAGAACAAGCTATGTGTTAAGTTCCTGAGACACAGCAATGAGAGTTTGTGCAGCATGGCTAAGAGACTGGCACACAGACTGGCAGCTCTGCAGAAGCAGAGTCACGGTATGATTTGGGCTCAAGCAATTTCTGTACCTGTGCTAAGGTTCTGGCAGAACTGAGCCAGCCCAGATAGCCAAGGCACAGAGAGACCTTAAGGGACTGCACTACCAGCTCAGGCCAGCTTCTTTTCTGGCTTTGCCTTTGCCAATGCAGCCCCTGAGCAGAGTTTTGGAATACAACCTTAGGATGCTTTTCCACAGGCCTGTAGCCTCTACATTCTATGCACAACTGTTTCTTTTCATTGGTGTAGAAGACTTGGTGTATGTATGAGTGACCTCCAGAATTTCTTCAGAAAAGCAAACCTGCGCTGGACAGCTGAGAAGTTGTTAGTGGGAAGATCAATGCATTTCTCTTTTAGAACAGCAGCAGCCACAGTGAAGTCAACAACACTTCTAAGATCACATAAAAAAACTGCAGAGACAAGCCTTTATGTTGTATCCTGGAAAATACAGCAATGTATTTGAAACTTCTTTAAAGTGTATCCACAGAAGAACAAACACTGGGTCACTACTAGTGATTTCTGAAGCAGCAAGAGCAAGAAGCTGGCCCAGAGAGGTCCGTACCTAATGTACTCTCACTGGGGTCATCGGGGTCTGGAGTGTTACTCAGCAGACTGTGCATGTCTCCACGTCGACGCTGTCTGTGCCTCCTCCGATACTGAAATTCAGCATATTCCTGCATAAACCAAAGGTTACAAAACACAGGGCAGCATGCAGTACTATTTTTCTGAGTAACAAGCACAACATTTTTTATAAAAAATGTGTGATTTTATATGCTTATTATAAAATCACCTGCTTTCAGAAAAATGAATTGCAAGTTGTATCATGCGACGCTTAACATAAATAACAAAAAGATCCAAGGTAATCCTAGATCTAGAAAACAATGAATTAGCAAAAAAAAAAAAAATTACATGTACTACCAACATTTTAATACTTGCAATCTCCTTTTTTAACAATTCCAGGAACATTTCTTGTTTAAAATCTTTGATGCCAAACTTTATATATGCACCTATTGACACACTTTTTAATAAATGCATACTCACTGATTTTAGAACATAAAAACAATTGATGTGAATTAGACCAATAGATTATCTCAGAATCTCTGCTGCCAGCAATCGGCAGTAGAAAAGAACCTTGAAAAGACAACAGAAAGCTGTTAGACATACACTGGGACTTGACAGATTTTTCTGAGCCTCCAGGACACTATGGCTCTTAAGCCACATCTGACACTCTTCCACTGGACAGTCTATGATGGATTTTTATTCCATCTTTTTTTAAAATTTTTATTACAAATCTCCTCTACTTCTGCTTAACTTGAGCTGCTAACAAGCCATACCGTATGGATTAGAACTCCTGCAGCCTGTATTTCTCATATTGTGTGTGCTTAGACAGTTTATATAGCATTTATGGAAAAGACTCTTGATCACAGCAAGCTAACATCCCAAGGGTTAACTATCTTAATACTTGGATCAATTTGCATATCTTTCCTAATATGAAGGAACTAATTTTATGCTTGAAGGGAAATTTTCAGGTATCTTTTCTGGTATGTCCAGCGGACACTGAAACTGTGTAGGCAGCATGTTGTGTAATTTCAGTTATTCCTACACACAAGGCAATAAAACTGTGCACACAGGTACTCGCTCTCCTCTTCAGAAAAGGATATTGTTCTTTACATCTGTGAGCTCCAAGTTGGGAAATCTATAATCCAAAGGATTCATCTGGCCAAATGAATTGGTAAAGCTAACAGTACCATTAGTTTTCCTTTCCTGAATTAACTCTTCAACATCTAAAGTACTTAAAGCTTAAAAATGTAAGAGTTATTTCTCTTACACAACGACCTTATTAATGTAGATGGTATTATGACAGTATATTTTTTTTCCATGAACTTTCTCAGACCAAATTCTTTCTCATAATGACATATGCAAGACAAAAGGAATAGTCAGAAAATCATGTATGTGGGCAGATTTTTATCCATGGAAATTGTAAGAACATCAAAAAGTAGCTTTATTGGACCAGACAAAAGATCCATTTAGTCCAATATTCTGTCTTCAACAACAGTTAGTAGTATATGGTTGTTAGTCTATGGAACACCATAAACAAACAAGGCAAACAGGAGGTGATTCTTGTCTAAAATATTCTTCCAGCTTTTAGGGATCTCAGGGGTTTTCTAAATGTAAGGCAGAGCCTCAAACAACAGAAAATCGAACCTTGATACAGAACAATATAACAGGAATATTTAAAAAATATATAATTATAGAACTCTGAATCAGAAAAGGAATCATGGGAAGTGATCACTGAACACTAAGATTTATTAATCATACCAGATCTTAGCTCTCATTTGTTTGCAATAAGTACAGCTCTGCACAAAATACTTTGCAGTGCAATTCACTAAAATGAACAAAGATGACCATTACTAATTTCATACAATTCCTTTAGCATAGGTGGTTGCAAGTATTTGTGACAGCTACTTAGCAAAGAAACCAACTTGCATCACACAGTGCCACATTTAGGCAAATGATAAAAACTCGTAAGCAGATCATCTAAGCACAGCTGCAATTGCACCTCCTGCTAAACAGCTTTTCAACACATTTCTTACCAGCTTCTTCTCTTAGCCAGTTCCACTGTCATCAGTAACATCACAATCAATCACAGAGTAACATCACAATGAGTTTGATGTTGTCAGATGTGGGATTGTTTCAAAAGAACTAAAGGAACTGGACAGGAGAAGCAACTGATTTTTTGTAGAGAAGCGAGCCATGTTCTCACCAGCGTGATGCTCACCAACAATAGCAAAGGAAATATATGGAAAAAAGTACATGGAGTTTTCTAGGATGTTTAACAATGACTAGCTAGAAAGAAAACAGCAAACAAGGAAATGTTGAAATGAAGTTTCCTTCCTGACTGAATGCTTTAATCTAATGTTCTCAAAACATTAACTAAAAATTAAGATGATAAAGGAAATCTTTATAGGAAGCTTCTCATTTTTTAGAGCAGAGTCTCAAAAACTACTTACTCTTTCCCATATACAGATCATAGAATATTAATTAAAAATTATAATTTTCATTCTTGGTAAAGTAGCAGAAATTAATGTCATTTGAGTATGCAATTTCCATCCTGCTTTGATACATAACCATAAAAATAAATATTTTAAATATGTAACAATATTTAGGGGTATGACTGCATGTTTTTGTCGGGATTGTGACAGAGGATGGAAATTTCATAAACTCTTTGTCAAATTCTGTTGAACTGATATTGCATTCAAAAATAATCTACACAATTTCATACATTTATTACTTTAAGGCTCTCCAGCACATACACAGCAGTTTATATTCAATTTTAAAACTGCTTTTGTACTTGGAAAATGAATGTGAAATAGCTTGTCTAATGCCACCTTAGATAACTACATCCACGTTAGAGGCATTATTTATAGTCATTGCACAATTAGCTATGAATATATTTCCTTCTATTGTGAAATAAATGAAATGGAAAGCTTAACCAACTTGAAATGGTTTGACTCAAGATAAGGAAGCTCTTCATGCAGCTTGTGATCATACCTGTGTTTCTAGCATATGCAGAACTAAGTTTAAAAAATTAAAAAGAAATAGTTTACCTCAGGGGATGCAAATCCTAAATATTCCCAATCCCATGTTCCACCAGCAAAGCTATAAAATGGAAAGATACACCATCAAATTTAAAAGTAAGACAAATATGAAAAACCTCCAGAGCTTCAAAACCTATTGAAGTCTGAAAACTAGTGCAACTGTAGCTCTCTAAACATAACAAGTCTTCCCCCTTAATTCAAAATTAATTTTGAAAACCCTACAGTAAAGTTGTTGACTATTCCAGAACTGCCTGATATGTTTATCAAATACTTAAGAGATTTTTGAAGTGTACCAGGGATTTAGTGAGAATCGTGATGGAAAAAAGTAAAATGGAAGCCATGACATTTAATCATTAATATATCACAAATGGGGAAGCAATTTAGGTTGCAACATGCATGGCAGTGATCCTCAAAAATAAAAATACATTTTTCCCCAAAGGCTGTAATTCCACAAGGACAAAATGCCCAAGGAAAGCATCACTATCACAGTGATTCACAACCACCACACTTAGCATCTACCTCACAGTCAGAGAACAGCAGTGGATTCCCCCCCTTTGGCAGCTACCAAAAGAACCTCTCCTGCCTGTGCAGGCTCTGGGTGCCTTACCTGCGCCTGGGTGCTTCTGGGGAGTCTGCAGGAGCCACGCCCCGGGCCACAGAGGCCAGGAACTCCTGTCGCTTCTGCTGCACCAGACAGGCTGCGCGGATGATTTTGTGGCGAGGTGTCCGAAGGTAAGGCCTGTTCACTTTCTGGGCAAGGTCCTCAGTGACCATTTCTAGGTCTGTCTGCAAGAGTTAGTAACACAGAAAAAACAGTTTTACAGGGAAATGCAAATCAGGAAGAGCTCTTCTCCATAAATACTGAGGGGAATTATATCCATTTTTGTGAAAATACCTTATGAAATACCAAAATATCCCAAAATATCTGTCCCATAGCCTTCTCTTTTACTGACCTACATTCTGTCCTCCAGCTTGGAGCAGGATTTCCCTGCACTCTGAAATACTGAGCATCTTCAAGGGACCTAAGGGACAGAAAGGAGGCAGGCACTCCCCCAGTTTTGCCTCCTCCTAGATGTCAAGCACATCAGAAGGAAATGAAAGAAAAGAGAAGCTATAGAAGGAGATGAAGACTGAAGCTAAAATGTTACACTCAGAAGGCAGCATAACAGGAAATTTTCTTACTTTCCCCTTCCATCTGTCCTTATCCTTTTCCTTTGCAAAGTGATATAAAATATGCTACTTTTTCAAACTTGGTTACAAATGTAAGACAGGTATATCAGTTTTATACTACAAAAATGGCAAAAAGACACTTATAACTGACATAAAAAAATAAAGTGCCATTAGGAAAGTAAAATATATCCATATATTACCTGCATAAGTTCAAATATTTCTTTCTTTGTGCTTTTAGGCTCCAAAAAGAATCCATATGGATAAGAACACTTAAGAATGCGGCGAGTTTTTAGAAGCTCTTGCACTGCATCTTCAATGAATGTGGTATCAGGACAGCCTCCCTCAGCTGCAATATGAAACAAGCATTGGGAAAGTATTTTCCTGCTGATGTCAGCATTACTTTTGTGCATATCAGTTAAATATTTTGCAAGTAAAGAGCAGCAAGTTCTCAATAACTGCACAGTGTTCTTATGAAAAGAAGTAAGCACAGCACATTAGCTTCTGCCTTACTAATGCTACTTCCTCCTTGAGGCTTTGGAATAGGTAAGATTTACTGTACATTTAACTTTCATACAATGTTTACAAATTCTAGTACTGGAGGGATGACATCACACAGCAGACTTGATGTGAGCACTGTCCAAAAAAGAACAGTTTAGCCATAACTGTGTTGATGGGATTTCAAATGAAAGGCACAGATCATAGCAAATACTTACTTCCACTCAGAGCTCTACTCAACTGCTCCATCTTTTCTTTGGCTGTTTTTAGAAGGCGCTGTTCTAACTAGAAAAGGAAAGTAAATAAAATACAATAAGACAATTATTTTTGGATTAATAAACCAGAAACAAACATCAGTAAAAAATGGCTTGACCTGGTAGCTAAGTTCATGGTTCTTAAATCTTGTATAATAGTGCATAAACCTATCAAGCTCTTGAAATCTTCTATGCTTCTTTTCAGCCTGGAAAACAATGGAGAGACAAAAGAAACCAAAATAAATCTTATCATTTAATACAACAATCACCATTAAATATAATTAAATAGTGAACTGTTTCTATTCAGACTATATATAAAGTATTGTACACAATGCTGAGTGCCAGTAAGTAAAGACACAAAATTAATTTTTGAAATTCACAAGGCTGCAAATACTGCAGCCAAATAATTGATACACTGACAGTCCCTGCTATTTAAAGCAATTTTCCAAAAGCCAAAATTAAGGCATGTCTTCTGTAGTGCACAGCAGCTAACTGCAGGACCAGCATGCTCATTTCACAAAAGGAAACTATGTCACAGAGAAGTAAAACTACTTGAATAAAGTCACCAGTGGCTGTTAACAAAGTCAAAAGCAGAAATCTTATGCATCCACCAATAAGCAGTGCTTTCTTTCTATCTCTTTGATATGTTTAAGGTTGTATTTTTCCATTTGGAAGTCTGGTTTAGAAGAATTTTGATTACACTTATCCTGAATGGAGAATTGCAACCTTAGTGCTGTTTTTCAAATACACACATTCATTTGTTACCTCTACTGTCATCTCCTTGGACTGCTCCTCTACATGCTGAATAACTTCATAGCGAGTGCATCTGTAGTAGCCTCCAGTGGAAGAGCTGTGCTTCTTCCATTCTTCTAAGCATATCCAGCAAAAGTCATATTTGCACTTCAAAAAAAACAGGAAAAGAATAAAAAAAAAGAAGTTGAAATGTCTTTGATTTGCAGTTAGGCATCATCATTCCTCTATGGACAACTTAATTAACAGCATTCTGAGTGTAAAAAAATTTTGAGGAGCATCCTTCCTATTTTACTTAGTCAAGAGATCTGTTTATGAAACCATACCAAACCATGTCAGCCATCATTTTTGTTCCTTGGATCATTAGACTGTGTTGGTTCTACATGTTAAGTTTTAAGCGGAGGAAATAAACCCAATGGTAAATACAGCTGATCAGGCCTGGTTTTTTTGTTATTGTTAGAAAACCAGTCCCATTTCTTTAAACAACACAGAAACGATTCACGAGAAAGAATGAAATTTTTTTCCCTAATACCACTTTAAAAACCATGATTACTGGTGTCTTTGTCATGTGGTGTACCTGACACAAAATATTAATAACAACTACTAAAGCAAGAGAGGTCTGAACATCAACTTTGATGAGTGACTAATTCCAGGTGAGCCTTTTCTGCACTGACTGAGTAAAATGCTTTCAAAATAGGTAAAACCTTACAAGGAAGTATAAGGTGACTTATTCAGGCTTCTCTGCATCAGAGAAGATCAAACTGTGTTAAATATTCTCAATTCAGTAGCGAGTGTTCAGCTAGTTAATTTCAAAATAACTGGAAGCTATTTATGGACAGATAAGCAAAAGTAGTAGACCTGCACATTTTCAGAAAAATAAAGAGAATTACTTTCTACATCTGTTAGCCTTTTATTGTAGGCCAACTATGTCAAGTGTTCTCTACTTTCTTATTTTTACCTCAAAGAGGTAAAAATATTTTTGTTTTTACCTTTATCTTATTTTTTACCTCAAAGAGGTAATAGTTGTAGTTATATAAGATATTTCTAACATAAAGAAATGTCTAAATATGCTGCTTTTAACTAACTTGTGTGAAAAAGCATTTCCAAATGATACTGAACTCATGGCAAAAATATTTTTTCTATTTTGGTAACACAGTGAAAACTTGTGACTAATTTTCTGGCTGCTGTCATCAATAAATTTTCTTTGGAATCACTCTTTGCTGTCTTTTCATTCCTACTGATTAATTCCTGTTTACAGTTTTCCACCTAAAGTTCTCTGCTTTGTTGCTATGTTAGAGAAATAATGCAAAAGAAAAATATAGTAAGGCAAAACCTTCCTTAGACCAAAGCCTTCCTTAAAATCTTACATCTGCCAATTAAAACTGTTTTTTTTTTCTCTTCTACATTATTAATGACGTTTAAACCATCAATTATTTGTTTCATACTGTACTGGTAATTATTCTTAGGTGTTTATGAAATTTCAATCATTATAATGTACACCTGTCAGCCAAACAGATTTCAGTAAACATTAAAATCTAAATAGCTGTAACCTGCCATTTGCTCATTATCCAATCCTTGAAACAAGTTCCACTAGCTACCAGGCATGACCCTTCAGAGGTTTTGGACCTCTGTGGTCCTAAAATACATACAGGACATACAAAGCTGTATCTGATTCCTCAAGAAATCCCACGATGGGTCCTTCTTACCTTTGCACACTGCATGTGGTTGCAGCCCTCGTTCTTCTGGATTGGGGACTTGCAGTTGGCGCAGGGTTTGGAGTTGGTCAGTAACCACAGGCAGTTGGCAGCGTCCTCATAGGCCTCACTCACCCCCACAACTTTTTGAGGTGACAGGAGGATATGGAGCATGCAAAAACAGAGAGGTTGAAATCGTACTTGTGTAATCTTTTGTGAGAATCAGATTAGGAATGACACATATTTTCCTGTCTCTTGACAAAATATTGAAGTTTTTCACTATACATATTTCTCACATATGTTTTATTGTTACATTTTCTATTTATACATATATAATATTAATACATTTATTATTTCCATGTATTTCCATACATTTTAACACAAATTTATATACAGTATATGTGACAATTACAACATATAAGGGGCAAATACATATATGAAAGAAACAGGTAGAGTTTGACAAACTAGGGTGTATTTTGCCTCTTTATAAAATTTACTATGCTTTCCAAAATATTTACAACATACTATGGAAAGGCTCTGAACGGTGGCAACCAAGTTAATATGTATTCAATTTGCTGTATTCAATCTTTACTTTTTTTGTTAATGTTGACTAAGAAAATATCTGTCCTGTGTAAACCTTTCTTAGTTTCTTTTTAGTAAATGTTACATACCATTAATCTATTTCCTACAACTCCCTTGCAGTTCCCCCTCAACCTTACTATTATTATCACCTATTGGCTTGAATTAGTTTTAAAGCAATAAAAATCTTCATGGAACACTACTCAATCACAGGAGCAGACTAAGCTAAAAATCAAAATTGGACAGGGTAAATGAAGTTTTATGCCAGAATAAACTGACTAATTAATGAAACAAAGCTTTAAAAGGAAGGGAAGGAGTTTTGCATACCCTGCTTGAACAACACATGTATTTGTGGGGAGGAATATTCTACAAAGAACCATAATGCTGCAGTTAAAATGTAAGCAGCCCCTCATTCAGGAGTATCATTTCTTCCCCTTTTACCCCATTTTTCAACTAATGCTGAAAACAGTTTTTACTTTATGCAACTAAAAAAAAAAAAATCTGTCTAAAATCAAAAGATCAAAATGGCAGCAAAACACCCATTCCCTCCCTGCTGGCCCTCCATGGCTCTTACGTTCTTCTGGTTTCATTTCAGATATTTTCTGTAGCCAGTCCTTCCAGGTCTGGCAGTCACAGGGTTCATGTGCTTCACCAAGACATTCCCTGAAAAAGAAGGTGTATACACAATTACTTAGAGATTTAGAATTAAAGTCAAAATTGCTTCAAGCTAAAAAAAACCAAAAACAACCAAACAAACATGCCCAGAATTTAATTAAGTCTGGAAAACAAAAGCCAGATAAATAACATTATTTTAAAATAGACTACTTGCTCACAAGCATAGATAACTATTATTGATAAAAAATTTAAATGGCACAGGAAAGGAGAGAAGCTTCTTAAAATTACAAACTGAAATAAATCAGCTGGTTTGCAATTTGTTCTTATAACTGGGTATTATTTTAGTGCCACAAAAGTGCTCGTATAGTTTCTGTGATAAAGGTAAACCAAACTACAGAGTTCATCCAAAAGTAGGTAGTTTGCTATAACAGAAATATATTTATGTAGAATTACTTGCATCTGTTCAGTTGCAATAATCAACCTTTAACTAGATTCAAGCTTTTAATCTAGAACAAGATTTAAGCCCTTCAACACCAGCACTAAGTATTTATGGATATTTACTCCTTCCACCAGAGCCTCTTAAATGGGGGCTTGAACTTATTTACATGGACACAGTGGAGTAATGAGTCTCTTGAGCTTCTCCTGAAGTTCCTACTAGGACACAGTGGCAGCAGATATACGGCTTCCAGATGGTGCTGCAGTGTGGATGTGTCAGTATGCACTCTGGATTTGTAACAGCTCCTTTTTCTCTACTGGAATGGCAGCAAATAGCCTCAGACATCTGCCATATCAAAGCAAATAATTTCAGATGGGCACCAGCTCCATCAGAGCGTGCACAAGTTTGCTGCAGATCCAGTGGTGAACTGCTCTCTTGCAGTGCAGGTTCAGAAGCTACATCAATACTCTTTTGATTGCCCTTGTCCACGTTTTAAGCAGGAATTCAGAAACAAAGAAAAGGTTATGGGAACAATTTTGAACTTTTTTTACCCTTAGCTAGTCTGCTAACAAAAAAGCTTAAATTCAGCACACATGCATTTCTGGTTTGGACTTAAGATCTCAAAAAGATTGTACTAGAATGAGTAACTGATCTGTAATAAGGTGATTTCAGCCTTGGTTGAAAGTTAACACCTTTCATATCTGTGGGACAATAGGACACTTAAATTATTGACTTCAACAGTGCCAAGACCCTCTCACAGTATATAGTATTTGTTGCCAAAAAGGATTGAAACTAGCTAAGATTTAACATTGACAAGTTTTAAGTTAAAAGCTGATTAATTAGTCAATCTTTTATAGAGGGGGGTGTAGGAGGAGGGTCATGTGCCTTTGATACTTTCAAATTTGTAGATTTGTGGATTTTTAATGAAGTTCAGTCATATCTACATCTAAATCTTTATATCTTTATCTCTCTATAGATGACAGTTACAACAGTTGTTCAAGAACAACTTCTCATGGAAGAAGCTCTTTCCTCAGCCCACCCCAAAACAAGCATTTGTATGCTGGGATGTCATTTTGCTACAGTAAGAGCATTAAGCCTACTGTTCATGAAAGTTTTTATGGAAGCTGTATTTTGGATAGACTTCCTGACAGCAGTGGATGAAAGGAACTCACACGAGCAGTTGTGCCAGTTAACAGCAGGAGCCTCCCCAGACGCCTCGCTCAATACTCAGCAGGATGATTTTTATGAAGGCACAGTACATACTTATTAAAACTGTAGCAAGTTTCAACACAACAAGTTAAAATTCACAGAAGGGTGAAAAGAAGAATGTAGTTCTGGATTTTTTCCCCTCTCGTGGTATTTTGAACCAAAACAGCAGAAGACTGCTGCAACTTATAACAGGCGTCCCAAGTGCAGCTGAAGAGTTGTTGCTCCTGCAGAATGAGACTCTGCCCCTTGTCCATATCTAGGGTGAAAGGAGTGAGGACTGATGGTACAAAACCCTGCCTGCTAAGACTATTTTCCACAAGTGTCTGCTTGCTACAATTCCTTGTGCCTCTGAAACTCCATGAAGGGGGTTCTAATATGTTGAATGGATCTGATAATAAACTGATGGAGGATTTGTGCACAGTTTTAATGTATGATACATTTAAATAATTCAGAATACTTTTTCTGAAAGGGAATAGAATTTTGTATTTGCCACAATTGATTACATTTTGTTGGAGATGCTGTTAGCGGTGCATAATGAAAACTGAGTAAATTCTAGGAAACTCTGTATTGAAGAAAGGCCTTCTTGGACATTTTGTTGCTAACTTGAAGTATTTTTCAAGACCTTAACTATATTTGCTTGTGCAATATTTCAAAGCATTAATGTACAAAAATATACAGAAATATCAGGAAACATAAAAACCCCATGTCTCCTAAAAATTAGTAATTCAGAGGACATTTTCATTCTCAGAGAACATTCTAGGGAGCTAGTACATTCTGTCCATGTAAAGGAAGCAGAAGCTGCCATTGTCTGAAGGTTCATGTCAATATGACACTGAAGTGGTGTCAGGTTCCTTCAGGTTAATGCAAAATTGATTCTCTAACATCAGAAGCAAGGATGAGAGGATGGTACCTGCTTGTGGAATAGCATTAAGTTTTATTGCATGTTCATTGGTAGAAAACATAATTCTGGTTTGTTTCCATGGGATTTGCTTCTTTCTGAGTTCTCCATCCATTGTAAATGACCCCTTACCAGGAATTCATGTTTTCTGGCTTTTGTGGTTGTTTCATTAGGTCTGTTTTCTTTTTTTTTCCCTTCTTCCTTTCGTTCATATGAGAAAAGAACTAAAATCAGACACATTTTTGGTTAAGAATTATGATACCTGGAATCAAGCAGATGATTTAGGATGTCCTTGTATAATGGTTTCAATTGAAAAATGAAAAGAATTGCTGAACTTGTCTGAATGTCTCTATTTTTGTTGACACTTTTTAATTTTCCAAGAACATAAAGATGTCCCACTACAATAGCCATAAATTGTCAGTCTGATAATGTCAAGGAAAAATATGCCAATTTTTTTTTTTACTTTTGTTGATGCTGTTATGTCCTTTTCTAGGAAATGCTGAAGATCAGCAATTTGAGGGATGTTTTAAAAAATATCTGGCTTTTTACTCCTTCTTTAGCTTGTATTCATCTTAAAGCCCAGTAGAGGATAAGAGAAAGTGCTGAACCTCAAGTGAAACAAAGACTGGAGTGATGCTGCAAACAGAATAGCTCTGTGTGAAGGAAACGGTCTTTCATGGCCCCTTTAAACTCCAGCTTCTTTGATGTGATTCTAGCAAAATTCAGGAAGAGCTAAACATTGCTGGTTTTCTACACTGTGCCATGTTTTGATTATACAGCTATCCAGACACAAAAATCCTTGTTCCAGTATCCCACCTTTCCTCTGTTCCCTCAGAACAGAACATCATAACACTCCAAGCTGTTGTTTTGCACCCCACAGAGACAATAATGACTACTGGATTATAAATCTTTGCAGTGCCCCAAAATACTACAATATTTGTGTAGATGAGATTATTTAGTGCATGGATAGAGGATAATACAGTCATTTATCATGCCATACTAATTCCTGTTGCACTCTTGGCCATGCGGGACTTCTTAATTGATCCCTGGAACAGGAGTGCCTGTGAGTTTGTGTAGAGGCAGGGAAGTTTCCAGTACTAACCAGCAGAAAAGATGTCCTTTCCCACAATCTACTGCAGGGGCTTTTAGCATAGGGAAGCTGAGTGTATCTGATCCTGTTGAATTTGACCCTTGTCTTGTCAGCCTTACTGCTCTTTCACAGCCAGGTATAGGACACCATTTAATAGCAGGATTATTTTCAACAAAGGCCTGTGGGGGAAAAAAAAAGAAAGAAAATATTTTAGCACATAAGATCAGATTTCATCCTTGATATAAAACAATCCATATTCATAGTCCTCCTTTGAAGGAACAAAGAAAAACACTCTAAGGACAGTCTTGTAGCTACAAGGATAGATTTTTAAATATCGTTATAGAAACAGAGTAATTGAATTTCCACTCTTTTTTTAGTAACAACAGTACTTCAGACTTACACTAAGAATGAAATTATTTACATTCCAAACAAATGTTCAATCTCTGGAAGTTAATTCTTTTGTGATGTGGCTTACAGTAAACTACTATATACACACTGGCAATACACACATTAGCAGAAATCATTCTTTCAGTTGGAAAGAATGAAAACCTTACTGATTAAACAAAAATCCCACAATAAACCATAAATCAGAACTCAGTACTTTTCTTCCCATCTTTTTTGGTTAATGTAACAGGCCTTTTGTAAAAACTGTATCTAATAAATTAGGAGAAAAAGGAACTTCCACTACTTTGCTTCAAACCTATTCTGATCAACAGTCACTTAAAATAAAATATGCAAAAGATGAGTCAGATCTGGTAATTTAATTTGCATCTCACTGTGCAATAAAGAGATTTGTTGCAGAGAAAGTACTGTAAATGAAAAAATATTTCTCTACCTCTGCCCTGCCACCACTGATAAAGGAGCACATTTCTCAAGACTAGCTCATTACTACACCAGTATAAAAGAAGAAAGTTGAATTAAAATATTGCTTTTAAAAACAAATTGCAATGATGAAAACAAATACATTAAAAAACCCAGGAAAACCAAATCAAGTTTTTCCTACTACTCTACCCACATACAGCAATCATATCAAGCATTGTACTAGGAAGTTTTTTAAAAGGAAACAGGTGCTATTTCTGAATGCAGTAAAAACAATCAGAAAACGTTTAAAATTTCACATTGCAAATACAAACTGCTCTGACTTATTAAAACCTTCAAATCACCTGTTACAAAAATTAGTTTGATAAAATTATTAATATTGCATTAAGCAACAGACTATGGAAATATGGCATTTCTACTTAAGGAATAAATAAAATGTTCTTTCTTTTTTTCTCACTGGTACAGCAAACATTGATATTATGCTATGTAAGAGCCTATACGTATTTGCACATATTTGTTTATGAATTTCTACATGGAAAGTTACAGATATATTGCAGCATTTACCACAGAAGCTTTAAGTTACTTGTTGTAAAATGGAATAGAGTTCAAGAGTACAAGAACAGTTTGATAATTTACCTTAATGTCAAATTGAAGGTATCGCTTGTCCATCTCCTTGGAAACCACACTTTCTATGATGTCTACAGGCACAAGCTGGAAACAATCATATGCTGGGCAAAAAATGTTGTGAGCTTCACCCTCCTGAATTTTCAGATTCAAAAATCTGCCAGAATTTTGCCAGTCAGTATTTGTGAATAAAAAGTAAAAGTACTTAACACTATGTTCACAGGTATTCACAATGATTACTTTTCAAATAGAGAAATAGAAGTATCCCTTTCTGCTTAAAAGAGCTACAAATTTGATGAACAGCATAAATAAAAAAATAACACTTAACGGTTCAAATGTGAGTATCATCGGCAATATTTAGCCCTATGTTTGTGGTTTCCATCCATGCCATTTATCACACAACTCTGTATTATTTAATTAAATTGAGCATTATTTCTACCTTAAATCAGAAACAGAATATATATGTGTAATTGATCTAGGAAATAATTAATTTAATATGCAATTATTTTCTACAACTGTGCTAATAAAACTAGGCCTGCTTTTGGACACGAATGTCTGAATACAGAACAATCTCAAAAATGTGCTGGAAGCCGGACTTTAACAGTTGTTGTTTAGTTTCAAAGCTGTAGCAGGTTATTAATATGACAAAAAGAATGACACCATTCCAACTTTAATCATTTAAAGGACAGGCAGTTGTTCTAAGGCAGTCACCTGAGATCCTTCAACAGTTAAGGTAGAGATACCTGTCAATTCATCCCATCTTAGATTCGTATCTGAGAGCTGGGTAACTCAGTCCTGGCTATGCTCCAAGCCACTTAGGAATGACTGGCTCAGAAAGCTGAATTCCACCCTCCCTTGCCACTGAACTGTGGCTCTGAGCCTGTGGCTCTGAGCTGGCCCCTGTGTCCTGCACAAAGGACACACAGTCCCGCAGCCAAATTAGAAGCACCACGTCAAACCAGCAACTCCTACATCCTGCCCAGGGATTTGCAAGGCCAGAGAAGCACAACTAACAGTTTTCTTGCCACTGAAAAGCACTGCCTTTGGAAAGCTCATATGGAAAAGAAAGTGTTCTTCCTTAGCACCAGGCCTATGGGTTCACAGAAATGATCTGCAGCAGGAAGAGCTGTGCAGAAATGGTGCTGTAACAAGACACTACAGGGGTAGAGATCAAGTAGTACAATCTCCTGAATGGGGACACAGATGAATACAAAGCACTGCACACAGATATAATTATTGCTGGGAAATATGATTAATATTTATTCTACCATAATTATCCATGTCTGAGTTTTTCACTAGCATGACTACTCTGACCTATGCAGTAACAAGAGCCTTAGATTAATAGCACTTCTAAGTGAAATCTACCCCTCAGTTACTAACCCTCAACATAAAGAAAGAATTTTTAATTGCTTTTCTGGTTGGAAATGGATTCACAGCCTAGGTTTAGTGTGCTAAACTCAGAGATGAATTAAGCATGTTCTTAATTTAGAAACTGTAAACCCCAATGCTGCCAACACCACACACACACACTGGACAAATCAAGAGTATGCTTATCTATTTACACACAAGCTTCAAACATTTGACAAAGAATTTTGCTTTGTCAGAACCTCAACAAACATTACATTAGCCTAAACCAGTTGGTAATGGTTGTTTGAGTGACAACTAAAATATTCCACAGGTTCAAACCAGCAACTCTTTGAAACCCAAACAGTACTTCAGCATTAGCTGTTGAGACCATAACTCTGTCCTTTCCTCTGCAACACAGCAAGTATGAAAGTTTCTCACATGACAGAGAGCACAGATACTCACGCCTCCCAGCAAGCTCTGCAGAAGTCATGTCCACAAGGCATATCCACTGGGTCTTCAAACACAGAAATATTACACATGCAAATGTCACACTGTAAATGACAAAAATGCTTCTGATTAAGAAATACCCTAAGCTTTTTGTATTGTTAGCAGAATGAGTTATGTTGGAAAATCTCAGCAAAAATTTAAAGCAGTGCTCAATAGGGGAAGAAAATCAAGCTGTATCCAGAAAAAAAGTGTTATTTAAGCTACAGGAATGGGAAAGATTTAGTATCTCTGTTTCTATAAAACTCTATCCACAGAGCTGCTTTTTGCAGTGTCCTTGAGCTCAGGAAGTGCTTCACCCTGCAGAGTGTTGGAATCTCAGAGTTCTAGGTGCAAATGGAGCTGTTTTTCATCAGCTTCACACACAGCTAGAAATTAGTTTGATACAGGCTACAGGAAATGTTTAGCATCTCACACAGTCAGGTCTAAATCAAGGTGGAGCAGCTTAAGTGCACAGCAGCAGCAAATACTTTAAGTAATAACCTACATATATATAATTTTTTAAAAAAGACTTTGAGGTCTTTTGCAACTTGATCAAAAGGAAGAATAAGCTACAGTACAAATACTCCAACATAAGATATAATTGCTGAATTTTACAGAAGTAGGTACCAAAGAAAAAGTAACACTGAATACTGAGACCCTTACTCTGAAAGAGTTAAAGAGTAGGGATGAAAATACTCACTGCTTATGGCTATGTGTGGAAATAAATACTAATGCTCTTCAAGAAATACAAAAGGATTTTTCTTGTCATTGAAACAAAGACACCATGAAAATGTATTTCAACTTTCAGTGCATTAGGTATTATATACACATATGACATTTTCAGAAAGTTAGCCTGTGGTATGCCACTTTGAAAGGACTTACAGCCAAAACAAAATCTAACAAAAAAAAAAGGCTTTTAAGTGTAAAACTCAGTGAAGATATGTATTATTCCTTCATTCATTTAATCTTATTGTCTTGCCAAAATTAAATATTTTAAAATGATATTAGACAATGCATTAAAAAGGAATCTCTTAAATTTGTATGAGCTGTAAATTTTGTTTAAAACGTATCTTTAAAGTAAGGAATTTAATGAAGATCTGAGTTAAAACATCAAATAAAAACATTTACTAGAACTGTTTATAAAATAAGATGCAAATGCAAAACATGTAAAGGAGCTTTATACCTTGTGGCTTTATTTTATCTATTCCTTTTAGTTTTCATTTTCCTGGCAAAATGAGATTTGATAGTTCAAATAAGGTTCTTAAACAGACAGGAACATTAAGTGTGTAACTCTGGAACTTGGATTGAGACACACCAGATCTATAATGGCAAACATTACCCACACCTGCATTCCTGGTTAATGTCCATCAATGAAAAACAAAACACTCAATGTAAAACTGAGGATATACAATCTCCTGTTCAACATTTTAATTAGGAATTATTCACGGACAATATTTAACTGCTAATGGAAATAAATGTACAATAACAATATACCTTCTATAGATAGAGCTTCTTTTACAGCATTTTACAATTAAAGAAATAAAATATTTCTATGCAGGAATGCAAGATCTTAATTTTAATATGAGATTTAGGGGTGATCCATCTGAAAGACCGCATGTAATATTCTAAAAAAAAAATGCTTAGATCATGGAGCAATAGTTTTATAATGTTGCAGCTGTGGATTATTAAAAAGGGAACTCTGTCTTCCAAAAGAGACACACTGATTTTAATGAAAGGCGCTTTCATATTTCAAATTTGCAATAGCTTTGTAAACTCCTTGAAGCAGCCCACACATAGTAAAAGTAATTATAAGCTTACAGTACACTAGTGGGCTGACATTTCAAAATGCAGACAAAGACAATTTTGTTTTCTAAAGAAAAAATTTTCAAAAGGCAGGGTTCACAGAACTGCGTACATTTGGGGAAATGGATACAATGAAAGCGAACATCTTGATAGGGATGAGATGAAAAGTTCAAAAGAGCCAAATGCACTGATGTGACTGAAGCTGTCTAAAATGAGAGCTTGTGAATGACAGCCAAGGTAAAAACAGAATGGTTTGTATTTGCCAGGTGCTCAACTGTTTTATCATATAGATGTTTAAGGTGTCAACTTCCCTGTTCACCACTTTTGGAAAGAGAAACCCTTCATACTTTCACAGAGGTACTTTTGGCAGCTCCCCTGTCTACACAGCTGCACTGCGTTTAGAAATCAGCTGTTTAGCACTGCTGGTTTAAGATCTGTTTATAAATTTACCACAGCTGTGTCCATGTCTCCTGGTGAGGGGCTGATGTCGTCGGGGGAAGTGACGGAGGAGCGAGTGGTGCGCGGGGTGCGCGGAGAAGGGAGCGTGTCCCACGCGTTGTACCCGCTCGGAGGCGGCGTTGGCATCTGGACCCCGGAACGCTGGCAGCAGCTCTCCGGGTTACACATCCAGGCTTCAAGTAACTTCTCCCTGTCCCAGTCTTCAAGAAATACAGAGATAGAGGGAATTATGCACCTGACAATGTTTAAAATGTATTTTGTACCTGCACCTTCAAAAGAACAATAAACAAAAATAATTAAAATAAATAACTACAATGAAATACGATTGAATGGAACTTTAGCCATTACATTTCAGAGAACAAACTCACAGATAATATGTAATGTAATTGCATGACAAGCATCTCCTCTCCCTGTAATATGTCTTAACATTATTTTTGTTATTTATTTACAGCAATTGTAGTAGCTAGAACGCTTGGCTGAAAACCAGAACTCTACTGACTATTGCAGAAATACGAAAATATACCAGCCCTCACACCAAAGAATTTTCTTATTTTTTATAAGAAAAAAGTAATTGTTTAATATGGATTTAATTTTGTCTGTTGTGTTTTTGGTTTTTTTTTTTTAATAAAGACAGGAAATACAGGAAGAAGACTAAGGTTACAAGAAGATTGTGACTTAATGAGTTTCCAGTCTTTATATATATATATGCATATAAATATTGTTTCTAGGGGGAAAAAGATCCACCTGAGTAGAAAGAAAATTTCATATATTCTCACTACATTTTATTCTATAATTGTTAGTGAATGTTTTACTTTTATTCATAATTAACACTGCCCATTTATTTACAAAAACTAGTGAAACAAAATATAATATCTTAAAACTAAATCAAATACTTCTTCACAATTGTTTGAAATGCATTCTGTTTGTGATTCCAACGATTAATACTAAAGATATCTTCAGAATAGCAGGTTTTTCTACCAAAAATACTTACAAGTTCTCATTTAAGTATAAATTTATTAAATTTCTACACAGATTTGAATCTAAACTCATCAATACTACAAACAGATCAGACAAACTTGAATTTCACAAACTATTAGAAATTCCAAGTTTTTCCTGATGCTTTAAGTAACTATTTTAAAGTTTGGGGATTTTTTTAAGTGCTGGGTACTTCCAAAGAAACATCAATGTTATTAACCAAAATATGTTTTATTTTTATAAGGAAAACATAGTTCTCCTATCCTATATTAGTACTGGGAAAAAAAGATATGTGTTCTAAGCACCAAATTTAGTAAAAGCATTGCCTCTGTAAAAAAAAACCTCTTTGAGCTGCAGATGATTTATTGATCTGGTCCTTACTTATCTAAACTAAAATATATCACAGGTTAGTTTAATTTAATTTCTTTGAAGATATGCACCCACACAATTACACGTCAAAATTTACAGCATTTTTTCATACTACCCTGAGTTTAAAACCTTTCAGAGAGGGGCTGACTGATGTTAAGATACAGATAAAATTTGCTAGACATTTTCTTGACCTTCTTTGTTGCACTGTATCTTTAAAATAGGCAAGGGCTAAGACTCTAAATGGATCCACTTTGTTCTCTTCACTAACTTATGAATTTTAGCAAAACACAAGGTATATTTGTTGAACTGCCTATTTTTTATCCTGAAATCCATTGCTGCATACTGAATTAGAAGAGAACCAATGTTGAAAAACACTTGTAGAAAAACTGCAAAGTTATCTGCCTTCGTGACGGCCACAGTAACATTTTCTTTAATCTTGGCTTTAATTCTACATGCTTCTGTCTCTTAAGTAAAAAAAAAAGGTAAATATACTCTTAATGTCTGTGTCAATAAATTGATATAGTTGTACAATAAAAGAAAGCAAAATCTGGTGGATTAAATATTATATACCTGTAAACTATTAAACTTAGTATATATGTATGATCTTTCCAAGAATTTATAACATGCTTTTTATACCTTATTATTTTTCTATGTTATTCTTTTGTGAATTTCAAGATTTAATGCAAAAAAAAAATACAATTTGTCATTTGATGTTAATTCTCTAAACCTCTGTAAATACCTGAGTTATTTCCTTTACTAAGTTGAATCAATACAGCTACAGACAAAACAGTTGACTTTCTCATGACTTGCTAATTGTCCGTGCTTCTTTCTGTGCACTGGCCAATTGCATTAAGTTACCAGAACATCACTAAGGCAACATCAGTAGAATGACCTTTCCAACACAGACTGATTTCTTCTCAATTTTCAATTCCTGCTTGCTCGATGCTGACAGACATTTCTCCACCATTTACATCAACCACACTGATTTTCAACTAATTGCAGACTGAGCTGAGAGTTTGAACAGTACTGCCACAATTTTCCTCTTTAAAATATCTGCACAGGTTATGGAGCCTACTCAGTCAAGTATTTATAATTTTTAGCCTTACTGAGACTACTCTGGGAATACAACATAGCATTCAAATGTTGCACATATTTTAAATATAAGAATTGAACAAAGAATCAACATAAATATATATGGAAGGACCGTGCCTTAAATATTATCATACTGGCACAAGTTCATGTTTACTTAATTCAGTGTTAAAAGGAACACAAATACCAGCTATGGAAAATAATGTACAAGAGATGAGTTTCAGGTACTACAACTCCTCATAAAAGTGTACCAAAAGCTGTGGGTTTAAAATAATGTCTTTCTATTTCACTTGTCCCTCTCCCACTGACTTTAACAAGGAGCCCACAAAAATAATAGGGTATGAAAGCCTAATCCAGCAACACAGTGATGAGCATGCAAACCATTAACTGCCTGAGTAGTTCCTTTGGCATAAAGTAACAATGCAGATGCTTCAGTAAGCATAAGTTTTGAATCATTGAATCAAAGCCTAAAGCTTACACCGAGTTTCAGAGATACTTTTGTCTGGAGAAAACACACTGAATCCAGTATAACCCCTTTCTGACAAGCCCAGTTTAACTTGAACAAGAATACAGACTTATTTCAGTGAAAATAAATGAGTTGCAGATATGCACATGGAAAAGCATATCCTGTATGAAAAGTGTAACTATAAAAAAACCTCCAAAGGACATATACTCATATAATTTAAACCCCAAGGCAATTTCCAACCACTTATTACAATGGTCAGACTGCTCTTATTGCAAGCAAAAATACATTTAAAAATGCTGAGCTGGTTTTATATACAAATACATAGTTGCAGAAAACCAATGATCAGACAAAAATAGGTTTGATGAATTTGACTTTTCTGACATACAAAACCATGTAAGTTTTACTCCTGTGTCTCTCACCAAAACAGGGTGGTTCTGTTTTGCACACTGCTTAAGTTAAACTGTCTTCCATTATAATTCCTAGTTTAAATCACTTTTCTATCAGCTTCCCTGTCTGCCTCAATGGTTTTTGACAAACTGCAGCTGTACTTCTTACTAAAGTACTGTGTGGTCTGTTTCCTGCTATTAACCATTACTTCTCTTTTCCTTGGAAATAAAATGCAAGCATAAAACTGTGGTTTTGAATTTGCTGAAAGCAGTTTTTTTAGCCATTTAAGGTTGGGATTACCATGTGCCCGAAGTAGAGCTTCGGCAGTGAAGAGCGGGGCTTGAAGCATGTCAGCAGATTCCACGATCAGCATGTCCTTAAGCCTGCGCAGGTCTTGAAGTCTAAGCCCCTCATATGGCTTGAAGAAGAAAAAAGATAATTTACTTCTAATATTTTCAAGTTAGTCTCTAATACAATATTAAAAAGAAAGCATTCAAAGCACTGTTACTGATCACCATCTCAACTGTGAGGCAGTAGGGGACAAAATTTTTTCACCGTGCAATAACCATGCAAAGCTACATGGAAACACTGTCACTTCGTAATATTTATAGTATGATTTTTGTAAACTTCAAAATCTAAAAGCATTTCTTTCAGGTATCACGGAGAACTCCTTAAAGTTCTCCATTATAGCAGGAAGCCATCTTCAAATGATAAGCTAGCCTAACCCTGACTCTTTCTCTCTCTCTCCCAAGAAAAAGCGAGATTTTCACAGAATCTAGATTAACTTTGATTCACTGATTAGCCCTCAAATATAAGAATGCATGACCCAATTTGAATTAAGGATTTAGAGAAGATCTAGACAAAGGACAGGTTATCATACATTGCATATAGATTCTCTGACTATACATTAATCGAGACCTGTTAATTCTGGATTGGTCTGGAGGAGGATACATTGAGACATTAGACAGTGAGAAGTTTCTGAGCACAACCCAGTATCTGGATCTTCTGAGGCAATATCCACTCTTTCAGAAGCAAAGTCAGTCCCCAATAGGACAGATGAGACGTGCAATTAGATGTTCATAGAAACACTATGAGGGCTGAGGTTGGAAGGGACCTTCAAATGTCATTTGCTCCAGCCTTTCTCCTCAATCAGGGTCACCCAGAGCCAGCTGCCCAGGACAATGCCCAGATGGCTTTTGGCTATCTCCAAGGTTGGGGATATACTGTACATGGAGATATCAAAACTCTTTTTGAGAAGCAATGGCCAACTCTCTCTACAGAAAGCAGATCATCTAGCTGCCTTCCTGGTCTGGAGATCCATCCCCTTATTACAGCATTAAAAAAGGTCAAATCAGAAAGACAAAAATAAGTGATTTTAGGATTCTGAATTAGCTCCAACCAAGAGAGCAGAGATACACACATATGTTTGCAGACTCATTTTTAAAACTAAGACAGGAAGACTATGACAGCAAATAACGCATTTGTTAGTGTTGCACAGAGAAAATGTCCTATGGGTAGAAAGAGGAAAAAAAAAGTGGGAGGGTCTGTAAAGAGAATGGATACAGAAAGGATATGTAAAAACCACTATTCTTACATGAACTGGTTTTATTTATTTAAAGGGTAGCTAACAAAATATTTAAAGCATTTGACATAAAGTGTTACATGCTCAAAACTAATCAGGAACCTGGGCACCAAATGGCAATTGTCTCCAGCAACTGGAGACGGACGGACACAGCAGCAGTTGTGACAGATAATGACAGTTAAGACTATGCATTATTATTTACTGTCTATATTTTGGTTTTATGTAGACCATAATCCAGGACTCACCAGTGCTAGATTTTAAGGACAGAAATGTATGCATGCATACATAGCCAGAAAGCAAAAGACTGGTTCTGCCCTTGAAAGGTTGCAATTGGAGGAAAAGTCTGCTGCCCCTTTAAGCATAACAAGCTGAAGGCAGAAGTGATGAGCAGAATGGATACCCTAGGTTTTGAAATGATTTTGTTCTTTTGAGACACCTAGTCTAAAAATGTAACTTGCTTCCTGTATTCCAGACATCATAATTAACTCCACAATGCATCTAAAGCTTATGACTGACTCACACAAAGATGTCTCCTGTTAGCTAATCAGTGAAATAAACAGGTGCTTCTCCATACTAGAAACTTTGTCATCAGCAAGAGTAATGCTCCACAGACCTGTGCTGGGTCTCTGCTCTTGTCGACAAAGCAAGCAAAGCAGAAGAGAAATGACCTGTGAGTGTCCTGACCTGTATCTTGATTGCTCAAGTTCAGGCAGTTTCTCTATGTCCTTCCAGTGCTGATCATGCATGACTCAGTAAAGGACAACCTGAACGTTAATGGCTTGCACTGAAATAAATCTGGGCCACTTGGATTAACAGCATGCTGGAATTTGACTGACCTTCTTAACTTATTACAAAAGAGATAATTTTTTAAAAACATTTCAGAGAGACAAGGATAGAAACAACTGTGTGCCATAATGATTATAATTGTGCTGCATGTACAGCAAAAAAATAGAAGCAGAATGGTCATGACTGAATCTGAACTCCATTTTGAACTGCAACTGTAAAGCAATCAGCTGTGTCAGCACAACCATACTCAACTCTTGAAGACCGTACACATCATAAGGAAAAAATATCTTTTCTGTTAAACTTGCAACATATAAGCATATTTTAGGACCTGGTATTTTATCCTGAAATGCAGATATGTTCAGAATTATATTTAACTGACCGCTTCTAGGTCAAACACTGTCAAGTATCTCCCCTTGAGTAACAGACTACTATATTACCTCAGCTGGAGCATTCCACACAACCCAGCAGGGAGTTTTGGATCTTCAGTTTTTAAGAATCCTAATTTTATCTTTTTAAGTAATGAGGGAAATATTCCCTAAGAATGTGTTTGAAACATCAGACATTTGTTTCATAAAATGACATATGAGCCCACAGAAGAAGCTGAAAGAAAACAAATTTTAGACTGGCACTATTAAGGAGGTCAATCTGGAAATTCCGAAGTGAAGACTTTATACAATGGGAGCCTTAAAAATTTAATATGTACAAGACATTCTTGTAGAGACATATGAAGATACAGTCTTTAGTTAGAGGATGTACATCCAGGATGTAATATCACAGAGGTTTGTTTTTAACTGCTTTGAACACTAATGACATCTCTGCAAGGCCATAAAGGATTGCATCCATGTAAAGGATTTTGATTACAGTTTATGATGCTTGGCGACCTTCTTTAATGGTCATTTATGGAGGAACTCTTTATTGACATTTGCTGTGAAAAAGGCCTTGGTCAATATTAGCATCACTTAACTATATAATGATTTTGAAATATACTTTAAGAGTTACTACTTTAATGCATTGCTGAGCTTCTCACTACAGATCCCAACACTTCTGTATTTTCAAAAGCCCTTCTTTGAAATTCTTTTCTTCTCCAATTCTCATTACTTACATTTAGATATCATAAATTATACTTTTTTTTCCTCCTGAAAGTACTTTTAGTATGTAAACTGATTATTTTAACACTTCATTTCAAACTATTATTACTTTCTTCACTTTTAAAGCACCATTAAAATAAGGGCAAAGTAACTCTTTGCTACAGTGATGACTATGTAATTAAATGGTGACAAAATACTACATGTAAACATCCTTCTTTCTGGGTGGATGGAGTTCTGCAGTTAATGGAGTAATATATAAAAAAATTATTTATACTCCATTTAAGTCATTCAAGTAAAATTATATGCACTATATGTATATTGAGACTACATATATCTTAAGTAAATGTAGTCCCCTTCTCTCCTTTCATGTCATAAACCATTCTGTACCTGTAGAGACAAAATAAATTTGAATAATTTAAGATAACTCTTTGTACTAATGGTATTTATATTACTTATATATTTATATGACAGCAATTCAAGAATTGAAAAAAATCCATTTAATTTAATACACTCACACAGTAAATCTGTGATACACTCACTAGCAGTGTATTTCTTCAGTATTCAGTGGAACATACGTAAAAGAAATGAAGAAATTATATATTTTGCTGTTGCATAAGGTAATTCGCTGTGTCTGACTGAGAGCCAAAACTGTTCTGGAACATCTGCTCTGAGGTGCTGCTCATTCCCAGGTGTTTCTTATGTAAATTCAAAACATCGCATGATTTGATTGAAATGAAGGACCCTTTCAGTCTGAGTTATCCCAGGGATTCATCACCAAGACAAACATGCTCCCATGCTACAACACATCACAATGTAAAAGACTGTGCAAAAGAACAAGCAAAATCTATAAAATCAATTTAAGAACTATCACTTTATGTCATATTATTTAGTGTATCTTCAATTAGATTTAAAAGATAGATTTAGATTTTACATATCAAAGATTTTTTTTGAGATTATTCAACAAAGTAAGAGCAAAGAATCGAGTAAAAAAGGATTGTGTTCTCCTGTAAACATGGCAGACTCTGAAGGGGAGATAGGGGGTACTATCATTCAAGCAACTACTACAGATCTTAAACACTGGAGTTAAGCCCATTTAGCTGTTCTGCCCGGGAAGAAATCCTATTCATGGTTTTCAAATGTTTTATCTTTTCCTGTAACCTTCATTCAAAAGATGCAGTTCCTTTGAAAAATGCATTTCTTAGTGTGCAAAGTTTTTTAATTATTCATGAATGAGTATTTTCTGTTTTGGAAGAATGTTGAATGGCAACAATTACAAGCTGAATACTATGCTAAACAAGCATTTTGTACAGTCCATGCCTCAGTGTTTAATAATATATAAAAATGAAACTGAGAGGAAAACAGTAGATGATCATCCTTGAGAGGCAATTTTGGTGAAGCAGGTGGGCTCTGGGGCTTTTGACAGAGGCATCACCACAGGCAGTGGTAAGTGCAGCTGTCACTGCCCATGGCAGACATTTGTATACTGACCTGGAGGATGAGCACATGCAGTCAATGGGATTGCAGCTCAGTGCAACTCTTCCTAAGGCTGGTTTCTCAACTGGTTTTAGCCACTCTGAGGGCTAGGACTGAAAGATTAACTTCTCCTGGCTACATGCTCTTGGCATCTCCCTTGTGCCAGCACTTACTCTCTTAAGAGATAAACAAGATGTTAGAGAAATTATCCCACTGGAAAGTCATAAAGAAAGGGGGAAAAATCAGCAGGGAGGATGTGAAGACAGAACTGCTCTATGTAAATCCCCAAGGTCATCAATTGGTGTGCCAAATTCCAGGCTGGCATTTTTTGGCTTGTGAACATTTAGAAAACATGGGAAAGCTGCCCTGGTATGTGAAATGGACAACTGTACAGTCCCTTGTACCAAGTCTTTCAGCTGGTTTTGCTCAGCATCTACCTTAAACAGGCATGAGACAACATCTTCTCTTGCAGAAAAGCCTATTCAAGTGGCTCCTGACTTGTCCCACCCAAATCTGTAAGTTCCTTGTCTTCTTACCTGTGCTGGTGTATATGCCAGCAAACCCCTGGAATAAATATGACGATAACAATGATTCAACTTAAATAATACAGTTACAGATAACCACTCTTCAAATTTTTTTCTTCTTTTAAGCCAAAATATTGCTGTGATCCAGCTGAAAACATAACCTTCCAAATAGCTCTACTTGCATAACCAAAGGAGTGGTAAACTGCAATTGTGGCAAGAAACTGCTGCAGACTTTTGAAGTGTTTCTGCCAAGAGAGAATAAAAGTTCAAACTATCTTCTTACAATTTGGATGCCTCTACATGGAAATACTCAAATTAAAATGAGTTAATTACATTTGCTATTTCAACGTACTAAATATATTAAACCTCATCTCTAAATGTCTCATCTAGGAATAAACTATCTAATTAAGGCTGTTTAGATTTGAATTTATCCAAGAAAAATAGTCCAAAAATTAAATGGACATCACAAGGACTTGCTCAATCTCAAATAAAAGTGACAATGAGTGGCATTTTTCAGGGGAACAGTTAACGTGATCTAAGCCTACTCATGTATTTTCTTTTAAATATCATTAGGTCATAAGTGAAGCCAGCTAGTAAAAGGCCAAGCCATGCTATTTCTGAAGGGAGTAACCATAGAGAAATCTATTGTCTTTTAATTTAAACAGATATAATTTGTAATATTTACTGAATCATATAATTTATCTATGTATTTTCATTTAGACTTTTAGTTAACTAAAATCTAATAATGAATGGGGAGGGAACTTGTACTCAGAATCTTTTTGGGCAATTTATCTTTATGGAATCACAGCTGCCTGTAAGGCATAACAAAATTCAAGCCAATTTTTTTGTCAGTGAATTGTCTCTCTCTTTCAAAAGTTTACTTGGAAGTAACACCACTTGTTATTACCTGTTTTTCATACAAACTCTGGTATGTAGTAGCTTCAGGCATCATGTTATAAAACAAGAAAGCAAATGCACTATGTTAAAGTCCTGCACTAGTCAGTTTTGAGTGATTTTTGTAACATTCAACCCAGGAAGTCCAGGAAGATCCAGAAGAAGTTTCCCTACTCTATTCCACAGATCTTCTACTTTTCAGAATTTCTTTTGTCCTAATTTTGAAGACAAAAAGGCATCTTAAGAAATAATAATTAAAAAAATTAAATAATGTTTGGTTTACAGAAACTGTTTCCAAGCTTACTGGCCTCACTGTATCTCTTCCAGCCTCAATGCCCACAGGACAGTCCACATAATTAAGATATGAACAAAATTTCTGTTTACTTTTGACAATGCATTTGTTATGTTCTCAGAGCTTAACTTGAAAATTATAAAGAGCTGCGCTAGAACTGTTTACAAATACAAAGTACACAGTACAGTACCTACTGAAATACTTGCAGACTTGTGCCACAATGTAACTGCTACAAGTATAAATGTGCAAAATACTTCAGATTTAAAGTATCCTCTGACCTCTTTTTTGTCTAAAGCAGCATACTCAGCTTCAATGCTTTCAGCTTCAGGATCACGTGAAAATACCATTCGAGATTCCAGGTTAAGAGCCAGCTCTTTGTGGTGCTGTTTCTCTGCACAGTCACATGGGGTATCTTTATTTTCATTTTCTGCAAACAAATCTCCACCATGTTTTACTAGAAGCTGAAAAGTAAAATGGCAAAGTAAGCAGTTATTTATTAGCAACTCCAATATCACCCTAAAGAAAAGGCGAGTTAACAAAACAATAACAACAACAACAAAAAAATCCAACCAAGAACAGAATAATTATTATAATAATAATGGTCTTTAGAAACAAGGATTATCTATTTTTATTAAATAAATTACTGCTTGCTTTCACACATAATTATAGTAATTCCACAGATCCACAAAATCTAAGAAATACACTACAAGGTAATTTTGCATAATATATTAGTTAGATTTTAAAGACAAAAATTCTGCTTTACTGACATGGTCAGTGCCCCAGAGAAAATGAGGGGTCTGAGGCCCTCAAGCATGTGTCAAGATGGAGCTAAAAACACCTTTAAATATTCTTTCTACATGGGTACAACTCCACCATTTGCACACTTGTGCTGGCAGAAAATAAGAGATTGCTTGGGTAGGACGGATCAGAGGACACTGGTTCACCAGCAACACAAAATACTATTGGCAGCTCTACTTTGTTTCTGAGGACATGAAAAAAGTGAAATGAAATAACACTAACTCTAGCAATTCTAATACAGTGCAGTATTGTGCCATTTCACCAACCTTGTTTCTTGCCAGTAACCTTCCCAAGATGCAGTCTCTAACTATTAAACCTTTGTGCTGCTCTCCTTCACTTGCTGACTTGGTCTCCTGCTATAAACTGACCTGACAGAGGCAAGGACAGCATATGCCACAGATTTTAAAGGCCTAGGTGGACCGTTCTGTTGATTTATTATGACACCTTTATATCATTACTAAAATTATTCATCTTGTTTCTAAATAAGTCTATAAACATCTTGCCTTCAGAGCATGATGTCTGTAACAACACTATCAAGGGTATTTCAAAACTCAGGTTCTAATTTTTATACTTATAAAAAGCCCCAAACTTCTCTAAAATTATCTGTTCATCATATATGCCTTTTAGATCATGATCAGACACTCCTTATTTTTTTCTTCAGTAGAAGAGACAATTTCCTTCATCTCTCACTGCAGAATATCGAATGTCTTTTGCAAACCCGGACTCATTCTTGTAGATTGGGAAACCTTTCCCACATTTTCAAAAAAAAAAAAAAAAAAAAGCAAATCCAAAAATACCACAAACCAGTGCAATGACAAGATTTAGCTGAGAAGATATTAGTGTCATTGAGTATTTGATCTTCATAGCAGAGTATCAAAAATACAGATACTGGGACACTTACCAAGATACACAGCCAATGGTTAACCTTTGTTCTATCTAAACTTCTTAACATTGTCAAAACTTTGTTAATCTGAGTATCATACTCTGTCTGTTCATTTTAACCTCTAAGAGAAATTTAACTGAGGCAACTAAGACACCTTCCGAGGAAAAAGAATAATAAATATATTTGAAAGAACATTCCATAGACTTATGCAGCTCAAAATCAAATCTGCAAGATGAGGAATATGCAAAGCAACAAGTTTTTAATAATGATGCCATATTTCTCTAGAAACACTGTTAAAAAGTCTTGTGTTGCTTTATTAATTGAGATTAATAATCTAAATAATCATATTAGCAATTTAAACAATTGTAAAAATACTATTTAATATGCCAAATATACTGTGATAGTGTGGAATGTATATGCATAAAACCAAATCTGTTCAGCATGAAAGTTATTATTGTCTATTCAGTAGTTTGAGGTAAGCACATAATTTTACCCAAACTATCTTTAGCAATGGGTTCCACACAGCTGTTCTGCTTGGAGGAAATGTCTAACACACATGAATGGACTGCATATTTGACTGTATCAAGTCTGCACATTTGACTATCAACTTGGAAGAAGTCAACTTGTTGACTTGTTGCCCAAGAGGATCTATATGTGGGGTTTCCTTTTCTTATTTGGATGTGGTGCGGATAGGCAAAGTTAGAGAACTGGGGTTTCCTGCAAAGTGCTGGAAAGTGAAGGAGACAATAAAAAGGAATGCTGCTCTGAAGTGAGAGTAACCACTGCAAAAAAATGGGAAAAAGGCACTTGAGACCTTCCGTTTCTGGAGAGAGGGAAGACAACTTGAGGATCAGGATCATTTTTTTCTCTCTCTCGGTTTTTTCTTTTCTTTTTTTTTTTTAAGAATTTTAATCCTCAAATACTTCCAGGAACAAAGAGCTAATTGTTAAATTTCTTCACTGATCTCGGTTTCAGGCTTGGTGAAGACATGTAGTGTTCCTGTTCACAAATCTGTCCCTGTTGAAGGAGTTAGAAGGACTACAGACCACAGAACGGAGAATTTAGGATATCTCAGATCCAAGGATTTCTATTCCATGGGGAAATAAAGAACCTGGGGTGTAAATTGTGTTTCTAATGCAGAAGCCATGACTAGTTAGGACTACATACTCTGGCCAACAGCAATCCATGTGTATCAGAGTGTCAATTGTTCTTCAAAGACAAACTGAAAGCAAATTAGAGTCAGAAATGGTTTACTCAATTACAATAGGTATTGTCAAGAGAACATAACCCAGTTTATATAATTAAATGGGGAACTAGCAGTCTAGTACCTGGATTGAATGAATGAATCACATTACAGACACTGAGAAATAGAACCATAACTTGGAGAGAAGCACAAACCATGAACTTTTATGATGAGTTAATTGACTTTAGTCTGCAGTTAAAAGCTGCAGCCCAGCTCCAGAACCACAATTCACTCTGCAGCAGCTGTGATTCTTTCTGACATTACAATCTGCCTGGATTTTGTTGCATGAGCCCATTTGCTTCATGCTCTTGAAACTGAACCTTTTTAAACTGGTGTGTCTATCTCTAACACTGCTGTATAGCCTCATGTAGGGACATGAAGGCAGAAACAGCCAGAAGACTCCTTGCCCAAATCCCTTGTAAATCTGAAGTCTAAGTTTGTAAATACTAGATATTGAAATATGCTGGAAATTTGTTACTAAAGTTTTCTTCCGTTAGCCATTTCTCAACCAAAAAACTTTTCTTATGTCAAATAATTTTATGTATGTGTTTTTCACCAACATTTTTCAGAGGTCATCCAGAGCTAATTGCTATCTCCCATTTTCTCATATGAAATGCATATTTGTCTTCTATTGTATAATAATGAAAATAAAAATACTTTTAAAAGCAAATGTTTCATCTTCAGGAAGGATAGATAGAGCACCTGCGAGTGAAATGCTTATAGGCAGAATTTATCGGGAAGTTGGATCAAATAAGTGGCACTGAAACAAGAGAACGAGAGCAACTTATAAAGTCCTTTGCAATGAGTTTCTTTGTCAAATCTGAAAGAATAAAAATTCAACAATCAACATAAAAGCAGTAGTAACACAGACCTAGGAGACAGTCTGATATTTGTTTACAAATAAATCACATCACAAGAGGCTCTAAATCAAGCTTATAACCATGACTTATTTTGGATGAAAGAAAGAGCCAGACAACACCTCTATGTAATTCAGTTACCACGTACATAGGTAGCTGGGTCTGAGCATACTTCAGCTAGCAAAGACTGCATGGTGACCTGCCTCCCTGGTGAAAATCAGTAAGTATGTAAATAATTTCTAAGCACATGTTGAAGACAAACTGCTGGTGTGGAGCTTGAGGAGCTGTAACAACTTGGGGCAGCAGAAAGAGAAGGTACAGGGGCAAGGTTCAGGCTGTGCTACTGGAGGTTAAGTATCAGCATCCAACAGCAGCATCCTATTAACTCCTCTCACTACTGAGCAGGGAACCAGAGAGAAAGAAGCTTAAATAGCAGCATAGAAAATGGCATCAGGAAGCTGAGTTTTCATTCATTAGAAGCACAAAAAACTAAGGATGATCTGTATACTAACAGAATAAAAGAAGGGTTGGATATTGGAAATAAAAACACCCTGCCTGAACTTCTACATAAAGGACTAATGAAAAACCAGAAGGAAAAGAAGAATATTCATTTCAAGGGGGTGCACATCTGAGGCTGGGGAATTGCAATTACAAACTTTAATATTTCCAGACAATGTCTGGAAACTTGGTGGAATACAATCAGCAAACATAATGCAAGAATCATAGAGAAGGTGATGCTATATACCCTTTTTTAAATAAACCCCAAACAAACTGATAAATAAACAAATTAACTCTACCAAGAAATACCAGTGGAATACAATTCTGCAATTAAACAACCAAAAAAAAAACTTTGGTGAATGACCCGACTATAACCATAACAATAAAGGTAACATGGCTACTAAGAATAAAAGTGCTGCAGGGAAGAAAACACAAAAATAAAGGGAACTTCTGTCACTGCATCTCCCAAGAAAATATATAAGCTAATAAATTACTCTGAAATTAAAATTTCAGACTACCTAGGTCACTAGGTAATAGACAAAAGTCAGTAAACACATGAGAGGAGAAGCAAGTCCTGACTTTGTCCAGAGTAGACTGTAAGACCTAATTCAAAATGTTACTTATCAAAGAACCACTCATTAACAATTCCGAAGGAGTCATTACACTTGCAGAAGCCATAAAAACCCAAGAAATCCACTGCCCACTTTCAAAAAGTGGTACTAAGAAAGCGTGGAAAAAATTCCAGAAACATCAGAATAATCAGTGAAGAGAGAAAAACAGGACAGAATCATATGGAAAATAAGAAACTGAAGTTGTCTCCTGATGAACAATGTGCAAAGAACAAAGTCTGGGAAAGGTAAATGCAAAATCACAATAAACAAGACTCTGACAATTTTTTGAGCTGTATACCATGTGCATAAAAATGCAGAATAAATAATTTTAAAACATCACACAGTAAATCTTTTAATGTTTTTGTAAAGTTGATTGCTGGACAAAGTGTAAAAGAAATCTCATATCACATATAGCAGAAAACTGGTATGAACTGTTGGATTCTCTGTGGATGTACCACACACACTTTATGAAGGACACAAAAGAAAGTCTTTCAAATTGAAGTCTCAGCACAACAGGTTCTAGAAAAATCAATAAAACAAATACTAATATAAACACCCGGAATCAGATGGTACTTCTATTCATGAGTCCTAAGGAAACTCAAATATGAAACTTCTGAACTATTTATTAGAATATGCAGCTTACTGATTAAATCTGTGATGGTACAAAATTAGAAGGCAGTGAAAGCAACACCAATACTAAAAACAGCTCCGGAGAATGTTAGGAAAGATCATCAGGTTTTACTCCAGATAGAGGTCACCAGTGAAATCCTAGAGGTTCTGGGACCTACTGTTTAAATATGAACTTGCTATCTAGAAGAGAAAGTGAAAAAAGAGGTGCTAAACTTTCCTGATGATACTAAGTTACAGAGCAGAGTTTGAATAAACATGAAATTATGAACAGAAGGAAAAAAAAGTAAATTTCACATGCAAATGCTGAACTGTGAAGTAATTGTTGCCATTGAAAATACAAATCTTGATGTTAAAATAGACAGACTTATGAAGACGTTAGCTGTTTTTGAAAATGTTAGATGTCTGCTCATATTCTTTATATTAAATTACCAGCACAATTAAATACTAGTTCTCATTACTTGATACAGTTTAAAAATAAATTGGAGGCAAGATCTTTAAAAATTACTCCCAATTACTCATTACTATCCACTACTTTGACAATTTTAAAAAGGCTGGACACTGTAAATTAAAGACATCAAATCTGTTCTAGAAACATGGACAGCATTTCCAGTCTCATCTGCAAAGCAAAATAAAAAGAGCTCCAATTTTCTCTCAGGTTGTTCTTTCACTTCTCTTTACACATACAAGATGCCTATGCCTACCTTTAAACCTTTATCTCCACTGTTACAGTCTTGTAACTAATTCCAATTTTTATATGACTTCATGAGTTTTCTTTATGTTGAGGAGTTATTTTCATGAAGTTAAAGCATACGTAATCAATTTATTTCATTTTTCTCTACAGTGTATGTTTTTGGGCTGTTTATCTTTGCAATTTTTCCAATTGATGAAAAATAGAATTAAAAGTTAATTCAATATAACATAACAGATTCCCTCCCCCACGAAAAAAAAAAACTTTGTGAAACACTGTGCATTCAGTTACTCATAATAAATATAAACTTCTAGGTGAGCTTTTACCTCAACACAGGTTTTCATCCCTGAGGCAGCAGCATAGTGCAAAGGTGTATTTTTTTTGTTATCAACAGCATCAATGGCTGCTCGTTCATACTGTCCTTCATCCAGCTTTGCTCCCTTCCACTTCAGGATCATCTGCAGGCAATCAGCTCTTCTGCAGTCGTCTTCCGAGGGCCGTGTCAGGCGAGGATGAAGAGCTCCCTCGGAGATCATGATCTGAGGTCCCATACACAGCAAGTGCATAGATGTCTCATTGTGCACGTTCCTTTTATTGGGGTTACCATCGCGAACAAAAAGGAAAGTTCTGCAACGGGGGAAAGAAATAGATGAAAACTAATTAGCACATGATTCCATTCCTTTCCTTGAAGTGGGAATGGTGGATTCTGACAACTCTCCTTCTTGCAAAGATTTAGATCCCCATGCTAGTGACAAATGCTCTTTAACAGGGAAATGCTACTAGACTGCTCTCCTCCATTTCTCTTAGAAGTCAAGAGCCAAGATCTGAATGAATTATTGAAATATCATTAAGTACCATATACAATTACTTTGCCAATGTATGAGAAAGTTTATTCTACAATTCTGTGTTGCATTGTGATAAATGTTTTAAAGGCACAAGATTGATGAAATAGGTACTTTATTTCTTCTGCTCTGTCCTGAATAGTAGTGCATTTAGTAGTTTGCAAATAGATAATGACAGAGCAATTTGTTAAAAATTCATTCTCCTTTGCCATATCATCTTTAGTCAGATGTAAATGCAGCACTTACTACTTCTTAAAATATTATAAATACTATTCCTGTCAGCACTGCACACATTGAGGAATGACTATTGACTTTTTCAATAGGGAAGTACAACATAATGCAAACTCTCCCCTCTATAGGTGATAGAAGCTGGCAAGAATGTAAGTGTTCTCTTGAGTACTTCAGAGCCAGTTCAAAGTGAACAATGTTACCAGCAAAAAGAATCACCTTAGGAATGAAAGGAGAACAACAGGCTGATTCTTAGAATCTCAGCTCTGAATCCTAACAATACCTGAGACAACACAGCTCCCTTCCTGCTTCTTGCCAGCAAGGATTATGAAAGTTACAATGCAGGTCTGAAATGGAAGAACCAAGACAAATCATAAAAGCCCCATGCATCCAAATGTGCTTTAGCTTTTGAGGTATACAAAAATTTTTTTTTCTTAAGGGTGAGTAAATGGTAGGTAATGACAGAGAGGAAAGATTACCTCTTTGAATGACTGGTACTGGGGTCAGAGAGACAGAAATGGTAAAAGAACTTCATGTGAAGGGAGGAAAAACAGGTATTGTTCCCTCAGGTTCCCAGAAAGGTAATACCAAGATAAATCTGATGCATGGCACATGCATTCAAGAAGTCACTGCAAAAATGCCTGCACTGCTCCCATAAACCCCCTCACACATAAATCCTGCACAAGTCACTGTATGTCTCCTCTCCAGGCTGTTCCCTAACTCCAAACAGTTTGCAAATATGAAAAAAACCAGTTATTCTGGAACCCCATTAAGTTAGTGCTGGGGACCAGGTTCCACCCTCTCTGACCACACCCTTAAGACTAAGGAAAACCAGTTTCAACCACTTTCAGGCAGCTCAGGCACATGAAAGCAGGTGTTGCCTACATACAAAATCAGACAATATTGCTCCTGGTGAACAGTGGTGAGAAGAACTTAACAAACTTACCCAATTTGACAAAAAAAATTAAGCTATAGCATAAGGCAATAACCTCAGTTATTGCCTTATGCTATAGCTACACGTCTAAATACCATCTCTTCTTTCTGTTGTCCCTGAATACATACCACCTTTCTCTCTCTCAGAGTTCACTCATGCTTTGTTCAGGACAAAGAATAAGCCTGAAACTATTTTATTAATAAAGAAAGAGGCTACACAGGGTAGACAGGAATTTCCCTTTCAGATATTATTGAAAATAGTCTAGACAAGTATTTCGGTATTAAAAACTAGGCACAATGATCTGGTCCTGCAATGGAAGAATGTCTTGATAGCTATTTCGTCAGTTGGATTTCTGTCTTTTCTTCGTCCTGAAAATGTCTGACTGGTTTGAATTTAAAATAAAGCTTATTATTAAAACACCATTCTTTTAAATATATGGCAACAAAGTATTCAGAGGAAAACACAAAACAGTTGCCCTATTTTGACAGCAAAAACGTTCCTTAGAGAAATCTCTCCTTCCATGATAGCTGACATGATAGAGGCATTTGTTAGGAAATATGAATATGCCGAACTTGAGATTAAAGATCTTGTCAAAAAAAGTAACAGCATATTTTATTTCCTTGAGGCTTTTTGTTTGTTTTCAGAGGAAAGGGATTTGGCTACACAGGCAAAATGCTTCAGAGCCAATTACATGAAATGGTAAGACTAATCAGTATCAAACACTATCCAAAGTGTATTTGTTTGTTTGAATTAGCTTTACAGAGTATTAAACTAGAGACAGAAAGAAAGGAGGGGAAGGAAGGTGGGAATGTCAAAGACAAAAAGAGAGAAATGGAAAGGAGAGAGAGAAGAAGATGGGGACGAGATAGATTCTACAGAGGCACTTGGATGACTTAAAGTTCAGAAATGACTAGCATCCAAAAGTGGGCAAATAATACATTTAACATCCACAGATTCATTACTCAATAAGGCTCCATTTTTAAGAGTGGTATTTTGGTGCATAAGACTTTCACAGAGCAGTGCTGTAGATCCCTGCAATTTGGCTCACAACTTCAGAGATATAAGAAGCTAAATTTTGCCTGGAAATGTACTGATAGAGTGAAAATATGCATTGCCGATGGGAAATATCACTTAACCACAAGGCAGACAGACTTTACTCTAGTTGCAGTTTCCAGATTTTGCTTCAATCTGTAGCACTTTGCAGAATCCAAACTTGAGGTGACAAAAGTATCATAAAAGTGTTGAAAAAGTGACAAAAAGGAAAGGGCTGTAACATTCACACCTACTACTATCTGTATTTGCAAAAAAACCCCAAAAACAGCAAGAAACTCAAGATCACAAGGCTGGGAACTTGGATAATAAGCAACTGGGACATGTCCTCACATTGGGAAACTAACAACACAACTATTTCTTCAGGTTTGCAAAAATTCTTTGATGTTTGGGGCATGAAAACCACCATATTTACAGTTTCTTTCTCTCTCTAAACAAATGCTATATATATATTTCTGCTACATATAGATACACACTGCTAGAACTAGATGATCTTTAAGGTCTCTTCCAATCCAAACCATTCTGTGATTCTATACTTTATTTGTAAGCATAAAAAAACCATACAAAAATGTACCCATGTGTAGAACAATAAAAATTAAAAAACAGTGTAAAATGAAATAATAAAACTGGTTCTGACAGCTGGAGGCTAAAGCATGTCTGAATATGCTCAAAGACAGTGAAAGTAACAATTTTCAAAAGCAAAACACTGACATATACTGTATAACGGAGACAGTAAAAAAGCCCTTGTAAGTACAGCCTGCTGAAGAAAGTTACACTGCAAACTCCAGTGCAGGCATGAACCTAAAGCTCACAGCTTTTAGAGAAGTATTAGTATTAACAGAAGAATCTGAAGAGCATTAAGAGAAGTATGGGTAAGCCATGAGTTAAAACAACACATAGAAGAGCCAAGTCATGTTATCCAGTAATTTAAAACTCATTTGCAATGACTTAATTAATACTATTATTGAATCATTCAGCTTTCAACACAATAGGCCAATACTGATGCACTCAACCTTGAATAACTATGATTATTTCACTAAAAGTACTTTTCTCCCAAATATACTATAAGAAAACAACCACAGTGTACTAGTAACCACTTGAAGAAATCTTTTTAGTCATTACTGTTTTAAATAATTTTGGGAAGAGTACTGTTCTTTACCTGATGTTGAAAGCCACATCCAGTAAATATAATTAATGTTATTCATTATACAGTACTAGAAAGTTATTTATTAGTACTTCAAAGTTTCTTCTCTGTTTCACCAAGACTCTTAATAATTTCTTACATTAATCCTTATATTTGTTATACTGCAGGCCAAAGAAAAATTATGCTTTATTTATGGTTCCTACAACTGTTAGGAGGAACAGCAGCACCAAAACAGAGATTAAACAATTCCTAATGCAAAAATGTATCAATTACACCTGTAAGTTTCTTGTAACCAGAACACTATTGTTTTTATTTATGAATTACTGAAGTTTAGCATTCCCTTGGACTGTTCCTAAGATCCCATGCTTCTTCTGGCTTTTATTTCAATATTCTGAGTAGGATTTCAAAAGAAATAGAGCTGAATGCCAAATCAGAAGTGGCATCCACTGAAGCTGGCTGCTTACCAGCAGCTTTTGTGACAGTCCTCTGTAAAGCAATATCTGTGTGATTTGCATCTCTGTCTCTGGCCCTTTCTTACATACAGCTCTTGATGGCTAGAACTAATTCTAAGTGCCATCCTTCTAGCCTTGTCTCCAAATCCTTCCTTTGAGCACAGATTTTTTCTGAGACCATCCACGCTGAATTCTCTTCCCACATACTCTGTTGATTATTACTTTTAGATTGGTCTCAAACAAATGTGAGATGAAATAATAAACATGAAACTACCAACAAGTATGTTCATTGTCACCTTTTAAACACACAGATTTGTATTTCTGCACAGGACAACTCTCTTTGTATCAGTTTGTAAATGACCTGGCAGTGTATGCTATCTAGTGTTGATATTATTTACATAGCAGTAATGAAGAAATTACACAATGAATACTATCAAGTTTTTAATCATTTGTATTTCTAAAAACCATAAATGTATTAAGAAATTCTCATCTTTATCTCTCCCACCATAAAAATGTTTTCAATTTGTATGTCACTTCATCTTTAATGACACTAATTTTTATTTTCCTTACATGTCCAAATGATGCAACTTCATTACATTAAATAGAATAAAAAAGTGTGAATTAAAAAAAATCAGATCATCCACGATGTGTACCTTGGCCAGAAGAAAAACTGGATCTATATACAACATCACTTAATATTTTGCTTGGATTTTGCAATTAAATATAAAAATTAATGAGTTCTTTCTAAAAACTTTGAGCCAACAGATCTCTCTGGTAAGGAGGGCACATGTGCCTCAAACCCCAGGGTGAAGTAAAGCCATTTGACACAATGATTCAGTATTAACCAATCAACTAGACAGAGTCACAAACTCTACCTGGCAACAAAATTAGTTGAAATAAAGATGTGGTCATTCTGGTTGGCAAGGACCAAAGCTGTACTCCTCTAAAAACCAAAGAAAATTTTACTTTGCCTGTGGTAAAATGTTCATGATGGCTCTATTGAGGAGAACAGACAACACAGAATAAGAAACCTTTGTGCGTACTGCATTAATAGATCTCATTTCACCAGTCACCAACAAAACAATCTTACTCTGCAATGTGTGATTTCCACCAAGGAAAGTAAAATTAGAACAGTTTTCTCTGGGTGCAAAAAAAATAAGCAGCAAGAAGAAGCAATAACACACTCAAGAGGGGCAGCTGTAACTGCAGAGCAAAGGCAGTGCTGTGAGCAACAAACTCATAAGCATCAGGTCTCTTTAACATACTAAGGTTAAAATAATCGAAGTCAGACAGAAAAAAATCAGTTTTAGGACCTAAAACCACAGCAGCTGGCTTGCTTTTGATCTTTGCTGGTAGGTCAGAGTGTGATTAGGATAAAGTCTACTTTCTGTTTTGCATTTTGTGAGGAAGGCATGAGGAACACCAGGGAAGACACCTTGGGAGGCCACACATGTCAGCTCAGTGAGAATTGCTTTTAACTGAGATTTTGAGCTTTAGGGAGAGGAAAACAATGAAGTCAGCCAGATAAAGGTCTGAGTTTTTCAGCCTGTCGTACTGTATTTTAGAAGACAGTGCCCAACTGGGTGGCTGCCTTTGAGGAACAAAGCAAACGCTACTGCTGCTACTTGACATCTGTGGCTGCTCCTCTGTCTTTGGCAGTTTTCTCCAGGATTTAGTCACAGTAAAAACCTGATCACGTTTAAAGGCTTCCTATTTATACTTTGTCCATCATTTTGACTTTTAGACTGACTATGATGAAAAACTACCTTACAAATTACTATTTTCTACCAGCCAGTCAGATGCTCTGCTACTGAAATCAGGGGCACTTCAATTCACTTGGTCCTCCTGGCTTCTTTATAAACATGCTCACAAAGCCCTGTGAGATCATATTCTTCATTGATTATTCATCTAATCAAGAGCTCCCTTCAGTATTTCATATTCCAATGAATTTGAAAGGGGACCAAGACTCACAACCACACAAAACAACTAATCTAAAAAGGACCTTACAGAACCAATTCAGCAGCTGAGTGCAATGACAACAAAGCCATGTTAGGATCTTAGATCCTAACATTGCACAGATCCTTCACCACACACCACCAAAGGAAAACATTTAACACTGTACCACAAGCAGTATCTCCCACAGAAGCATTCATGTCTCATATTGTAAAATCATCAAAGTTTTCAATTTACAACTTTGCAGGTGCTTACTATTCAATTTTACATATTTAGAATAATGTAGGATGAGATTCATCTTCTCAGTTCTGGTGATCTACAGTGCAGACAACTACAGCTGATCCAGTTCTCTTAAATTCCCTTTGAATCAATGAGAAGAAAGAGACACTGCTGGCGCACCCTTAATTTAAAACTCTTTATGGTCACTGTCACAATACATGAATTGTGCTGTTGCCTGCACTAATTATTCTGACTAGATTTATTATCTATGTGTATACTGACTATAAAGGAGACCTAGTATGAGTAATTCCAGTAGAGACAAACTTTTCTGAATAAAATTAATTTAAACAGAAGTATGTTTGAAATAGTTATCTGTATAATTGTTGATAATTAAAAATAAGCTTGCTTTCTGTTGCTCAAAGTGAATGATCTAGAGAATGACATTCTAATAAATTATTCAGATGAAGTAGTGTATCATGTATTTTAATTTATTAAACCAGAACAGAATTATTTTGTTATGTGGAAGAAAGGGAATATAGTTGGGTGGGTTTTTTTTGTATTAAAATCAGAATCCAAAACTTAAAAAAAGGACTTTTAGGACAGTAGCTTAGACAACTATTATGCCTTAATGACTTTTCTTCCAAATGAGCTTTAAAGTTGGTAAACACCAAGCAAATGCAATAATTCAAAGAATTACCATGAGGAACAAAAAAACATGAGGAAAAAAAAAGATTCCTCCAGGAGTTTTCTGAACCACCTACTTGAAAACATCCATACATTCAATACAAAGTTCCTTACACTGGGATCCTCTAGTTCTGGTTAATAACCCCACATTTTTCCTATTTGCCCTTATTAGACAAAGATCTGCTATGAACCTTATTATTTTTCTTTTGTTCACATTTATATCAGAAGTACTGTTAGGAAAGCAATTTAAAAAGGAACACTAGACTTACTGTCAAAGCATTGAATAGATGTTCAGAAATTTAATAAAGAAAAAATGTGAATTTTAGCACCTTTCTGAAGATTTCAGCATGAATCATTTAGGACTATTTGCATCTCAAAGTTTAAATATTTACAGAAATTCTGTCTGTCAAAACAGTGAAGTAGCCTTTTTTTGATTTCCATCTCCAGAAAAAAACAATATCAAAAATTCCAAGCAGCTTCAACCTTATCAGAAAACAAGCAACTAAAGCACTTCTCTAAAGCCAGATGACCTGTAAAGAACAGGGTTTTCATCAATACTTTTCCTTAACATCTATTTTTGCAGCATAAAAATCCTCTAATACCCTCTAAACTTCAGAGAAATCTTGTTCTGAAAAACAGTCTACACACATGTCCCTCAAAATCATCCAAAACTAATTTTCAACATGACTGCAAATGGACGAAAAGCCAACAAAACCTGGCATGGGAAAAGACATTCCTGAATGTGCTGTGACGAATGCAACATTCACTTTGGGGTCAACAAGTTTTCTGGCAAATTCACCCTCTACAACATGCTGGAAATATCAACATACTTTTTTTGATTGCATTACAATTGCTTGGACCAGTCCTTATTGAAATCTCTTTAACAGGCAGAACAAAAGAGGACTGTGGCTGAAATTCCAAGAGATGCATAGCCTAGAGGAAACCACCACTATTTTGATGTTCTGTCATTCTTCTGAAGTGAAGTATACTTCCTAATTTTATAGCAATGAAACAAGAGATATTGCCTATGAACAAATCCCAGGCACATTTACCAATGTTTCTCTCTGACTGGCTTAGCTATGCCTTCATTGCCAGCTGCTTGACCACTATTACTGAATGGCAGACATCAAGAATGTTAAAAGAAGTGGGTTTGGGTTTGATTTCTTTTCTTTAGTTTCAGCAATCACCTCAATTTCCAGAATCTCTGTAACAAGAAAGTCTTGTATTTCTTGTTCTAGGAAAAAATCAGCTTCGTAAACCGCTCCTCTGTCTCCCCAGAGTTCCATGTTTCTGTCATCTCCTCCTCCCCCCTCTTCAGGCCAGGACCAGCAGCAAATGCTACAACAATCCACTCTTGGCTTGAATACTCACAAAGTGCTCAGATACAGCAGTATGAAGCACACAATGAGGAAAATCTGTCACTGATCCAAAAAGCTTCCCAGCAAAGCTGCAAAACTGAAAGTCACACCACATATATTGCAAAATGACAGTTTATCTAAGGGTTTTTTTTTTTTCCTTTCAACGTCAAGCAAGTCCTCGTGATTTCCAGTCACTCCATCTCAAGCAGCCTCTGGGAAGTCTGTTCTCTTGTCATAGATCAGGAGTGCCTCACCAACAGCCAGACTCTAGTGAGTAACTTTCCACATTGATAGCAATTCTTTCAAACTAAGCAGTCAGATGGTCTGAAATGTACCTTAGGCAAAAAAACAAAAACAAAAAGCCTGAGGGCATTGGATATGCTTCATCATCTGAAGACTGCCATTTCTGAAGAACATGTTTCCAGTGTAATTGTCTGTAATATTTTTATACACATTCAGGGAGCGAAATTTAAATTATCTTCTTGAATACGAATCTTCTGTCAAGACCTTAATTCACAGGGAAGCAGGATAAATGTTTGTAATGGGATGAGACCAGTGTGGATGTTGTATAAAGCTCTCAAAATTCCTGTATGGGGTGCTTCATGAACTGCTCCAGTGTGGGTTCCTCCACAGAGTACAGTCCTTCAGAAACACACAGCTGCAGTGTGGGTCCTGCACAGGGTCACAGGTCCTGCCAGAAATCCTGCATCTGTGTGAGCAGCTCTCCACAGGCTGTGCAGCTCCTGCCAGGAGCCTGATCCGGCATGGGCTCTCCATGGGCTGCAGGCTCCTTCAGGGCACATCCACCTGTTCTGCTGTGGGCTCCTCCAGGGGCTGTGGGTGCATCTCTGCTCTCCATGGATGTCCAGGGGCTGTGGGAGGACATCTCTGCTCTCCATGGATGTCCAGGGGCTGTGGGAGGACATCCTGCCTCAGCACAGCCTGCACCACGGCTACAGGGGAATCTCTGCCTCCAGCACCTGGAGCACCTCCTGCCCCTCCTTCTCTGGCCTGGGGTCTCTGCATGGCTGTTTCCCTCACACATATTTCTCACTCCTCTCTCACAGATGCTGTGCAGCATTTTTCATCCTTTCTTAAGTACGCAATCACAGAGGTACCACCAGCTTTGGCTAGTGGTGGGCAGGTTTGGAGCTGGCAGACACCAGTTGTGCCTGGTGGGGGGCACACTGATCTCTTCTCACACAGATGCCATCCCCAGAGCTCCCTGCTACCAAAACCTTACCCCATGAACCCAGTACAATGCCCTTCTGTCAACTCCTCCTGACTCCTCAACCTCCTCAGCTGGGGGCTGAGGGTTACCCTGTGCCAGCCTTGGAGCAGGGGCTCCTCTCTGCTGATCAGCTTACTAGCCTGAGATCGAGTCTTGAAAAATTCTCACTTGAGCTAATTAGATGTGGTCAGCAATTTTTGGTTTTTAAACATTAAATGCTATGTTAAAACAAACTGGTATGTCAGGTAAACATTATTCAGGGCTGCAGACCAAGTTATACATTAATGGAATGTAGACTATGTTCTGGTTTTTATTTCAACATTCCTAGTATACTAAAGTTTCTTATGATGCTCATTAAAATGATCAAGAAACAATCCTAGCATTTTAAGAAAATCTTGCTGAATCTTGTGAAAAGAAATTAACAGTAAATTTTCAAATTTTTACATCTTGATCCTGCTTCTGGGCTATAAATGTTGGATGAAAAGTGCAGCAGCCAGATGACTCAGATACTTGCTGCATAATAACCGTGCAGCTCAAAATCATTGAGAAATTTTTGTTGGCTTAAATTTCTGCCAGCAGACTTCATGCTGGATTAAATCAAGTTTGTGCAGGTTGGCAGTTTTGCTTCGTGACCCTTTCACCTCTTCTCCAGTTTCTAGTTTCTTTCCTTCTGAGACCACTGCAGCAGGATGTCCCCAAGTCCCTTTCGCTGCAAACTCGGTGCCTGTGCTTTCACCATGCCTTTGGCCAGTCACACCACCCTCAGCACTGCCAGATAGGATATTTCTAAACATCCCAAAATATCTCTCTCAATGCAGTCTGTAATGCAAAAGGTGTACCAACAACTGCATCACACTACTCTATTTTGATAAAATCTCACACAGTAAACTGTAAACACATGTCAGTTCATATCCACCCACAATAATACTATTGCCTGTAAAGAAAACCTGAATTATATGGTATGCATGCAAGTAAATGCTAGAGCTTGTAGTTAGTGGTGCTACACATTCCCCAATATTTAAAATGTTTTATGAAGGGAAAAACATAAGATGTTATACTACTATGGACATCTCATTATTGTACATTTCTCTCAAAATACAAAGAGATTGAAATTAATTTATTTTTAAGTACCAAACTTTATCAGTAAATCAAAGCATTCCTTTTAATGATCAGCTCATTTAACCCCTGCCATATCCAGGACTTTCTGCATCAAAAAGAAGCAGCTTAACACCAAAGTACTTGTGCCCTTTCTACTATCAACTTAGCAAATAGACACACTGTAAGGCTTACATTTATTCACTTTTACTACTTTATTTAGATAAAAAGGCCACATTTATGTGCAGTACATCTTAAAGACAAGCCCTTAGAAAGACATCAGAAAAGTTAACAGCAAAAAAACTTCAGTAAAGTACTCCTCACAAGTGCTACAATTCTAACAGTCTGGGTTTTCAGAACCAGACTCCAGCAGATAAGACACCTACCCTATGTTCAGAGACAAAAAGTGTATGACAAACCCTTGACTCAAACAAGGCAAAATAATTATTCTTTTGATCATTAGTTTGCAATGTGTGAAAAAAAAATTCTGTGAGACTTAGATGTTGAAGGTCCTATGAAGCTAGTAACAAAATAGCATTTCTAAATTACTTTTTAAAAAAAATACAAAGCAGTTGAGATTCCATCATAATGATGCAATATGAATTAACTAATGCACTGCTCAGAAGTCAGTAATTATGACTATTTCTTTGCATATGTGCAATTTCATGTGTCCTTGTTGTCTCAATGAGGCTATAATTTCTTAAGAGCTATTTTCTTGAGAGAAATAATCTGAAAATCTCAGAGGAAGAAAATAATATGGAAAGTTTAAGTAAAAACTGGACACTATTTTAAATTCATTTTAATTAACTTTTTTCTATAGGTCAAGAATTAGGAATGGGGAGAAAAATAAAAAGTTTCAGTGATGAAATTAAAACATCAAATTAAAAATAGAAATACAGATTACATAGGGAAGAAGAGAAAAAAATTTAGCCAAATTTGAGGTAAGTAAGAAATTATAAAATAAAAATCTGGTTAGATGAATCTAAAACACTGAGGAAAAATTTATGGTGAGAGGCCAGAAAGCTAGTAAAGTTACAGCATATAAGGTATAAAACAAACCTTATGAATACTACAAACCCATTTAGACTAAACAAAAAAAAATGAAAAGAATATTACCAATAACACAGTTTAGTATTTATTTCTGTCCTGCTTCCTAACACGAAGAAGAGGCTATTTATGAAATTCTCTCTAATAGTGCTTACTGAAGAAGAGGTTTAGCAATGTCTGCCTGGTATTACCTTCACAAAATACTAGATGAGAACAGCTTGTATCTGCAATGTCTGAGTAAGATGTTAATCTTTAATTGATCTTAGAGCACTGACAAAAACAAGAAAGAATGGAAATAGCCAATATTAGGGATTACTGTCCATGTTGACTGCAGCAACAATACACTTACTTATTATCAAGACATTAATGTTCACTGTTATTATCCAACTCAAAAAATAAAAGCTGCCTGAATAACACAAGAATAAATATATATTGTACCATCTAGAAATAGTTACAATCAGTGTATTATCCACAAAGCTTTGTAAACAGATTATTTAAAGACAGGAAAACACATCAAGAACAGTGGAACAGTCACTGTTTTCAAAAACCACAGTGTAGGAGTCTTCAGGAAGCAAGCTAAAACTGCCCAAGACTAATTTCACAAGAAAGGAACAGATACTGAAATAAAATTAAAGACTGTTTATCAGCCTGTGATTATAGGCTAATTTGCATGTTTTCTATTACACAAATTCTGTCTGTGTAACACACACATGCACATATATGTGTACACCTATGCACACACACATTAGATGTTTATAACCTGGCTGACACTCTTGCATTTGCTAAGTCAGTTTTTCACAGCCAAGCCAAGTTTCAAATGCTGCTTACCCCAGGATACGATTCATTCCATGCCTAGCAGCATAATGGAGCGGAGTATTGTGCTGGTACGTTTCTCCATAAGAAGTATTTGGGTCAAGAGTTTCTTTTAGTTGAGGGTTGCTCTCATAGATTTGGCAGGCCAAGTTTTCATCTCCATTTATAAGAGCTTTGCGGAATTTGGTGGTTGTATTTCCCATGTTGCTATCCTAGCTATCAATGGCACTTCTTCCTTTCCCCTTCATCCACTTCTTGTGTGGTTCTGTAACATGCTTCACAGCCTAAAAAAGACAAACAACATTCCAGTTATTCTGTAAAATTCTTTTTCCTAGATGAAAAGAAAAAATACAGAGCTATAGCACTGTAAATAGGCAGGTGAAGAAGAAAAGAAGTACATAGGGCCTATAAACACTCCTCATGAATTGCTGAAATCTTCCTAGGTAAATGCACACAAATTCCCAATTCTTCACAGATTGTTTCCCTGACAAACTGTGGGTCTCCCTCCCTCTGCAAATATCTTCATTACCTACACTCTTCAAACCTATGGAAAAGAAATGGCTAATATTGACCTGTACTAGAAGACTGGCATGAACACTGAATTTCCATGAATGAGAAATGAATTAAAAATTAGATGTTACTTCAAAAACAGAACAGATCTGAAGCAAAATTCTTACACAAGGAAGAAAAATTCTTCAAAAATATGCAATAAAGTAGACATAATTTTAACTCTTAATTAAAGAAAATTATATTAAAATATGCTTGAAGCACATGAGCTTGTATAGGTGGGTGTACACAGCACCCTTCTGTGCCAGTAAGATGAATGCCCATGAACACAGGAATTACCATGGCCCCATTTTAACAGCTCTGCTAAGCAGACTCTTTTAAACACCTAGCCCCTTACACTTGGATTTACAATGAATGGGTCCATACAACATCTGGCATCTGTGCTGGCACAAACCAACTGCACCTTACAGTACTTCCAAGTACCTTCCAGCTGCTGTGCTCCCCAGTCTCTCACTTTTACCTGATGGAGGCACCCAGAAGATTAAGCTGCAAAAAGACAGGGCAGACAGAGCATCTCTGCTCATGACAGGGGACAGCAGGAGCTTATCTGGATGTGCAGCTGGAGAGAGCACATGTTGGTTTATGTCAGGGCACAGACAGGAGAGTCAGCACCGGCAGCAGCTGGTAGCACAGTGAACCTTCTAGGAGGTCCCTGTTGTGTGTGAGTCATCCCATCCACACTGCTCCATGCCAGACCTTTCACCCCACAAAGCACACACAGGGATCCAAATATGCCAGGCACAGCAGGTTAGGGATTGAGACTGTTTAGTGCACATAAAATCAGACAGGGCAGGAGCTGCCCAATATGTTATGTTCAACTTAGAGGGGCTATCTCAAAGCTACTATTTCTACATTGGCTTTCCAACACAGTTACTGGTGTCCCTCCAGCCCTGTAGTCAGATGAAACAGAGAAATGCAAGGGGTCTAGAGCTGCAGAGAATCCACGGGAATCAAGATGAAGATAAAATTCACACTAAAAGCAGTTGAGGAAGTCTGGTGAACAGCTGCAGTGACACACTTTTGTTTCCCCAGAGCTGTTGTCACCAGCTGCCTCATCAGCTAATCTCATCAGAGTGGTCAGGTCTGTTCAAGAAGGAGGGAGGTGGCCGTTGTGGCCTTTATTTTAATCCTTTTTCCTACAAAATTGTGGTAAAACAACCCTTATTTTGAGGTGTTGTGAGGTAGCAATGACACTGCTGTATCAGCTGCCTCCACATACTAAACATGATTTCAGCAAAGGAAGAACCAAGTAGGCACTCATCCAAACACAAATGGACATCCTTCATATATCTAGTTATAACCACAAACCAAAACCTAGATTATTCAATCACACTACAGATTCTGCAGCATTTTGTATCCTTCTATCATTGATATATTTTAAAACACAAACATGCAGATACTACGCAGGTATAATATTTATATTCTTCAAGAAAGTCACTGCATGTTCACATTACTATGTCACAACTCTCAGTGCTATAAATTAATGTGTTTTCAGATGCAAAACTAGTTGCATACTTTACATACTGGGTAGTTTCAGGCTTTAGTCTATGAACCTTTAGTCTATGAAGAAAAGTTCTACACTCTGGTTCAGTCAGCCAGCAGTTCATATTACATTCAACAGACAGGATCTTAAAAATAACTTGAAAGAATGATTTCACTTAAGTTTAACAAGATTAGTTTGTGGTATTATATTATCTGTCAATTCCTATCTACCATCAGTAGCTCTCAAGACTATAAACTAAATTAATGAGAACAAATGCCTAAAAGATATCAGAATCATCATGGAAATCAATAATGAAGATCTCACTAATGGCTGTAACACTAAGAAAAGCACAAATAATTTGAAATTAGAATGTAACAGCACCAATTTCCATGCATTTATTTCTGGAAATTAGCACACAGATAACTTGCATCAGCTGCAGAACATGCTGCTTCTTGCCCAAACTGGAACATTAAACAAACCTGGGTAGGGATGAATGAGAACACTGAGAGTAGAAGGAGATAAGATGGTGCCCCAGGCACCTCAGAGAAATCTGGGACAGGGTGGTTCTGTTGAGATATTGAAGATGAGATCTGAATGGATTTAGGCAGGGGTGTGGAAACGCACAGGAGAAGTGAGGGTCTCTGTGGGGTGAGCTAAAAAGCTCAAGTCATTTTTGTGTAGAAAAGGCAAAAATCATTAATTCTTTTGTACACTGAATAAACTTTATTTACTTTTGATGCAGTATGGATATATTAGAATGTTGTACTGTCATCAGCAACTACTAACATAAAAGATGTTAGTACTATTATGTACATTATCAAATCATCTGGAAATTTTAGGAATATGCAGACTGCACCATGGAAGTCAGTGAAAAAAGTAGTGACATCTGCTTTCTTTAAAAAAGCTGACAGACTATGTGTCCAATAAAGGGCTAAATATGACACAGACATGATGCAGAAAGGTGAATGAAATAAAAAAGAGTAAAAAACTTGTTTGTGTAAAAGGACCAGACTCCAAGGGAAATGAATCTCAGTCGAAGGAAAGGGAGAATTCTAAGAAGGATTATGATACAGAGCTATGATATAGCTTTGAAAAGACACAAATGAACTCCAACACAAAACCAAGAATGAATGCAGAGGTATTGAAAATGTAGCAAAGGCTAAGGTAAATACAGCCATCACATTATCAAAATAAAATGGAAGATGATGGAATGGGGATAGTCAATGAAGGCCCTTCAGGTGATGGCAAACAGCTTATATTTGATGTGATAACAAGAAACTGATCTCTGAAAGAATGGAAGGAGAGAAGTGACAGAGTCAAAATTAACCCAGAAAACAATTCTCTACTAAAAACACATGATATGATAAACTATATTAATGTCTGTCACCTTCATACAATATCCACAAAGTTTTTAATTTTTAACACTACAACAGACATTAGCCTCTTAAGCTTCGGAAATTTGGTGGGCCACACAGTAGTATTTTTTGTTTTCTGAATTGCAATTAAACAGGTCAGCAGAAACACAGAAAGACACGGGAGAAGCTGTCTCTGTACCCTGGCTCTAACAATTGGCTCCCAGCATGTTTGGAAGTCCAGAAGAAAGAAAGATGTGACAGCTGCTGCCTCTCTCAAGCTGCTGCAGTTGATGAGTGCCCTTCCGTAAAATATTCAAGATCTGCCCATTTACAGTCATCAGTTCATCTTTCAGCAAACAGCCCCACTGCATCTGCCACCAAAGCAGCCTCTGCCTCAACTGAAGGAGAAAAAGACAAAATGTCAGCTGATGCAACAAAATTCTGACTTGAGAATGGCTGAAAGGGGGCCAGTCTGATGCCTTTTAGTGTAATTATCTTTCATGAAAAGCTTCCAACCTGTTACATTCTCAGAGAACAGATAGTTAACAAGCAAAGATGGAACCAGACATTCAGGGAAAGAAAACTTAGTTCACTCCTTCAGCCTGTCATTCTGTGTTTTTAGAGGTGAAGGGCATATAACACAGACATTTCCTCTGACACGGGTGGCAGGGAAGTGGTCTGGAAGGTTATCAGCCAGTCAGCCTCCGAGACCTGGAGAGCTGAACTCAGGTGTTGCTAAAGCATTTGCAGCAGCTCCTGGGCACACATGGATAGGGTGTAGTGTCAGTGTCACTGGTCTTGCTTCCCTCTTTGTATGAACCTGGCATTTAAAATCCTTAGGCTCTTTTTTAGTGTCCACATCACAGTGGAAAAAAAAAAAGACCACACAAACATGACAATTTTCTAGTATTTTATCTAAATAAAATGAGACTTGAATAGAATTTTACAGGACAAACACAGGATTATTTTTTTTGTAGGGAGATCTATTCACTGAATTGTCAAGCTCTGTGCTAACTGTATCATGGCCTTTAGCATAACCTTATATAATTTATCATAACCACAAACCTCATTTTACATAAAATGGAAAAACTAAATGTAATGTTTGAAAAATATATCCCATATTATTTCTGAATACAAACATCAACCATCTAGTTCTAATTTTGAAAGTATATTTCTTACTGTATTGCCAAATGGAAGTTCCAGCCTAACAAAACCCACCCTAAAGTTTAAGGAAAGATTCATATAAACTCCAACAGGGCCATCACACTTTTCTGCCTTAGCAATGAACAGTAATTTCTATGGCTTTATTAGCACCACTTTGGTATCATAGCTCAATAAAAATTTAACAAAGAGACAGCCACTCTAATAGGAGCTTGATGATTGAGTACAAGATGAAAAAAGAGTGGATAAAGAAAGACGTGAGTAGAGCAAGGAAGCAGTGAGATTCTGAGAGCAGTTGCACCAGCTGCCCAATTACTATTGATTTTTCCATGGGCATCATCATAGAAGTGAGTCTGAAGAAGAACAGCAATGACATCATAGGATTTTAGGAGTTCCTCCTTTCTAGGTGCCTGCTAGAAATTTGTAAAAAATAGTAAAATATTGTACAAGGGGGATCAGGTAAGTATTTTGGAAACATCATACATCTAACACTCATTTAGGAAACACATATTGTACACAAAAGTCTTTCATGACATGGCATATCTTCCTCAATTTACATTTTAATTGCTTTCATACTAAAACAGAATTTCTTACTGAATGTAGGACTAGCGTGTGTTGATACAACAGCTGTTCTAAACCTTGGGGAATCAAAAAAAGGGAGACAGACTGTTCTGCATCACAGTGCTTAGAAAATCTATCAAAACCAGTAACAAAATAGTCTGGTTTAACAATGAGAAGAAAATGCTATATATTTCTTGCACAAAAAACCCCTACAATTTATATATGAGCAAAGATCAGGACTGAAGCTAATAATCATGTGCAACTTTTTTTTTAGAAGGTAACACTCATAATTACACAGTTTAACCTTAAAAAGTTTAAGTACAATTTGCAGATTAAAAACCTGAAAAACTACTTCTTAAGTAGTTTGTCATGTAAACTATAAGAATATTCTTCTGGAAAAGCTAAATGAGCCCAGATCAAAGAAGACTACACAGCTCCTCATAATTAAATCTTAATATTATTAAAATAAAATACATTAACTAAAATTAGTGTACATTACTTGGCTTCTAAACCCTTCAAAAGACAAGTGATAACAAACTAGTTACACAAAAAGGATAAAAAGATATAAAAAAATACTTGTTTTTGATGAAAGCATGAAATAATTTGAAATTATATTCTAAAAGCATCTTCTGTTTCAAGCACAGCTAGCTCAAAAGGTAGCTATTTTATTTGCTTTGGATACTGCAGTTAAACAGCTCATTTTTAAAAGCTGAGTTTCTAAAATGTTTACTGCAGAGTCTGTCTTACATTATAAATAATTTTTTTTTTGCAGAAGGGAACCACAAACAACAATAGTTTACGAAAAAGCCTCATGACCTGTATGCTTAGGATGAGTGTCACATTCTGGTACTGGTAATTTTAATCCTCACTTCTGGGACAGACTAACACAAATAAAGCAAGTCAAAAGTTATATTCAAGAACTGTTAGAATACCAGGCTGTTTCCCAGAAACAGCAGAAAAAAGCCCTGGTTAGTGCTCCTCATCCTCTCTTACCCTCTCCCCTCTACACAAAGTAAAAAAGAAGAAAGAAAAAAAAAGAAAAAAAAAAAGAAAAAAACCCAACAAAAACAAAAAACCCCACAACAACCAAAGAAACCCCCTCACTTTACCAAGAAGACAAAATTAAGA